>NC_140993.1:259566288-260093788 GCF_052327205.1 Somniosus microcephalus
CACTCCTGGCCAGCCTCCCACCTTCTACCCGCCGTAAACTTGAGGTCATCCAAAACTCGGCTGCCCGTGTCCTAACTCGCACCAAGTCCCGTTCACCCATCCCCCCTGTGCTCGCTAACCTACATTGGCTCCTGGTTAAGCAACACCTCGATTTTAAAATACTCATCCTTGTTTTTAAATCCCTCCGTGGTCTCGCACCTCCCTATCTCTAAAATGTCCTCTGGCCCTACAACCATCCGAGATCTCTGCGCTCCTTCAATCCTGGCCTCTTGTGCATTCCCGATTTTAATCGCTCCACACTTGGTGGCTGTGCCTTCAACTGCCTGGGCCCTAAGCTCTGGAATTCCCTCCCTAAACCTCTCCGCCTCTCTACCTCTCTTTTCTCCTTTAAGGCGCTCCTTAAAACCTATCTCTTTGACCACATTTTTGGTCATCTGCCCTAATATCTCCTTATGTGGCTCGGTGTCAAATCTTGTTTGATAATCGCTCCTGTGAAGCACCTTGGGATGTTTTACTATGTTAAAGGCGCTATATAAATGCAAGTTGTTGTTGCTGTTGTTGGGATAAACAAAAGTTATAACCTAATAACAATCTGGGCTAGACCAAAGTGTACTAACTGTGATGGGAATATACACACGCAGCGATGAACTCAGAGTGCAGTGACATTTCTTTCAAAAGTACTTTTTACGCTCTTAAAAAGTTTCATGATGCACAGGACTAGATACCATTTGCAGTGAGCCACCACTTGGTCTGCTGATAAGTGAGCACCTTGTTTTCAAAAAATTAGCAACTTATGACTTGTACACAAAAGGTACCTGATTACAATACTTCCTTTAAAAACTGACAGTGCATGTCAGCTTTCCAATAACGCTCGTGCCCATTTCAGCTATTCCCAAAACCAGCCGACCAGCTGTACTTGAATTGAATGTGTGGCTTGACTTGGTGGGGGAAGAAAGGAACTTGCCTTTATTAGCCCCTTTCATGACCTCAGGACACCC
This sequence comes from Somniosus microcephalus, assembly GCF_052327205.1. NCBI lineage: Eukaryota > Metazoa > Chordata > Chondrichthyes > Squaliformes > Somniosidae > Somniosus > Somniosus microcephalus. The sequence goes on from NC_140993.1 coordinate 259,567,287, forward strand.
CAAAGCGCTTTACAGCCAATGAAGTACTTTTTGAAGTGTAGTCACTGTTGTAATGTAGGAAACACGGCAGCCAATTTGTGCACAGCAAGCTCCCACAAACAGCAATGTGAGAATGATCTGTTTTAGTGATGTTGGTTGAGGGATATATATTGGCCAGGACACCGGGGAGAACTCCCCTGCTCTTCTTCGAAATAGTGTCATGGGACCTTTTACATCCACCTGAGTGAGCAGACGGTGCCTCGGTTTAAAGTCGCATCCGAAAGAGAGGAACTGTTGACAAATTGCCAACTGCAATCTAATTGCAGTAACTTTTAAAAGTACATCTAAATTGATCACAGGAATTCAAACAAGGCACTTGTGTTGTCACAATTTTCCAATTTTGGCCAACACAAGACTCGGGAAAGACAAACTACGACTTCAATGAAGAAGCTCAGTTTCTTAACATGGGGCACCTCCTGGAATATCACAGTTCTTAGGGGATAATTGACTTGTAACTGATTCTTTAATTTGGCTATCTTTTCTAGTGAAAACCTTTCCTATTCTATTCAGTTTGACATATTTCCATTGTGTCACATCAACTTGAGGTATTTTAATAGTCCAAGAATTCCAGAAACATTAATATACCTTTCAGAACAGAAAATAGTTTGACCAAATGGAAAATGTGCCTTTTAATATTTTCGCAACTTCCTAAAAAAAAGTGTCATTTTTTTGTATACGACAGGCATTTTTTTATGAACCAATAAACATGATAAATGAGCTCGTCTAATGTCACTGCTTACATCTGTGCAGAAAGGACCCACCTGGTTCTCCTTCCCCTCTCGCTTAAATTAATCTGTTGGCACAACTCACTACAGTTACAGTGGGTCTGCACAAAGTACGTTTTACTGACATCTCTGTGAAGTTTCAAACAAAAGAGAGAGAGAGAAAAAAGACATATAACTGCATCGTATTAAGAATATTATTATTCTAAATGCCTCATTGCTGCAGTTTTTTGGCCAACCTATAATAAGGCTTGCTTGCATATTATCAGAGGGCATCTTTTACAGACTTTTCTTAACTCTTAAATCCTGAACTACCTCCATGTATCTCAGCTGAAGATTGTCAACTTTGGATCTGATGCCAGATACCCAATGGCGAATGCGACATGGTCGAGTGCCCCAGATGCCAAATATGATGTCTACACAAGAAGGCAGTGGAAAGGATATCCAGGAATCAAGCCACAGCAACCAATAGTATTACAGCACAGAAACAGGCCATTCAGCCCAACTGGTCCATGGGCAGTGTTTATGTTCCACACAAGCCTCCTCCCATCCTACCTCATCTCATCCTGTCAGCACAGCCTTCTATTCCTTCCTCCCTCGTGGGTTTATCTAGTATCCCTTTAAATGCATCTATGCTATTTGCCTCAACTACTCCCTGTGGTAGCAAGTTCCACATTCTCACCACTCACTGGGTGAAGAAGTTTCTCCTGATAGGAGTGGTCACATGTGAAAGGAATGGTTGGGATTTTAAGGGGCCATGCAGAAGGTTTTAAAAAAAAATGGGGTTTTAAATGTGCCATAGAGCCTGTCCACCACAAAACCGTCAGGGAGAGCAGACTTTGCAGTTACTGAGGGAGGGAAAGGAGGGAGGGAAGGAAGGAGGGACAGTGGAAGTGGGATGAGGGAAGCGAGACCTCCCCATAGAGCCAGACCAGGACTGTGGAGACAGTGACCCCCCCAAAGGAAGTCCATAATCAGTTTTAAACAAACGTTAAATCGGGGATCCGCTTCATGGGACCTTGTGGAGAGATGGAGGTTATGTAAGAAGGATATCAGAAATAATGAGATAGGAAGGTCGAGAGTAAGCACCTGAGAACTCGGAGGGGGTGCAGAGAACTGCAATTGCAAATGAGGTGGCAGGTTTTGGACAGGCAAGAGTGACTGGCAGGAGATACCTGGACTTTCATCTGGTTAAACTACTTCAAAGAAGTAGCTCCTCCATCTACACAAAGTGATGTTTCTCTTTTTTTGGGGTGGGAGAAGGAGAGATACCGAAGTAGCTTTGAAGGAAAGAAGGGTCAGTTTTGCAGTGAAGACATTTTTATCATGAGGTAAAATGTCACAATTTTAATAAAAGATTGAACTTGCATTTTTATAGCACCTTTCACGACCTTGGGACTTCCCAAAGCCAATGAAGTGCTTTTTTGAAGTGTAGTCACTGTAGGGAAATGTGGCAGACAATTTGCGCACAGCAACGTCTCACAAACGGCAATGAAATAATGACCAGATAATCTGTTTTTAGTGATGTTGTTTGAGGGATAAATATTGGCCAGGACACCGGAGAGAACTCCTCTGCTCCCAGGTATCCCAGTTGAATGCTCAGCTCTCAACCAGAAAGTCATGAATTTCAGTCTCAGGGCTAACTATCATGTGAACTTGCCTCTTTAATTTGTCAAGTTTTCAACTGAGAACTGTAGAAACGTGAGATACTCAAACTCAGAGATGAGGACCTGTCTACAGCACTGGCAATGGAGATGGAGAACGCCACAACTTACATTCTCCTGGCTGAAGAAGGACATATAGCGACAAGGGACCAGCAAAGCAGAAAATGTGGAACAAAAATACAATGAATAAATCTGTGGATTAGAGCCTAAAACAGTGCACACAACGTCACCAGGAGAGAAAACCCACTTAGACTAAGGCTGCACGGATTATCAAAGAACATGTGGCAACAGTGAGCACAGTTCGTGAAAGGAAGAACTTCCATTTCTACAGCGCCTTTCACAACCTCAGGATGTCCCAAAGCGCTTTACAGTCAATAAAGTACTTTTGAAGTGGAGTCACTGTTGTAATGTAGGAAACGCGGCAGCCAATCGGCGCACAGCAAGCTCCCACAAACAGCAATGTGATAACCACCAGATAATCTGTTTTCGTGATGTTGGTTAAGGGATAAATATTATAGGCATGAGTTCTGGCAGTTATTTAATAGCCTACATTTTACATTTGACTATAGAAAGGGACAAAAATGTGATAATCTGTCGTTAAAAAAGTTTCAATTTGCAGAGACAGAGTCTAATTGACGCAGCCCAATGGTATTACCTATTCATGACAAAGCTTTAAACAGTGATGTCTGTGGGGATTTTTGGATTGGAAGGGCAGAAAATCATCATGGAGGGGCGTTAGTAAACCAATATTGTTAAAATACACCTGAAGTTCAGAAATCTGGAGCATTTTGCCTGGTCTCTTAAGATTGGGAACACCACAACATGTTGCTGTTGTTAAAGCGGGTTCCATTTACGTCTGAGCAGTGCTTAATATTCCAAGCCATTTACAAATATAAGTGAGCTGAATTATTCCTGGCCTAAAAGGTTCTTCACACAGCAAGCAACTTGCCACTGGAAAAATATGATGATGTTTTACTGTAAGATTCAGATGGGCCAGTAAAGTGTAAAAGCCTCCTCCAGAGTAGCTGATACATTCAGGCTGACAAGATTGTCTCGACGACATTCTGAAGTGAAACTGGTGAGTTAGTCCACGATTTCAGCAATCTGGTCCTTCCGGAACTGTGGCTTAAGCTGTTACCCGTGGCATAGGAAGATAGGAACAGGAGGAGGCCATTCAGCCCATCGAGCCTGTTCCACCATTCAATTAGATCATGGCTGATCTGTATCTTAACTCCATTTACCGGCCTTGGTTCCGTAACCCTTAATAGCCTTTGCTTAACAAAAATCTATCAGTCTCAGTTTTGAAATTTTCAATTGACCCCCAGCCTCAACAGCTTTTTGGGGGCGAGAGTTCCAGATTTCCACTCCCCTTTGTGTGAAAAAGTGCTTCCTGACATCACCCCTGAACGACCCAGCTCTAATTTAAGGTTATGCCCCCTACCACCACCCCCCCCCCAACCACACCAGAGGGAATTGTTTCCCTCTATCTACCCTATCAACTCCTTTCATCAGCTTAAGCACCTCAATTAGATCGCCCCTTAACCTTCTACACTCCCACATACCTTGGCTTTACAAGGCATATAGATTAAAAAGAGACAGGAATTTAAAACTAGAGTTTGCCCCACAAGCACACCATCAACGCTTGCTACTAAATGAACTTTTTTCCAGTGGCGCACATTTTTGGCACTTTCTGTCATACAAACACAAAACATCAGCACCAAGAGTGGGCAGAAAGACTTCCTCGTCACAAAACGTTACGCGGGGCAGTGAAACGAAAAAAAACAAAACATTTATTTCTCCTTCATTCTTTGAAGAGACAGGTCTGTAATGGGCTTCAGATATGATTTAAATCCAATAAGAATTATAAATCCAATAGGGAATTCAGGAGAAACTTCTTTACCCAAAGAGCAGTGAGAATGTGGAACTGGCTACCACAGGGAGTGGTTGAGGCAAACAGCGCAGATACATTTAAGGGGAAGCGAGATAAGCACATGAGGGAGAAAGGAATAGAAGGATATGCTGATAGGGTGAGATGAAGTAAGGTGGGAGAGATCATGAGGAGCATAAACACCAGCTTGGACCAGTTGGGCCGAATAGCCTGTTCCTGTGCTGCACATTTGATGTAAAACCAAACTATTCATTAAAAAAATTACTGCCATGTCAAAAAAAATCAAAACAGAAACTGCGATAAGCATTTAGAAAACTAGCAACTCAACTAAAATGTTTTAGTCTGGCTTTATTGCTCTGTTAAGAAGCAGAATTACTGAGGTCATTAAAGCAGCATTGTCTCTGTGACATGATTAGTCAGGTAGCAAAGTCCATTTGTCACCTGCACCAGTAAATTGAGTTAATACTGCACTACGGGCTATGGGGACTGTATAATATCAACTTGATCACATCAAACTGACTGCGAACCTGACACCTTACTAAATTTGTCAGCATTAATCATTAAACCTGTCACAAATCCATCAGGTTTACAGATAATTAGGGGCTTGGTAATGAAGCGGGCTAAACATCCTTTACTGATCCCTCCTTTTTTTTTAAGTGATAATTATGAGGCCTGCTGGTTTTACAAGGGACCATTTCCTCTGAGCAGTGCCCCCCTCCCCAATTCTCTGTACAGAAGCAATGGGGCTACCTCAGCCTCTTCCCCCCCCCCTTTCCTTCACCAACAGCTTGAACTCTTACTTACAGAGAAGTATCTGTTGGCCCACATCTTCAGAACCATTTCCTGTCTGCCAAACAATCATTTTTTTTTAGACATTCTTGATACTCTCAGGGAAAAAAAAAGTCATCAGTTATGCAAGTTGTAACAGCCAGACAAGCCAAGAGACAGCCTAATGAACCCATATTTCATCTATAAAATGTGCTTAAAATGCCACTGTAAACGATATTTTACCATCTTTGCAGCTAATTTTCTATCCGTTTAAACAGCAGATGACTCAGTCATCAACTCTTCATTGCGATTACAAACCTGCATTTTGATTAAGTATGCCAAATGTCATGTACGGGAAAGAATGGAAAGACTAAAGTCTGCCAACTTCTGATTGGCCATTAAAACCAATGATGTATGTGCCTGTCAAAAAAGAGACAATTAAATCAATATTGGGAAAAGTCGCCTTGACGGCTTGTTTCTATGTAAGAGCTGTCAGGACGAATTACCATGCACCATCACGCTTGTGTCAGTTGCTCAACCCCCTTTATAAAAATATTTGTTGTTTAAAGTTGCCGATATCCGATTCCCCTGGACTTAAATCGAAGCCCACGGTGTAATCGAAACTGACCCTCCTGCACTCATCGTTTTCTTTTCTTTTTAAAGCGTGTTATTCAAACCACGCTCAGGCGCTAGTTTGTTTGGTAGGACGGTTTCACGAGGTTTTTTTTAAAGTAACAATTCAGATCCAGCCCATGATTTTTGGATTGAATCGAATACATCATTTCTGGGAAGTTGGGGGGTTCCTGTATCTTTAAAACTTGGTTGGTTTGGGGGGGGGGGATGGGAAGAGGAGGAGGGGGCTCAAAACAAACTTGTTGGGGGGGGGGGGGACCGATAAGTGACCTGCTTGCAGAATGTAACGTCAGGAACATGTGGGTTGCTATGGTGAGTGATTTATTGATGTTTATCAGCAATGAATAGATCAAAAGGCTGCCTGGATGACAGAGGATCAATCACACATCAAATCAAGGATGGCAATCGCCTATTAGGGGCAGAAAGAGAGAGAGAGAGAGAGAGATAGAAAACTAGATCCTGTTGGTCAAAAAAAATCTGTCAGATAAAAAAACATTTCCTTTAAAAAAATGTTCTATTGAATTCTTTTATGTGCACGTTCAAGGGGTTACCGATCCCTCAACCAGAGAGTCACCATTCAGAACTTCCAAAATGGATCTAGAAAGTCTATACTGCACATGTCCCTCACATCTTGAAAAGAGGGGAGGCAGCTTGTTATTTTAAGACATCCTTTCCAACATCAGCTCCTTTGCAACAGCCCACCCCCAGAAAAAAATAAATTATGCCTCTTGTCATTTTTGGGGAAAATCATATGGCTGGACTTTCAATGCTTAATTTTTTTTTTAAATCGAGACTTGGCTCCTCATACGTTGCAAGGGTGGGAGTGTAGGGGAGGGGGTGCATACAGGTAGGGGGTGTAAAATGCGATATATGCGACCAAATCCACGACGCATTAAAAAAAATAACATGACGGTGACAGCATTTGACAGACACCTGACAAACTACGCCACTCACACCCGGAGAAGGAAAGGCAGACAATATAATAAACCCCTCTACACCACAGCACACTTGTGTATATACACACACGCACACACTCGACGGGGCAATAATAAAATGGGATAAAAGGTGGGGGGGGGGGTTAGTAGTGTGTGTGGGGGGGTAACCCTAAAGAATAATCCCAATCTCCGTGCATCCATATCCTGCATTTGGTACAGCACCTGGATGAAATGCAAAATAAAATGAAAAAATAAAGGAAAGTGCATCTTCTCTCTTTAGGTCTTACCTGCCGAGCGCCGGGGAGCTTGCTGTTTCCTCCTCGGCATGTTTCGGCTTGCTTCTGTTGCCGGCCAGGAGTTTCCGGAGTTACTTTAATTTTCGGTGTTTTCATGCAGACAGCAAAAGGCAGGAGGCGAAAGTGCAGCAAATGGATTTTTGTGAAGTATGTGTGTGTGTGTGTGGGGGGGGGGTTCTTTTTTTGGAGGGGGGGTGGTTTGGGGAGGGAGGGAAGGAGGGAGGGAGAGGGGAGAAGAGGAAGAGTTGAAGCTGTTCAATAAGGGAGGGAGGGAGGGGGGGGGGACTCTGTGTCTGTCTGTCTCTCTCCTGAAGGTTGGTGGTTGATGGGGGAAAGTCTTGCTTGTCAGTAAGCGCCCCGGCCGCTCCGCAAAGCTCCTCAGCGACAGGAGATATCAGCGAGACTGAGAAGGGTTTCAGTCACTGCCTCATATGCATAAGATAAGACACACACTCCAGTTACTTTGTATCACAGCCTCTTCTTGTCTCTCTCTCTCACACTGCCCACTTTCAGTACTTAAATCAATGCAGAGAAGAGGCAGATAGCGCACATCTCACACAGTTGAGTGAGAGAGCCGTGAATTATTTCCCCATCATTATTATTATTTAGACTGTTGAAGGGGGGGGGGGGGAGAAAACTCTGGTGGGCTCCGGGGAGATACACAATATCCACTGAGCAGACCGTCTCAACTGATCCGCAGAGCCATCGAACAGCATTCAGCGACAATCCGCTCCTCCTCCTTTCTTACACTCACCAGCGCATTGCAATGTTCTCAGTTCACTCTCTCTCCCCCTTAGGAAATATTAAAACAGTGCATCAGCAGCAGCAACAATCATTAAAAAAAAAAGAAAACTTCTGGTTGCAATCCAAATTTGCCAATGTTAATATGTGTCTTGTCTGCAAGAAACAAATAGGTATTTAGACCCACGTGAATGTTCTTCCTCTCGCTGTTTGTTTGGACCAATTCGTCTGCATTTCCAAGATGAGGATTAAGCTGTTCTGCACAACAAGTAACAGAAGATTTGGGTTTTCTCTCTCTCGCCTCCTCCTTTATATCTTAGTGCTCGGCGATGCTTCCAAACTTTCAGGGCGGCTGCATTCCAAATTCTTAATTTAAAAAAAAATACACAAGGTTTCAGATCAGCCTGCCTTCGGGGGGGGGGGGGGATTTTGGTTGTTTTATATTGTTCTTCCCGGTATTATTTCCGATGTGGTTTTATTGTATTAAAAGAGAAACTTTCCAGCCAATTTGCAGGAAGCTGTGCAGAGAGAGTCTGGTGCGGTCACTTGACAGGACGAGTCGCCAATTAAACGGAGGTCTCTCTCTCTCTCTCTTCAAATCAAAAAAATTTTTTTAAAGAAAAGGCCCAGGACTTCAGCTTACTGTGGTATTGATAATATTGATTTCTTTTTTTCTCTCTCCTACTTTTGGTTGGTAGTTGAAGCTCGGCTCCAGATTGATTCGTTACACCTTTGAGGAAGTGAATAATTCGTACGGGAAGAGGAGGGTCTGTCTCTCTCTCTCTCTCTGCCGCGCTCTCTCTTCCAGTGATCTTATTCAGTAATATTACTCCATACAATTGTATTTCCACCACCACCCCCACCTCCCCTTTCTGCCTTTGTATAGAACCTGGGCCCTTAAAACCTGCTATAAACAATATTGTTTCTGAATCACTAGTCCCTTTTTTTTTATATAAAGAACTGCAGTTTGTTCAAATAATAAGCTGATCCAAAAGGCAACAGCGACAGCAGGGGGAAAGAAAGTCTGTGCTTTAACTGTTGGGGCACTTCCTGAACTTTGTTCCGTATTTTTCCTCTCTCTCCCCTCTCTCTGTTGCTCTGTGCCCAGTACCTATTACCAATTTTGCTTTGGCAGGGAGTCTCCTTTCGGCCATTCACCGGACTCCGGACATCAAAAAGGCCGGCGCTCGGTGTTGCTGGGCTGGGCTGGCTGTGGCTGGCTTTTTGGGCGATCCCCCTTCACCGTTGTCTGGTCTGTATGTCACGCTCGCTTCACCGACTCGGAGGCCTCGGCTACACCATGAGAAAACTCGCAGTTACAGCACTGGGCACAAACTTCAGAGAGGCTGTCTGCGTTCAGTCTGTCCGCGTCCCAACCCCCGCAGACGGAGAACTGCTGGTACGGAATCGGTGAGTTGCTTATTATTATTTTGCTCTCTCTCTCTCACCAGAATTTTGTCTTGGATCTTTCACCGCGATTTTAAAGTAAAACTTTGAGGGATTTACCAGGCGGTCGGACGATTTTGCTCGTGTCTCTCTCTCTATATATATATTTATATATATATATAAAACAATCTGCTGCTGATCCTAGTCTCGCTCTATTTAGCCACAATTCCTCTTGAGTTTTCTGCTGAAAAGAAAAAAAAAGGTGGGGGGGTGGAAATAAGAGGGAAAAAAATAATCAGACCGACCCACTTGCACTTGAGTGTTGGAAGTGGCAGCTAATACGTTCAAAACAACTCCAGGTTCCGCCCTAACATCTGTGCATTTTACCCGTCCGTCATGACCCGTCTATCCGTCCATCTATCAGTCAGTCTGTCTGTCTGTCTCGAGTGCCTGTGCGTCAGTTCCAAGCGCCGTTACGTGGGCTGTAAACTGACACAGATACACTCACACTGACTGACTGACTAACTGGGAGCAGTACATCCACACACAGAGAGAGAGAGAATGATACAGTGCTACACAACTCCACGCAAATCTTGCTTTTCAATAACTCAAACATTGTAGAACGAAGCGTGGCTTTATTGCAAGGCATAAGTCAGTTCCAGTAATGAATAGATTTGCCTTTTTTACATTTTTTATTCTTCCTTCTCCCCCTCCCACCCAATAAATATTTAAATAGGCGAATGGCTTGATTTGCATATTATATATGTTCAGGATATCAAATCAATAAAGAGACTGGTCATGTTTCTTTTTGTTTCTAAATAGAATGCACATTTTTGCAAAGCAGAACCGTGGGATTTGCATACCTCCCCCCGGTTTCATTGCCTTGTTATAGTGAGATTGGCACTAACGTGCCGTCACATCTTGCTGCCGTCCAGCTCTCTGGGTTGTCACAAGCTGGTCAGTTGTGTAATAAAACAATCTTTCATTTAGATAGCCACACTTGCATGGACATAAACACTCCAATGTATATATATTTTATTTCTGTGCAACATGCAGACATAACTAGAACCAGTACTAAATGTGCCCCTCCATCTGGACTGGGCAGCCCTCTTTCTCTAGGAGTGGCACCGTAGGTCAGTATAGTTGCAGAAATGTTCCAGAATTCTGCCGTCACAGCATCCATCTAATTTGTATTGTGGCGAAGAAGTCTTCGACATTCAAATATTGAACAGTGCCCTCAGCTACACAGATGCCATTTTATATCCAAATATTCCAAACTGGATTGCCCCTTCAGCTTCCAGCGCCAATCCGCATTTCCCTGGCGTGCTTCACACCAGTAGGTTGGCGATCAGTTCGCTTGTTCCACACAGTGCTCCAACGCGCCTTTTTATTTTAAATGTTGTATCATGAAGTTTGCTACAACATGTAAGCAATACTTATCATGGGCATTTGCAAATTTGGGGAGTCTTTTAAAAAAAATCACAAATCAGAAGGAGACATGCACCTAGATGCCTGAATTTTTCATCTAAATGTTTTCGGGGTGAAAATGGAATTAGATTCCCCCCCCCCCCCCTACTTTTTTTTGCAGCGAATCGATCTGACCACGCCACATAGTTCGGCTATCGACGCACTCCTTCCCCGGTGAAAATATCCTTCTTCTGTCAGATATTATACAAACTATATTGAAAGATGTCTTAGAGATGGGAATACATGTCTCGCGTTCAAACTCATGAGTGGGACTTGGACAGTCTATGATCTTGCTTTGCTTTAAAAAAAAATCCGAGTGTTACCCTGTGAATGAAGTTATATATATTTTTTATTTTCTTGTGAGGGAGTGTAGAAGGTTTAACAACCGCCCCCCCCCCTCGTTATTCTGAACTATTACTAACAAAGGGGAAATGGGGGCAGTGGTTTAATGTTGTATAACTTACAGTTCAGTTTGCATATATGGCATGTTTTTCAGCTAACTGTACTTTAAAAATGAATCTGAAATATGACTTCGATTTTTTTTAAATCACCAGAAACGCGTTTGCGTTTAATCAGTGCGATGAAACTAGCACATTTCACCCTCCCTTCAATTACAAACACCTCCTGGCGTTTTTAGGCAAACTTATTTTACAGTTTTGCCTCGGTGTAGTTTATAGTAGTAAATAAAGTGGAACCAGGCCTGGAAATCTTGGATTTCAAATATTTTATATTAAAAGAAATACCAACGTCCATTCTTGAAAGCTGCATAGTTCTGGGATCCGTGGGAGAAATTGGGGAACTCTAATAATTCGATATAAATGGTAGATTTCTTATTTTAAAAAAAAAATTAAATGGCAACCAGGATTCTGCATTTAGACACGACACATACCTGAGCAGATAAATAGCAGGGTTTTTTTTTAAAACATTTTCTTTTCTGTGTGTTAACCTCCCCATTGCCGCGTTCTTGGCCTTTGCAATCCTGTTGTGCTTTTGTTCCGAATCGCAGTTTTAAGTCAACAGAGTTTCTGTTCGAACACTTGGATTGTCTGTGCCACTGTAACCCGATAGGAGGATGGAACCCGAGAGCAGGAAACCTTTTTGGGGGGGGTATTGGTGCAGGAGTACTTACTCTGGACTGTTTGCAGGTTATGCGTGCAGGAAGCAGAGTCCTCTTGACACCCTTTCTAGATCAGATGTGGGACCCGAGCAACAACACAAATTGTCAGCCGAGTTGTACATACATATGAGGACCATGTTTGAAATGACAGTCGAAAGCTGTCGTGGCCTTTTTCCCACCGATTTACCCATGTCACTTTCAGCTCAGTTTCATTTCACCCAACATCAGTGATTTAAGCAGATTGAGCAGTCAGTTCTGCGGGAACCTCGCCAGTAATAACTAATATTAAAATTATATGATATTTTTTTGGGGGGGGGGAAATGGGATGAAGTAATTTGTGAAATAAAAGTGGGGACATAAACCAAATCGACGTGACTGCTGAGTAACAGTTCGGGTGGTTTTTAACTTTATAAAACAAACACACTTTCTCTCTCTCTCTCTCCTCCCCTCGCCCTGTGTTAAATAAAGGTGACTGACTGATCAAGTTTACACGTCAAGGACTGCAACAAAAAGGCCGCTTAACACGAGTAACGTGATGGGAGGTTATCAAAGTCAGCAAACTCACCCGGGCAAGCAGAGAGGGCAAAGGCGGCTCGGAGAACGCTCAGTCACCAAAAGCCGACTCTCTTTCCCTGCACAAGGTGAAGCTTTGAGCAAAGGGGGGTTTCATCTACAAGGTCCCTCAATACTGCCGCATAGCAAGAAATGCCCACGGTATATTTAAATGTTGCCAAAAGCAGCATTTCATTCCTTTCCACCTGCATTAAAAATAAAATTGAAACCAATTTTAATCTTGCCATTTAAAAAAAAAAGCATTTACAAAAATAAAGGTTTACTTATGCATTCAATCCAGACCCAAATAGAAAGGTTTATTCGGCGCACGCTTTTCCGAATATAACCAGAGATTGGAACTTTTGAAGTGAGTTTTATTTTATTTTCTAACCTTTTGGGGGGTCATTCAATAACCCTATCGGTTTCAAATAAGCTGATCTTTTTCATCGCACGCGTAATTTGCAAAATTGTGCATTTCTAATGTTGAATATTATAAATGAAAATGCTAAATTCTACCAAAGCCGAATTGGAACGAGAGAGCTTTTAGTATTCTTGGTATCATTAACTCTGAAAGCTTATAATCTTGTTAACATTTTTAATTTTGATTTAGCAATGTAGAACAGCACTCTTAAAGAGTCGGAGCGGTTTAACCCTTTCAGTACATAATCTTATTGATCTTGTGCACCTCAACCATTAGGGCTTCATTAAAATGCTTTGAACTCCAGCTGTGTGGGATCAACATGCATCGTACCAATTTTTTAAAAATTGTACAGTTTGATAAATTTTAAGTAAAAACTTTGTTCTTTTTCACGGCGCGATCGGTTTTCAATCGCATCACAATGTAACCCAGTGGATATTGAATACACAGGATCTCTTTCACAGCGTTATACATACTCGTTCTCTACTAGTTACTAAGAAAAACGATTTTCTGCCAAGTTCTAGTACAAAGCCAGATCAGATAATGCACAGATCTGGCGTCTTTGTTCGCCTCAATCTCCGAATAAACATAGAATAATGGGAGTTTTATTTAATTTTGAGTCAAAACTGCCACTGCAGCGCTTAAAGGGTTATCTGCCGCGGAGTGAAATTAGAATGGTTCCAATGAATGGCCACTGACCTATTTAACATTCACTCCATTATCCTGCACCGCACAGCGCACCCCTGCATGGGTATCACATAATTAGCCTTAAACTGCACTCACGCAAGGATTCATTTTGTCCTAGGATGTGCAGGGGAGGGGAGTTTCGCCCACAAAAAGTAGACACGAAACTTTCTTCGTAACAGCGTTGACACAAGTCACGCTCACTGGCTCCTTGCATTCCTGGGGAACGGCAGATGGCCATGAGCTTGCAGGAAGGGCGCAGGTTTGCTCTATACAAGTATCTGCACCTTTTCAAGCGAAAGCCATCGACGCTCAGTTGGGCTTTTAGGTAAAACAAACAAAACAAAAATCCTGATTTGTTTCTCCATTCTTTGGTGAGAAAGTTGCCCCAGATTTCAGCAGAAATCCAAGAGCATTTTATTGCATGACTTCATTGCCATTGGTGCGCCTGATCTGCCGTTCGGGTTGACCATGGCTCTCAACACTCCCAGTAATTTTATTTTTCAATCTAAAAAAGTTTGCCCCCCACTACACTTTCCGAACATCTTCGGAAACCGACGTCCCTTAATGTCCATTCATTGAGGGACTGGGTTGCTGGGTGATAAAAAAAAATCCCAAATTGAATTGTTTCGAGAAGCTATACAGACTTGTGGATAAAAGTAGAATCAAGTTGTCGAACATGCAGTCAAACACACGTGTAATATACGCGATCCACGTATTAGGCTAAAAGCAAATCTCTAAAGTTCCAATTCACTTCTAGTTAGAATCACAAAAGGGTGGCCATTTTAGTCCACCCAGTCTGCTTAATCCCATCTCCCTGCCCTTTTTATTCTTTTAGTTTATTATTTTTCTAGACACTTATCCACTTCCCTTTTTAAAAGCTATAATGTACCCTGCCACTGTTTCTGCCAGTGCATGTCTTAATAACTCTGTGAATTTTTTTTTTAAATCTCCCCTCTTCATTCTTTTACACAGTGATTACACATTTCGTTAGCCCTATAGTTAGACTCAAGGAACAGTGGAAATAATATCGCCCTGTTCACCTTATCAAAGCCCCTCATAATTTTGAACACCTCTACCAGATCTCTTCTTAACCTTTAGCGTTCAGATACGCGCCCCAAGTCAGTCAATACAAAGAAAAACAATCCTCTTTACATACAAGTGTGCAGATTCTTTTTTGTCCATCCCAACTCTTTGTTCATACAGGATTCAGTTGTAAACAGTCTGTAAACCAGCTTGAACTTTGCTATTTTTTATTATGATTCAAAAAAAGGTTTCCATTGCCCCTTAAAAAAACATCTTTTATGCATACATTTCTTAAACAATACTTACGTTATCAAGACTTACTATTTATAGGGTAATATTACCAAATAATTGTCAATTTGCTAATTCTGTATTCCAATGCTACCCATAAACATGTTTTAGTCAATTGTCTCTTTACTGAGATCCTTAAGATGAAAGGATAAATTTCTAGGATATTGATTATTTCAATTTATTTACAACATAATTCTGAAAAATATTGAGGAGTTATATTTATAGCATTATGATAAATAGCAGAGGTGTAAATCCTTCCAATCAACTGCACATTATTTCTCTGCAAACTTGCAATATTTTCCGTATCATACTGCACTACCTTCTTCTGTCTATTACACACAGAAACTGGCAAGGGACTAAAATATGGGGCTTCAGAAACGGTAGCATGGAGGAATAAATACCTCAGCCAATCCTTTTCCATCACCTCTTTTTTATCAATAAGGAGCATAGTGCTTGAGATCGAGCTGAGAACTGCAGCATACTGAGAGAAATAAAAATATCACGGAACTCATCCTGCAATTTTGGAGCACAGGGCCATTGCTGCTAATAGCAAGACAGAAAAAAAGAGATAAACATGGCAAGACATTGTAAATAATAGCAAATAGAAGAGAGTGATTTTCAGGGCTGCAATTCAATCCAGAGGTTCAGATGACAGATATAAACTGTTTGAGTTTTGCTCTTGTAGTTTATAGCTCCATGTGAACTTCCCAATTTGATTACAGCCTTGTGATTGCTCTCTGCTATCCATTGTTCTCTACACAGTATTTCTACATTCTGAAGTACCCAGTTACAAAAGTATAAATATATATATCATATTGTAATACATGGATGGAACATTTCAGGATTGGTATGTTCTTATTATAGAGTATTAAGCCTATAACTCATTTTCCAGATGTGATACTTTTATCAAGAGCATACATTTACGAATACTACATATGTATTTTCTTTTACGCCGCGAGCTGTTATGATCTGCAATGCACTGCCTGAAAGGGCGGTGGAAGCAGATTCAATAGTAACTTTAATATAATAATCAGTGTCAGCTGTAGTTCAGCGGGTAGCACTCCCGCCTCAGAGTCAGAAGGTTGGGGGTTCAAGCCCCACTCCAGAGACTTGAGCAAAAGAATCTAGGCTGGCACTCAGTGCAGTGCTGAGGAAGTGCGGCACTGCCGGAGGTGCCGTCTTTCAGATGAGACATTAAACCACGGTCCCGTCTGCCTTCTCAGTTGGACGAAAATGATCCCGTGACACTATTTTGAAGAAGAACAGGGGGGAGTTCTCCCCGGTGTCCTGGGCCAATATTTACCTCTCAATCAACACCACTAAAACAAATAACTGGTCGTTATCACATTGCTGTTTGTGGGAGCTTGCTGTGCACAAATTGGCTGCCGCGTTTCCCACATTACAACAGTGACTGCACTTCAAAAAGTACTTCATTGACTGTAATGTGCTTTGGGGTATCCTGAGGTCGTGAAAGGCGCTGTAGAAATGCAAGTCTTTTTTCAAAAAAGAATTGGATAAATACCTGAAAAGGAAACATTTGCAGGGCTGTACGGAAAGAGCAGGGGAGTGGGATTAATTGGATAGTTCTTTCAAAGAGTGGGCAGAGGAATGATGGGCCGAATGGCCTCTTTCTGTGCTGTATGATTCTATGAAGTGTGATGTAGGAAACAGTCATTTCATTGCTATATATTTCCAATAATAGGACCATTTAGGAAAATGGCAGAGTGTTTTGTAGCTCCATCACAGACTGGTGGGTTGCTGGTTCTCACCTTCGATAAACCCACATGCTGAGTTCTCAACTTCAGTGGCATTCGGGCACATAGATAGTTCTCTTACAGGAACCTGGAAGGTGAGCTAGGCCATGCCTCTCTCTCTCGAAGCTCCTAGTTGCCAGTCACCGAACGATGTCAGCATAGCCTTGGAGTGGGCTGCACGTGCGCCCTTTTGTCCAGGGTGTGTGTGGGGGGAGGGGGGGTGGTGACATTTTTTTTTTTTTAAAGGACCGTTTAGGATTGTTTAATGGACACTGGACTGGCGATATGTTGTACAACTTATTGGAATGTGTGTCATAACCAGACTGTGTATAACAGGCTTGGTTCTGCTAGTAGTGTCTGAATTAAGACTGAACAACAACTTACATATAGCACCTTTAACATAATAAAACATCCCACGTCGCTTCACAGGAGCGTTAGCAGACAAAATTTGACACCGAGCCACATAAGGAGATCTTAGGACAGATGACCAATAGCTTGGTCAAAGAGGTAGGTTTTAAGAAGTGTCTTAAAGGAGGAGGGAGAGACAGAGGGGTTTATGGATTTGTGCATTTAGTTTGCATTCACATGGACCTGACTTTATGTTAAATGCTTTATTGTAATTTTCCTTTGGAATTTTTACTGTTGACTATATATCTACCCAGTTTGTTTTTCTTACCATTACCTATTTGCATAGTAAATGTTATTGCCATTATTGAATCATTTATGTGAATTTGAATAAATGCAGTACATTTTCAACCTTGAAATTATGAAAATATATAATCACCTTAGCGTAGAAAAGGCTTATTCATGTACATGACTCAGAAATGACAAAAAAAAACAGTTTTGATTTTACACTTCTTCAAATAGTGTGTGGAGCATAGCGAGTTAAGGATTACCTCACATCTCTTCAGACAGATTTTTTAAAGCAATGTAAAAAAATATGATGCTTGAGAGTCTCATAATCGGAAGGGTTAATATTTTAATTGTTTTTGAGGAGCACTAGTTATGTGTTGTCTGTTTAGAATGTAAAATGTACACCGTGGGCTGGATGAATAATCAGGTGGCCCAAATGCAACCCACAGTCCTTATGTTACGCAGTTCCATTTAAGAGCCTAGTGGTTCATGAATAATGAGGTGTTAAATGGACCTATTTAGACAAACAATTATCAGATTGGTATTTGAAAAGGTGAAAACAAGGCCATTAATCTGTTATTTAAATGTACATTACGTACAAGTGAGTTTTAAATGATATACTGAAATTAAAATTATCCTGGTATTATACTCTTAATGGAAAAGCTCCTATAGAAATGGATGAGGTGAAAATATGGCTTTAAAAAGACTTAACGCCTACCTGAGACAACAACAGCAGCTTGCATTTATATTGCAGCTTTAACATAGAAAAATGTTTCAATGTGCTTCTCCGAGGTGTTAGGAAAATAGATGACGAGCTAAAGAAGGGGCTATTACAAAAGGTAATGAAAAACTTGGTCAAAGAGGTGGATTTTAAAGAGGGTCTTAAAGGGGGAGAGGCGGAGAGGTTTAGGGAGGGGATTTCCAGAGAGTGGGACCTAAGTGGCTGAAGGCATAGCCACCAATGGTGGGGTGCAGGAAGCGGGGGTGCACAAGAGGTCAGGGTTAGAAGAACAGAGACTATGAGAGGGAAGTTGTAGGCCTCGAGGAGCTTGCAGAGATCGGGAGAGGCGAGGTCATGGAGGGATTTAAACGCAAGGATGAGAATTGTAAATTTGAGGAATTGGGGAACCAGTATAAGAACATAAGAAATAGGAGCAGGAGTAGGCCAATCGGCCCCTCGAGCCTGCTCCGCCATTCAATAAGATCATGGCTGATCTGATCCTAACCGCCAATCCACTATCACAGAACCATCTCCTGAATCTAACAGAATTAGACACACGAAATAGGAGCAGGATCAGGCTACACGGCCCCTGGGCCCGCTCCGCTACCCACAGCGCCATGACCGATCCGAACCTAGACTCATGTCCAAATTCCTGCCCGCTCCCCGTAACCCTTAATTCCCTTTACTTCTAGGAAACTGTCTATTTCTGTTTTAAATTTATGTAATGATGTAGCTTCTACAGCTTTTTGGGGCAGCATATTCCATGGACCTACCACCCTCTGAGTGAAGTAGTTCCTCCTCATCTCAGTTTTGAAAGAGCAGCCCCTTATTCTAAGACTATGCCCCCTAGTTCTAGTTTCACCCATCAGGAACATCTTCCCCGCATCCACCCGATCCAACCCCTTCACAATCTTATATGTTTCAATAAGATCGCCTCTCATTCTTCTGAACTCCAATGAGTAGAGTCCCAATCTACTCAACCTCTCCTCATATGTCCATCCCCTCATCCCCGGGATTAACCGAGTGAACCTTCTTTGTACTGACTCGAGAGCAAGTATGTCCTTTCTTAAGTATGGACACCAAAACTGTACGCAGTATTCCAGGTGCGGTCTCACCAATACCTTGTACAACTGAAGCAATACCTCCCTATTTTTATATTCTATCCCCCTAGCAATGAAAGCCAACATTCCATTGGCCTTCTTAATCACTTGCTGCACCTGCATACTAACCTTTTGAGTTTTGTGCACCAGGACCCCCAGATCCCTTTGTACTTCAGTACTTTCCAGTTTCTTGCCATTAAGATAATAACTTGCTCTACGATTTTTCCTGGCAAAGTGCATAACCTCACACTTTCCAGTATTGTATTCCATCTGCCAAATCTCTGCCCACTTACTTAGCCTGTCTATGTCCCCTTGCAGGTTTTTTATGTCCTCCTCACTCACTACTTTCCCTCCCATCTTAGTATCATCTGCAGTATAGGTCAGCAGGATGAGTGTGATGGGAAAGTGGGACTTAAAGCGGATAGGACATGGGCAGCAGAAGTTTATGGATGGTGGAGGATGGGAAGCAAGCCAGGATAGATTGGAGTAATGGATTCCGGAAGTGACAAAAGGTATGACTGAGAGTTTCAGCAGCAGATGGGCTGAGACAGGGACAGCGGCAGGCGATGTTGCCACGGTAGAAATCGGTTGTCTTTGTGGTGCAGATGAAACGAGGCCGGAAGCTACGCTCGGTGTCTAACTGAATGCTAAGGTGGCGAACAAATTGGTTCAGGCCTGAGACAGTAGGCAAGGATGGGGATGAAGGCGGAAACGAGGGTAGAGAGAGATATCAGGACAGGCGACCAAAAGCTGGGCCAAAGAGGTAGATTTTAAGGAACGTCTTAAAGGAGGAGAGGGAGGCGGAGAGGTTTAGGTTTACACAGAGATGTGCTTATTTCAGGGATTTGTGCATTTTGTTTGCATTTGCATGGACTTGACTTTATTGTTGGAAATCTAAGGTGAGAAAACTAAGAAAATTAGAAGCTGTCTGATACCCAGGCATGTATACAGGCATCCAGGCATGTTTCTCTCTCCACAGATGCTGCCTGACCTGCTGAGTATTTCCAGCATTTTCTGTTTCTATTTCATGTATATTTATACATGGTGTGGAGAATTTATTATGCCAACAACTGGTATGAGGCAAAGATAAGCAATTACTGGAGTGGTAAAAACCCTGATATACACATTCCAATTAATCAGCACTGAAAATATGCAGAAAATGCATCTCAGATCTCTCATATCTAGAATATTGTAAATAAATACCAGCCAAGTTGTTCTTAATATATATAGCGTGGTTTCAATAAGTCAGCAGTCTCTCATTTTAGTACTAAAGCGCTTTACAGCCAATGAAGTACTTTTGAAGTATTGAAGTATATTCACTGTTTTCTACATTACAACACTTCAAAAGTACTTCATTGGCTGTAAAGCACTTTCAGACGTCTTGAGGTCATGAAAGCGTTATATAAATGCAAGTCTTTCTTTATTTAAACTCTGTTATCTTTCCAGTATCTCTGCATTTTTGATACTTGGAAATGCTTTCGTCAGCTAAGGTCAATGAGACCAGCTGACCTAGCATTCAACACTCACTTTTCCATTATCCACCTTCCAGCATCATTCGACATTATATTGTTCTTGATTGGCCTTTAACAAGCAATAAGCATTTTTTGGCAACTTTTTTTCTAGTTTTCCATAAACCCAAAGCAGTAATCCTAAAGTAACATACGGATGAAATTCATTAGCACTTTCCACTGGTATTGAATCACTCTTTGTGCATGCTTATCCTTTCGCTGAAATTAATGAACAACAGGAAAATATGGCCCTAGATCTCTTTTAAAAATATAGATTTATTAATCATAATTTTGAATAATAAACAATTACTGTAGATCAGTATTTGCTTTGAACTTGTTTACTTTGCAACAGTTGATTAGTATTAATGACTATAAATTACACCAGCATTGGGCAGAATACATTGAAAGAAAGAAACACAGATAGGACAATGCAATAAGGGTTTGAAGTGCAATACGTCTCAGTAATTATACAGAGAATTTTAACAGTGCTATTAGCTAATCTAGGGCTGATAACACTCTTGCCTTGATCTAATCAATTTTCTATGCCTTCTTTAAAAGTTTTATGTAATTAATTCTAAAATAGTGGCTATTGCAATACATTAGTAGAGTGTCCATGCCCCTCTAGTATACCTCCCCCGCCGCCCCGCAGGAAGCCAGGGTGACCTACATTGGCTCGCAGTCTGCAAAACCTCGATTTTTAAAATTTTTCATCCTTGTTTTCAAATCCCTCCATGGCCTTGGCCCTCCCTGTCTCTGTAACCTCCTCCAGCCCTACAACCCTCCAAGATCTCTGCGCTCCTCCAATTCTGGCCACTTACGCATCCCCGATTTTCATCGCTCCACCATTGGTGACTGTGCCTTCAGCTGCCCAGGTCCTAAGCTCTGGAATTCCCTCCCTAAACCTCTCTGCCTCTCTCTTCTCCTTTAAGACGCTCCTTAAAAATTACCTTTTTAACCAAGCTTTTGGTCACCTGTCTGAATATCTCCTTATGTGGCTCCGTGTCAAATTTTGTTTGATAATCGCTCCTGTGAAGCGCCTTGGGATGTTTCACTACGTTAAAGGTGCTATATAAATGCAAGTTATTGTTGTGATAGGCGAAATTAGTTTGGGCAGTCCCTATCCAGTTCCTAGTGGGCACGGACAATACTGGCACTAATTTGGTAATCTCGGAGAGGCCACTAGGGCAGCTGGCATGCAAGAGGAAATAGTCACACTGATGTACAATATGGGGTGCTCTTCCTATAGTTGGAGTTAAAGCACATTATTAGGGCAGGGTAGATGGAGCTTTATTCTGTATCTGACCTGTGTTGATGTGAGCGGGCTTGATGTTGGCTTGAGTGCCCCTTCCCAACACTGACACATTGATTAACACAAATGTTCACTTTAAAAAGAAAAACTTTTGATCCAACATACTGCAGAGAACTATAAATCTTGGGAGTGGCAGCATAGATTATATTATATTGCTCTTAATATGACTTGTTTCTGCCATTGATAGCTTGTAATTCCCATAATCTTCAGTTCAGACTCTATGCAGGATAAAACTGAAGTGGCCACAACAGGACTTTATGTGGTCTAGGCACACTTTTGCTATTTTGTGACAGTTATTAATATTTCAATCATTTCATACTTATGACATCAACTGTGTCTGCATAAGAAACATTGCATCCAGTTTTGGCAACCTGTTAAAAATTATGCTTCGAACTGGAACACATGGATCTCAATGGAACACGATTATATATGAACTGGGTTTAAACTGTCAGCTGCCAAATCCCAAAATGAGAGCAACAGCTGTTCTTTAAAAAAAAAAAATCACCATTGCTAAATTCCCACCTTTTTCTTCCCACTTTGTGGCCCTCCCCTCTTGACCTTTGCACAAGGTCACTTGTCACCATAGGACCTCTTTCAATTGGGTGTAAGGGCCACTCCATGCCATGGGCTTCTCCATTACTGCTGCCAATGGCCCACTGTGGTCAGTGGACTGATCGTGTGGGCACAACAGACCAGAGACGGGCACTGTCGTTCGTCCTCACCTTCACCCGCCCATGAATGCTTCACATACAAGATTCTGAAGGGGATTGACAGGGTAGCTGCTGAGAAGTGGTTTCCCCTGGCTGGAGTGTCCAGAACTAGGGGGCATAGTCTCAGGATAAGGGGTAGGCTATTTAAGACTGAGATGAGGAGGAATTTCTTCACTCAGAGGGTTGTGAATCTTTGGAATTCTCTGCCCCAGAGGGCTGTGGACGCTCAGTCTTTGAGTATATTCAAGGCTGAGATCGATAGATTTTTGGACTCTAGGGGAATCAAGGGATATGGAGATTGAGCGGGAAAGTGGAGTTGAGGTCGATGATCAGCCATGATCTTTTTGAATGGCGGAGCAGGCTCAAGGGGCTGTATGGCCTACTCCTGCTCCTAATTCTTATGATCTTATGTTCTCAGATGCTCTGATTGACAGCTTGCTCGAGAACTGGTGAAACATACTCAAGTTATAGCTGACAAACTTGAATGGCTGGCACCAGTGTAATTCAAAGGAAAGTCACTTTACAGCTTGTAGTTCTCCATAGTAAACTGAACAAAGAAAGAAAGTAAGAAAGAACTTGCCTTTACACAGCACCTTTCACAACCTCAGCACATCCCAAAGCGCTTTACAGCCAATTAAGTACTTTTGAAGTATAGTCACTGTTGTAACGAAGAGAAACACGGCAGCCAATTTGGGCACTGCAAGGTCCCACAAACAGCAATGTGATAAAAAAAGAAAAAGAAAGACTTGCTTTTATATAGCGCCTTTCCCGACCACCAGATGACGTCTCAAAAATGCTTTACAGCCAATGAAGTACTTTTGAAGGGGAGTTACTGTTGTAATGTAGGAAACGTGGCAGCCAATTTGCACTCAGCAAGGTCCCACAAACAGCAATGTGATAATGACCAGATAATCTGTTTTTGTTATATTGGTTGAGGGATAAGTATTGGCCAGGACACCGGGGATAACTCCCCTGCTCTTCTTTGAAATAGTGCCATGGGATCTTTTACGTCCACCTGAGAGAGCAGATGGGGCCTTGGTTTAATGTCTCATCCGAAAGACGGCACCTCCGACAGTGCAGCACTCTCTCAGCACTGCACTGGGAGTGTCAGCCTAGCTTTATGTGCTCAAGCCTTTGGAGCGGGACTTGAACCCACAACCTTCTGACTCAGAGTGACCAGATAATCTGTTTTTAGGTGTTGGTTGAGAGATAAATATTGGCCAGGACACCGGGGAGAACTCCCCTGCTCATGTTGTCATGGGTGCAAGGTCAGCCCATGAATGGAAGGGGATTGAAACCCCCTTGTAGTTTGAGACAAGACTTCCAGGGCTTCTGAACAAGGAGCGCTGATCAGAAGGACTATTGGCCAATCTTAGAGCAGCGCTATCAGTTCCCGCAGAGAAGGAAGTCCATGGGTATTACACATCCCGTCCTCCATGGTGGGTTCAGGGCAGCGGGAGGGAGCTGCAGGGGCCTGAAAAGGGGGAAATGGATGGAAAATGTAAAAGAAAATTGGATTTCTACCCTAGCTATTTTTTAATAGATCCTCAACCCAATTACTGTATGCAGGTCATAGAGAGGAATCGTCAAAGGAGATCCCGGCTCTTCATCGTTCTGATCTGAAATAATAATAATAATCAACTTTATTGTCATTGTTAGTGCACAAGTGCAGTACAACGAAATGTAGGCTTGCGGCTCCCGAGAGTGTACATTTAGATTAAGACATTTAACATTCAACATTCATTTGGCTTGTAATACATAAACATAATCATAATAAAGTGCATTGACAGATGTGCAGGCTTTAGAGTTTATTTGTGGAGTTCAGTAGGATGACAGCCCTGGGAAAGAAGCTGTTCCTAAATCTGGTCGTTCGGGTGCGAATGCATCTGTAGCGTCTCCCAGATGGCAGGAGGACGAACAGACTGTGGCTGGGGTGGGTAGGGTCTTTGATGATGGTCAGTGACCTCCGTAAACAGCGTTTCTGGTAGATGTTCTCTATGGTCGGTAGCCAGGGCAGAGTATTAAGTTTATATTACACAAAAGCAAAGAAAAATTGAACATTGACCAGCTTTCTCCACTTTGTGTGGCTAAGCACAGAGTTGTATTGTTGCAGTGAATGTTATGGGCCTTCATGAAAATGGGGAAGAAGAGGGTAAATGGGATGACACCAGCTTGTAGATTGTAGTGTGACTTATCACACGACTTTATTAAGGCCAGTTATATTTCAGTTCGTAGCCCAAGGACGCAGTGATGTAAATTACCATCAAAGGTTACATTTGACGATTAATAATGGTAGTAAAATAGACTTATAAGAAAATCCCTTTTGTCAGAGCTACAAAAGAAGTAGTGTATTTGAAAAGTGTAAATCAATTTAGTACGCTTCAACTTTATGAACCAGCCTCAAATACTTCTAAAACTGCAACTGAAAGATGACGTTATAATTAACTGATCTTGTGATGTTTGGTTGCATATATTTCACAGGCTGTGAAACATATTACTGTAGTTCAGATAATTAAAAAATGACTAGTGATGTGTGTCAATGTGAATATAAAACAGTTTTTAATTAGTTATATTTTCCTAGAAGTCAATCTTCTCTAAAGAAGTACAAATAAACATAGGAACAGGGGGAGGCCATTCAGCCCCTCACGTCTGTTCCACCATTCAATTAAATCATGGCTGATCTGTCTCTTAACTCCATCTACCCGCCTTGCTTCCGTAACCCTTAATACCCTTTGCCTAACAAAAATCTATCAATCTCAGTTTTGAAATTTTCAGTTGGCCCCCCCAGCCTCAACAGCTTTTTGGGAGAGAGGGTTCCAGATTTCCACTCCCCTTTGTGTGAAGAAGTGCTTCCTGACATCACCCCTGAACGGCCTGGCTCTCATTTTAAGGTTACGCCCCCTTGTTATGGACTCCCCCCACCAGAGGAAATAGTTTCTCTCTATCTACCCGATCGAATGCTTTAATCATCTTAAACACCGCAATCACATCGTCCCTTAATCTTCTGTACTCGAGGGAATACAAGCCTAGTCTATGCAACCTATCCTCATAATTTAACCCTTTTAGCCCAGGTATCGTTCTGGTGAATCTTCACTGCACCTCCAACAAAGCGAATATATCCTTTCTGAGGTGTGGTGCCCAGAACTGAATGCAGTACTCTAAATGGGGTCTAACCAGACCATTCTATAACTGTAACATAGGGGGCGATTTTGCCAGCCCTGGGAAGGCGGGTATGGAGGCGGGGCTGCCGGGAAAATGGCAGAATCTGGGGGCGGGTGCCCATCCCGCCCCCAACCCACCTCCGTGCCATCTTCCCAGGTGGCGGGTACCCGACCCGCGCTGGGAGCTGCCTTCCCCAGGCGGGAAGGGGATTAATGCCAATTAACTGCCTGTTAACAGGTAGATAACAGGCAGTTTTTTGGATAATCCCTATTTTGAGCCCTAAAGTGCGGGCTTCCCGATGGCTCCGAACCTCGCCAGGGTCAGCGAGGTGAGCCGTGGGTCTGTGGGGGTCGGAGGGGCTGAGATGCCATGATGCAGAAACTGGGGTAGCACTTCGTAGGAGCACGAGGACAGGCAAAGACACACGGAAGACAGGCACTAAGGGAATGCACAAGGGTGATTAGTTGACTTCGCTATGGAATATTGGATTGATTGATTTATAAATTGGCCGAGATGCAGGTGAGCGATGGGTGCATGTGTGCAGAGGTAAGTGTGTGAGGTGAGTCTTAAGTGTTTTAAAAGCTTTACTTACCTTTCCTTCTTCCTCCAGACTTCATCCCTTCAGGTCTCGGGAGTCCCTCATCTCATCAGCAGGGAAAGCAGAATGGCCGCTGCATTCTCAAATGCATCAGCCTTCTGCTTTCTGCTCAGGACAGATCTCTAAGTAAGCCTGTGTCCCAGGACTCAACTTAGAAGACAGATTGTCAGTGTTTGACAGCTTCACAGAGCTCTCAAACGATGACAATTCATCTGTCAAAAGCTCTTGACAGATGAAACGTCACTCGCTGACGTCACCAGTAACCGGCTTTCCCTTAATTGGCCTGCTAAGCCCGCTGGGCGGGCTTAACAAGGTAAATCAAGGTAAAATAGCGTGGGTTGGCCGGATGTCGATGGAGGCGGGACTAAAACCCGACAAGCAGCAGTCCCGCCTCCATCACGTCCCCATTGGCAAAATCACCCCCTTAATTTCCACCCCTTTGAATTCCTGCCCCCTGAGATAAAGGCCAACAATCCATTGACCTTCTTGATTATTTTTGTACCTGTCCACTAGCTTATAGTGATGTCTGCACTTGGACTCCCTAAGTCTCTCTGCTTCTATGTTTTAATTACAGGTTCATTAATAAGTAACCTATGCATACAGGTTTGAACAGCCTAGACTGTAAAGGGCTAGACCCACCTTCCATTGTTGGCTTAGCAGTGGTGCAGGATTTCTATCTGCCCACGTGCGTCCGCTGCTAACGCACTCAAGTTTCTTGGGTGGTGTGGAATGACAGTGATAAAACCACTGCTTATTGGTTTATCATCACAGTGTGGGAGGAAACACAAGAACATAAGAAATAGGAGCAGGAGTAGGCCATTCGGCCCTTTGAGCCTGCTCCGCCATTCAATAAGATCATGGCTGATCTTCTACCTCAACTCCACCTTCCCGCAATATCCCTTAATTCCCTTCGTTCTCAAAAATGTATCGACCTCTGTCTTGAATATACTCAACAAATGAGCATCCACAGCTCTCTATGGTAGAGAATTCCAAAGATTCACAACCCTTTGAGGGAAGAAATTTCTCCTCATCTCAGTCCTAAATGGACGACCCCTTATTCTGTGACTGTGACCCCTGGTTCTAGATTCCCCAACCGGGGGAAACATTTTCTCAGCATCTACCCTGTCAAGCCCCTTAAGAATTTTGAAATAAAAACAGAAAATGCTGGAAATACTCAGCGGGTCAGGCAGCATCTGTGGAGAGAGAAACAGAGTTAACGTTTCAGGTCGATGACCCTTCGTCAGAACTGGGAAAAGTTGGAGATGGAACAGGTTTTTAAGCAAGTGTAGGGGCAGGGAAAGTGGGGAGGGGAGGAAAGAACAAAAGGGAAGGCCTGTGATAGGATGGAAGGCGGGAGAGATTAAATGGCAAAAGGGATGATGGTGCAAGGCAAAAGGAGATGGTAATGGGACAAGTTAAGAAATAAAAGATGGGTCTAGAGGAAGTGTAAATGGCAATGGCAGAATCATCAACAGCTGCCATGTGAGAAAAAAATAGGGGCCGAGGTTATGGTCCGAAATTGTTGAACTCGATGTTGAGTTCAGAAGGCTGTAAAGTGCCTAATCGAAAGATGAGGTGCTGTTCCTCGAGCTTACGTTGAACTTTGTTGGAACAATGTAATAGGCCGAGGACAGAGAGGTCAGAGTGGGAGTGGAGCGGAGAATTAAAGTGACAGGCGACCAGAAGCTCGAGATCATGCTTACGGACTGAACGGAGGTGTTCCGCAAAACGGTCACCCAATCTGCGTTTGGACTCCCCAATGTAGAGGAGACCACATCGTGAGCAGCGAATACAGTATACTAGATTGCAAGAAGTACAAGTAAATCGCTGTTTCATCTGGAAGGAGGGTTTGGGGCCTTGGACAGTGAGAAGGGAGGAGGTAAAAGGGCAGGTGTTGCATCTCCTGCACTTGCACGGGAAGGTGTCATGGGACGGGGAAGGGGTGTTGGGGGTGATAGAGGAGTGGACCAGGGTGTCGCGGAGGGAGCGGTCCCTTCGGAACGCTGAAAGGGGAGGTGAGGGGAAGATGTATTTGGTGGTGGGATCACGCTGGAGGTGGCGGAAATGGCGGAGGATGATCCGTTGAATGTGGCGGCTGGTGGGGTGAAAGGTGAGGACAAGGGGAACCCTATCGTGGTTCTGGGAAGGAGGGGAAGGGGGTGAGAGCAGAAGTGCGGGAAATAGAACGGACCGTGTCAGCCATGGTAGAGGGGAATCCTCGGTTGAGGAAAAAGAAAGACATGTCGGAAGCACTAATATGGAAGGTGGCATTGTCAGAGCAGATGCGGCGGAGACGGTGAAACTGGGAGAATGGAATAGAGTCCTTACAGGAGGCGGGGTGGGAGGAAGTGTAGTCCAGGTAGCTGTGGGAGTCAGTGGGCTTATAGTGAATGTTTGTCAATAACCTATCCCCAGAAATGGAGACAGAGAAGTCGAGGAAGGGAAGGGAAGAGTCGGAGATGGACCATGTGAAGGTGAGGGAAGGGTGGAAATTGGAAACAAGGTGAATGAAATTTTCTAGTTCAGGGCGAGAGCAGGAAATGGCACCGATACAGTCATCAATGTACTGGAAAAAGAGGTGAGGGAGGGGACCTGAGTAGGACTGGAACAAAGAATGTTCCACATATCCCATGAAAAGGCAGGCATAGCTAGGGCCCATGCAGGTTCCCATAGCAACATCTTTAATTTGGAGGAAGTGAGTGGAGTCAAAGGAGAAGTTGTTCAATGTAAGAACAAGTTCAGCTAGGTGGAGGAGGGTGGTGGTGGATGGGGACTGGTTGGGCTTCTGTACAAGGAAGAAGCGGAGCGCCCTCAGGCCATCCTGGTGGGGGATGGAGGTGTAGAGGGATTGTGCATCCATAGTGAAAAGGAGGCGGTTGGGGCCAGGAAACTGGAAACTGTTAAAGTGGCGGAGAGCATCAGAAGAGTCGCGGATGTAGGTGGGAAGAGACTGGACAAGGGGAGAAAAAGTAGAGTTGAGATAGAAAGAGATAAGTTCCGTGGGGCAAGAACAGGCTGAAACGACAGGTCTACCAGGGCAGTCTTGTTTGTGGATCTTGGGCAGGAGGTAGAAGTGGGCTGTGCGGGGTTGGGTAACTATGAGGATTAATTAATGGACACCTCTCATTCTTCTAAATTCTAGGGACTCTAGGCCTAGTCTGCTCAATCTCTCCTCATAGGGCAATCCTCTCATCCCAGGAACCAGTCTGGTGAACCTTCGTTGCACTCCCTCTAAGGCAAGTATGTCTTTCCTTAGGTAAGGAGACCAGAACTGTACACAGTACTCCAGGTGTGGCCTCACCAATCACCTGTATAATTGTAGTAAGACTTCTTTATTATTACACTCTAATCCCTATGTAACAAAAGCTAACATACCATTTGCTTTCCTAATTGCTTGCTGTACCTGCATGTCAACTTTCTGTGATTCATGTACAAGGACACCCAGGTCCCTCTGAATGCCAACATTTCCCAGTCTCTCACCATTCAAAAAATATTCTGCTTTTCTGTTTTTCCTACCAAAGTGGATAACTTCACACTTCCCCGCATTGTATTCCATTTGCCATGTTCTTGCCCACTCAGTCAACCTGTCTATATCTCTCTGCAGCCTTTTTTCCATTCTCACAGCTTACTTTGTATCGTCAGCAAACTTGGATACGTTACACTCAGTCCCTTCATCTAAGTCATTAATATAGACTGTAAATAGCTGAGATCCAAGCACTGATCCTTGCGGTACCCCACTAATTATAGCCTGCCAACCTGAAAAAGTCCCATTTATTCCTACTGTCTGTTTTCTGTCCATTAATTAATCCTCAATCCATGCTAATATATTACCCCCAGTCCCATGAGCCCTAATTTTGTGTAATAACCTCGGGCTGAATTTTGCCGGTGCTCAGAGTGTGGGTTTGGAGGCGGGTCCACTGTCAAAATCACAAAGATTGACAGCGGGTCGGTATCCCGATGTAAACCCGCCTCCTTGTCAGTTTCCCAAGTGTCGAGTCTGTCATCCTGAACAGACCCGACACCAAGCGGCGGGTCAGCCAATTTAGATAGTTATAAGCTTATTAAAAGGTAGTTAAGAACCATTTTTCCATGTAATTACCATTTTACCAGGTTTTCATCGAGATTCCCGGAGAGCAGCTATCACGTCAGGTAAGTGTGTCGGGTTCTCAATGACTGTGGATTGCTGTGAATAGGTGAAAGCTGCAAAAGTGGTATAAAACCTACCATTTCACAGCTGTTCACTTCCCAATCTTAGAAGCTGGAGCATTAATGATTTGGAACCCACTTTTGAGCTTTATGCATTTTTGAAGTGTTTGGAGTAATCTCTCTATCCACTGTCACCTCCTTGGAACAACCTATCTCAACATTGACAGATTACTTCTGTCATCTCTACCTCACCTGCCATCTATTCCATCAGCATCGGTGCACTTGAAAAACTTTCACCTTGGTCCTCAGAAACCCAACACAATCAGCCCCAACACCAGCATCACCGGGCACACCAGCAGCACCGGGCACACCAGCAGCACCAACATCCACGCCAACCTTCTCCACAATCAACTGATGCTGCACTGGACCCAGGGCATCATTACCTGTGCACACTGCTGCCCGGGAGGGCAGGGATGGCCTCACCATGTCGAGATTTGTTTCACTTAACACTGTACACCCTGGCTGCCACATGATGCACCAGGTCTGCACCACCCCACACCAGCACCATAAAGCATCCCTACAATGTCCAAGCCATTCCTTTCACACTCATCACCACTGGGGGGTGGGGAGGGAACGTTATGTCTCACCATTCACTGGAACTTTCAAAGGTGCACACAAATCTGTCCAAGAAGGCAAAGTGGTGACAATAAGGATTTCAATGCTTGACAGCACATTAACAGAAAGTTTACACGACCATTGGCTAAAACACCCAAGTGCCTACCCTTGTGTGTTGTTAGTTGGTATGATTGGACTAGGATGAGGGTGAGTGTGAGGGGTGGCTAGGTTGAGGGGAAGCGATAATATAGGTAGAGAGGGATGGGTGGTGGTGCAAGTTAAGTTGGTGTGAGTAAGGATGTGCAGGCGTAGGGTAGGGAAGGCAGAGTGATGGGATGTGATGGGTGGCACAGCAGGATGAGGTTGAGTGTGGCTTTGCAGTAACATTTCGTGATCTACTGTGATCATTGAAAGGTTTGCGCCACTGCAGCCAGGTCCTCCTGACAGCATTCCTGCTTGTGTCCTCCTGTGCAATGTGCAAACAGGCTGCGTTGATCTCCTGGGGAGGTCTCTTCCGCCCACGGGAAGGGAAGAGAACCTCCCTGCATGCTCTGACTCCCTCCATAATTCTTTTAATTGACCGGGAACCTCGCAGGGCGGGCTTAACAAGCCCAATCAGGGCAAGATCACTTGGAGGAGGCGGGATGAAGGCGGGTGCGGAGACGGCGGCCACTGTCTGCACCAGACTCACCACGGCTGGTGAAATCGCGGCCCTCTTGTGTGGCACCTTATCGAATACATTACATCCACTGGTTCCCCCTTATCCATCCTACTAGTTACATCTTCAAACAACTGTTAACAGGTTTGTCAAACACGATTTCCCTTTCGTAAAACCATGTTGACTATTGCTAATCATATTATGATTTTCTAAATGCCCTGTTACCACATCCCTAATAATAGATTCTAGCATTTTGCCTACTACTGATGTCAGGAAATTGAGTGTTTAAATACTGCAGCTGATTAAAGGGGCACAGGCATTTTTTTTGGCATTGAGCAGTAGAACAATGGAGGTACAAGAGTAGGAAGGGCTCCCACATTTACCGATGTGGTTGTTCTTTTAGCAGAAATAAGGACCAGAAGAGAATGACATGGATTTTGTGATAAGGATAACAGTGAGGTTATCAGTGCGCTGGAGTCCGCACATTAGCAGCCAAACACAGAAAGCTAGAAGTTGCTGTCTGAGTTACCCTGCTCCTCCGCAAGCTGTGTTATACTGGTACCTCGCCGATAGACTTGGCATTGAAATCCATGTAAGAGCGTGAAGTTGTATTACTTACCCACGAGTTACCAACTAAACACGCCAGAAAAAGTTAGGGCTGGTGCATTCAGGAGTAAGTGAATTTTTAACGGTGTGATAAGTCTTAATTACTGCCAAGCAACCTCTCTAGCCCT
Organism: Somniosus microcephalus; assembly: GCF_052327205.1. Lineage (NCBI taxonomy): Eukaryota > Metazoa > Chordata > Chondrichthyes > Squaliformes > Somniosidae > Somniosus > Somniosus microcephalus. The sequence goes on from NC_140993.1 coordinate 259,599,559, forward strand.
GAAAATTTAATTTTACAAGTGTGGAGTCTCATTCCTTCAGAATTTAATTATTGTCGGAGGTTTAAAATTTTTAAAAACTTTTTCTTTCTGCCTTTTTTATCTCTTTCTCTTAATCCCACCTTTCTTTCCCTCTCTTTATTTCATATCTGTACATGATTTTATAATGAATTAAATATGCTAATTTATAATTCCTAGTTTAGACTGGGCCCAGGTGGATTTCCCTGCTCAGGCCTGAGTTAAAATTACAGTCGGGTCTCAATGATGTCATCAGGCCGCAACATGCATATGTAAAGAAGGACCCTGTTGGCTCCGGGCGCCTGTCCTTGCTGCCTGCAGGAGAGCAGGTTAAAATTGCAGATGTTGCGATCATGGCGGCTTTCGGACAGGTAAGAGCCAGGGGCAATTTTAACTGCCCACCCACCAGGTTTCTGCTGAGCGAGTAGGGTTAAAAATCGCCCCTGAGGATTCTTCAATCTGATTGGTTGAAGAGCCACATTGTTGCTTTACCTGCTCACAGACACCACAGATCCCCTGTAGGGGGCGCCACGCTGGATCAGACACCCAATGACAGGAAATTGCCGCTCAAAGGCCCACAAAAAGTCTGTGGGCAGCTGTCAGAGTAGCGAACAGCGAGCGCCGTTCCTTTGCCACTTACCACAAAACCCGGGTCATTATGTTTTTAAAGACTGAAGACAAAATGCCCCATAAGAGGGTGGCACAGACTTCATGGATGACGGTGGCAGTGAGCATGGCCTTTACCACCCCAAGAACTGCCACACATAGTGCAGGAAGGCCTAATGGCCTCACAAGGATGGGTCAAGTTAGTCATAGAGTTATACAGCATAGAAAGAGGCCCTTCGGCCCATCGTGTCCGCGCCGGCCATCAAGCCCTGTCTATTCTAATCCCATTTTCCAGCACTTGGTCCATAGCTTTGTATGCTATGGCGTTTCAAGTGCTCATCCAAATGTTCTTGAATGTGAGGGTTCCTGCCTCTACCACCCTTTCAGGCAGTGCGGTCCAGATTCCAACCACCCTCTGGGTGAAAAAGTTTTTCCTCAAATCCCCTCTAAACCTCCTGCCCCTTACCTTCAAACTATGCCCCCTGGTTATTGACCCCTCTACTAAGGGGAAAAGTTAGTGAAGGCAATGTCCTATAGGAGCGATGGAGGCATGACTCACCTCCTTACCTCTCCTGTCCTCTTGGTGTCATTGCCTGGATGACAGGAAAACTGAGCTATTCGCAGGGAAACTTTGGAAACAATAATGCACCATCTTATCTCCAAATCACAATGAGATCTCGTATTACCTGGCACAATGGGTTTTGTTAGTCTTGAAGGACAGGTGTTTGAAGAGAGCCTGCATCTGCAAGTCTGGTAACAATGATATGCATGCTGACAAGTGAGTGAAAAGAAATATCCTTGCTAATCACATTCCTTTAAGTCTGGGTTATCTCATCGAAGGAAGAAAAGGTAGCGCATAACCAGTAACAAGTCGTGCAACTGGAAAAGGAATACCAATCGGGAAACCATTGGATGAGTAGGCTTTGCAGCTGGTACGGAGACAAACAGGAGAGTCTGTATGAGATGGGGAAATAAGGGGCAAGTTGCCAAGATCAGGTTAGTAAAGAAAAAGAAAAGAAACACTTGCATTTATATAGCACCTTTCACGACCACTGGACGTCTCAAAGAGCTTTACAGCCAATTAAGTACTTTTGAAATGTAGTCACTGTTGTAATGTAGGAAATGCAGCAGCCAATTTGCACACAGCAAGGTCCCACAAACAGCAATGTGATAATGACCAGATCATCTGTTTTAGTGATGTTGGTTGAGAGATAAATATTGGACAGGACACCGGGGAGAATTCCCCTGCTCTTCTTCAAAATAGTGCCATGGGATCTTTTACGTCCACCCGAGAAAGCAGACATGGCCTCGGTTTAACGTCTCATCCAAAAGACAGCACCTCCGACAGTGCAGCACTCCCTCAGCACTGCACTGGAGTGTAAGCCTAGCTTTATTTATGTGCTCAAGTCCCTGGAGTGGGACTTGAACCCACAACCTCCTGACTCAGAGGCGAGTGTGCTGCCCACTGAGCCACAGCTGACACTGAGGTAGGCAGAGCAAGGAGAAGGACAGGTCATTTCAGATTTCTGTGGATTGTCGGAAGTGTAGCAGTGGCCATGCACTCAGCTACTGTTTCTTCAAGGAGTCACATAAGGCACCTAAACAAGCTTCTGTGCTTTTAAAATCCATGGGAGTAATTTGGTGGAAGAGGCCAGCCATTCCAATGAACAACTGGGCTCAAAACGTTTGCAAAATTCTCACCAACTCCATCACGGCATCTTGCCTGCCCCAGCAGCAGCCCGGGAGGGAAGCAGTTAGTAAACTAGAAAAGTTTCACTGGGTGAAGCGCTGAGCACTAGTGAGCAGGAGAACCTGAGAGTAGAAGAGGGGGAGTGTGCCATTCCGCCATGGAAAGTGCAGAAACAAATTTCTTGGCTGTGGCTCTGTGGGTGGCACTTTTGCCTCTGAGTCAGAAGGTTGTGGGTTCAAGTCCCACTCCAGGGACTTAAGCACATCAATCTAGGCTGACACTTTGCTGCAGTACTGAGGGAGTGCTGCACTGTCATAGGTGCCGTCTTTTGGGTGAGATTTTAAACCACTGCCCTGTCTGCCCTTTCAGTTAGATGTAAAAGATCCCACGGCACTATTTCAAAAAAGAGCAGAGGAGTTCTCCCTGGTGTCCTGGTCAATATTTCTCTCCTAGGCAGTCCCTCGGAACCGGGGATGACTTGCTTCCACACTAAAGATGAGTTTTCAGGTGACTGATGAGTCCAATGTGGGACCTACAGACTCTGTCACAGGTGGGGCAGATGGTGCTTGAAGGGGCGGGTGGGTGGGGTGCTTGGGTTGACGTGCGCTCCTTGCGCTGCCTGCGCTTGGCTTCCGCTTGCTCCTGAGGTCAATATTTATTCCTCAACCAACATCACAAACAGATTATCTGGTCATTATCACATCGTTGTTTGTGGGAGCTTGCTGTGCGCAAATTGGCTGCCGTGTTTCCTACATTACAACAGCGACTGCACTTCGAAAAGCACTTAATTGGCTGTAAAAGTGCTTTGGGACGTCCTGAGGCCGTGAAAGGCGTGATGTAAGTGCAAGTCTTTCTTTCCTGGCTGAAGAGCCTAGGTTTCCAGATCTGGGGGCCCCCAGAAATCAAAAGAAGAATGGTTCAGGAGCATTGATCTCACATACAAGGCAGTGGAGATGGCTTCCATACATACGGTCGAAATGATGAAGAGGTGGGAGGAGTCCACGGCACGCTTCAGTAACACATTGCAGGAAGTTTCTCATGACCAGCAGAACTCGTTGGTGTGAATGACCGGCCAGGAGAATCTGCAGCAGCAAGGTGCAGAAGGAGCTTCGAAGGACATTAATGGTTTTTCAAAGTGTCTTCCACCACTACTGTAATAGATACTTTGAGGGCCAGCCTGAACTCAACACCTTCACAGGTCTTCTAAGACTTGATTGGGACTACTGTATTTGGTCTGATATGACACTGATCAGTAGCACCTCTGAGCAACTGCCCTTCATCAATGGACTGCAAGGAGTGGTAATAGATGTTGCTGTCTCATTTGATAGGGACAGTGCGCCTACTTCTCCCTTTGAGGCCAACACCCGAGGGAGCATCAGACCTGGGCCCAGGCCTCCTTGACAATGCAAGAGAATGGCAACCAGAAATGGCTCCCTCAGGGACAGCAGCATCACTGAGACAAGAGTCACCTCTGTCCTCAAAAGCTCAAGAGGAACCTTCTCAGCCACCCACCTCTCGACCGTACATCACTCAGGGAGCATCTTGAAGAAGAAGTAGTAGATTAGAAGATAGAACGCGTAAGGCAGCTGGCACAAAGGGTAGACACAGTGGTAAGAAATAACTGCAGTTAGAGTGTAGGAAATTGTTAGAAACCTTTGGTGAAATTTATTCTGCAAAGTAAAAATTGTTTGACCCATAGGCAATCTGGGAGGGTTGGCTAGCCTAGCAAAAGCACTCCGCTGTAGATTACTGCATCGTTTCTCTGGCTACAGGCAGATACGTCACCTCCTCTCCTTCTTGTGCGCCCTCCTCCTGATGTGGGGATGGAAGGCCTGCTCCCTCATCTTCATCTTAATCAGCATTATCCTCTTCAGCTTCAGGAAGGACTAATCCTTTCTACATGGTGATAATATGCAGAATACAGCCAACCACAGTGATTGTAGAGACACTTGCTGGACTACATTCGGGGCTCCTCCGCCAGATTTATCAAGGTACCTCAAACAAACAACAACAACCACCTACATTTTATATAGCGTCTTTAACGTAGTAAAATGTCCCATGGCGCTTCACAGGAGTGTTATCAAACAAAATGTGACACCGAGCCACATATATTAGGGCAGATGACCAAAAAGCTGGATCAAAGAGGTAAGTTTTAAGGAGTGTCTTAAAGAAGAGAGAGGCGGAGAGGTTTAGGGAGGGAATTCCTGAGCTGAGGGCCTGGACAGCTGAAGGCACGGCCGCCGATGGCGGAGCGATTAAAATCGGGGGTTGCGCAAGAGGCCAGAATTGGAGGAGCGCAGAGATCTCGGAGGGTTGTAGGGCTGGAGGAGGTTACAGTGATAGGAAGGGGCGAGGCCTTGGAGGAATTTGAAAACGAGGATGAGAATTTTAAAATCGAGGTGTTGCTCAAATGGGAGCCAATGTAGGTCAGCGAGCACAGGGGTGATGGGCTAAAACAAGAGTTCAAAATGCCAATGGGCTGCTCTATTAAAATTCTTGTCGTCCCAGGTGTTTCTTTACACTTGTTTCCCCCCCCGTCTGTGAAAGTCTTACTGGAGTCCAAAGCCATGACTTCAGGGGATGTCCCTGATCACCAACCAACCAACCTCTGAGTCATCAAGCCTGGTATAGTGCATTGTCACGTGATAAAAGTGTCAGGATAGCTTCCTGGATAGCGGGGATTAATGTGCAGGATGAGACGATTAGTATCACTCACTAGCTGGATGTTTATTGCACGAAATTCTTTCCCATTAATGAAGTCGAGGGGGCTGCCATGTGGCTTTTGAGGCCACATCTGCTCTGTCAATTGCTTCTCGCACATGTGGGAACTCTGCCCGTCTATAAAACTGGACGGCTTGCTCTCGTTATTTCATCGGTTCCACGGAGAAGGTACGAAGCAGTGAGGCCCATCTGGAGGGGGCTTCAGTGACCGCCTTCACCCAATGTTGAGCTGTCTGAGGCTGAACCAGACCGTTCGCGACCTTGGCGTCCTATTTGACCCTGGGACGAGCTTCTGACCACATATCCGCTCCATCACCAAGACTGCCTGCTTCCACCTCCGTAACATCGTCCCTCTCCGCCCCTGCCTCAGCTCATCTGCTGCTGAAACCCTCATCCATGCCTTTGTTACCTCCAGACTCAACTGTTTCAATGTGCTCCTGGCCGGCCTCTCATTTTACAAGCTCCATAAACTTGAGCTTATCCAAAACTCTGCTGCCCGTATCCTAACTCGCGCCAAGTTCCGTTCACCCATCACCCCCGTGCTCGCTGACCTACATTGGCTCCCGGTCCGGCAACACCTCGATTGTAAAATCCCTCCATGGCTTTGCCCCTCCCTATGTCTGTAAACTCCTCCAGCCCTACAACTCTCTGAGATATCTGTGCTCCTCCAATTCTGGCCTCTTGAGCATCCCTGATTTCAATCGCTCCGCCATTGGCGGCCGTGCCTTCAGCTGCCAAGGCCCTAAGCTCTGGATTTCCCTCTCTAAACCTCTCCTCCTCCCTACCTCTCTCTCCTCCTTTAAGATGCTCCTTAAAACCGACCTCTTTGACCAACCGTTTGGTCGCCTGTCCTAATATCTCCTTACGTGGCTCGGTGTCAAATTTTGCCTGATAATTGCTCCTAGAAGCGCCTTGGGACGTTTTACTACGTTAAAGGCGCTATATAAATGCAAGTTGTTGCTGCTACCCTACCAAGGCGGCCATTTTGTAAGTTGATGGGACTGAGCACACCACACCTGTTTGTTTCGACTGACCAACAGTCCGATTTCATTCTCCAGGCTAAATGGCACAGAGACCAGCACAATAGACTGACTATCTCATCCTGTTATTCTAGGAGACAGAAAGGAGGAATGAGAGCCTGTCCAGTTTTGGGAAACAAATTGCCATTTAACATAAAGCACGGAGCCCTCTTAAATCATCCTCTCCTATGAAATGTGAAAGAAATCAGTATGTGTATCAAGAGAGATGAATTTTAAGAGTGGTTGGGAAGTTAAAAGTTTTATGTTGGATATAGAATTTCCTAGTAATTAACTGCATGATATTTCTCAATAAACCTGCAGTAATTACGTAACAATCATTAATCCTCTTGTGGGAGTGTTATTGCTCACCAAGGACATGGAGCATACTGGTAGTAATGTCCACATTGACAGCTGCTGCCATTACAACCTCCTCCTCCCCTCCACAAAGCGGAATAAACCCCTCTCGTAAAATTGAAGCAAAATATATTACAAAATAGTAACGGATACTGAGGAGCAACTGCAAAAAGTAACCTAAACCTGGGGTTCGGGAGACGGTCAGAATCCACTCCAGTTCAACTCTTGGCAAGAGGCCAGCTCTTTGGTTCGATAGCAACGTCGTGATTGCTTCCCTTTATCTTCTGGACAAAACTTGCTGCTGGCTATTAAATCCAAGCAGTCGGCAGCAGATTTTTTTTGTCCATCATAATGGGAGTGAGCACAAGACGGCAAGCTCATCGGAAAGAATTGTGATGGTGGCTTATGTTTTGAGTGGTGTGTAACTACCCACACGTTAAGAACGTTTCCACTTGGGTTTCATTAACCTTGTGACAGTCAAACTCCTGAGGAAACAACAATCATGTTGCTGCCTTTCTTGAGGGGAGGGTGCTGGATGTTGTGTGCCTATTGTGTGAGGAAAGAAAGACTTGCATTTCTATAGCGCCTTTCATGACCTCAGGATGTCCCAAAGCGCTTTAAAGCTAATGAAGGACTTCTGCAGTATAGTCACTGTTGTAATGTAGGGAAACGTGGCAGCCAATTTGCACACATCAAGCTCCCATAAACAGCAATGTGATAATGACCAGACAATCTTTTTTTTTAGTGATGTTTGTTGAGGAATAAATATTGGCCCATGACACCGGGGAGAACTCCCCTGCTCTTCTACGAAATAAATCTTTTATGTCCACCTGAGAGAGCAGACTGTTTAATGTATTATCTGAAAGATGGCACCTCAGACAGTGCAGCACTCCCTCAGTACTGCACTGGGAGTGTCAGCCTAGACTTTTGTGCTCAAGTCTCTGGAGTGGGGCTTGAACCCACGACCTTCTGACTCCGAGGCGAGAGTGCTGCCCACTGAGCCACAGCTGACACACTTGGGTTTAATTAACCCTGTGACAGTTTGGAACCGTTTTTTTTACTTTGAGTATCCAGCATCAGTATCAGAGGTTCCTACGTGCCCAGATGCAGAGTAAACCTACCTCTACTCACACTATTCTCAGCATCCAGATTGAAATCTCCAGTTCTCACACTCATATCGACTTTCTGGGAGGCACTGGAATTTTGTGCCAATTGGGAGTTTTTGGGTTGTTGAAATGTAACGAGAAATTGAACTGAGCATTTTTGTTGAAATTAATTTCACATTGGGGACAATATTGACTAGTCCAACGCACTCCTGGCTGGCCTCCCACGTTCTACCCTCCATAAACTTTGAGCTCATCCAAAACTCTGCTGCCCGTGTCCTAACTCGCACCAAGTCCCATTCACCCATCACCCCTGTGCTCACTGACCTACATTGGCTCCTGGTTAAGCAGCGCCTCGATTTTTAAAATTCTCATCCTTGTTTTCAAATCCCTCCATGGCCTCTCGCCCCCTCCGTATCTCTGTAATCTCCTCCAGCTTGACAAACCGCCGCGATCTCTGCGCTCCTCTAATTCTGCCCTCTTGAGCAACCCTGATTATAATTGCTCCACCATTGGCGGCCGTGCCTTCAGCTGCCAAGGCCCCAAGCTCTGGAATTCCCTCCCTAAACCTCTCCGCCTCTCTACCTCTCTTTCCTCCTTTAAAACGCTCCTTAAAACCTACCTCTTTGCCCAAGCTTTTGGTTGTCTGTTCTAATATCTCCTTATGTGGCTCGGTGTCAAATTTTCATAACGTTCCTGTGAAGTGCCTCAGGATGTTTTATTACATTAAGGGTGCTGTATAAATACATGTTGTTGTTGTTATAGCTAGCACAGAAAGGAGACCTTCATTCAGTTAGGGCTGAATTCAAACTAAAGTCTTAAAACCAGGCTCATGTTCAAACCTTTTGCACTACTAATCCCCCCTTCATATTGCACTTTTCATAGTATCGGGTCAGAAAATGTCACAGGTATTCTGGGGTTCGGTGCATGGATGTGATGCTTGACTGCTAACCTGTCTTGTCCCTATAAGGCACTGCGCAAATACTTCAAATAGGAATGCAGGTAATTGTAAATTCCCCAAGTCAATTACAGATCATTAAACAATATTTTTATTCATGTGTACTATGTTTACATCACCTCATGTGTTCAGTAAATATTTTAGTGTATCTATATTACTAATTAAGCAAGGATGGTTATACAGCGGTACAATGGATTAATAATTGAGGATGGCTACCTTCATTACAGAGATAAAACGGGCTGCCCTTACTACAAGAATCCTGCCATCAGGACCCTTTAAAAAAAAACTAACTACAGTATATAAAAAGATTTGGGATCAATTTTGAAATCCATCCATCGTATTTAAATAGCGCTACGAGAAATAGTCCAAAAGAGTCACTGAGCCAACATTATAAGGGAACTGGATTCCATTGGATCATGGATGATCTGTACCTCAACTCCTTTGATCCCTATCCATTGATACCCTTAACCAAACAAGAATCTATCAAAGGCAAAATACTGCGGGTGTTGGAAATCTGAAACATAAACAGAAAATGCTGGAAGCACTCAGCAGGCCAGGCAGCATCTGTGGAGAGAGAAACAGAGTTAACGGGCTCGATTTTAATTCCCGAGGCGGGTTGGAGTCGGGTTGCGTGGTGGGCGGGTTCGGGAGCCGCTTCCAGCGGGATCAGCTGCAGAGTTGCGATTTTTATTAAAGTACCTTGTTAATTTCCTGGAGGCGCGCTGGCCGGTCCAATGAGTGGGATCGGGTCGGCTGGCCGCCTCTGATGACGTCATAATAGCAGCTGCTTTTAAAGCTGCCTTCCAGCCTGAGTCTTTCCACTGTGGTTTCCTGCACTTCTTTTCACAGCTATGACTTCTTCCAGAGGCAAGGCAGCTCCTCGGTTTAATGATGAATCCCTCCAAGTTCTTGTTGATTCTGTCAGAGGGCGCAGGGAGATTCTCTTCCCTCCTGATGGCCGGAGGAAGCCTCCTCAGCAGACCAAGGCAGCCTGGCTGCGCATTGCTCAGGAGGTGAGTGCAAGGTCCATTTATGCACGCTCATGGATCCAGTGCCGCAAGAGGTTTAATGATCTTCTGAGAACATCAAAAGTGAGTATCCCATCGCACATGCCTTCACTCTGCTTTCCTTCTCTTCTCATCACCTGCACTCTGCGTTGGAAGCCTCCTCCTTCACATCCCACCTTACTCTTACTTCCCTTGCACCCTTTCCTATCCATCGCTGTCTCTGCACTGAATCACTTCAGCATCCTGCCTATGCACCCCTTAGACTCGCTCTCACTGTCATGCAGTGACAACAACTAACAACGCACAGGGAGCTACCTTCCTCTTGGCACCTTACCCCATCTTCGTCTCACTCAAAGCTTCTATGGTAGGGATTATTCACACTCACTCCATCACTGTGGTTGAAACTCCGCTTGTGTCCCTCCTTGCAGGAAAAGATAGAGGGAGAGAGCAATGACTGGAGGAGGAACACCTACCCTTGCAACATTGACCAGTGCTGAGGAGGCAGCAAACGAGATTGTTGGAGGTGGCGAGGACCTGGAAGTGGGCGATGGTGAGACGGGCACACTAGAGGAAGCTGGTGACATAATAGAGTTTCATCCCTCTCAGAAAGCAATGGAATATGATGTTCATAGAGAATCGCTTTGTATCATCTGCTCAAAAGGATGTGTCTGCTACACCAATATCAGATGTCTAATTCAAGCCTTTATTCTCCCACAGGACCATCGAGCACCCCCCCCCCCCCACCCCGCCCCGCCACGATCCAGGACAAAGACCTGGACATCTCCTCAGAGGAACCTGAAGCCTCTGAGGGACCAGTGTCACCAGGACTCAGCACACCCAGCACCAGCGCAGCAACGCACACCTCGGTGGGGCCATTGCGAGTTAGAGTAGTGTTGCCACCTGGTCTATCACAGCGCACAAGTGAGCATCAGCAGATGGTGGAGACAGCGACATCTCTGGAGAGTCCTCCTCAGAGGTCGCAGGACTCTCCTAGCTCTGCTGAGCTGCATGCAGACGCTGTGCCTCTGGGGCCATCCAGAAAAAGAGCAGTTTGTGAAATACTGGAACAAGTGCTGGTGTCTCTGGGAGGGTTTGCCTCCAGGGTTAGTGTGAATGTGGAGAGAATGGAGGAGTCCATCTCTAACATCAGCACTGCCGTGGTGGAGGCAATGGCGCATGAACGCACCACCATGGATAGGATGGCAATCTCCGTGGAAAGGATGGATACCTCCGTGGAAAGGATGGCTATGGCCATGGAGGAAATAAATTGCCAGAGTCAGGAAACATGGTGACTGTTCAGAATAGAATGACATCTCTGGAGGAGCGATGGGCAGCTATTGAGCAGAGAGACCAAAGCTTCATGGATGTCCTTTTGAGGAGGACTGCCAGTGCAGATACGGGTCCTCATGGCCCCCCTGAAGTGCAGCAAGGTGCTCCCCTGCCACTTGCCAGTACTGAGGTGCGGCTGACCCATGAGAGGGATGTTGTTCGCAGGACAGAAGGAAGTGTGGGCTCCTCTCAAAGCACTCACATGACCATGCCACTGCGGAGCCCTCAGTCAGAGACCCACTTTGCAGAGGCAACTGAGATGGCCGTTTGAGCCCCTGCACAGCTGCAGGAAGAGCAGACTGTTGATGAGCCCTCCCAGGCTCCCAAACCCAGAGGATGCCCGCCAAAGGCGTCTAAGCAGGTGCAGCATCCCAGTCAGCATGGTGGCCACCTATGGTTGAAGAGTCAGCTTATGCTAATGTGGCATGGCAGTGTGCATACCCTGGTTGACGGGCAGCAGTGAACTGGAGGGATGCTGCATTGGTAACAAGAGGGCATGCAAGGCTCCCCTCGTCCTCCTCCTACTCCTCTTCCCAGGAAGATCTGTAGTGAGCCACGTGGCTGCTACTCCCTCGATTATGAGGACCAGGATGAGAGAACATAAATGTTTCCCATCCCCTTGTTATAGATTTCATTTGAGGTAACAATCTCGCAAGCACACAGTCGAAGTGGCCTGAAATTATTCCATTCATGACACACTGCAGATGGGTGTCAGCTTGAACAGTCAGAAGGTCAGTAGATGTGCAAAATGTTATCCCATACCTACAACAGCAAAGTTGTTGCATTTGAATGTCAGCCATGTTTCAGGGGCATGTTTAAAGCGCTCCACCAATGACTACAAATCATGTCTTCCAGCAACTCGTCTCTTTGAACCTGGCCTGTTTCTGACTAGCCGGGAAACAGGAGCCAGAAGCAGGAAAATAGGAACCCACTATAAAAATAGGATTATCAAGGCAGTTAACAGGCTATTAACTGCCTTAACTACCTGTACCACCGGTTGGAGACGGGTCAGATGGGAGCAGCTAAACAGACACTCAGGAAAATCAGGTGGGGGCGGGATGGAGACGGGTCAGGTGTCTGAAGCCATTTTTCCCGATTTTCCCAACAGACCCGCCTCCAAACCCGCCTCATCAGGGCTATTAAAATCGAGCCCAACGTTTCAGGTCTATGACCTTTCGTTAAAATTCTATCAATTTCAGTCTTGAAAATTTCAATGGTCCCAGCATCCAACAGCCACCTGGGGGAGCAAGTACCTGATTTCCAGTACCCTTTGTGTAAAAAAGGGCTTCCTTATTTCACTCCTCTAATTTTAAGGTTATGCCCCCTTGTTCTGGAATCCCTCACCAGAGGAAATAGTTTCTCTCGATCTATCTGTTGAATCCTTTTATCATTTCAAACACCTGAATTAGATCACCCCTCAACCTTCTAAACTCAAGGGAATACAAACCAAGTTTATGCAGCCTGTCCACATAATATAACCCTTTAAGCCCCAGTATCATTCTAGTGTATCTCCACTGCACCCACTCCAAGGCCAGTGTGTCCTTCCTGAGGTGCGGTGCCCAGAACTGAACACAGTGCTCCAGATGGGGTCTGACCAAGGCTCTTGTATTCCAGCCCCCACACTTGAGATACGCCTTTTTGAATACTTTTTGTAATTAACACACAACTAAGTCTGAGGCACCTTGAGATAATCTTCTCACTGTTCCCTTTGGGGAAGGATTCTCAGACTGATTAACAACATTAACGCTCCTTCCATGCGCCATAACCATCTTTAGACCAGCCGATAGGGTGGGTAGTCCTATACGGCAGGAGGGTCCCACAACCCATACGATGAGCTGGGGGGGGAGAGAAACCCAGAACTCCAACTCCACTTGCTAGGACTGTCTGGAGGGGGATTCGAATCCTGCATCTTCTGATCCAGAGGCAGGAACGCTACCACTGCGCCAAAGGTTGCCTCTGAGATAATGATGGCATTCTGTGACACTAATTCAGCTCCCTTATACTGACCCGAACGTGGCGGCCTTACACTAACTCTTACATTGATGATAGTTCAGTTCGCTTATCCTAAATGACACAGAAATTACAAATTGACGGGCCGGAATAGACCAGTTGGTCCATCAAGCCTGCCCAACACGCATGATCGCCGGAGTATCATGACTAAACACTTCTTCCCCCACCGCCCCCCCCCCCTGTTATCTTCCCTCTCCCGCAACCATGTAATCTCTTGGGAGAGCCAAAAAAAAAAGGGAAAAAACCCAGGGCCAATAAGGGGAAAATGTACTGTGGAAAATTCCTCTCCGAGTCCCTCGGACAATCGAAACCAGTCCAGGAGATCGCACAGACCGAGTATTCTCTATAAAGACACTTGCCTTCTATATGATGCGATCTCTGCCCCAGTCAGGAACGGGTCTGGCTCCCTCTTGAAACCCCTCCTGGATTATAATTCACAAACAGGCTGTTCGACCAAACCAGTCCACGTTGGTGTTTCTCCTCTGCGTGAGCAGTAGTCCACTCGGCTCACATGTCCCTCGGTTCCCCTTTCCTACAGCCACCTATCTAACCTATTCTTAAATGTTGACCTGGTCTCACAACCCTCTCTGTAAAAAAAAAAAAAAAAACTCCCTTGCTCTCTGTCCTAAATCTCTTACATTTAATTTTGTATCTATGTCCCTTTGTTGCAGAACTGTCAATCGCTTTAAACAGTCATGTTTCTATCCACGCTGCCCCATTCCTTCATAATTTTAAACACTTCTATCAAATCTCCACTAATTTCCTCTGTTCTAATTAATACAGCTCAAATTTTCCAAGTTTCATTTCATATTTGACCCTAATTCAGCTCCTTTACACACTCAGGGCTCGATTTTGCCAGGCCCAAGGAGGCGGGATTGGAGGCGTGTGAGGTGTTAAAATTGCAAAAAAATGGTGGGTGGGCCCGATCCCGCCTCCATCCCGCCTCCGAGCAATTTTCCCAGAATCGGGGTTTCAGACCCCGTTTCCATCCTGCCTCCAAGAGGCGGGATAGGCCCTTAAGACCCTTAACCACCACTTAATTGCCTCTATAATCCAATTTTGAGAGGTCGTTCTGATTTTTAGACATTCCCCCATCCTACACGTCTCCTCTGGAACACGCCAGGTAATCATGGCGGCCTCACAAGTGGATTGCTTAGTAACAGCTGCAGCTCCACCATTAAAAAGGAGTTTTCAGCAATCATCATTTGCAGGTGGCAGAACTTTGTTGTCTCAGGTCTGGGGGGACTTTTAGCAGGCATACCCATTGTTGTGGAAGTTTGGAGCCAGAGATCCATCTCCAGTGTGACCTCCTGGGAAACCCCTCTCCCCACCTTGGCTGAGCGCTTCCTCAACTGAGGTATATAGCAGAAGCATGGGAACCATTTATTTCCTTTCCTCCTTGACATCAGATTCAAACGAAGACCAGCCGTGGCAGCAGCAGAACCCTGAACAACAGCACCACCAACAGCAGCAGCAACAACAGGAGCACCAAGCTGCTGCTCACCCACCTGAAGCTGCACAGGCCAGAAGGCGCCAGAGCGCGACCACATTGCTGCCCGGGATGCAAGGGGCGTATTCATCTTGGCCAGATTTGCTTAGCCTGCACAATCAGACACTTTTGTCTCGCACCTTCTTACCAGAGCATCGACAATGGACAAGAACCTACGGATTCCTATCACTCTGACCACCATACTGACAATTGCAAGTCACCCTAAGCCCTCAATCTGGAAGTCCCATTTGCAAAATGACACAGGCCACAACTTCAACAGCTTGCCATCAAATCTGTTTGATACCATGACAAGGATGGCTGGTCCAAATACAATACATCACAGCACCCAAGTGGCTACCCTTGTGACTACTTGTGCATTATCTTCCTCTTACGCGTGCTCCTACGTGGTGCTTCCCCTGTGGCTTCAGCAGATGTGGAGGCCCCTTGCTCACTCTCTTGCTGCTCCTGTCTCGATGCCTTTGCCGGGCGTCCTCTGGGGATGCGAGCCTGTAAGGGCTCGGCAACAGTCTGCTGCTCCTGCGGCTGTGCAGGGGCTGAGACGCCCATCTCAGTTGGGTGAGGACGCTGGTGGGGCTCTGACTGAGGGCTTTGCTGTGGCATGGTCATGTGAGCGCTTGGAGAGGAGCCTCCACTTCCTTGTTGTCTGCCACCAACATCCCTCTCATGGGTCAGCCCACTTCAGAGCTAGCAGGTGGCTTGACAGCACCTTGCTGCAATTTAGGGGGATCATGAAGACCCGTTTCTGCACTGGAAGTCCTACTCCAGAGGACTTCAATGAAGGTCTGGTTTCTATGCTCAATAGCTGACCATCGCTCCTCAAGAGATGTCATTCTATTCTGAACAATGACCATGTTTTCCATACCCTGGCGACTAAGCTCCTCCATGGACGTAGCCATCCTCTCCTCTACCGTAGCCATCCTCTCCTCTATGGTAGCCAGCCTTACCACGGAGTTAGCCATCCTTTCCACAGAGGTTGCCATCCTTTCCGCGGTGATGTGTTCATGCGCCAATGCCTCCACAAAGACTCTGCTCATGTTCGCGATGGACTCCTCCATTCGCTCCACACTCGCAGCGACCCTGGAGACAAAACCTGCCAGAGACTCCTGCACCTGTTCCTGGAGTTCCAGCACCGCTCTCCTTCTGGATGGACCCAGAGGCACAGGGTCGACATGCAGCTGAGCCGAGCTGGCAGAGCCCTGCACCCTCCGACGAGGACTCTCCACTGCTGTCCCTGTCTCCACCATCTGCTGATGCTCACTTGTGAGCTGTGATACACCAGGTGCCAACACTACTCTATGTGGCGAAGGTCCCACCAAGGTGTGAGTGTCTGCGCTGGTGCTGGGTGCGCTGAATTCTGCGGACGCTGCGCCCTCAGAGGTTGCAGTTTGGTCTGAGGAGTCTGGAGGCTCAGGCTGTTCCTCCTGGACAGTGGGGATGGGGGCTCTCAATGGTCCTGTGGGGGAGTAAAGGAGTTAGAGATGTGAGGTCAAGGTTACATGCACATTGAATAGTGCAGATGATCATAAGTCAATCTGTTAGAGCATCAGATTCATTATCAGTGACGCATGCAATGTCAATGAGAGAGTTGCCAAACTATTCTGTTACCAGCTTGCTGTGATGCGCCCGACTGTCCGTCCCCCACTTGGGGATCCTCCTCGATCCTGGCGATTTCCAGGGCCGCCTCCTCCCAAGCAGTGAGCAGGGCTACTGAGGGTGGCCCTCCTGTCATGACTCTTTCCCTTTTATTCTGGGCTCTCTTTTCCTGCAATGAGGGACACAAGTGGAGTTTGAGTGAGAATGAAGGAGTGAGTGCAGAGAATGCATAGCATAGATGCTTAGAAGGAGACAAGGGCCCTCCGTGTGTTATAAGTTGTTGTTGCATCACAGTAATAGGGAGTGTGCGGGCTACATGGTCGAATAGTTAAGTGAATGTGACCATAGAGAGAGAGGGAATGGGTAAGGTTGCAGGGATGTAAGTGTCAAGTGGGATGTGGAGGATGAGGTTGGCAAAGCAGAGTGCTGGTGAGGAGAGGCAATGGGGATCAGATTGAGGGTGATGGGAAAGTCATTCTCACTTTTCCTGTGCAGAGAAGGTCATGAAACCTCTTCCTGCATTGCAGCCAGGTTCTGCGGCTCATCGGTATGGAGTTGACCTCCTGGGCCACTTGCAGCCACACAGCTTTAGTTTGTTGTGGTGGCTTTTTTCTCCCCGAGGAAGGGAAGAGCACCTCCTTATTGGATCTTGCTCCCTCCACCAGAGCTTGGAGGGAGGGCCCATCGAAGCATGGAGCACACTTTTGCCTGCTGG
This sequence comes from Somniosus microcephalus, assembly GCF_052327205.1. Classification (NCBI taxonomy): domain Eukaryota; kingdom Metazoa; phylum Chordata; class Chondrichthyes; order Squaliformes; family Somniosidae; genus Somniosus; species Somniosus microcephalus. The sequence continues at coordinate 259,616,189 of NC_140993.1, forward strand.
TGGACATAGTCGATCAATGAATTCCTTACTACAATCACTATAAAGTTTGCAGTCTCCAGAAGAAGCAAGGCTGCTTGCAGGCCTTAAATCCAGCAGCATTGATGACGTCATCGGAGGCGACTTTCTGTATGAAAAGACTCATTGGGCCAGGGGTTCCCAAACGCTGGAAATCAATTGCCCAATTAGGGGAAAATCGCACTTTTCCCCCACTTCACTTCAGAGTCAGGGTCCTGACACGAATGCCACCTGACATGCCCCAGCCCGCCCACACTGGCAAAATCGAGCCCTCAGTATCAGCAAACCTTCCAAGCTAGTAACTCTGATGTTATTATCAGGAGACCCTACCCTCAATCCACCAAATATATGGGTGTAATTTGGGCAGATATGATCAGAGAAGTGGCCAAATTTTAATCTGCTTTGTATAGCATGCCTGTTTCTGGCACACAACAGATATAGGGAGAAGCTTCATCCAAATATTAAAACGTTGGTCGGAACACATTGGTGGGGGTAATGGTGTGGGATGGGGGCAAAAATTAGACCTATTGGCACAAAGGCTCATCGGAACCTAAGTGGCAACATAAGATGGAGAAAAAAATAATATCTGCACCATTTCCTGATGTTTGTGTCTGCAGGACATCCCTTGATAATTTCATGTGTAAATTGGACATCTAGGGTTACTAGGCAGTGGAAGTTTGTGTGTAAAAGACACAGTAAGATTAAGGTAAATGTACTTCAGTCATTTTGTTCATATTTTTGCCTTAACTAAGTAACATAACACAGTCTAAAGTAGTTGAGCAACATCACAATGCCTGATTAACACCGGTGCATTTGTGCAAAGGCCTGTTCTTTTTAAGAGCAGAACTATTGGCGGAAGCTGTTTAATATTCAGATTATGCAAGCTGAGGAATCTCTTCTTTGAACGATTTGAACTTTTATGTGGGAAAGGTTGAATATTTTCACTTGTATTTCATTTGAACTCTAACCCCCTCCACGACCCGGATTGAGACAGTCTAAAAGCAAACCTTCCTAGTTCGAGGACAAATTTCACGTAAGCATGAATGTTCACAATGTCATTTGCATCAATAAACTATTAAAATACAGCATAAGGAAGTCTGGAGTTCTAAGCATAATAAATACATGAAATATTGGCCCGTATTTTCCGGTGCCTGCGGGTGTGTGCGGGCTGTGTACACACCCGTAGGGACATCGGAAATGCCGGGTTCAGCCATGTGAAGCGCATGCGCTGAAAACCAGCATTTCCGATCTGTCAAGAATGCTCTTGACAGATCGGACGCCTGCCCTGGAGAAGGGCCTCTGCGGGGGGGAGTTCCGCTTTTTGCAGAACCTCCGCCCGCTGAAAACCCTTAGAAATCTTATGCCTGGTAAAAGCAGACGTAAGACCTGTTTTACCAGCATAAGAGTTGAAAAAAAATGAAAAAAAACAAATTTTTTTCACTCATTTATAATTTTAAAATACTTTAAAAAAAAAAGGTAAGTTGATTTTTAGCCCTGTAAAAAAAATTATTTTTTTCAAAAAATTTAATTTTTGTTTAAAATATTTAATTTATTGTAATTTTAACTCATTTTAAAAACGTGATGGATTTTAAAAATTTATTTAAAGTTTTACAGTGTTTTTGGGGTGATCTCCATTCATACTTTTGACGGGTCTGTCTGTCAAAAGTATGAAGGGAGATTCCCTTCTCCTATTGGCTGGCCTGGCCCACGTGATCCCAGAGATGTTTGCGAACCGCCTGCGCCCCTGGGATACGAGGGCCCTGCGCATTTTGACTGTGGACAGGCCCTGGATCGGAAGTGTCCGGACCTCAGGAGCCCTCAGGTAAGTGCGTAGATTTTTTTACGATAGGAGGCCTCCGCACGCAGGAAGCCTCCTATCGGAAATTGCGGGCCAATTAATGAGACATTAAATAAGAAATAATGTTGATGTGATGTGTTGTAAAACACACTATGGAATCGTGCCTTGCTTTCCTCTACCCTCTTCAGAGAAACTAGCAGACACCTTAATCTTTTATTCAGTGATAATACATGGCTGCCTCTGAATAAAAGTCCCCAAATACTGTACGGCCTCATGGAGTTTGACTAGGATTACTGTTACAGCTGAGATTTTACACAACCACACAGTTTAAACTTATGTAAGATATTTTACTACAAGAGTGCGACATGTACTTTATCCCAATTGCAGATATTCATAAGGTCTTTATCACAAGTGAGATTAAAATCAGATTTCACTGCACAAGATGCATCATTCCCTGTACCCGAACAGGGAAACTAATTGATAAATTTATAGTGCTTATTTCTTCCTTTTCTCAGGAAATTTCAGAATGTTTTGCAAATGCAGCGGTGTTGGTCAGGCATTGTGATGCTGCACAACTACCTTAGACTGTGAAAGTATAACATTTATGTAACCCGTATGAAGTCTATACTGCAGGTAAGTAAAATAACATGCTACATAGGTAAGGCGCAACATATGGAACACCAGTGTAACAACAACTTGGTATTTATATAGCGCCTTTAATGTAGTAAAACATCCCAAGGTGCTTCACAGGAGTGATTATCAGACAAAATTTGACACCGAGCCACATAAGGAGATAGTAGGGCAGATGCTTGGTCAAAGAGGTAGGTTTAAGGAGCGTCTTAAAGGAGGGGAGAGAGGCGGAGAGGTTTAGGGAGGGAATTCCAGAGCTTGGGGCCTAGGCAGCTGAAAGCACGGCCACCATTGGTGGAGCGACGGAGCTCGGGGATGCTCAAGAGGCCAGAATAAAGGAGGAGCGCAGAGATTTCAAAGGGTTGTAGGGCTGGCGGAAGTTACAGAGATAGGGAGGCCATGGAGGAATTTGAAAACAAGGATGAGAATTTTAAAATCGAGGTGTTGCCGGACCGGGAACTAATGTAGGTCAGCGAGCACAGTACAACGTACGATACAAAACAAAAATACAGAATAAAGCACAAGCATAATGTGATGTGGCAATATACCATACACTAACACAAGGCAGCATAATATCGATAGGCCTTCTGGTTTTCAAAAATTATTCTTTTCCTAAATTGAGCTGAAAGATTTTGTTGCAACCAATTGCAAGCAAATATTTGCTTTTTGGGGTCAAAATCAAAACATGACCAGGAAAGTTTAGCTTCCATCAGTAAAACAAATAAAATATTTTAACTAAATAATCAATGCTTACAACTGTGTTCACAAAATGTGCGGCTAAAATGAGTAGACCCACATCATTTATTGCCATTCCTAGTTGCCTGGGATACAAGTGAGTGGCTCGCTAGGCCCCGATTCCAGGAAGTTAAGAGTCGACCACCTGGGTGTGGGACTGGAGTCACATATAGACCAGACCGGGGTACGGACGACAGGTTTAACTTCCCTAAAAGACGTCAATGAACCAGTTGGGTTTGTACGTCAATCTTGACAGCTTCACGGTCTCTTTTACTATCTCCAGCTTTAAAAGAAACTGAATTCAAATTCTCAAACTGCCTATGGTGGGATTTGAACTCTCGTTCTCTAGATTATTAGTTTAGGCCTCTGGGTTAATGTCCACGTACCCATGATGTGATGCAAGTGTTGGACTCTGTATCCATCAGTGCTGCCTGTTGGTGAGCAGAGAGGGTGAAGTATTCCTCCAGGCTAAACAGGGAGAGTGACTGGATGCATCACATCAGAACTGCAGTATATTGATGTTAGTGTTTCTGGGTGTCTATTGGATTCATGCCTAATTTGGGGATTCATCTTTCAGGAGGTAATTATCGCCTTTCATTGAGTCATCCACAACATAACGCATACCTTGACAGTGACACAGATTTTACAGAATCATACAGTACAGGAGGAGGCCATTCGGCCCATCGTGCCTGTGCCAGCGCTTTGAAAGAGCTCTCCAATTAGTCCCACTCCCCGGCTCTTTCCCCATAGCCCTGCAAATTTTTCCTTTTCAAGTATATATCCAATTCCCTTTTGAAATTTACTATTGAATCTGTTACCACCGCCCTTTCAGGCAGTGCGTTCCTGATCATAACAACTCGCTGCGTAAAAAAAAAAAAAATTCTCCTCATCTCCCCTCTTTTTTTGGGCGAATTACCTTAAATCTGTGGCCTCTGGTTACCGACCCTCCTGCCAGTGGAAACAGTTACTCCTTATCTACTCTATCAAAATCCTTCATAGCATAAAATGATATAATTTATTGTACATACGTTCATGGTGGGGGACAGTTCCCAGAAGTTAGAGTGCCATTTTCACACAGCTTTCATCTGGGCGGGAAGGGAAGCAGAGGCATGTGTTCTGCCTGTCCGAAGGAGACGACCTTGGGCCCCGTACTGTGTTTGTGAGTGGTGCCCGGTCTCATTTAAATGGACACGGCAGTGAGCTGCCAGCGGGAAACGCACTGCTTAAAGGCAGCTCGCCAATCTAGGTGACGGGAAATCTAGCTGGACGTCCAGTTTTGATGGGCCTGCTGTGGCACTTCAAAGGGTAGGGGATGCAAGCATCATGACTGAGAAGGAAGCAGTGGCTTATCACGGTAGGATAAACATTCCACAGCCCCTACAGTAGCAACGAGATTGAATACTGGAAGCTTTTAAGGCTCAAAACCCGTAAGCGACTGCCAGTAAAAGATGAGCGTCACTCCTGCTTCCAGCTGTCCCTGACGGCTGTGGAGGAGCCCTTTAAAGAACACTCAAAATGGCTGCCTTCCAGTTTCTACCACCTGTGGTTTGTGGGCGAGATCAGGAACTGGGGGGTAGCAAGGAGGGCAGGGTGGAAACAGCATCACAGATCGTAAGTATGTCATCTAACATTACCAACCCTCCAGGGTTGTCCTGGAGTCTGTAGGAATTAAAGACAGGACACTGCTCCGAGCAAAAGCCTGGAGAAAAATCATAATGGGCAGTAAAGAAAATTGTGCGTGTTTTTTTTTTCATTTTATTTGAAGGCTTTATTAGTTATAAAAATATTGGAGACAGGATAACAAGGCTGTTTGACTGACACTTAGGCATCATCCAATCAGGTGATTAAGAGCCTGTGCTGTTTCTGATTGGCTGTGGGAAGATGGGTTGCCACAAAGATGGATGTGTGGGGGGGTGGGGCGGGGCGGGGCACTTGGAGACAGGAAGTGATGTGATAAAACCTCCAGGAATATGTCCAACTAGAGTTGGCAACCCTAATGTCATCTGACCCGGGCCTAAGAGGGTTAAATTACGAGGACAGGTTGCATTGACTAGGCTTTGTATTCCTCAAGTATAGAAGATTAAGGGGTGATCTAATTGAGGTGTTTAATGTGATTAAAGGATTTGATAGGGTAGATAGAGTGAAACTATTTCCTCTGGTGGGAGGGAGTCCAGAACAAGGGGGGCGTAACCTTAAAATTAGAGCTAGGCCGTTCGGGGTGATGTCAGGAAGCGGTTCTTCACACAAAGGGTGGTGGAAATCTGGAACTGTCTCCCCCAAAAAGCTGTTGAGGCTGGTGGGGGGGGAGGGGGTCAATTGAAAATTTCAAAACTGAGATTGATAAAATTTTTGTTAGACGAGGGTATTAAGGGTTATGGAACCAAGGCAGGTAGATGGAGTTGAGATATAGATCAGCCATTGATCTAATTGAATGATGGAACAGGCTCGTGAGGTCGAATGGCCTTCTCCTGTTCCTGTGTATTCATGCGGCTCCCTCCGGTAACATCTGGCCACCTAGATTGAGATCCACCCAAAAATTGGTGATGGCGGACAACAAACGGTAAGTTAAGGGGAAGCTTGAGAAGTACATGAGGGAGAAAGGAATAGACGGATATGCTGATAGGGTGAGATGAAGAGGGGTGGGAGGAGGCTGGTGTGGACCATAAATACTGGCAGTTGGGCCTAATTCCACCTCACACTGCCGTGGGCACGCACTCCGATCTCACACTGCTATAGATGCACGCAGTGCCATAGACAGTGACAGACTGACATCACACAGTACTTGATAGATACTCTAAAATCATAGTGCCATTTTGCAAAGACATTCAAAACATTACATTTCCATTCCCATTAAACATAGGCATTCCAACATCACACTACCGCTGACAGACATTTGACCAAAGCTTAAGTCTTTCTTTTTTTTTAAAAAACTTTCTGTGCTGCTGCCTTTAAGATGATATCACGTTGCATGTCGTGTGGATCATGTCCGTGACTGCATTGAGCATGGTACCCCACCCGGATTCCAGTTTTTGGAGATTCAAGCAATCCCAGAAGCCCAGTTAGGATATCCTGGAGACAGGCCATAGTATTCTGCCCGCTCTGGCATGCCTATTAAAAGGAAATCGCTCCTGCCAGAATAATTCTCCAAATCATCTATTTTGTTATCAAACCGCTGCTGCCTTCTCCCTTTTTCAGCGCATCAATTTCCCTTCAAGGCAGTTAATCAGTTTTCCATGCCAGACAGCCACTCCTCCAACTCTGCAATCCTGTTTCTGTTTTCTGTCAGTTTCTGTCGAAACAAGGCCATATGCCTCATCTGCTTTTTGATTTATGCAGCTTTCTGATAGTCTGATAGCTCCCTCTGGATCACAGCACATTCTAGAGGAGAGGCAGAGTCCGCTGAGCTGCCGTCGCAGGTGACAAGGGTTTCAGAGGCTGGTCAGGGCAGAATTTTTCCCACCTCCCCCGATATGCTTCCCCATTTAGTTTCTCAACCTTCAGAAGGTGTAGGAGGTTTTAGTGAAGAGTATTCCTGTTGGACAAGAGCTGAAATTTAAAGTGTAGATTTGCATGGGTGAAGTGCAAAGATAAACCAACAGGAGCCTCATTAATTTTACCAGTGCATCAGGTAATTTATTTTGTAGAACTTCCTGTTTATTTCATCTTAGCTCGTTATCTTCCTCTGTGTCTATTTTTCTCACTCCTTCTGTTCTCTCTTCCTTTCTTAAAAAAAATCTCCTCACGTTCTTCCTCCTTAGGTGTTTCTTCCCTCCTATTTTTAGTTTGTGCAAATCCTATATCCTTTATAACAACAGAAAATGCTGGAAAAACTCAGCAGGCCAGGCAACATCCGTGGAGAGAGAAATAGAGTCAACGTTTCAGATCGAAACCCTTTGTCTTGACCCGAAACGTTGACTCTATTTCTCTCTCCACGGATGTTGCCTGGCCTGCTGAATTTTTCCAGCATTTTCTGTTGTTATTTCGGATTTCCAGCATCTGCAGTATTTTGCTATCCTATATCCTTTACTTTTCCACTCGCACTGCCGATGATACCAGACTGGGTGTGACAATTGGACATAATATGCAAATGTGTGGAACAATGGCAGATGAAATTTAACACGGACAAGTGCAAAGTATTGCACATAGAAAGAAAAATAGGCAGCGCCCACATAAGCCGTGAATTGCGCTGAAGTAGCTAAGGATCCAATAGTCCTAGGAGACTTGAACCTCAATACAGGAAACTTCGCGATATCCGGCACCGACGGGACCGAGCTGGTGCCGTTAGATCAAAACTTCCGGATAGACCAGCGCTAATGTTGAAGGATACGGAGGTTTTCATCTCGGTATCTGACAACACTGTTGCTTAGCAACAGCTTGTAAACACTCGGCCCGTACCTTGGAAGCGTCTCTGAAGCTGTTGCTAAGCTACAGAGACGCTTTCCACAGCCTGACTGTTTAAAAAAAATGCTAGGGGAAGTAAAAAAAAAATGCTAGGGGAAGAAAAAAAACCTAACAAAATGGCTGCTGATTTCTGCCGTTAGATCGAGGTTTCCGGACATACAACCTCCGGATAAACCAAAGTTTCCTGTATGTCCAACCACTGCAAAACAGCAATCGATGAACCAAAGAGAATGCTGAACTATATATCCGAAAGTCCAAGGCTGAGGGGGGGTCATGCTCACGCTGTGGAGTGCTCTCGTCAGGGGTACCTCTCGAGTGCTGTATCCAGTTTTGATCACCAAGGCGCAACGGGAGATATGCAAGTGCAGGAGGCAGTTGAGAGAAGAGTCTTGAGGCCTCAGGTAGGAGAAACGACTGAAGAAACTTAGGCCTTTTTCATCTTTGAACGGCGGCAAGTGAGGAGGTTTGTAAGATGGCACGCAGTATGGAAAAGGTAGAGCCGGGAAATTACTCTGAACGAAATTACGCGAACACAACAATAACTTGCATTTATATAGTGCCTTTAATGCAGTAAAATGTCACAGGAGCGTTATCAGAGAAAGTTTGGTACTGAGTCACATCGGGAGATATTAGGTTAGGTGACCAAAAGGCTTGATCAAAGAGGTAGGATGAGGGAACACAAATTCAAAGTTGCAAAAGGCAAATATTATCAGGAAGTCCTTCTTCATATAACGAGTGATTAACACATGGAATGGACTACCAGATAGAGTAGTGGAGGCAAACAACCTGGAATTATTTAAGAAACAATTGGATGGCGCACGGCAGAGATGGGGGAATGCAGTATCTTTCTCGATGGGAGAGCTAAAATGGGCCACATGGCCGCCTTCCTCTGTATTTGTCTTGTATGAATTCGCCTCCTTAAACGTCGCAGCCCGCTGTCGGGAGAGAAAGAGAGAGATCCCTCAAAGTCCCGAGATTTCAGCCGTTGAAAAAAAAAAAATTCTCAGTGCAGTTCAGTGGGGAATATGCTTCGGATTGTGGGGACAGGTTGGGAACACCAGCAAGAACTTGCTTGGACTCCTCTCGATGGTTGCTGATTTTAATGGACTCTGGGAGCGTGGCAAGAAATCAGCCACGGTGGCTGATGATTTCATCGGAAGCCACATTCACTGAGCCCTTAATGACCAGCTCTTTTCTTTGTGATTTAAAGTTACATAATGATATCGGCTGCTTTTGGACGATTCTTGTAAGTCAGTCTATTTGTTTAATAATTTGATAACCAAATTAAGCATGTAAAAACTACAACGGCATAGTCAGAACAGATGAAGAATGACGCTACAACCCTTTATTAACCAACCTGGTGTAACTGTATATGAGAAAACACAATTTACAACTGATGCTTTTTGACTGTGTCCACTTATTATTCTGTTGTTAATCGTCGATAATCGATAGTAACAGCCCTGCATATACTCTGCTTATTAAAACATACCACAAAGATTATTTGAACGATATTAACATGAGAACATTGTTTTTTCAATAAAATTAATATTGAAGTGAGGCAAGGAACTGCAGTCTGCCTTTATGCTATTAATTCAATCTTTGAAAATTTTTGTAACTGTTATGGGATAAGGATTTGAAAGTATAAATTCTCAACTTGGTTTTTTGGCAATGTATAACAACAACTTGCATTTATATGGCACCTTTAATGTAGAAAACATCCCAAGGCATTTGAGAGAGGAGAAACTGATGTTGAACAGTAGTAAGAGTTAACCAATAGCATAGGCCATGAGGTAAGTTTAGAGAAGGTTTGCAAAGGAGAGAAGTAGCACGGAGAGGTTTAGGTAGGGAGCTACAGAGGGTGTGGAGGGAGGGAGTGGAATGAGGGAGAGAAGGAGTGGAGGGAGGGAGTGGAGTGAAGGAGGCAGAGAGTGGAGGGAGGAAGTGAGGTAGGGAGAGAGTGGAAGGAGGAAGTGAGGTAGGGAGAGAGTGGAGTGGAGGGAGATAGTGGAGGAAAGGAGGAAGCGGAGTAGAGGGAGGGAGGGAGTGGAATGGAGGGAGAGAGTGGAATGGAGGGAGAGAGTGGAGGGAGGGATGGAGTGGAATGAGGGAGAGAAGGAGTGGAGGGAGGGAGTGGAGTGAAGGAGGCAGAGAGTGGAGGGAGGAAGTGAGGTAGGGAGAGAGTGGAAGGAGGAAGTGAGGTAGGGAGAGAGTGGAGTGGAGGGAGATAGTGGAGGAAAGGAGGAAGCGGAGTAGAGGGAGGGAGTGGAATGGAGGGAGTGGAATGGAGGGAGAGAGTGGAGGGAGGGATGGAGTGGAGGAGGGAGTGGAGGGAGAGGAGGGAGGTACTGGAGGGAGTGAAGGGATAGCGGGAGGGAGTGACTGAAGGGAATGGAGTGAGAGGAGGGAGGTACTGGAGGGAGTGGAGTGGAGGGAGGGAGGGATGGAGTGAAGGGATGGAAGGAGTGGAGGGAGGGATGGAGGGAGGGAGGGATGGAATGAAAGGAGGGAGGGAGGGATGGAATGAAGAGATGGATGGAGTGGAGGGAGGGAGGGAAGAATGAGTGCAAAGGAGGCCAGAATCAGATTATTGAAGGTCACGGACTGGCGTGTAGGGCTGGAAGAGGTTGCAGAGGTAGAGTACTGCAAGGCCATGAAGGAATTTGTAAATTATGATAAGGATAATCTATTATTGAACCCAAAACCACATCATATAATATTGCTCAAAAAAAGACATCATTTATATAGTGTAATCTGTACCCTAACGTCTACCTTAATGCTTGACTTTACTTAATAACATCAAATTTACATTTTTAAAGTCTTTATACCCTTGTTTCTCTTCATTATTTCAGCTCTCATAGCTTAGATCATTCTCACGGTGAGTTCCAATTTCTTATACCCTTGAGAGTGTCTATCCTTGCCATGAGATCTAGGTAAGTATTTAGTAATGTGCCCAGGAAATGAACAGCAAGCCCTGTCTGCTAATTATTATTTTTGACCCACTGAAATGTATAAGCTCTCCCTCCACTCTTCAAGAGCAGTAGAGCATCACATCAGACCTCATTTTAAATGTTAAATATTAAACAAATTCACTAAACAATGAACAAGCAAACAATTGGACAGTGATATAATTCAATTTTGCATTTGCAGTAGAAAGTGAAATCTAGACAAAGATTCCTCATTTTTTTTTCAAAACCACATACACTGTAACATAAGATAAGCTCATTCATAATTTGCATTTAAATAGTGACATTAATGTAAAAAAATGTCCCAAGATGCTTCACAGACCTGTGCTTGCTGACCTACATTGTCTCCTGGTCTGTCAATGCCTCAGTTTTAAAATTCTCATCCATGTTTTCAATTCCTTCCACAGCCTCGCCCCTCCCTCTCTCTCTAACCTCCTCCAGCTCTATGACCCTCCCGAGATCTCTGCGCTCCTCCAATTCTGGCGTCTTGCACTTCCCCGATTTTAATCGTTCCACCATTGGCGGCCGTGCCTTCAGCTGCCGAGGCCCCAAGCTCTGGAATTCCCTCCTTAAACCTCGCCGCCTCTCTACCTCTCGCCTTTAAGAGCCACGGAGGGAGTGCAGTGAAGGTTCACCAGACTGATTCCTGGGATGGCAGGACTGTCGTATGAGGAGAGATTGGGTCAACTAGGCCTGTATTCACTAGAGTTTAGAAGAATGAGAGGGGATCTCATTGAAACGTATAAAATTCTGACAGGGCTAGACAGACTGGATACAGGAAGGATGTTTCCTCTGGCTGGGGGGTCTAGAACGAGGGGTCACAGTCTCAGGATATGGGGTAGGACATTTAGGACTGAGATGAGGAGAAATTTCTTCACAGAGGGTGGTGAACCTGTGGAATTCTCTACCACAGAAGGCTGTAGCGGCCAAGTTACTGAATATATTTAAGAAGGAGATAGATAGATTTCTAGACACAAAAGGCATCAAGGGGTATGGGGAGAGCACGGGAATATGGTATTGAGATAGAGGATCAACCATGATCATATTGAATAGCGGAGCAGGCTCAAAGGGCCGAATGGCCGACGACTCCTATTTTTCTATGTTTCTAAGACGCACCTTAAAACTTACCTCTTTCACCAAGCTTTTGGTCACCTGTCCCAATATCTCCTTATGTGGTTCGGTGTCAAACTTTGTCTGAATACACTCCTGTGAAGCACCTTGGGACATTTTACTACATTAAAGGCGCTATATAAATACAAGTTGTCGCTGTTGTGTAATGAAATAAACACTGAGCCAGGCAGGGCAAAATTAGGAGGTGTAAGCTTAGTCAAAGGGATTTTTGTGAGCAGGTTTTTAAACGTGGAAGCAAAGACGAAGAGGCTTCAAATGGAAAGTTCCAGAGTAGGGTCAAGGCAGCGAAAGGCTTGCCACTGGTGGTGGGTGAAGGGAGAGGGGGAGGACGCTCAGAAGGTCGGAGTCACAGGAACAGAGTGTTCAAGAGGGACATTTAGATCTGGAGGTGATTGCAGAGCTAAGGTAAGTGAGCCCATGGAGGCATTTAAGGATGTTGAGCAAGGATTTAAAATTTAACATCTTTTGGGATGGACAGCCAATGTACGTCAACAAGGATGAGAGTGATTGGCGAGCAGGACTTACTGTAGGATAGGATACGTGCAGCAGTGTCTTGGAGTTCATGGACAACGGGAGGCCAGCAAGGAAAACATTGGAGGAGTCAAGTCTGGGGTGGTGAAGGTATGTACAAGGGTTTCAGCAGTAGATGGGCTGAGGAGATGGGATGGAGGCGGGCAGTGTTGTGGAGATGAAAGTAAGTGGTCTTGGTGGGGAAATGTGGGGTCTAAAGCTCAGCCCAGGGCCAAACCAGGCAGCAATGTTGTGAACAGTCTGGCTCAGTCTGAGATAGTGACCTGGGGGGCGGAATAGAGTTGGCATTCGTGGTGGGGGCTGAAAACGATGGCTGATGTTGAGCTGCAGAGAGTTGTGACTCATCGAAGACTTGATGTCAGATAGGCAGTCTGACAGCACAGAGGCAGTCGAGGCTTTGAGAGAGATTGTGGAGAGGTAGAGTTGGATGTCGACAGTACACATGTAAAGCTGACGCCTTGCCTCCAGTTGATATCGGTAAGGGGTAGAATTCAGATAAGGAAAGGGAGGAGGCCAAGGATAGATCCTTGGGGAAACTCCAGAGGTGCTGGTGAAAGGTAGGGAAGAGAAGCCATTACTGGAGATACACTGACTATATTTGGATCGGTGGGAATGAAACCATGCATGGGAACTCCTATGGAGCTGGAGGACAGAGGAGAGGCGATGGAGGGGGTTAGTTTGGCCAACTGCTGTGTAAAATTACAGGAGGGCAAGAGGAGATGATGCATCCTGGTGACAGTCACAGAGGATGTCATTCATGACTTTGGCTAGGATATTTAAGTGATATGAAAAGGGTAGAAACCAGATTAGCAGGATTCAAACAGAGAATTAGGGAGAGATGGACTCAAAGCAAGGTGGGGACAATAATATGTTCAAAGACCTTAGAGAGGAAAGGTATGTTACGTATGAGACAGTAATTGGAGAGGATGAATGGGTCATTGGTGGGTTTCTTGAGGAGTTGGGTGATGTTGGCAGTTTTGAAGGGGAGAGAGACAGTGCCCGAGGAAAGAGAATCTCGTTGATGAAGTCAACTAGCATGCGAATCAGAAAAGCGAGTTGAGTGGTCAGGAGTAGAGTGGGAAGGGAATTGAGGGAGTAGAAGTTGGGTCCCATCGATGAGATGACACTGGGGAGAGCAGTGGGGCGGGAATAGAAGAAAAGCTGCAATAAATGCCGGCCTTGCCAGCGACGCCCACATCCCAGGAACTAATTTTAAAAAAGGTGGGGTTCAGGCTAGGAGACTGGAAGGAGGTTGGGGGGTGAGAGAAAGAGAGGAAACCGGGGAGACTGTCTCAATCTTGGAGGCAAAAAAATTCATGTGTTTTTCTCGCGGTGTTTGAGGTGAAGGAAGAGGGGGCAGTGGAGAAGAGTTTAATGAGGTCATGCAAAAAAAGGGTTGTCCTTGTCCTTCAAGGTGATCCTGGATTAGTTGCCAGTTTTAGCTGAGAAGAGTGAAGCACAGTAATTCTTGACGAGTTTGAGCAAGATCTGGTGCTTGATAGCCCAGCCAGGTTTGCTTGAGGAACATTCAAGATAGCGCCTCTCTGTAGCAAGAAAGGACATGGGCTGCACCGGGGTATAGGGCTGGGAGACAGTGACTGATTAGCTGGGAACAAGGACGTCAACAGGAGAGACAAGGGAGAAGTCAAGTAACTTGACAGTGGCTGGGGAATCTTGATGAGGTGAGGGAGTTGAGAATTTAAGAGTGAAGTTGTAAAGGAGTTGGGCAGAGTCTATTTCCATGGGCAGGTGTTGAGAATAGTGGGATCAGAGGAGGGTGGAGGGACGTGAGTTGTAAGGGAGAGGAAGAACTGGTCTGAGATTGCTTCATTGGAGATCAATACTTCAGATGCAGAGAAGCCACATGAGGTGGGGAATTTGTGTGAAGGATGAGTTGAGAAAGGACAGAAGGGCAATGAAGGAATATAGGGAGTTAAGGTGTAGATTGAAATCTCCAAGAATGAAGAGCTGCAAGGTGCAGCGTCTAAGGCAGGTTGGGGTGGGGAGAGAAGGGCGAACATCTTGGAAAGGGAGTTGGTGGGCAGTAAACGACAAGGATTTTAAATGAGGCGTGTGAGAGATGAAAGAGGCTGATGTGCTCAATTTAGGACAAAGTGTCAGGGGAGGTGGTTTAGGAGTGACTTGGCAATGAAGGCCGCTATGAGAAGAGGTGGTGGAAAGTGTAGCTAAGCGGGGAGGCTTCTGTTAATGTGTAGGACTTGCTGGCTGTAAGCCATGGTTCTATCAGTGTCAAGATGTCAATCGAAAACAAGGTTGTAAATGGATAGCATAAATATCATACAGACCATAATATACAACATAACCCAGTGTAATACAATATGCACTGTCGCACTACATGGTATAGCACTTAATCTAATGTAACGTAACATATGACACTGCATAATATATTTATGTAGCTAATAGATTATATACACATTAATACATACCTCATACCTTAATCTCATATTTACCACGTTATAATAAGGAATATAAAAGTGAAATTAATAGGATAAAGCATGTAATAAAATACAATGTAATAGACAATGGCCTAGAAATTGGCTCACTTACCACCACGAGTTTTCGCCACGATCCAGTCTAAAAATGGCGGCCGCCACTCTAACACCCTTCTCTGGTACAGGACTTGGCAGCCGCCATTTTGGTGAGGGCCTTAGAATTGCCGATAGCTGCGCTGGCCCAGGAGATGTAAATTAAGAGAGGGTGACATCACGCCGACTTAACATCACCTCAGCAAACTTCGAACTCAGCGCTGAGTTCAGCGCTGGGTCCTAAGCTCACCATGAAAATTCAGCAGACTCACAGAGGCGCTGTCAGCACCTCTTAAAGGGACACACACATCTTTCAGGTAAGTTTGCATTTAAGCTTTTGGACTGGATTCTTTTAATTTTATTGAAGTAGTGGCTTGCTGCAATAGATGTTAAAAGTTTTGTAAGTGTGCATGGAGTGCAGGGAGTGCTGCTGGATGCTTGCAAGGCCTTGGATGGTAAAGGAAGGCCTTTGAGAAGACAGAAAATGCTGAAATACTCAGCAGATCAGGCAGCATCCATGGAAAGAGAAACAGAGTTCACGTCTCAGGTCGAGATGCTGCCTGACCTGCTGAATATTTTCAGCATTTTACACTTTTATTTCAGATTTACAGCATCCGCTCGTAGAGGGAAGAGGAAGACGCGGAAGAGGAAGACACAGAAGAGGAAGATGCAGAAGGAAGGATGCAACCCAGACAGCCCCTTTCTGGCTGGGAGATCTGGATGGAATCATCCGCCTGCAGTACCAGTGACCACAACCCCAATTCCCTTTTCAACATTCATCCCACACCTTACCTTCCCTCTGTTACTAACCATCACAGCGTCCTCTTGGCCACAATGCTGAAATAAAAGCCACCACAAAGCAAACTTTCCAATCCAACTTTATACATCTATCCATCCAATATGACATCAAGAAATCAACTCATCGTCCTTATGCATTCCCTTAGTGACTGTCCTGAGTGTGACTTTGTCTATCCTACTGATGTCACACGGTGCTACCCCAGTGGATGCAGCATGGCTGGTGGAAGGCAGCTGACTTTCAGTGGGGGACACTGCAAATGGTCTTGCTGGTCGACCTTGAGGAGCTGGTGGCTGGGAGTGTGAAATCAAGTGACAGTGTTGTTTCTTCTTTTTCTTTTTCTTCTCTCTCAACCACTGGGTGGGCAGGCTGCATTTCTTGGGTGTGTGAAATGAAGAAGACACAAGGGTGCAGTTGTACTGAAGGGAGGGTGTGAAAGCAAGAGGGACTTGCAAGAATGAGGATAACGTATGAGGATACCCATCTTGTATCCTTTCAGCCCCGCCCCTGCCAAGAATGGCCTGCACCGTCTTCTCCAAGGGGGTGGGGTGAAGCCAGGAATGGGAGGTACAGATTGTTGGTAGGTAAGTGATGGAGGGGAGTGGGGGGAGGGAGTTGTGCATTGAGCAGTGTGTGAGGCTAGTGGTGCAGTTGGTAGGGGACGGCTTTTGAAGATGCATTCACTGACCTTGACCACTGGTCTAAGGTCATGAAGCATCTTTGGGCACTGGAGCCAGGTGGTGGGGGCGACACTGCTGGCAGTGACGACCTCGGTGATGTGGTCCCACATCATTCTTTCTGTAGGGCCTCCTGGCCCCTGTGGGTACAGGACCACTCTTGCAGTGTTGACCCCCTGCACAAAGCTGGCGTGCTGCGTGCAAGACCCTGGGTGCCCCTTCCCTGGTTTGCTGAGCCATTTGTGTTAGCGCTGAGGCAATTTTCCCATTTTTTTTTTAGGTGCGGAAGGGAATTCAGCTTTAAGAGCTAAAGACTCCCATTCGGGAATTCTTTTTGACGTTAATTTTTTTGTGGGAAGGCAGTTGAGCTGTAAGGGCTACAAACTGCCTATTTTTACAGCATTTTAATTTTTTTAATTTCAGAAAGCATTGCCCCTTTAAAAATGCTTTCCGAAATCACAGCCTCGCTTTCAGAGAGTCTGTTCTAGCTGCAACAACGCTTGTGCCACACCACATTGGAGCCTCCTGCCCAGACAAACGCCACCAGGACGGCGTTCCACCGTGAGTTAAGCGCTGGGCTAATGATAATTAGTCCCCAGTGCCAATTTTTCGGTCCTGCCAGTGCCACCATTTTCGGCGGCCGTTAACCCCTGGTGGGACCGGCGGCTTTTGTGGCGGCCATGAATTTCCAGGTCAATGTAACTTAATACAAAAATAAAAATAACAACAGAAAACGCTGGAAATACTCAGCAGCCGGCCAGGGCACCATCCGTGGAGAGAGAAACAGAGCCAACGTTTCAGGTCTGGGACCCTTCTTCAGAACCATTCTGATGAAGGGTCCCAGACCTGAAACGTTGGGCAGGATTTTCATTGGGCCGTGGAGGCAGGATTGGAGGTGTGTGGGGGGTTAAAATCCCGAAATCGGGGGGCACGAACCCATCCTGCCCCCAACCCGCCTCCATGCCAGTTTCAAAGGAGGCGGGTACCCGACCCGCACTGGGAGCCGCCTCCCCGAGGCGGGAAGGGGATTAGTGCCAATTAACTGCCTGTTAACAGGCAGTTTTTAGCCTAATCCCTATTTTCATAGCTGAAGTGTGGGATTCCCGACAGCTCCAAACCACACCAAGTTAGCGAGGCGGACAGTCGGGCTGAAGGGCTTGGAGGGGTCGAGATGTCCAGTGTTCAGGTGAGTGATGGGTGCATGAGTGCAGAGGTAAGTGTGTTTGGTGTGTTTAAAGTGTTTAAAGAAGTCTTTACTTACCTTTACTTACCTTTACAGCCTTCCTTCCTTCAGGTCTCGGGAGTCCCTCATCTCACCGGCACAGAAAGCAGAATGGCCGCGATCTGTCAAAAATTGCAGCATTCAGCTTTCTGTTCCAGAGAGATCTCTAAATCATCCTGAGAGGAAGGAATTAACTTGGAGTACAGATTGTCAGTGTTTGACAGCTTCAAACAGCTGTGAAACGCTGATATTTCATCTGTCAAAAGGTCTTGACAGATGAAATGTCAATCTGTGACGTCACCTGTTGCCGGGTGGCCCTTAATTGGCCTGCTGAGCCCGCTAGGTGGGCTCAACAAGGTCAAGCAAGTCAAAATCGCGTGGGTTGGCTAGAACTCGATGGAGGCGGGACGACAACCCCGAAAGTTGTAGTCCCGCCTCCTACCCACCTCCTCAATGAAAATCCAGCCCGTTGACTCTGTTTCTCTCTCCACGGATGCTGCCTGGCCTGCTGAGTATTTCCAGCATTTTCTGTTGTTATTTCAGATTTCCAGCATCCGCAGTATTTTGCTATTATATTAATATAATAAAAATATATGCATATAATGCAATGTTACACCCCAATATGCCATTTTATCTCGTGGTAACAACGTAGCGTAATGTATACTACTACAACAGCTCGCATTTATATCGCGCCTTTAACGTAATAACATGTCCCAAGGCGCTTCACAGAAGCGTTATCAGGCGAAACCGAGCCACATAAAAAATATTAGGACAGGTGACCAAACACTTGGCCAGAGAGGTAGGATTTTAAGGAGAGACTTAGAGGAGGTGGAGAGGAGGAGAGGCTTAGGGAGGGAATTCCAGAGCTTAGGGCCTAGGCAGCTGAAGGCACGGCCGCCAATGGTGGAGCGATGAAAAATAGGGGATGCTCAAGAGGCCAGAATTGGAGAATAGCATAACATGTAACCCAATGTAACATAACATGATAAGTTAGCACTCAAACTATAATACAGTATAACAGATACACATGTATACAACCATTGTTCAAAGTGTAATTGTAATTACCCCAATTTTAATATGCACTTAGAGAATTTATGGTATTCATTGAAAATCTTAAATAACTGATAGTTTTATCTTTCTGTTTGTTCTAGATTTGTTGGCATCAATGCATCGGACATCAACTACACTGCCGGCCGATACGATGCTTCCCTTCAACCTCCGTTTGACGTTGGCTTTGAAGGGATCGGGGAAGTGGTAGCCCTGGGTTCGAGTGTCAGTGCCAACTATTGTGTGGGCCAACCTGTGGTCTATATGAAAGAAGGCGCTTTTGCTGAATACATGATTGTGCCGACCAAGAGAGCAATCCCGGTGCCATCCATCAAGCCCCAGTTTCTTACACTACCCCTCAGTGGCGCAACGGCTTGCATTAGCCTCCAGGAGCTTGGCGAACTCTCCGAGGGCCAGAAGGTTTTGGTGACAGCAGCTGCCGGCGGCACTGGCCAGTTTGCTGTCCAACTAGCCAAGGCAGCTGGTTGCCACGTGATTGGCACCTGCTCTTCGGAGGAGAAGGTTCGCTTCCTGAAATCAATAGGCTGCGACCGTCCCATTAACTACAAATCCGAGGACACCGCCGCTGTTCTTCGAAAGGAGTACCCAGAAGGGATGGACGTGGTTTATGAATCGGTGGGAGGGGACATGTTCAAAATGGCCGTCAACCACCTGGCTGTCAAGGGACGCCTTCTTGTCATTGGCTCAATCTCGTCCTATCAAAGCTCCTTTGGAATGAGGGACCCGAGTGTGGGCAACCTGCCACTAAAGTTACTCCAGAAGTCCGCCAGTGTCCGTGGGTTCTTCCTGCCCCATTACAACTCGCACTATCAAGCCAGTGTGAGGCGCTTGTTGCACATGTACGAGAAAGGTGAACTGGCGTGTGAGATCGATCAGGGAGACCAGGCTCCCGAGGGCAGATTTATAGGGTTGGAGTCTATTTACCGTGCTGTTGATTACCTTTACTTAGGAAAGAATATTGGAAAAATTGTGGTCGAGTTACCTCAGCCGGTGAGCGCGAACATGTAATGATATGTTAATGTATGAGTAGTGTATTCCAAAAATAGGGGCAGAGGCTTAATTAGCGTAAAGGGCCTTTCATAGTTCGGGAAGGATACACTTACAGGGCCAGGGGTTTATCCAGCAAATGGTAGATGTTTAAACATCTGCCTCTTCAGAAATTATAAACTCTTGGCTTATAACACTTTCAAGGATTCTTTAAACACATTCATCTGTTATCCATCCATTATTTCAATCATGTCTGCCTGTACAAAAAAAAATGGAAGAGCAACAATTAATGAAACCTCCTGCAGAAAGTACAACAGAGGGCCTTTTTTTGAGATTTGATAATGCACAGCAACAGCTCAATTTGAACCTCAGTTCTCGCTGATAGAGTGGGACGATAAATCAGCTGTGTTATTGCATTGAAAGTGTTCATGCAGTTTTGGTAAAGTGGATTTATGACGGCATAATGTGAATAAAAGAGTGAAGTACATCACAGTGAAATTTGACAAAAAGGAAAAGCTATGTGTGTGAATCTCTGTTGTGTTTTTAAATTAGCTCCATTTTTGCTGATTTCATACACTCTTCTGCAGGAAAATATCCATACACACAGTACATCTGGGTCATATCTTCATATGTACATAAACATATTGTGCGCGCATACACAATGGGCAATGTAAGTTGGGAACATTTAAATTCATAATTTTTATTTGTAAAGCACAATCTATGCAATGCTACATTATTTGGGCCAAAATCTATTAAGGTGGTGGCTGAAATATCAAATAATTAAATGATGAGCTAGCAACATTTTTAATGATCAATTAATTCCTAGCGGGTCGATCCACTTAAGGGTCCGCCTACCAAAGAGAGGCTAACTAAAATTGGTAAGACGTATTTCTCTCATTGAGCAGGCTAGTGTAGCTAGCTGCTAACTTTGATGCGCGACAAAGCAATTTATATGGTAAATTGTACCAAATAATGGTTCTAGTGAGTGTTATGGCTGCTCTGAAAGGAAATGTCACGGTAAATAGCTGCCAAATTATGGACTGTGCTGTAGTGTCACAACTGCGCTAGAGACAAATAGCACAACAGGCTACTGCCAGCACCCAGCATGACACCAATGAGTTATAGAGAAGAGGAGCAGCGTGATGTGATGCTCTTTGTACTCTTATTATAAAGGAGGGTTACTGTTTGGGCCTGATATACAAAGCAGATATGTGCGACATGGAAGCTGGAGTCGTTTCGATGTTCTGCTGTGTGGTGTCTGAAGCAACGTAGCTACTAAATAGTCCATCATGGGGTTTCAGTATGCAGAATACCGTTTGTTGAATAAAATATATGTCTCTGGGTTAGCTACACTTTTACATCTTTATCTATTTCACAAAAAAAAATAGAATGCCATCGATTTTACTTAAACGGGCACTACCGCTACGCTTGGAGAGGAAGAACAGCCACACATAAGTATTCATCGCGATCACGTCATTTGAAAAGATGCAGTGACATTTTTGTGATACAACAACGTGCTTTAATGCGATTTACATCCTCGCACGGCAATATTTTTAGCAAACGCGAATAGTTTAGCCAAACCTAAACAGACAAATGGGGCTGAACATCCGCAATCCTTCTGGGGCATTTCCCCTTTCAGCAGGAGAGCGCTGGAAAGGTTTGGGAATTAGGCTGGGTCCCATGTGTGGGTTGCTGTTGCTGTTTGCGGGAGCTTGCTGTGCACAAATTGGCTGCCGCGTTGCCAACATTACAACGGTGACTACGCTTCAAAAAAGTACAGGAAACTTTTTATCCAGCACCGACGGGACCGGCGTGTTGCCAGTTTATCAAAAAGTCCGGATTACAGAGATAGGAGAGCCCCGTACATGGCCACAGATCCAGGCGTCCCTGTTGCATAGCAACAGGTGCAGGAACCCCAGTTACACGGCCACAGATCCAGGAACGGCCATTAATATGAAGTAAAACTTACCTGAACCTACTCCTGAATTTTGCCGGTTAACAGAGATTTCCGGTTATTTAGGTGCTGGTGAATCGAGAGTTTCCTGTACTTCATTGGCTGTAAAGTGCTTTGGGACGTCCTGAGGGCGTGAAAGACGTTGTATAAATGCAAGTTCTTCCTTTCCTTGTCTGGCTTATGGTACAGCACGTGGTTTGAAATGTTGCAATTTTAATTTTGGTTCTTTAGCTGTTAGTTTAACAACATAAAAATTAATAAAACATGTTCATTAATATTAAGGGCGTTATGTTTGCTTTCTGCCCGATTTGTGAGGTGAAAGCTCGACCCCTGACCTTTCCCCCTCCCCCACTCAGCTGTTGATAGGTAGGTTGATAAACGTACAAGTTGCACACACGCCCGAGATATGCCATTCCCCACCCCACACCCTCCGAGTTATTTGCATTTAAAAAGTTACGTCCCGAAGCTCAAGAATTACAGAAACACAGCTTCAGATTTTTATTTGAATCCGCTGGGAGTGTTATCGACAGATAGCATCTGTGGAGAGAGAAACAGAGTTGCTCCCCTGCAGATTGGCTCCAGGATCTTGTTTTCTGAGTCAATTCAGGGTTGGTATCAGATGTGCTGAAGGGCGTTCTTTAGTCGAATGCATCCTCTGAAAATTCCTGAATCTCTCCTGTGGGGGTAGATATTCATCCCGGGCGGTGTCGATAAACAGGCGGTGTCGCATCGGCCGCCCGTTACACACAGCACCTGACGGTCAGTTCTATTGCGCTCAACGGAACTGAACATCAGGCGCTGCGTATAACGGGCGGCCGACCCCGACACCGCCCACAAGACGAATTTCCAGGCTGTGAAGTACACACAGTAGATGCACGGGTGATGTGCTTTAGACTATTAGTCATGTTCAAAATTCAAAAACAAATGGACAGAAACACTAAGGAGGCTTTAGTGATGCTTGCTTTTAATTTTTCACAAATGAAAAAGCATTTTTGGCAGTTAACAACGTGCAAGTTCCAAAAGACATTCAGTACTCGAAAGGGTTCATCTGCGTCGTTTCATTTCAGTGATGTGAAAGGTTGCTGCACCAAATGCATTGAGGGGTAATAATGCATTTGCTTTTGTCAAGTAAAAACCTGAAAACAAATTGTGTGATAGAAGTCTGTTTTTTGGAAATAATTTTGTTTAACATAGAGGAATGAAAAATTAATAGTTCATAGATAAAACCTGCTTTGGGTAATTGGCCTGGTCAGTTTTTAAATGCCCTGACAGTAAAAGGGACAACTCATTGCGGGGTGGGGGCGGGAGCAAGTGTATTATTTCGATTTAAAACTCATGCACTTTTTCCTACTGCCCATGCCAGCGCGAGCGAGAGAAAACAAAACAGTGGGACCAAAAGCATTTTTAGTGTTAACTTAAGGCAAATGCTGGTGTTCTCTAACAAGTATAATGTGTACCTGTGAAAAACCACAAATGTATCGAGAGGTCAGATTTTCACTTGCAATATGGATGTCACGTGTTGCCAATGGCTGAGACAAAGGGCTGGATTTTGCAGGGGGTCAGTTAGTGCGATCGGTGGCGGGTCGGCTGGGAAAGTGTTTTTTTCCCCCAGCGGGTCAGGACCCCGCTGTGAACCCGCCGCCATGTGCCTTTCCCCGATGTCAGGTCTGTCAGCGCTGAACAGACCCAACATGCAGCGGTGGGTTCACAGTGGGGGACCCAATTCAGGTAATTAGTGGCATGTTTAAAGCCACTTAGGAATGAATTTCAGCTCACCTTCTGCATTTGACAGCTCGCCCACAGGTTTCCCACTGTTGCTACACCACATCTGTCAAGCTGAGGCGGGAGTTCAGTGGTCATTGAATCAGCTGTTGAGTTGACGGCTTTAAATGTACAGTAAAAGCTCCCACCTTACAGAGATAGCTACCCTCAGCCACAAACTCTTCCTCACTGCATTTCCACAACAGATTCACCATGCTGCAAGTCTTTACACAAGTCTCCATCTAATCTGACCTCATTACCTCTCTCACCATTGACAGATTGCTTCTGTGCTCTTTACTTCACCTGCCATCTATTCCATCAGCATGGGTGCCCTTTATATTCTCTCACCTTGGTCCTCAGAATCCCACACCATCAGTCCCAACTCCAGCATCACCAGGCACACCAGCAGCACCAACAATAAAACCAACCTTCTCCGCAATCAGCTGGTGCTGCACAGGACAGAGGGCATCAGCACCCGACCACATTGCTGCCCAGGAGGACAGGAATGGCCTCGCCATGGCCAGATTTACTTCACTTGACGCTGTACACCCTGGCTGCCACATGATGCACCAGGTTGGCACCACCCCACACCAACACCTTAAAGCATCCCTACAATGCCCAAGCTATTCCTTTCACACTCATCACCATTGCGGGGGGTACCGTTATGTCTCACCATTCACTGCAACTCACTAAGCCACTTCCAAAGATGAACACAAATCTGTCCAAGAACGCAAAGTGTTGAAAATAAAGATTTCAATGTTTGACAGCACATTACCAGAAACTTTACATGAACATTGTATAAAACATCCAAGTGCCTACCCTTGTGTGTTGTCAGTTGATATGATTGCATTAGGATGAGGGTGAGTGTGAGGGGTGGCTAGTGAGATGGGGAAGTGATAATGTAGATAGAGAGGGCTGGGTGGAGGTGCAAGGTAAGTTGGTGTGAGTAAGGATGTGCAGGAGTAGGGTAGGGAAAGCAGAGTGATGGGGATGTGATGAGAGGCACAGCAGGATGAGGTTGAATATGGCTTTGCAGTAACATTTCATGATCTACTGAGATCATTGAAATGTTTACGGCACTGTCCCCAGGTCCTTCTTACAACATCCCTGCTTGTGCCCTCCTGTGCCATGCACAACCAGGCTGTGTTGGTCTCCTGGGGAGGTCTCTTCCACCCATGGGATGGGAAGAGAACCTCCCTGCATGCTGGAGAGCCTGGGTGCAGCCCTGTGCCTTTATGCAATGATTGTCAGTGTTTGCAGCACCTCAATGCTGTGGAACACTGACAGCACAACTGTCAAAATAAAGTTGGCCATGGTCCCTTTAAGGACACTGGCAGATGACGCGTCATCAAATGATGTCACCAGACCTGCTTCCTCTAATTGGCCCGTGAAACACACTGGGCAGGCTTAGCGAGCCCAATCGCGGTAAATTCATTTCTGAGACTGGGATGGAGACAGCAGCGGGATCGGGACCCGTCACCAACATCGCCCGCCACGGACCCGCCGAGGTCAGCAAAATCGCGGCCAAAGTGTCGCAGGATTTTCAACGTGTTTTAGCTAATGGCAGGAATAATCATTGTGCTGGAGAGTAGTGCTCCACTAGAATTCACACACCAGAGCGCGTATTTATAGTGTGTAATACTTTAAAGAAATATTTAATCAGCAAATAAATCAAAAGCAACATACTGCAGATGGTGGAAATCTGAAATACAAACAGGAAAATGCTGGAAATACTGTGGAGAGAGAAACAGAGTCAACGTTTCAGGTCGGTGACCTCTCAAAAGAACTGTAAGATGTTAAACATTTTAAGCAAGCACAGAGCCAGAGAAAAGTTTTGGGGGTGGGGTTGTTCTGGGGGGGAGGGTTGGAAGAACAATGGAAAAGGTCTGTAATAGGGTGGAAGGCAGGAGTGATTAAATGACAAAAGGGAAGATGGTGCACGGCAATAGGGAAGATGGTGCTCTTATTAACATCTTCCAGTCCCGATGAAAGGTCATCGACGTGAAACATTAACTCTGTATATCAGCAATTGGTTTTGCCAAAGATTGAAAAGCTCAACTGCTGCACTAAACATAGAAACATAGAAGATAGGAGCAGGAGTAGGCCATTCGGCCCCTTGAGCCTGCTCCGCCATTCAATGAGATCATGGCTGATCATCCAAATCCTGTCCCTGCTTTCTCCCCATATCCCTTGATCCCTTTAGCCTTAAGAAATATATCTAACTCCTTCTTGAATATATTTAATGAATTGGCCTCAACTGCCTTTTGTGCTGATGAATTCCACAGGTTCACCACTCTCTGGGTGAAGAAATTCCTCCTCATCTCTGTCCTAAATGGCTTACCCCTTATCCTTAGACTGTGACCCCTGGTTCTGGACTCCCCCGCCATCAGGAACATCGTTCCAGCATCTAGTCTGTCTAGTCCTGTTTGAATTTTATAAGTTTCAATGAGATCCCCTCTCATTCTTCTAAACGCCAGCGAATATAAGCCCAATCGACCCAATCTCTCCTCATACGTCATTCCTGCCATCCCAGGTATCAGTCTTGTAGTGTATGTAACTGTTCTACCTTTAAGAGAACTATTGTATGTAACCGTCCACCTTTAAGAGAACTATTTTAGGTGTGGCACTACTTTATCTTGGCTGCTGTATACTGTAATACCGACGGTGGCCACACCGGTATATAAGTGCTGTGTCAGGATTTATTGGGCAGATTCGCCCTGACCTTCGAATAGTAAAGTCCTGTTAAAGTTACTCTTGTAGTCTGTGTATTAATTCGCCATAATACCTACAGACTTTACAGTGGCAACGAGTTCGATCTTACCCTGCGGCAACAATACTTCCGAAGCAGTTAACGAGCGTCGAGAAGGGGCACCCGCCCTCGTCGTTCTGCTGAGAGAAAACTCGTGTCTGCAGAGCAAGGAAGAAGGAAGAATTCAGACACGAAGCCTTCCATCAGCAACAGGCACTGATTGTCCCTTCTGCCACGGTGGTGAGTGAGCCGATCAGCACGAGAAGCAAGTCGGCCACGGTGACTGTGAGTAAAGGGAAAATAAAAAAAATAAACGGAGGATAAGGGCGGTGAACTCGACCACGGTCGGGGGGAAGGAGCCGGACAGAAGTCGGGCCCAGAGGCGCTGAGACTGGGGCAGCGTGGAGCACGGAAGCCGCGGTACAAGCGGGCTGGGAGACGCAACGGCGTCGTGAGACAGCTAGACCGCGACCGGCGAAAAAGGCCGGGCAGCTACCGAGGCCACGAGGCGCTGCGACCAGGATCGTAAGGCGCGGGAAGATATAAAAATAAATAAACCGCGGTGAACTCAGCCGCAGCCGGGGAGGAAAGCACCGGACTGCGAGAGGGCTGGGAGGCGCGATTGGAGTGAAAAAGGCCGGGCAGCGACCGAGGCCACGAAGCGCTGCGACCGGGATCGTAAGGCGCGGGAAGATATAAAAATAAATAAATCGCGGAGAACTCAGCCGCAGCCGGGGAGGAAAGCACCGGACTGCGAGAGGGCTGGGAGGCGCGATTGGAAGCCGCTGAGGGAGAGACAGAGCCCGAGCGAGCGGGAGAGACAGAGCCCGAGCGAGGGAGACTGAGCGAGATCCAGCCCAGCGGCTGAAACTGTTCGCCGTCAACGGGTTGTACCCAGCGCCGGTTGCCCTGCCGAGAAAAGGGAACAAGGAACGCACTGAAGCCGACGCGCAGGCTGCGAACCCCGAAAGCCAGCGGTCGTCACCCGAGGGAAAAGCTTACCCCTCCCGCCAGGGGAAGAAACGCGGGAAGCCGCCAGTAGGCGGGGAAGAAGACAGAAGCGGGAAACCGCCATTTTGAAAGTGGGCGGGGAAAGAAGACAAGCGCGGGAAACCGCCATTTTGAAAAAAAAAAGTTAAAGAAATATTTCGTTGTTGTTTCTCAGGAAGAGTGTGAAGATGCCTAAGCGTAGTGACATCAACGGTTTCGATTCCGATGTGGAAGATTGGGCCACGTATGTAGAACGCATCGAGATATATTGTAAGGTCAATAAGATAGCAAATTATGACAAAGCTCTAACCTTACTAAACTCAATGGGTGCGAAGACATACGGGTTATTGAAGCATCTTCTATCACCAGCTAAACCGACGGATCAGTCTTTCGCTAATATTGTTGCTGTCCTGAAGGATCATTTTAACCCCGCACCGCTGATGTTAGCGGAACGATCAAAATTTTACGTGAGAACGCAACGAAAAGAGGAAAGCAACGCGGAGTACCTGGTTGAACTGCGTAGGCTAGCAAAATACTGTCAGTTTGGGGTAAATCTGACAGAGGCACTGAGAGACAAGTTCGTGTGCGGGATGTCGAAGGAAGGAACACAAAAACGACTGCTCGAAGAGAACGATCTTACACTTGATAAGGCTGTCCTTATTGCAGCATCGCACGAAGCCGCAGCGAGAGGCACGGCGGAAATGCAGCGGAAGACAGCGGTACTCAGTGTGGATCAAATGACTTCGGGTACAACGAAATGTTATCGTTGTGGGAAGACAACACACGACCAGAACCAATGCTGGTTTAAAAACCAGGAATGTAGAAAATGTGGCAAGCTTGGTCACATAGCTAAGGTATGCCGGTCAGGAAAGAAGACCAGCAATAATAAGTCACCGCAGAAGAAGTACAGAAAGGTACATAAGGTGACTGGGAAGAGTCCAGATGAACAGAATTCGGACTCAGACTCCAACAGCAAGGAACTGGGTAGTCTGAGGATTCACAATGTGAGTAAAGAAGCTGACCGACAAACTATCTGGGTCACACTACAGATTGCAAAAGTCCAAGTGAAGATGGAAGTGGACACCGGATCGGCGTTGACGGTCATGAATAAGCAAGATTACAAAAAGTTATTCAAACATATTCCCCTTATGGAATTGGAGCAGTACTTTCACACAAGTTACCAAATGGCTCGGAAAGGCCAGTCGCATTTGCGTCCCGATCATTGACCTCCGCTGAGCGAAATTATGCTCAGATAGATAGGGAGGCCCTCAGCCTTGTGTGGGGAGTAAAGAAATTCAATCATTACCTGCAGGGCAAGAAGTTCACATTACTGACAGACCACCAGCCGTTGGTGTCCATATTCAACCCTAACAAGGCTGTTTCCACTATGACAGCGCAAAGGCTACAGAGGTGTTCCATGTTACTTGGGGCACACCAATATGACATCGAATACAAAAGGTCCAAACAGCATGGAAATGCTGATGGGTTATCGCGCCTACCGTTGCCAGTAGTAGAAGAGGCGGCTACAGTGGACCCGGTAGAGATGTTCCACTCATCCATAGTGGAATGTCTACCAGTAACAAATTCGATGATCGAAAATGAAACAAGAAATGACCCGACTCTCTCACGAGTCTACGATTTAACAGTGGAGGGATGGCCAGCACATGGCGAACCAACGCTGCCCGCATTTTCGCAAAGAAAAGAACAGCTGTCAGTGTGCTGAGGAACCTTGATGTGTGGATCTAGAGTGGTGATTCCACCCAAACTTCAGCATAAGGTGCTAAAGGAGCTTCACGAGGGGCATCTGGGTGGAGTGAAAATGAAGAACCTAGCAAGAGCGTTTGTGTGGTGGCCAGGTATTGATGGAGACATCGAAGAAATAACCAAGAGCTGTCTAGGATGCCAGAAGGTCCAAAACGCGCCACCACAAGCTCCTCTGCATCCATGGGAGTGGCCCTCATCTCCTTGGCAAAGGGTACACGTCGACTTTGCTGGTCCATTTATGGACTCAATGTTTCTAATCGCGGTGGATGCACACTCCAAGTGGCCGGAGGTAATAAAGATGTCCTCCACCACCACGGAAAGAACCATCACAGTATTAAGGACCATATTTGCCAGGAATGGGCTGCCGGAACAGATCTGTTCTGATAATGGACCGCAATTTGTGTGCGAAGAATTCAGGAAGTTCTAAAAAAGGAATGGGGTCAAGCACTACACGTCAGCCCCATACCATCCCGCCACCAATGGATTAGCTGAAAGGTTTGTCCAGACCTTCAAGAAGGCCATAAAGGCCATGGGTAATGAAGACATCAACCTGCAACATAAGGTAGATAACTTCTTGTTGGCGTACAGGAATGCAACACATGCGGTCACAAACCAAACTCCCGCCATGATGTTTTTCAATTGAAGACTAAGAAGCCGGCTGGATTTGATTAAGCCAAACGTCAGAAGGGACGTAGAGAACCGGCAATTTCAGGGCATGAATGAAAGGCCAACTAGATCCTTTCAGATAGGTCAACAAGTTTTGGCCCGGGACTACCGTACCGAGAAATGGCAGCCTGGAACTATTGGGAAAAGACTAGGGCCGCTGATGTATACCGTGGACATTGGTGACAGCATAATAAGGCGCCATGTTGACCAGATCATAGGGTCATCCACAAAGGACCAACCTACTCCACAACCTTACACGGCTAATGTTGAAGCAGAGATACCCAGAGCACCTACCTCCGATCTGGTAATACTGGAATCAGATGAACCTGACACTGTCCTTCAAGCCGAATCGACCTTGCCAGAAGAAACTACTACCCCGCCGAAAACTACTACACCACCGAGGCGTTATCCGGACAGAGTCAGGAAGCCTCCAGAGAGACTGAATCTGTGAACTGTTTTGCATAAGTTGTATATATGTTATGATGTTATGTTAATGGGGAATAAGTATGTTGTAAGCTAAAAAGGGAGGATTGTAGTGTATGTAACTGTTCTACCTTTAAGAGAACTATTGTATGTAACCGTCCACCTTTAAGAGAACTATTTTAGGTGTGGCACTACTTTATCTTGGCTGCTGTATACTGTAATACCGACGGTGACCACACCGGTATATAAGTGCTGTGTCAGGATTTATTGGGCAGATTCGCCCTGACCTTCGAATAGTAAAGTCCTGTTAAAGTTACTCTTGTAGTCTGTGTATTAATTCGCCATAATACCTACAGACTTTACAAGTCTGGTGAATCTTCGCTGCACTCTCTCCATGGCAAGAACATCCTTCCTCAGATAAGGCGACCAAAACTGCACACAATACTTAAGGTGTGGTCTCACCAAGGCCCTGTACAACTGTAGCAAGACATCCTTGCTCCTGTACTCGAATCCTCTCGCTACGAAGGCCAACATACCATTTGCCTTCTTAACCGCCTGCTGCACCTGCATGCTTACCTTCAGTGACTGGTGCACAAGGACACCCAGATCTCGTTGCACGTCCCCTTCTCCCAATCTATTGCCATTCAGATAATAATCTGCCTTTTTGTTTTTGCCACCAAAGTGGATAACCTCGCATTTATCCACATTATACTGCATCTGCCATGCATCTGCCCAATCACCCAACCTGTCCAAATCATACTGGAGTTTCTCGGCATCCTCCTCACAGCACACACGCCCACCCAGCTTTGCGTCATCTGCAAACTTGGAGATATTACATCTAGTTCCCTCGTCTAGATCATTAATATATATTGTGAATAGCTGGGGTCCTAGCACCGATCTCTGCGGTACCCCACTCGTCACTGCCTGCCACTCCAAAAAAGACCCGTTTATTCCAACTCTTTGCTTCCTGTCTGCCAACCAGTTCTCTATCCAAGTCAATACCTTACCCCCAATCCCATGTGCTTTAACTTTACACGCTAATCTCTTATGCGGGACCTTATCGAAAGCCTTCTGAAAGTCCAAATACACCTCATCCACTGGTTCTCCTTTATCTATTCTACCAGTTACATCTTCAAAAAATTCCAGTAAATTAGTCAAGCACGATTTACCTTTTGTAAATCCATCCTGCCACTGTTTGTCCGATCCTGTCACTGTTTTCCAAGTGCTCTGCTATTACATCTTTTATAATGGACTCTAGCATTTTCCCCACTACCGATGTCAGGCTTACGGGTCTATAATTCCCCATTTTTCTCTACCACCTTTTTTGAATAGTGGGGTTACATTAGCTACCCTCCAAATCATGGGAACTGTTCCAGAGTCTATAGAATTTTGGAAGATAACCAGCAATGCATCTACTATTTCTAGAGCCACTTTCTTGAGTACCCTAGGATGTAGATTATCAGGCCCTGGGGATTTATCGGCCTTCAATCCCATCAATTTCCCTAACACCATTTCACTACAAATACTGATTTCATTCAGTTCCTCCCTCTCATTAGACCCTATGTTCCCCGACATCTCTGGGAGGTTATTGGTGTCCTCCTTTGTGAAGACAGAACCAAAGTATGTATTTAATTGGTCTTCCATTTCTTTGTTCCGCATTATGGCCTAGAAATTCAGTATAGCCACTTTTGGGGCGGTAAAGTCGGGCGGCCGCTAAAGTTTGCGCCCGGCGCAAA
Source organism: Somniosus microcephalus (assembly GCF_052327205.1). Classification (NCBI taxonomy): domain Eukaryota; kingdom Metazoa; phylum Chordata; class Chondrichthyes; order Squaliformes; family Somniosidae; genus Somniosus; species Somniosus microcephalus. The sequence goes on from NC_140993.1 coordinate 259,647,732, forward strand.
GTCGAGGCCACTTCGCCGATATTCAGTAGCTTCGCCCTAAGAGTTTGCTCGAGCGCTAAAACTGGCGATGCACGACTATCGTTAGGCGCTAAGCCGGCGGTGCTGAGCGATACCGCCGAGGCCGGGCGCAGCGCAGGTGTGGTCATTTCTTGATTGACAGCAGACACCCTGGCGCCGGCCAGCTCTTAAAGGGGGAAGGGTCGAGTTGGTCTGCTGCCACGCCCTGGACACTGCAGCCCTCCAGCTAGGCCTGAACACTGCTGCTGGACCCAAATAGCACCTGAAAGGATGGAGAAGGCCCGTGAACGAGCGCAGCGCTTCTCAGAGCATGATCTGAGGGTGCTGGTTGGCGCTGTGGAGAGGAGACGCCATATCTTGTTTCCGGACAATGGGAAGAAGCCGGCGGCCAGCGTCTACCGGAAAGCCTGGAGGGATGTCGCCAACAGGGTGACATCCAACAGTGAGGTCCCCAGGAGCTCTGTACAATGCCGCAAAAAGCTAAATGACCTCACCAGGATTGTCAGGGTGAGTACCCTTTCCAGTGTCCTCCTCATCCTTGCATGTGGACCTCACATTATGGGCAAAGGGACCTGAAAGCCCTAATGGCCAGCCCTCATGCAGCAGCTATGGGACAGTCATGAACATCAATTGCACATTCTGCACTTAACACACTGGCCAAGCTATTCGACCATGGGAGGCAGTGCACACAAGATCAGGGCTACACACTGGCCAGGCTATTCGACCATGGGAGGCAGTGCACACAAGATCAGGGCTACACACTGGCCAGGCTATTCGACCATGGGAGGCAGTGCACACAAGATCAGGGCTACACACTGGCCAGGCTATTCCACCATGGGAGGCAGTGCACACAAGACCAGGGCTACACACTGTACTTAGAGGCCGTCCTTTCTCTTGCAGGCCAAGCCGGACAATAATAAGAGGAGCCGGACTGAGACCGGGGGAGGCGGACCCCAGATCCAGCAGCTCACCGAGCTGCAACAGCACATGGAGCGCATCATGGGTGCCCGGGTGATTGGCCCCGTTGCATCTGGAGATGCCGACCCTGTTCTGGGCACCAATGGTAAGGACATCACCTTTTGGACCTCTCTCGTCCCACTTGCGCATCAGATCTACATCCTTTGCCACTGTCCGACCAATGCGCTGAATGCCACCACTCATGCCTCCCTCGCTGACGCCCTCTCCTCACTCTAAAGCTACTCTTGTGCCTTCCTGCTTTCAGATGGTGAGGAGGAGGTCCCTGAAGCTGCCAGTGACAGCCCCTCAGAAGAGGAGGAGGAGGAGGAGGAAGAGGAAGGCGGCCCATCAGGGGAACCCTCAGCCGCGGCAAGCCATGCCAATGTAGGGGACACGTCTTCCCTGGAGGGGAGCCTGGGGGAAGTGTCGGAGGGGAGTGTAGCTCCTGGGACCAGCGGCCTGCAGCAACGCGGGAGGGGGGTGGAAGCTCAGCGGCCTTCTCCCCAGAGGGGGGAAGGGTCGGAGGGGAGTCCAATTGCTGGGCCCAGCGGCGTCCAGCAACGCAGGAAGGGTCGGGCAGCTCGGCGGCCTTCTCCCCAGAGGGAGAGTCCGGCCTCCAGTCCGGAGACAGTCACCGCTGAGGAGCTGCGCCTCCTCGAGGACATGTCCGCGGACTCGGAGCGCCGGCACACGGAGCTCATGGGGGTAGTGGCACGGATGCCTGAGGCCATCGAGTCCCTGTCTCGGAGTGTGACCAAATTCGGGGCCTCACAGGCCACGAGTTTGGCGGAATTCGGGGCAGATCAGGCAGCGAGTCAGGCGGAATTCGGGGCAGCTCAGGCAGCGAGTGGCCAGGTGATCAGTGGTGCCGTGCAGTCACTGGCTGCTCTGATGCGGTCACAGAACAGGGCAACACGGGCACTCACTGCTGCCACACTCGCTGCGTCAGCCAGGCATCGCCAGGGCACCCGCCGCGCTGCAGCAGCACAGCAGTCTGTCCCTCGGCAGATTGCTGCGCATGCTGCAGTGCTGGCCCGGGCGAGTGCCAGTGTCTCAGGCGACCAGCGAGCGCCTGCCATCCGCCAGCTTGCCCCCATTCCTCCAGCCGCCACTGCCACTCCCCCAGTGGAGCTGCCACGAGCTGCTGCAGCGACTGATGCTGCCCAACCACAGCTGCAGCATTCACCAGCTGGCCCCTCGAGGGCCAGACCTCGTCTAGGCCGACCCCCAAGGGCATCTGCCGTCACGACATGTGCCCCTCAGGAGCCTTCGCCCAGCCTTGCAGCAGCCACTGGGCTCACTTTGAGGAGGAGCAGCAGGGCGTGCAGGGGCCGCAAAAGTTTGCAGAAGGCATCGCCCTCGCGGGCCACAAAGTAGAGGGTGTGCCCAAATGTTTTGTTTTTTGGAATGGGTGTTTTGTGAAGGCCGAGGATGAAGGCCATTTTTGTTTACATCTTTTGTTAATCCTCCCCAGGTTGTGGGAGTGAGTCGTGTGTGTGTGTTTTTTGGGGGTTTCGTCTGTTTTTGGTTTTCATGTGGGAAGGGCCCTGAGTTTGTACAATAAACCATTTTCTTTATTCAGATTGTCCATGTTTGATCTTTGAAGTGTTTGTTGCCTTAACCGGCTGAGGGCTTGCGGAGCGGCTGCAATCATGTTCTTTCATTGGCACAAGCCATTCCCTGACAGGGGGCCTAGAAGTGACGTTCAATAAGCCGCCGACGGGCGGCCCTTGGACCTTCTGCCTCCCTCCTGGGCTAGTACTCCTCCTCCTCCTCCTCCTCCTCATGCTCCTCCTGCTCCTCCTCCTGAGGTGGTGGTCCAACGTGAGGTGGCAGTGCCTGAGTCCTGCGGATAGCCAGGTAGCGCAGCATGCAGCAAACGATGACGAATTGGGAGACTCGCTCCTGCGAATACTGGAGGGCTCCACCGGAGCGATCCAGACAGCGGAACCGTTGCTTCAGGACGCCGATTGTTTTTTCGATGATGTTCCTGGTCTCTTGATGGCTCTCGTTGTATGCCTCTTCAGCAGGGGTCCTGGGCACGCGGAGCGGGGTCATGAGCCAGGTACACAAAGGATAGCCTTTGTCCCCGATAAGCCATCCTCTTGGGTGAGGCTGTGCCTGGAACATGTCAGCCACAGTTGTCTGTCGCAGGATAAAGGCATCGTGGCTGCTGCCTGGAAAGCGGGCATTGACAGCTAGGATGCGCTGCCTGTGGTCACACACCAGCTGTACGTTGAGGGAATGGTAGCCCTTCCGGTTGCAGTAATCCTCGGCATGCTCCAGAGGTGCCCGCAAAGCCACATGCGTGCAGTCAATGGCGCCCTGCACCATGGGGAAGCCCGCTATTCTTGCAAATCCCACTGCACGCTGCTGCTGCTTGTCCAGGGTCATGGGGAAGGAGATGAATTGACGTCTCCTTCTGAAAAGGGCATTGGTCACCTGGCGGATGCAGCAATGCACGGCGAACTGGGAGATGTTAGCGATGTCCCCAGCAGCGGATTGGAAGGAGCCGGTGGCATAGAAGTTCAGAGCCACCGTCACCTTCACTGCCACCGACAGAGACGTCCTGCACCTCAGCTGTGGACGCAGATCTCTGTGAAGCAGCTGGCAGATCTCTGCAACCACCTCCCTTCTGAATCGCAGCCTCCTAACACACTGCGCGGCAGACATGTTGAGATAGGAGAACTGCTGGCGGTATTCCCTGAGTGGGTAAGGCCTCCGTTGCCGACGCCTGTTGCCCCCTCTGCGTCTAGCCAGGGCTGCCACTCTCTCACGGCGTCTGTGAGCCCTTCGGACATAATGCTGAAACTCAGCGTTGGCACCCAATGCAGCCCCCATAATATGCTGGCAAACACTGAGATCTCAATGAAGGCAAAGAGAATTGCAAAGCTCTGGCCTGAAGCCAAAAATACCTGTCCTAGTGTTGGGCCAAAGCAGTAAGCTCTCTTCCTTGGTCTCGCTCCAAAAATCCGTTGCACAAGAGTGAGTGCTGCAAAATGGCTGCCCTTTATAGTGCAGGGTAAGTGCCCTTTAATTTGCGCTCCCCGCGGCCCGCCTCGGCTGTGAACCGTTCCACTTCACAGTCGTTCGGGCCGCCAGGCGCACAATGGGGCGGCGCGAGTGAAGTTCCGGTTCCGGGCGCACAAAGGGCGTTGCACGAGGAAATGACGTCATGATCTGCGCGCGCAGATGAGCGCGCGCAATGACTTTGCGCCGGCGCTAAATGTCTACTGAAGTTGGGGCGAGGCGCAGATTGCGCTGCGCCCGGGCGCTAAGCGCCTAGCGCTCGAGATCTACTCCTCCTAAGGCGCTAACGGCTGGCGCAGCCAACTGAATTTCTAGGCCTATAAGTTCCCCTGATTCTGACTGCAAGGGACCTACGCTTGACTTCACCAATCTTTTTCTCTTCACATATCTATAGAAGCTTTTACAGTCAGTTTTTATGTTCCCTGAAAGCTTACTCTCATACTCTATTTCCTCCCTCTTAATTAATCCCTTTGTCCTCCTTTGCTGAATCCTAAACTGCTTCCAATCCTCAGGTTTGCTGCTTTTTCTGGCCAATTTATATGTCCTCTCCTTGGATCTTATGCTATCCCTAATTTCCCTTGTTAGCCACAGTTGAGTCACCTTCTTTGTTTTATTTTTATGCCAAACAGGGATGAACAAATTCTGTAGTTCATCTATGCAATCTTTAAATGTTTGCCATTGCCTATCCACCGTCAACCCTTTAAGTAACATTTCCCCATCCATCCTAGCCAACTTGCGCCTCATACCATCGTAGTTTCCTTTATTTAAATTTAGGACCCTAGTCTCTGAGTCAAATACTTCACTCTCCAGCTTAATGAAGAATTCTGTCATATTATGATCACTCCGCCCCAAGGGGCCTCGCACAACAAGATTGCTAATGAATCCTTTCTCATTACATAATACCCAGTCTAAGATGGCCTGATCTCTGGTTGGTTCCTCGACATATTGGTCCAGGAAACCATCCCGTATACACTCCAGGAATTCCTCCTCCACAGTATTGTTACTAATTTGGTTAGCCCAATCTATATGTAGATTAAAGTCACCCATGATAACTGCTGTGCCCTTATTGCACGCATCTCTAATTTCCCGTTTAATGCCATCCCCAACCTCAGCATTACTGTTTGGGGGTCTGTATATAATTCCCACTAACATTTTCTGCCCCTTGGTATTTCTCAGCTCTACCCATACAGATTCCACATCATCATATCCTTCCTTACTATTGTGTTAATCTCCTCTTTAACTAGCAATGCTACCCCACCTCCTTTTCCTTTTTGCCTGTCTTTCCTGAATATTGAATACCCCTGGCTGTTGAATTCCCAGCCTTGGACATCCTGGAGCCATGTCTCCATAATCCCAATTATATCATATCCGTTTACATCTATTTGCGCAGTTAATTCATCCACCTTATTACGAATGCTCCTCGCATTAAGACACAAAGGCCTAGAAATTCAGTATAGCCACATTTGGGGCGCTACAGCCGGACGTTTGCTAAATTTAGCGCCCAGCGCAACTTAGCGCCACCTTCGCTGAAATTGAGTTCATAGAGTCATAGAGTCATAGAGTTATACAGCACAGAAAGAGGCCCTTCGGCCCATCGTGTCTGCGCCGTCCATCAAGCCCTGTCCAATCTAATCCCATTTTCCAGCATTTGGCCCATAGCCTTGTATGCAATGGCATTTCAAATGCTCATCCAAATGCTTCTTGAATGTTGTGAGGGTTCCTGCCTCTACCACCCTTTCAGGCAGTGAGTTCCAGACTCCAACCACCCTCTGGGTGAAAAAGTTCCTCCTCAAATCCCCTCTAAACCTCCTGCCCCTTACCTTGAATCTATGCCCCCTTGTTATTGACCCCCCTACTAAGGGGAAAAGTTCCTCTTTATCTACCCTATCTATGCCCCTCATCATTTTGTACACCTCAATCAGGTCCCCCCTCAGCCTTCTTTGCTCCAAGGAAAACAACCCCAGCCTGTTTAGTCTTTCTTCATAGCTGAGGCGCTCCATCCCAGGTAACATCCTGGTGAATCTTCTCTGCACCCTCTCCAAAGCAATCACATCCTTCCTATAGTGAGGCGACCAGAACTGCACACAGTACTCCAGCTGTGGCCTTACCAGCGTTTTGTACAGCTCCATCATAACCTCCCTGCTCTTATATTCTATGCCTCGGCTAATGAAGGCAAGTATCCCATATGCCTTTTTAACCACCTTATCTACCTGTTCCGCTGCCTTCAGGGATCTATGTACATGTACACTAAGGTCCCTCTGACCCTCTGTACTTCCTAGGGTCCTACCACTCATTGTGTATTCCCTTGCCTTATTTGTCCATCCAAAATGCATCACCTCACACTTTTCAGGGTTAAATTCCATTTGCCACTTTTCCGCCCATCTGACCAACCCGTTTATATCGTCCTGTAGCCTGAGGCTTTCCTCCTCGCAATTTACCACCCCACCAATTTTCGTGTCATCTGCGAACTTACTGATCATACCTTTTACATTCTCATCCAAATCATTTATGTAGATCACAAACAGCAAGGGACCCAGCACCGATCCCTGAGGTACCCCACTAGACACAGGCTTCCAGTCACAAAAGCAACCTTCGACCATCACCCTCTGCCTCCTGCCACTCAGCCAGTTTAGGATCCAACGTGCCAAGGCACCCTGGATCCCATGGGCTCTTACCTTCTTGACCAGTCTCCTATGCGGGACTTTGTCAAAAGCCTTACTGAAGTCCATGTATACCACATCCACAGCATTTCCCTCATCCACACACCTAGTCACCCCCTCGAAAAATTCAATCAGATTTGTCTGACATGATTTACCCTTGACAAAGCCATGCTGACTATCCCCGATTAATCCTTGCCTCTCCAAGTGGAGACTAATTTTGTCCCTCAGAATTTTTTCCAATAATTTCCCTACCACAGATGTGAGGCTCACTGGCCTGTAATTCCCTGGTTTATCCCTGCTACCCTTCTTGAATAATGGTACTACGTTAGCTGTTCTCCAGTCCTCTGGTACATCCCCTGTGGCCAGAGAGGTTCTGAAAATTTGTGTCAGAGCCCCTGCAATCTCCTCCTTTGCCTCACACAGCAGCCTGGGATACATCTCGTCCGGGCCTGGGGATTTATCCATTTTTTGGCCTGCTAAAACCGCTAGTTCCTCCTCCCTCTCGATGCTAATATGTTCAAGTATATCACAGTCCCCTTGCCCGATTTCTATGTCTACATCGTCTTTCTCCATAGTGAACACTCCATAGTTGCATCGCTCCAAGAGGTTGCTGCTGTGCTAAAGCAGGCGATGCACGACTATCATAAGGCGCTAAGCCGGCGAGCCGAGGCGCTAACACCAACGGCGGGCGCAGCGCAGGTGCGGCGAGTTTCTGAATGAAGGCAGACACGCTGGTGCCGGTCAGCTCTTAAAGGGGGAGGGTCGACTTGTTTGGCTGCCATGCCCTGCACACTGCAGCCCTGAAGCAAGGCCTGGCCATTGCTGGTTCATCAGTTCGACACCCAGGACCATGGGGAAGCCCACTATTCTTCCAAATCCCATTGCACGCTCTTGATGCTTGTCCAGGGTCATGGGGAAGGAGATTATAGTAATCTGGGATGTTATGATTAAGGTTATCCACCAGGTGGTGCTGTAGCCAATGCTGCTGCTAAGGTCAGGGGTTGCTTCCTGTTAAGGTCGGGGGTTAGCTTCCTGCTAAGGTCAGCAAAGGTGCAATGCCTGGAAGCAGGCCTGCCTGGTTGTCTCGCAGTCGTTCAATAAAGTACTCGTCTTAATCCTCATACCTCGCCTCTTCGAGTTCCTTGTCTCACTACATGGATTTATCACATTTGACGATGAGGTAAAACAGGACCCTGAATAAGAGAAGTCTGCCAGGACGTTTAAACAACAAAATCACGAGCTGCAGTTAGCTACCAGTTGGAAGAGAGCATGGCTGCCATGGTAGGAACGGTCTCCGCTTTTGATATTCAAGCACAAACTTGGGAGGAATACTGTGAAGTGTTGGGTTATTTTTTTGAAGCAAATGAAATAAATGATGCCGGAAAAAGGAAAGCCATTCTGCTTAGTTCAGTGGGAAGCCAAACCTATAGTTTGATGAAGAACCTGCTCAGTCCTGAAAAGCCTGGAGACAAATCATTTGTTGAATTAGAGGCTGTGCTAAAAGAACATTTCAACCCTAAGCCTAGTGAGATTGTACAGTGGTTCAAGTTTAATTCAAGGAACAGGAAAGAGGAAGAGAGTGTAATGGACTATGTAGCGGTGTTGCGTTAATTGGCACAAGATTGCAATTATGGGAACAACCTGAAGGAAATGCTGAGAGATAGGCTAGTTTGCGGAATAATGGACGACTGAATGCAGCGTAGATTATTATCCGAGACTGGGCTTGCTTATGAAAAAGCATTGGAACTTGCTCAAGCCATAGAGACAGTGAACCGAGATGTAAAAGAAGAACAGGGTTCAGACAGGGCTAATGCTACGCAAGTTGCAGGTCAGGTTGTTGTGCACAAGTTGAACATGTGTCAGAAACCACAACGTGAGCATGTGAAGGCATGTTATAGATGCAAGGGCAATCACCTGGCGAGTGAATGCCAGTTTCTGGAGGAAAAGTGCTACAAGTGTGGGAAACAAGGACACATAAAACGAGCTTGCAGGGCGAAATCACCTGTGGAGGAATCCAAACCAAAAGAGGGAGGACAGCAAAACCAAGGGAGAGAAGTGAAAAAACATGGAGCACACCACATCAGTGGGGAAGCTAAGGAAGAAGAGGACATGTTCATAATGTATGGCATGTTAGAGAACATTCCAAAAGTGGCTCCTATCACATTGCAACTGACAGTAAATGACTCTAAGGTGAACTTTGAAGTGGATACAGGGTGCGGCGTGACCATAATGAACAAGGCAGAGTACTCAAAATTGTGGAACCGTGCAAAAGTTCCAGAGTTAAAGCCTTGCTCCCTGCATCTTAAAACAGATACAGGTGAACGATAGCGACATTAGGTACAGCTAAGGTAACTGTGCAACACAGGGACACAGTGGAACAGCTACCTGTAGTTATAGTATCGGGTACCGGACCAAACCTGTTAGGTCGGGGCTGGATAAAAGAACTTAAATTAGACTGGGGAGCAGTACATCAAATAGATGCGGGCAAACAGTTGACTTTGCAAGAAGTGTTGAGTGAACATGAGAAGGTGTTCAAGGAGGAACTTGGCACATTTAATGGCCCCCCAGCTAAGATTTATGTAGACAAGGAGGCACCGCCAAGGTTTTTCAAACAACGACCTGTGCCTTATGCCATGAAGCCAAAGGTAGAGGCTGAGCTTGACCATCTATTGAGAGAGAGCATACTGGAGCCAGTGAAATGTTCGGAATGGGCAGCTCCCATAGTACCTGTTTAAAAACCGGACAATTCGGTAAGACTCTGTGGAGACTATAAATTGACAGTCAATTGGGTGTCCAAACTAGAGCAGTATCCTATTCCCAAAACAGAGGATCTCTTTGCAAACCTGGCTGGAGGAAAGAAATTCACAAAGTTGGATATGAGTCATGTCTACTTGCAGATTACACTGGATGACGAATCAAAGAAGTATGTCACCATAAATACACACAAGGGCTTGTTTACATATAACCGCTTACCGTTTGGTGTCTCATCTAGTCCAGCTATCTTCCAGAGGACAATCGAAGGTGTACTGCAAGGGATTCCACATGTTTCCATCTATCTGGATGACATTCTGCTGACGGGAAGAACCAACCAGGAGCATCTGAGCACTCTGAGAGAGGTACTACAGAGATTGGAGAGGGCAGGGTTCCGGCTCAAGAGGAGTAAGTGCACTTTCCTGGGGAATGAGGCAGTGTTCCTGGGACACAGAGTGGACGCCACCGGGCTCCATCCACTCAAGGAGAAGGTACAAGCACTGCAGGACGCCCCTGCTCCTACAAATGTGGCTGAGTTAAAAGCTTAGCTGGGACTGCTGAACTATTACAACAGGTTTTTACCAAACTTGTCAACTGTGTTAGCACCTCTTCACAAACTACTGTGCAAGGAGACACAGTGGCAGTGGGAAGAGGAGCAGGGGGTTTCATTTGAACAGTCCAAGAAACTGATGCTATCGTCGGATGTGCTGGTTCACTACAATGCAGAGAAAGACATCATTCTCTCTTGTGACGCTTCACCTTACGGGGTGGGGGCAGTTCTTTCACACTGCATGGAAGATGGAACTGAAAGACCAATAGGGTTTATGTCCCGAACTCTAACACCAGCGGAAAAAAACTATTTCCAGTTAGACAAAGAGGGGTTAGCAGTAATGTTTGGGTTACAGAGGTTCCACAAGTACATATATGGCAGGAAGTTCACCATATGCACCGATCATAAACCTCTTATCTCTCTTTTCAATGAAATGAAAGCAGTTCCACAGATGGTGTCACCCTGGATCCAGAGGTGGGCTGTGACGTTGAGGGCATATGAGTATGTCATCGTCTACAAGGCGGGCAAGTACCATGGGAACGCAGATGCCTTGAGCTGTCTTCCACTGCCAGGCACACCTATCCGTGCAGCTCCAGAGGACAGAGTTGGAGGACACTGACACAGCACTTGTGACTGCAGAGCAAGTAAGAACATGGACAGGTAAAGATCTAGTACTGTCTAGAGTTCGAGAATATGTGGTGAGGGGATGGCCACAGCATCCGGAAGGGGCTGACTTCACACCCTACAGTGTCAGGAAAACAGAGCTGAGTGTGCAGGATGGTTGCGTGTTGTGGGGAGCACGAGTGATTATTCCACCGCCAGCACGACAGTCTATCCTAGGGCAACTACATCAGTGTCATCCTGGGGTCTCGCATATGAAAGCCTTGGCTAGGAGTTACTTGTGGTGGCCAAAGCTAGATGAGGAGATAGAAAATCTAGTCAAGACATGCAGCACTTGTCAGGAACACCGGAAGGCACCAGCAGCGGCTCCTCTCCACCCCTGGGAGTGGCCGGATAAACCATGGAGAAGATTGCACTTAGATTATGCAGGTCCATTCATGGGGAAGATGTTCCTCATAATCATTGATGCACATTCCAAATGGATGGATGTTTATCCTGTAAATTCTGCTTCCGCCACTACTACTATAGACTGCCTGTGTTGGAGCTTCAGTAATCAAGGGCTACCGGAGATCGTGGTAAGTGACAATGTCACTTGTTTTGTGAGTACAGAGACAAAAGAGTTCTTGAGAAAAAATGGCATAGTGCAGGTGACCTCGGCCCCATATCATCTGTCCTCAAATGGACTTGCGGAGAGAGCCATACAAACATTTAAAGAGATGATGAAAAAAAGTGCAGAAGGGAGTTTAGCAGCCAAAGTGTCACGGGTTCTGTTCAACTACAGAATAACACCTCAATCCACCACAGGACTCTCTCCTGCTGAGATGTTATTAGGTCATAGACTACGCTCCACTCTTGACCTTGTCCACCCAGACCTAAAAAGGAAAATGGAAAACAGACAAAACAAATAAAAAGAAACCATGACAAAAGAACAAAGAGCCGAAGTTTTGGAGAAGGAGATGCGGTCCTTACCAGGAATTTCAGTTATGGACCCAAGTGGATTCCTGGCTTCATAGACTCAATGACCGGTCCCGTATCATACAAGGTCATGTTGGGTGATGGTAGGGTAATACGCAGACATGTAGATCAGATACTTACCAGACAAGGGGAAATTGAAATGAAGGTTGCAGATGCAATGGCTGACAGAGTTGCCCCCAGTTATCCAAATGCATCTGTGGTGCCACCACCAGGGACAAACAATTCCACAGGAACCCATTCATCAAGAGGAAACCATCGTTGCAGAGTCAGATACTCTGAGCACTGCTCAGGAGCAGCTGGTGGCTTCACCACAAACAAGCAGGGACTTTACTGTCAGACATTCACAAAGGCCTCGCAAGCCACCAGAGAGATTGATACTGATATTAGATTTGTCAAGTATGGAACATGGTGAATAGAGACTTCTTATGTGACCCTTAGGAATGGTTGTTTGTTAAGAAATTCATACTGAAATCTTAAAGAGGGAGGGATATAGTAATCTGGGATGTTATGATTAAGGTTATCCACCAGGTTGTGCTGTAGCCAATGCTGCTGCTAAGGTCAGGGGTTGCTTCCTGTTAAGGTCAGGGGTTAGCTTCCTGCTAAGGTCAGCAAAGGTGCAATGCCTGGAAGCAGGCCTGCCTGGTTGTCTCGCAGTCGTTCAATAAAGTACTCGTCTTAATCTTCATACCTCGCCTCTTCGAGTTCCTTGTCTCACTACATGGATTTATCACAGAGATGTACTGACGTCTCCTTCTGAAAAGGGCATTGGTCAACTGGCGGATGCAGCAATGCACCGCGAACTGGGAGGTGTTGGCAATGTCCCCAGTAGCAGATTGGAAGGAGCCGGTGGCATAGAAGTTGACAGCCACCGTCACCTTCACTGCCACCGACAGAGATGTCCTGCTCCTCAGCTGTGGCTGCAGATCTCTGCGAAGCAGGTGGCAGATCTCAGTGACCACCTCCCTTCTGAATCGCAGCCTCCGAACACACTGCTCCTCAGACATGTTCAGATATGAGAACTGCTGGCGGTATGCCCTGGGTGGGTAAGGCCTCCTGTGCCGACACCTGTTGGCCCTTCTTCGTCTGGCCATGACTGGCACTCTCTCACAGCGTCTCTGAGCCCTTTGAAAGCAATGCCGAAAGCCAACGTTTCCACCCATTGCAGCCCCCATTATATGTGGCGACTCAAGGCTATGGCACTGAAAGTTAAATCCAAGTGCAAAGCTCTGGCCTGAAGTCAGAAGTACCTGTGCGAGCGCTGAGTCAAAGCAGAAAGCTCTCTCCCTTTGTCTCTCTCCAAATATCCGTCTCTCACACAGAAGGATTGGCACAAAATGGCTGCCACTTATAATGCAGGAGGAGTCCCCTTTAGATAGCGCCCCTGCACCCCGCAGCGACTGGGAACCGTTCCCCTCTACCAGTCGCTGGGAGCGTGAGGCGCCCAGAAGAGCAGCGCCACTGAAGTTCCAGTTTGGGGCGCACCAAGGGCGTTGCACCATGAAATGACGTCACGATCTGCGCACGCAGCTGAGCGGGTGCTGCGGTTTTACGCCGCCGCTAAATCTTGAGTGAAGTTCGCGAGAGGCGCAGATCACGCCGCGCCCGGGCGCTAGAAACATAGAAACATAGAAGATAGGAGCAGGAGTAGGCCATTCGGCCCCTCGAGCCTACTCCGCCATTCAGTGTGATCATGGCTGATCATCCAAATTCAGTACCCTGTCCCTGCCTTCGCCCCATATCCCTTGATCCCTTTAGCCTTAAGAAATATATCCAACTCTTTTTTGAATATATTTAATGAACTGGCCTCCACCGCCCTCTGTGGCAGAGAATTCCACAGGTTCACCACTCTCTGGGTGAAGAAATTCCTCCTCATTTCAGTCCTAAATGGCTTACCCCTTATTCTTAGACTATGACCCCTGGTTCTGGACTCCCCGGCCATCATAAACATCCTTCCTGCATCTAGTCTGTCCAGGCCTGACAGAATTTTATAGGTTTCGATGAGATCCCCTCTCAATCTTCTAAACTCCAGTGAGTATAATCCCAATCGACACAATCTCTCCTCATACGTCATTCCTGCCATCACAGGTATCAGCCTGGTGAATCTTCGCTGCACTCCTTCCATGGCAAGTATGTCCTTCCTCAGGTAAGGCGACCAAAACTGCACACAATACTCAAGGTGCGGTCTCACCAAGGCCCTGTACAACTGTAGCAAGACATCCTTGTTCCTGTACTCGAACCCTCTTGCTACGAAGGCCAACATACCATTTGCCTTCTTAACCGCCTGCTGCACCTGCATGCTTACCTTCAGCGACTGGTGCACAAGAACACCCAGGTCTCTTTGCACTTCCCCTTCTCCCAATCTATTGCCATTCAAATAATAATCTGCCTTCCTGTTTTTGCCACCAAAGTGGATAACCTCACATTTATCCACATTATAGTGCATTTGCCATGTTTCTGCCCAATCACCCAATCTGTCCAAATCGTACTGGAGTTTCATGACATCATCCTCACAGCTTACCCTCCCACCCAGCTTTGTGTCGTCTGCAAATTTGGAGATATTACATCCAATTCCCTCGTCCAGATCATTAATATATATTGTGAACAGCTGGGGTCCTAGGACCGATCCTTGTGGTACCCCACTAGTCACTGCCTGCCACTCGGAATTTGACCCGTTTATTCCAACTCTTTGCTTTCTGTCCACTAACCAATTCTCTATCCAAGTCAATACCTTGCCCCCAATCCCATGTGCCTTAATTTTGCATGCTAATCTCTTATGTGGGACCTTATCGAAAGCCTTCTGAAAGTCCAAATACACCACATCCACTGGTTCTCCCTTATCTATTTTATCAGTTACATCCTCAAAAAATTCCAGTAGATTAGTCAAGCATGATTTACCTTTTGTAAATCCATGTTGACTTTGTCCGATCCTGTCACTGCTTACCAAGTGCTCTGCTATTCCATCTTTTATAATAGATTTTAGCATTTTCCCCACTACCGATGTCAGGCTTACCGGTCTATAATTCCCCGCTTTTTCTCTACCACCTTTTTTGAATAGTGGGGTAACATTAACTACCCTCCAATCCATGGGTACTGTTCCAGAGTCTATCGAGTTCTGGAAGATGCCCAGCAATGCATCTACTATTTCTAGGGCCACTTCCTTAAGTACCCTGCGATGTAGATTATCAGGCCCCGGGGATTTATCGGCCTTCAGTCCCATCAATTTTCCTAACACCATTTCCCTACAAATACTGATTTCTTTCAGTTCCACCCTTTCATCAGGCCCTATGTTCCCCGGCATCTCTGGGAGGTTATTTGTGTCCTCCTTTGTGAAGACAGAACCAAAGTATGAATTTAGTTGGTCTGCCATTTCTTTGTTCCCCATTATAAATTCCCCTGATTCTGACTGTAAGGGACCTACGCTTGACTTCACCAATCTTTTTCTCTTCACATATCATATTTTCCCTTTCTTAATTAATCCCTTTGTCCTCCTTTGTTGAATCCTAAACTGCTCCCAATCCTCAGGATTATTGCTTTTTCTGGCCAATTTATATGTCGTCTCCTTGGATCTTATGCTATCCCTAATTTCCCTTGTTAGCCACGGTTGAGTCACCTTTTTTGTTTTATTTTTATGCCAAACTGGGATGAACAAATTCTGTAGCTCATCCATTCGGTCTTTGAATGTTTGCCATTGCCTATCCACCGTCAACCCTTTGAGTGCCATTCCCCAATCACTCCTACCCAACTCGCTCCTCAGACCATCGTAGTTTCCTTTATTTAAATTGAGGACCCTAGCCTCTGAGTCAACTACTTCATTCTCCATCTTAATGAAGAATTCGATCATATTACGATCGCTCAGACCCAAGGGGCCTCGTACAACAAGATTGCTAATTAATCCTTTCTCGTTACATAATACCCAGTCTAAGATGGCCTGATCTCTGGTTGGTTCCTCAACATATTGGTCCAGGAAACCATCCCGTACACACTCCAGGAATTCCTCCTCCACAGTGTTGTTACTAATTTAGTTGGCCCAATCTATATGTAGATTAAAATCACCCATGATGACTGCTGTGCCCTTATTGCACGCTTCTTTAATTTCCCTTTTAATGCCATCCCCAACCTCCGCCTTACTGTTGGGAGGTCTATATACCACTCCCACTAATGTTTTTTTCCCCTTAGTATTTCTCAATTCTACCTATACAGATTCCACATCATCAGAGCTAATATCCTTCATTACAATTGTATTAATCCCTTCTTTAACCAGTAATGCTACCCCACCTCCCTTTCCTTTTTGCCTATCTTTCCTGAATATCGAATACCCCTGGATGTTGAGTTCCCAGTCTTGGCCATCCTTGAGCCACGTTATCGTAATCCCAACCAAATCATATTCGTTTACCTCTATTTGTGCAGCCAATTCGTCCACCTTATTACAAATGCTCCTCGCATTAAGACACAAAGCCTTCAGGCTTGTTTTTTTAACGCTCTTAGACCTATTAGTATTATTATTTACTGTGGCCACGTTTGATTTAAACCGTTGATTTCTCTGACTGCCACTTTTGTTTTTCTCCTTCCTATCTTTTGCTTTTAACCCTGTTTCCCTTTCCTTTGTCTCCCTGCTCAGGTTCCCAACCCCCTGCCATTTTAGTTTAAACCCCCCCGAACAGTGCTAGCAAACCTCCCCGCAAGGATATTTGTCCCGCTCTGGTTCAGGTGCAACCCGTCCGACTTGTACAAGTCCCACCTTCCCCAGAAGCAGGCCCAGTGATCCAGGAAACCTAAGCCCTCCCTCCTGCACCAACTCTTTAGCCATGCATTCATCTGCTCTATCCTCCTATTCCTATACTCACTAGCACGTGGCACCGGGAGTAATCCAGAGATTACAACCTTTGAGGTCCTGCTCTTTAATCTGCTACCTAGCTCCCTAAATTCTTGCTGCAGGACCTCATCCCTCTTCCTACCCATGTCATTGGTCCCAATGTGAACCACGACCTCTGACTGTTCACCGTTCACCCTCCCCCTTCAGAATGCCCTGCAGCCGTTCAGTGACATCCTTGACCCTGGCACCAGGGAGGCAACAAACCATCCTGGAGTCACGTCTACGGCCACAGAAATGCCTATCTGTTCCCCTTACGATAGAATCCCCTACCACTATTGCTCTCCCACTCTTTTTCCTCCCTTCCTGAGCAGCAGAAGCACCCCTGGTGCCGGGAAGTTGGCTGCTGCTGCCTTCCTCTGGTAAGTCATCCCCCTCAACAGTATCCAAATTGGTATACCTGTTTGAGAGGGGGATGGCCACAGGGGTCCCCTGCACTACCTGCCTGCCTCTACTGCTCTGCTGGATGGTCACCCATTTCCCTTCTGCCTGTGCAGCCCTTACCTGCGGTGTGACCACCTCATCAAACGTGTTATCCACGGCCCTCTCAGCATCGTGAATGCTCCAAAGCCCATCCATCTGCAGCTCCAGCGCCGCAATGCGGTCTGCTAGTAGCCGCAGCTGGATGCATTTCTGGCACACGTGGTCATCAGCGACACCTGCAGTGTCCCTGAATTCCCACATAGAGCAAGAGGAGCATAACACGGGGCTGGGCTCTCCTGGCATGACTTACCCTTTAATTAATTTAAATTAATTCACTATCACCAATTAAAGATAAACTCTAAGGCGCTTGTATGGTTTACCAACAGTCCCCGTTACACCAGAAAGACCTTAGCAACTATAAACCACAGAGTTAAAGTTTAAAAAAGAGAAATACTCACCAACCAATCACTTACCTGCTCCCTGGTGACGTCACACTCTGATTACTTTTTACCTCTCTCCCCGCTGCTGAGTTGGTAAGCCTCACCTCACTCCCTGGTCCAAACTGGTCGGGCTTCGGTGCTTGCGCCGGGTTTTATACCGGCCTCCGCCTCACCTCGCTCCCTGGTCCGAACTGGTCGGGCCTCAGTGCTCACGCTGGTTTTTATACCGGGCTCCGCCTCACCTCGCTCCCTGGTCCGAACTGGTCGGGCCTCGGTGCTCGCGCCGGCTTTTATACCGGGCTCCACCTCACCTTGCTCCCTGGTCCGAACTGGTCGGGCCTCGGTGCTCGCGCCGGTTTTTATACCGGGCTCTGCCTCACCTCGTTCCCTGGTCCGAACTGGTCGGGCTTCGGTGCTCGCGCCGGTTTTTATACCGGGCTCCACCTTACCTCGCTCCCTGGTCTGAACTGGTCGGGCCTCGGTGCTCGCGCCAGTTTTTATACCGGGCTCCGCCTCACCTCGCTCCCTGGTCTGCTTAGTGCCCCACTTCTCCTCCTCCTAAGGCGCTAGCGGCTGGTGCTAACAACTGAATTTCTAGGCCTTGATTTCTCTGACTGCCACTTTTGCTTTTCTCCTTCCTGCCTTTTGCTTCTATCCTTGCTTCCCTTTCCTCTGTCTCCCTGCACAGGTTCCCAACCCCCTGCCATTTTAGTTTAAACCCTCCCCAACAGCACTAGCAAACACTCCCCTAGGACATCGGTCCCAGTCCTGCCCAGGTGCAAACCATCCAGTTTGTACTGGTCCCACCTTCCCCAGAACCGGTTCCAATGTCCCAGGAATTTGACTCCCTCCCCCTTGCACCATTCCTCTAGCCACGTATTCATCTGAAATATCCTTCTATTTCTAATCTGATTAGCACATGGCACTGGTAGCAATCCTGAGATTACTACCTTTGAGGTCCTATTTTTTAATTTACCTCCTAACTCCCTATATTCAGCTTTTAGGACCTCATCCCGGTTTTTACCTATATCGTTGGTGCCAATATGCAACACAACTGGCTGTTCAGCCTCCCCCTGCAGAATGCCCTGCAGCCACTCCAAGACATCCTTGACCCTTGCACCAGGGAGGCAACATACCATCCTGGAGTCTCGTTTGCGGCCGCAGAAACGCCTATCTATTCCCCTTACAATAGAATCTCCTATCACTATAGCTCTCCCGCTCTTTTTCCTCCCGTCCTGTGCAGCAGAACCACCCATGGTGCCAGGAAGATGGCTGCTGCTGCCTTTCCCCGATAAGCCATCTCCCTCAACAATATCCAAATTTGTATATCTGTTTGAGAGGGGGATGACCACAGGGGACACCTGCACTACCTGCCTGCGCCTACTACTCTGCCTGGTGGTCACCCATTCCCTTCCTGCCTGTGCAGCCTTTACCTGCGGTGTGACTAGCTCCCTAACCGTGCTATCCATGATGTCCTCAGCATCGCAAATGCTCCAGTATGTATCCATTCGCAGCTCCAGCGCCGCAATGCGGTCTGTCAGTAGCTGCAGCTGGATACACTTCCCGCACACATGGTTATCAGGGACACAGGAAGTGTCCCTGATTTCCCACATAGCGCAGGAGGAGCATGCCACGGGGCCGAGCTGTCCTGCCATGACTTACCCTTTAATTAATTTAAATCAAATCAATACCACTAATTACACTACAAGTAAATGATATACTCAAGGGGCCTTGGTTCCTAGCACTCCCCGATACACAACAGGGACCTTAGAAACTATAACCACAAAAATTAAGATCTTTTAAATTTTATAAACTATTATTCTTAATTGTCAAACTATAGAGTTGTATAAATACTCACCTGGCCGTACCTCACCCAATCAGCTGCTTCCTCTTGCCCATGTCACTTTTTGAATCGTGACATGGCTCCGGAACGCCGCCGTTGGTCTGTGAGATTGGTATGCCTTCTACCGCTGCTCTCTCCGCTCCCGACACTGGCCTCAATCAGCTCCCCCCCTTGTTCCGACGTCACTTTTGACTTCTGACGTCACTCTTTGAAAATTCTGCCGGTGCTGAGTTGCTATCGCCGCCACCGCC
The DNA here is from genome assembly GCF_052327205.1 of Somniosus microcephalus. Taxonomy (NCBI): domain Eukaryota; kingdom Metazoa; phylum Chordata; class Chondrichthyes; order Squaliformes; family Somniosidae; genus Somniosus; species Somniosus microcephalus. The sequence continues at coordinate 259,667,121 of NC_140993.1, forward strand.
TCTCCGCTCCTCCCAGGTCCGCACTGCCGCCGCCGCTGCTGCTGCTGCGCTTCCTGGTGTCCTGAGTTTGCGATATTATTCGTGCCGTCATGGGCAAAAGCCAAGCACCTCTCCACAGGAGGGGCAGTGAGGGGTTCAGCTGGGGCATACTGTCCTACACAACTTCGTAGCCAGCACTAAAGTGATAGCAGAACATGGTGCACAAGCCTCCTCAACCTGCTGTGTTATCCCTCAACCAGCATCACTGAAACTGATCACCTGGTCATTTATCACAATGCTGTTTCTGGGACCTTGCTGTGCGCAAAATTGGCTGCCGCACATTACAACAGTGACTACACTTCAAAAAGTACATCATTGACTGTAAAGCACTTTGGGGTATCCTGAGGTCATGAAAGGAGCAATATAAATGCAAGTTCTTTCTTATGTGCACAGGGTGGCCAACAGATACAAAATAACAGGAATAGAAAAGCTCATCTATATTTAAGAAACAATGGGGGAGAAATTCGGTATCGCCCCGCTTGGGGCGCTAGTATTGGCGGTACGCAAAGTTTAGCGCCAGGCGCAACTTATCGCCACCTCGAGCGATATTGGGTTGTAGTGCCCCTGAAGGTGATTGCGGCGCTAAATCAGGCGCTGCACGGTACTCTTAAGCCGCTAACCCGGCGGCGCTACTCAATATCTCGGTGGCCGGGTGCAGCGCAGGTGCTGTCAATAATCGATTTCCCTGAGACACGCTGGCACCGGCCAGCTCTTAAAGGGGCGGGTCAATTAACATCAGCAGCCACACTCTACGCCTTGTAGGCCTCAAAATCGGCGGTGACCTACCTGTGGCGTTCAAAACTTCCAAGACATGGAGAGGGTCAGGCAGAGAGCGGAGCGCTTTAGCGATGGGGCATTGGATGATCTGGTTGGCGCAGTGGAGCGCCGGCGAGCTGTGCTGTACCCCGACAATGGCAGGAGGCCTCATCAAAGCGAATACCGCAGAGCTTGGAGGGATGTTGCCCAAAGAGTCACCTCCAGCAGCGTGGTGCCCAGGACTCCTGTGCAATGCAGGAAGAAGTTCAATGACCTCACTCGGGTCGTTAGGGTGAGTGCCTTTTTCACATTCATCTTCATCCCTCCATCTGCACCTGACTTTATGGCCAGAGGGTGCGCGAAGCCCCAATGGCCATCTGCCAGCCAGCACCCATGGCCCTTTCTGGAAACACACACGCACATTCAGCTCAGTGCATAATGTAAGGGCTATTCTACCATGGGGGGCATGTAATGTCAGCTCAGGGCAGCATGTTTCATCACTTCCCGTCCTTTCTCCTGCAGGCCAAGCTGGCCAGGAACTGTAGGGAGCAGCTTCGTACCGGGGGAGGCCGGCCTCACTTGCAGACCCTCACAGACCTCGAGGAGCGAGTCCACCAGATTGTTGGAAGCCGGATGAGTGGTCCTGTCACCTCTGGAGCTGCCGACCCCATTGTGCACAGCAATGGTAAGGTCATCACCTTTTTGAGCTCTCTCCTTCCACTTGTTCCCCCCAGCAGCATGCTTTTTCACTTTGGACCCAAGTCAGTGCATTGCAGCACTCATGCATCCCTTGCTGCCACCCTGTCCTTTCGCTAAAGCCACTCTTCAACCTCCCTGCTTTCAGATGCTGCATCACCAGCTCGGGAGCTGGGCCCTCAAGCTGCCACTGCCACTGACTCCAGAGGCGACGAGCAGGAGGAAGCCGGACCATCCCTACCACCCTCAGGCGAGCCAGCCCCTCTGCAGACTGGGGAGACTACTTCCCTGGAGGGGAGTGGGGGGGAATGCTCTGAGGAGGAACCAGTTCCAGGAACCAGCGGGCTGCAGCAACGCAAGGCGGGTAGGGAAGCTTGGGGGCCGTCTCCCCGGAGGGCGAGTCAGGCCGCGAGTGCTGCTGCACAGAGCGCAGAAGAGGTGCGTGTCCTCGCAGAAATGAGCGCCCAGGCTGGGCTGAGGCACACTGAGCTCATGGCTGCAGTGGCAAGGATGCCTGAATCCATCGAGACACTGGCAAGGAGTGTCCAAGACTTCGGCGCAGCACAGGCCCGGAGTGCGCAGGACTTCGGGACAGTACTGGAAAGGACTGTCCAGGGCCTCGGGACAGCACTGGAAAGGACTGTCCAGGGCCTCGGGACAGCACTGGAAAGGACTGTCCAGGGCTTCGGGACAGCACTGGAAAGGACTGTCCAGGGCCTCGGGACAGCACTGGAAAGGACTGTCCAGGCTTCGGGACAGCACTAGAAAGGACTGTCCAGGGCCTCGGGACAGCACTGGAAAGGACTGTCCAGGGCTTCACTGAAGCACTGGCACCTGCCACGCAACTGCTGAGTGCTGCCACACAGTCACTCGCTGGTCTAATGCAGACGTAGATTGAGGCCATGCGACCACTGACTGCTGCCACCCTCGCTGGATCAGGCAGGATTACCCGGGACCCTTGCAGCACCACAGCAGGCCAGCAATCTGTGGACCATCCGATTGCTGTGCATGCTGCGGTGCTGCCCCGTCAGAGTGTCAGTGTGTCGGCCGACCAGGGAGCTGCTGTCCGCTCTCAGGATGACAGCATTCCTGATGCCACCACTGGCACGTCTCCACTGCAGCTGCCACCACCTGCAGGACAGACTGCTTCCACCCATGCACAGATGGAGCAGTCAGCAGCCGGGCCCTCCAGGCCCAGAGGTCATCCAGGCCATCCCTCAGGGGCATCTGCGCTTTTGGACAGTCAGCAGGCCTCCCCCAGCCTTGCTGCAGCCACTGGGGTCCCATTACGGAGGAGCTGCAGGGAGGGAAGGGGCCAATCTCGCAAGGGAAGCAGATCACCATCAAGGGGGAAAGGGTAGAAGGTGCTGCTGAAACGTCTTATTTGTAGAAATCAAGGCCGTGGATGCTGGTCTGAATGTTAGTTATGTTCTGGACAGTCTCCCGGGTGTCCGAGCCACTTATGTGTCAGTGTGTTAGTTTTGTTTTCTGTTGCCATTGCTTTGTCTTGTTGGAAGGAAGCACATTTTGTACAATAAAAAACTTTCTTTATTTACAATGGCCGTGTCTGCTATTTACATGCATTTTGCCCTTCACAGGCTTTGGGGTATCAGAATGGTTCCATTCCTCTTCTTGGAATGTCAACATGCATTCCGTGAGAGGGGCCTAGAAGCGACTTCTGATCAGCCTCTGACGGATGGCACTTCCAGTTTGTGCCTCCCTCCCATCATGGTCCTGCTCCTCCTCCTCCTCCTCCTCCTCTGCTGGTGCTTCAATGTCTGGTGGCATTGGCTGGGTCCGTAGGATAGCGAGGTTATGCAGCATTCAACATACAACCACGAAGTGGGAGACTCGCTCATGCGAGTACTGCAGGGCTCCTCCGGAATGGTCCAGACAGCAGAACTGCTGCTTCAGCACGCCGATTGTGTGCTCCACAATGTTCCTCGTCACCTGATGGCTCGCATTGTAGCGTTCTTCAGCAGGGGTGCTGGGCGAACGGAGCGGGGTCATCAGCCACGGGCACAGAGGATAGCCCTTGTCCCCGAGAAGCCATCCTCCTGGGTGAGCCGGGGCCTCGAAAAGGTCTGCAACAGAAGTCTGGCGCAGGATGGAGGCGTCGTGGCTGCTGCCTGGGAACTGTGCATTCACTGCGAGGATCAGCTGTCGGTGGTCACAGACCAGCTGGACATTCAAGGAATGGAACCCCTTGTGGTTGCGGAACTCCTCCGGATTCAATACAGGTGCCCGCAAAGCCACGTGCGTGCAGTCAATGGCACCCTGCACCATGGGGAAGTCCGCTATTGCTGCGAAGCCCTCTGCACGCTCCCGCTGCTTGTCCTGGGTCATTGGGAAGGAGATGTACTGCCGCCTCCTTTTAAACAGGGCATCAGTCACTTGACGGATGCAGCAATGCACCGCAAACTGCGAGATGTTGGCTATGTCCCCAGTTGCGGCCTGAAAGGAGCCACTTGCGTAGAGGTTTAGGGCATCAGTCATCTTCACAGCCACCGACAGAGATGTCCTGCACCTTATCTGAGGCTGCAGATCTGGCTGAAGCAGGTGGCACAGCTCAGTCACCACCTCCTTTCTAAAGCGCAGCCTTCTGATACACTGCTCCTCCGACATGTTCAAGTAGGAAAACTGCTGTCGGAAAACCCTGGCAGCGTAAGGTCTGGTGTGGCGACGTCTGTTGGCCCTCCTCCATCTAGCCATGCCTGCCCCTCTCTCCCTGCGTCTCTGTGCCCTTTCCAGATGATTTAGCAGCAGGACGTTCCCCTCCAATGCAGCCCCCATAATAAGTGCGCACAGAAAGTCTCCCTGTTTGATATGCTCACCAACAGCAAGGTGATGGTCAGAAGGCCGAAGTTCCTCTGCCAGCGCTGGCTCAGTGGTGAAATGGCTCTCAGTGTGCAGCTCAGCAACTCTCTCTAACTCTCGAAGAAGTTGTGCTCCAAAAATGGCTGCCGCTTTTATACCACAGCAGTCCCCTTTAAAGAACGCCCCCCCCAGCCCAACAGCGACTGGGGAACGTTCCAGGCAAGCTGTCCTTATTAGCGCCAGGCGGAACGGAGGGGCACGCCACTGAATTTCCGGTCCGGGGCGCCCAAAAGGCGTTGCACACTGAAATGACGTCATGATCTGCCTGCGCCCGTGAGCGGGCACTAAGGTTTAGCGCCGGCGCAAAATATCCACTCAATATGGGAAGAGGTGCAGGGTTTGCTGCGCCTGGGCGCTAGTTGGTTACCGCCCCACTTCTCGGCCTCTTTAGGCGCTAATGGGTGGCACAACCAACCGAATTTCTCCCCCAATGAATCAGTTGCCCATTCTACACCTCACTCCGAATTTCCCTTCCAATGACTTCAAAAGGGAGAAGGCAAAAGGGAGGTTGTCCCAAATCCAAGACCTCTACCATCAAGAAGGACAAGGGCAGCAAGCCCATGGGAACACCATCATCTCCAAGCTCCCCTCCAAGTCACACACCATCCTGACTTGGAAATATATCGGCCGTTCCTTCATCGTCGCTGGGTCAAAATCCTGGGACTCCCTCCCTAACAGCACTGTGGGAGCACTTTCACCACACGGACTGCAGCCGTTCAAGAAGGCAGCTCTCCACCACCTTCTCAAGGGCAACTAGGGGTGGCCAATAAATGCTGGCCTTGCCAGCGACGCCCACATCCCATGAACAAGTTTTAAAAAATCAAGCGTAGTGTATAATGAGCGATTAGTTCGCTATCGCCTGTTTTATACTGTCGCCCAAAGAAAAAAAATGCCCCCCTCTCAATAAGTTTTCATTTTTAATTTCATTCCATTTGAAAGGGGCAGCCAGTAACAATGTGAAATGTCATTCAGTACTTGTGTTTCACTGTTTCTGAAGTTACACCACTAACTTGTGTCTCGGGTGCTATAGATTTTCAGTGCTGTTCTTACTAACGGAACCAAACATTCGGCTCCAGAGGTATTATTGTGTTTAAATGCAAATTTAGTTCTTTTGCTAAAGAAAAGTTAGTTAAAGAGTCAATAGCGTCCTATTCACATCATTCCGTCCAGTACTCTACTGTATTCAATCAGTTATGCATTGATCAAATTTTAAAGACAGGTTTTAAAAATTTACTGCCAGACATTCTAAATTAAATTCAGCATTTGCTGGTGGGAATTGTGGAGTTTAATGCATGTCACCGTTTCATAGGGGACATGTAGGAAAGTAGAAAGAAAGAACTTGGATTTATATAGCAACTTTCATGACCTCGGGAGTTCCCAAAGCACTTTACAGCCCATGAAGAACTTTTGAAATGTAGTCACTGTTGTAATGTAGGAAAGACAACAGCCAATTTGCACACAGCAAGCTCCCACAAACAGCAATGTGATAATGATCAGATAACCTGTTTTTAGGCGTTGGTTGAGGGATAATTGTTGTCCAGGACACCGGGGAGAACTCCCCTGCTCTTCTTCGAAATAGTGCCGTGGGATCTTTTCACTTCCACCGGAGAGAGCAGCTGGGAGTCATGGTTTAACATCTCATTTGAAAGACTCCCTCAGTGCTGCACTGGGAGTGTCAGGCTAGATTTTTGTGCTCAAGTCTCTGGAGTGGGACTTGAACCCACAACCTTCTGACTCAGAAGGCGAGAGTGCTGCCCACTGAGCCACGGCTGACACCGCATTGGAACCAACTCACTGATCTCTCAATCAAGGGCAAGATGGTAGTAGGGTACACGGTAGTAGGGTCTACTGATACCAATGTATAATTATCACTTGTACACTAATCCACTTATTCCATACTGAGGATTTCAACTTTCATGAGCCATATAACTATGCTCCGTATTACGGCTTTGTCTTCTGGCGAACTTTTCCCTTCCATTTCAACCTCTTGCTTACTGGCATTTGACTGAAAATCCATTCTCTATAAATTAGCCAATCTGCTATGATTCATTGCTGAGCTGATTCAACTCTCCATACCCCTTGCATAATTACAAACACCAAGAAATACAATAACTAATAATAATAGAGGGCCTTAAATGTCAATGAGAAGCCTGTTTGTCATATGGCCAAAAATACACTCCATATAAACCACATTCAAATGCATTCCAGGACACCAAACAGATAACATGTTTTCATCTGGAAGACTGACTTTATAATTTGTGTCCGGGCAGCAAAAATTCAACCTTACCACCACTCCTAAGGAATAATTACAGGTTATTCAGTAGATGACAGTTCATATCTGGCCTTATCCAATGCAGGGTGATGCAACAGCAGTCAAATATTATAAGTTGAAACTCCTCTCATAACAGGACATCGTTTTTCATGAAAAGGTGTTTAAAGAAAGACAGACTTGCATTTCTATAGCGCCTTTCATGATCTCAGGACATCCCAAAAGTTGAAATGAAGTACTTTTGAAGTGTAGTCACTGTTGTAACATCGAAAATGCGGCAGCCAATTTGCGCACAGCAAGGTCCCACAAACAGCAGTGTGATCATGACCAGCTAATCTGTTTTAGCGATGTGGGTTGAGGGATAACTATTGGCCCAGGACACCAGAGAGAACTCCCCTGTTCTTCTTTGAAATAGTGCCGCGGGATCCTTTACATCTACCTGAGAAGCCAGACTCTCGGTTTAACGTCGCATCCGAAAGACGGCACCTCCGACAGTGCAGCGCTCCCTCAGCACTGCCCTGGGAGCGTCAGCCTGGATTTTGCACTCAATCTCTGGAGTGGGAACTTGAGCACACAACCTTCTGACTCGGAGGCGAGAGAGTGCTACCCACTGAGCTATGATTTCAAAACATGGGACGGGAAGACAGAAATCACATTGGAATGCATCACCATACCTCCTGTAAAATGAGTTACACATTGTCCTGGTTCTCCTTTCTCCCCCTCTCTCCAGACAGAATAAAAAAAGTATAAAGCACTTTACCCATTTTACTGATAAATGCATTAAGCTTCCAGGAAAATAAATTTAAAATTGCACAATTTCCTAATTTTTGTATGTAAAGGCATTCAAGGTTTCCAATTCCACTGTATCTTTGATAGAATTTCTGAGACTGTGACCTCCTTCAGTCGAGATATAGGGAATTGTGGCATAATGGTACCTGTTGATTGTCAAACATATCCTTCCCTCACATGCTACTTCGAAAATATTTTCTCTCTGCAAATAAATAGCCTTTGTGTAATAGATTTTAGACTGTTCAAACTTGTAAAACATCTGCAAGGTAGCCAGACTCGCAGCAATTCAGAGGGCGCTGATATAACTGAACTGTCCTTAGACACAGTTGCACCAACGAGTGAAATTGTGTAATAAAATGTGCACATCACATATTGAGCTGTGCTAATAGTGTCGGAAAGTATGTACATTATACAGTGAAACACATGCTCCATACTGACAGTGCCTACACACATTACAGTGAGATTAGTAATGCTGATACATCTCACCGTTGGGAGTAGGGACATCTAAATATTAAAGACTGGAGAGAGAGAGGAATATTCTATGACTGTACGGGACTCTGAACTTCAAAATAAAAAGACATTACATTCCAACAATGGATAGCACTTGAGCTCTAAATAGAAAGAATTGGGCCTAGAAATTCCCTTGGGTTTGCGCCCATTTAGGGGCGCAAGAGTGGGTTGCGCCGGAAGTTGCGTCGCCGCTGAAATTAGGTGGGCCTTTAAATCGGCGTAAGCCGGTAGCGCTGCACCGGCACCGATGACGTCATCGGTGTGCGCAGCGCCCCGGTACCGCCCGAAACCACGCCGAACCCCATCTTCAGTAGCGGCCGCCTCTTCCCTGGCGGCCGCTAACAACGTTTTGAAAACCTGGCCGTGCTGCAGCCTTAGAGGCGCTATTTAAAGCGGAGGTGCGGCCGGCCGCTTTTTTGGCGGCCGCCTGCCCGCACCTCCTTCCCCGGCCTCCTCCACCCCCCCCCCGCGGCATTGCCGGCTGGTTTCCGTGGAGCCCGGCACTTCGCCGTTGTGCCGGGCTCTTTTGCTGGCACTTTCAACGGGGCTCCGGCCATTGCAGGCACCTCCCCCTTAAGAGAAGGGGGAGGCCTGCAGTACAGCAGCCTGCCGCTCCGCATCGGGTGGCGCAGCGGGACCGGCAGCGCTGAAATTCACTTTCAGCGCCCCAAGCGGGGCGGGCACACCCTGTACCAGCGCCCGCTTCCGCTTTGGGGCGCTGAAAGTGAATTTGGGGCGGGCACAACTGGCTCGGCGGCGGGCGCTAAATTTCCGGCGCAAACGTGCTGGCGGGGCGTCACCGAATTTATAGGCCTTGGTTTCTCTATATTGGGAATTTTAGTTCAAATCAGCACACAAAAAAAGAGAACCCATTTCAGAACTGCCAGCTAGCATATAGGCCTGGGCAATACCTTCTGAAAACTCGGCCGATTTTGGACTGCACGATCATTTCATGTTTGAGACCTGGGGCTAGATTTTCAGTTGCTAGCGCCAGCAGTTAGCGCCTTAAGAGAAGTGATTTTCGGGCGCTATGCGTGTAGTGCCCGTGCGCAGCGCAGTTTGCGCCCCGCCCCAAATTAAGTTGCCTGTTAGCGCCGGCGCAAAGTTTAGCGCCCGCCCGGATGCGCGCGCAGAAAATGACGTCACATCCTCGTGCAACGCCCTTTGGCCGCCCCGATTCCAAACTTCAGTCGGACCGCCCCATTGTGCGGCTGGCGGCCGGAGCGTTTGGAAAAAGGAACGCAACACAACCAGCGCGGGCCCCGGGGGGCGTAAATTAAAGGGGACGTGCTCTCCAGTATAAAGGCCAGCCTTTTTTCAGAAAACACTCTTGTGCAACGCATTTCTGGAGACACAACAAGGAGGATAGCTAACTGGTTTCAAGCAGCAAGAGCTCAGGTATTTTTGGACTCAGGTCAGAGCGCTGCAAGTGGCCTTTTGGAAATTTGAGTGTTTGCCAGGATTTGATGGGGGTTGCATGGGGTGCCAACGCGGAGCTGCAGCTCCATGTCCGTAGGGCTCGCAGACGCATTGTGAGAGGGGCAGCCCTGGCTAGAGGCAGAGGGGGCTACAGGCGTCGGCCACGTAGGCCTTACCCAGTCAGGCTATACCGCCAGCAGCGCTCCTACCTAAACATGAGTGCCGCGCGATGTGTTAAAAGGCTCCGATTCCGAAAGGAGGTGATTGCAGAGATCTGCCACCTGCTTCGCCGAGATCTGCGGCCAAAGCTCAGGTGCAGGACGTCTCTGTCGGTGGAAGTGAAGGTGACGGTGGCATTGAACTTCTATGCCACCGGCTCCTTCCAATATGCTGCTGGGGACATAGCAAACATCTCCCAGTACGGTGCGCATCGCTGCATCCGCCAGGTGACCGAAGCACTGTTCAGAAGGAGAAGCCAATTCATCTCCTTCCCCATGGCCCTGGAGAGCCAGCATCAGCGCGCATTGGGATTTTCCAGACTCGGGGAATTCCCCTTGGTGCAGGGCGCCATTGACTGTACGCATGTGGCTTTGCGGGCCCCTCTGGAGCATGGCGAGCAGTATCGCAACAGGAAGGGCTACCATTCTCTGAATGTGCAGCTGGTGTGTGACCACAAGCAGCGCATCATGGCAGTCAATGCCAGCTTCCCAGGCAGCAGCCACGATGCCTTTATCCTGCGGCAGAGTACTGTGCATGACATGTTCCAGGCACAGCCTCCCCCAAGAGGATGGCTACTCGGGGACAAAGGCTATCCTTTGTGCACCTGGCTCATGACCCCGCTCCGCGCGCCCAGGACCGCTGCTGAAGAGGCCTACAACGAGAGCCATCAAACCACCCGCAACATCATCGAGCAAACTATTGGGGTCCTCAAGCAGCGGTTCCGCTGCCTTGATCGCTCCGGAGGAGCTCTCCAGTATTCGCCGGACCGGGTCTCCCAATTTGTGGTGGTTTGCTGCATGCTACACAACCTGGCTATCCGCAGGACTCAGGCACTGCCACCTGACGTTGGACCAGCACCTCAGGAGGAGGAGCAGGAGGAGCATGAGGAGGAGGAGGAGGAGGAGCAGGAGTACATTCCCAGGAGGGAGCGACCAGGGCCAAGGGCCGCACGACGCCACCTTATTACACGGTACTTCTAAGCCCCCTGTCAGGGAATGGCCAGGGGCCATGAGGGAAGATGAATGCAGCCGCTCCGCAAGCCCTCAGCCGGCGAAGCCAACAAACACTAAGAAGAACAACCATGGAGACTGCATGAATAAAGATAATTATTTATTACACAAAAATGAAAAGCCTTCCCACATGAATCCCCAAAAACAATAAACGGGCCCCACAAAAAGCCCAACAAACGACTCACTCCCACAAACTGGGGTGGAGTCACTCCACATTTCTTCAAACCGGGCCTCAACGTCGGCCTAACGCAAAAAATAAGCCCTCCAACAACACAACCATGGGCAAAATAAAGATGGCCACCGCCATATAAAAGGAAAGCTGGCCACACCCTCTACTGAGTGGCCCGCGAGGGCGAGACCTTGCCCAGCCATTTGCCTCCCCTGCCCGGCCTGCTGCTCCTTCGCAAGTTCTGCCCAGTGGCTGCTGCGAGGCTGGGGGAAGGCGCCTGAGGCTCAGATGCCCTTCCGCCAGATGCCGCTGGGGGGCAGCCTACACGGCGTTTGGGCCTCGAGGGGCCGTCTGCTGAGTGGCGCACCTGAGCCTGGCCACCATCAGCTGCAGCCGCTTGCCCTTGACGCCCCAGTGGGGGAATGGCGGCGACGGATGGCGCAATGTGGGCCAGCTGGCGTCTGGGATGCGCTGGCTGGTGCTGTGGCGCGGTGGCACTCGGCCGGGCCCGCACTGCAGGATCCGCAACAATCAGCCGAGGGGCGGCTTGCTGGGATGGTCCAGCGCGGCGGCTGCCCTGGCGATGCCTGCCTGAGACAGCGCGTGTGGCAGCAGTGAGTGCCCCTGTTGTCCTGGTGTGCGCCTGCATCACATCCGCCAGGGTCTTGACGGCATCAGTCAGCATGCCGCCACTCGCGGCAGTTGCTGCCCCGAACTCGCGCACACTGGTTGCCAGCGACTCGATGGCCTCAGGCATGCGCCCCACCACGCTCATGAGCTCCGTGTGGCGCCGGTCCGAATCCTCGGCCATCTTATCCAGCTTCCGCACCTCCTCCGAGGTGAAGGTGTCCGGACTGGAGTCGCGACTCTCCCGCTGGGGAGGAGGGGGCCGAACTAGGGGACCCTTGCCACGTTGGTGGCGGCGAGTGTGCCGATCAGCAGCACTCCCCTCTGATCCTTGCCCCCTTTGGGGGGAAGGCCGCGGGCCACGTGCACGGCTCCTGGGTGGCTGGACGCCACTGGTCCCAGAAGCTGCATTGCCCTGCGACAGTTCCTCCAGGCACTTGTCCAGTGAGGAGGTGTCAAGCATTTCCTCCTCTCCTGCGGGACGTGACTGTTCCCCCGATGGTCCGGCTTGCTCCTCCTCCTCCTCCTGCTCGGAGGTGCTGTCACTGGCAGCTTCAGGGTCCTGGTCGTCACCAGCTGAAAGCAGGAATGCACAAGAGTAGCTTCAGAGTGAGGAGACGGCGTCAGCGAGGGAGTTAGGACTGGTGGCATTCAGTGCATTGGTGGGACAGTGGCAAAGGAGGTAGCTCGGATGGGCCAGTGCGACGCGAGAGGGCCAAAAGGCGAGGTCCTTACCATTGCAGGGCAGTGGAGGGTCGGCTACTCCGCACGCTGTGGGGACGAGCACATGGGCTCCCATGAGCACACACACGCGCTCCTCCAGCCGAGTGAGCTTCTGCAGCTTGGCGCGGCCACCCCTGGCACGGGCCTGGCGATTAAAGGCTACTTTAGCCTGCAAGAGAAAGGACGGGCTGTAAGTGCGCAGTGTAGCCCTGATGTAGTGTGCACTGCCTCCCATGGTGGAATAGCTTGGCCAGAGTGAAGCCCTGATGTAGTGTGCACAGCCTCCCATGGTGGAATAGCTTGGCCAGAGTGAAGCCCTGATGTAGTGTGCACAGCCTCCCATGGTGGAATAGCTTGGCCAGAGTGAAGCCCTGATGTAGTGTGCACAGCCTCCCATGGTGGAATAGCTTGGCCAGAGTGTAGAGTGCCGAATGGCCAATTGATGCTCATGACTGTCCCAATGCTGCTGGCTGAGGGCTGGCCAATAGGACTTTCAGCTCCCTTTGCCCATCATGTCAGGTGTACATGCAAGAATGAGGAGGAGACTGGAAAGGGTACTCACCCTGACAATCCTGGTCAGGTCATTGTATTTTTTACGACATTGTTTGTGGGTCCTGGGGGCATCGCCGGTGAACGTCACCCTCTGGGCGATCTGCTTCCAGGCTTTGGTGTAGTCGTGGTGGGTTGGATTCCTCCCACTCTCTGGGAACAAGATCTTGCGCCTCACCTCCAGAGCTGTGACCATTATGTCCAGATCACCCTCTGAGAAGCGCAGGGCACGCTGACGGGCCTTCTCTGGCGTTGCCATGACTCCCTGGGGCTGAGCAGCAGTGTTGAGGCCTCTTTGCAAGGCTGCAGTGTGCAGGGCGTGGCAGCAAACCAATTCGTCCCTTCCCCCTTTAAGAGCTGGTCGGCGCCACGGGTCTGCTGTCAGTCCAAAAATGACCGCACCCGCGCTGCGCCCCGCCTGGGCGCTATCCCTCTGGACCGCCGGCTTAGCGCCTAAAGATAGTAGTGGAACGCCTCTTTTAGCGCTCCACCAACCTCTTAGGGCGAAGCCACTGAATTTCCGGCAACGGGGCGCTACTTTGGGGCGGGCGCTAACTTCGGGCGGGCGCTAAGGTTAGCGCCCCAAAACTGCCTATACTGAAAATCTAGCCCCTGCTATTTTTGATGGATAATAATTAAAAAGGAGGGGGAGAAAGTTGGTTGGTTAGCGCCTCCCATTAGCGCCCCTGGAAGCGCTAACGACTTACCGCCCGGGCACAGCGATAGTACCACCGCCCGTAAAATTCACCCGGCAGTCTGCGGCGGCAGTAACCCCTAGCACCACGCTCTCCTGCGCCCGGAGATCGTGACGTCATCCGGCTGCGCAGAGCCCCGTTAGCGCCCCGGGCCCGAAATTCGGTTCCGCCCCCTGCAGCATCACCGGGCGACAACACCGGCAGATAATATCGGCAGCTGCAGGAGGCATTGTTCGGGAGGCCGGACGCTTCGGGGGCGCTAATTATAGGTAAGGCCGCTGGTCTTCAGTAGAAATGTGCTTCCTTCCTTTAGGGTGCATTTTGAACATTTTTAAACTGCTGCCAAGGATCCCGGCTGCCGTCGGTGATGACGGAGATCGTTCAAATGCAGAGCCTGCAGCGATGGCCCTTCCCTTTAAGGGAGGGTAGGAGCCCTCGGATCCAGACAGCGCTGCCCGGGACGTTGCGCAGCGCTGCACCTCCACCGGCCCTCCTGCGTGGTTCAGCACTCCAGAAGGGAAGTGGTAGCGCTTGAATTAGCGCTCCACTTCCTTCCTGGCGCGCTAACACTGAATTTACCAAAAGCTGCGAATGATTAGCGCCTGGCGGTAATTTTTCCAGCTTTCAAAATTTAACACCCCAAACGGGGGCGATCCCGAATTTCTCGCCCCTTTAAGGAATTTTGTTAATAAATATGCATCACAAGAATGATTCTCGATCTTGCTCGTACTGTACAGGAAAATAATATACATTGGTATTTATTTAAACAACAGCATTCCCCAAGGATTGCGTGCACACAGAAATAAATACTAAGTGTAGGGTAGATGTTCATCTTATGACTTGATAGCATGCACGATTCAATCAATGGTTATGTATTTAAATAATTTGTTTAAATAGATGGGCAATGCATTAGGTTACTGTAAATTATATTAATAGCGCTTTAGTTTGTATAGCTATAAATAGTTTTTTAAATTCCTTAATGTTGGGGTGTATAAAATTGTAATATAAAATTGCTGTTTAAAACAATCAATATTAAATTGCTCTGCGAAAGGTAAAATCTCTATTGAATCCTTAAGCCAATTTGTAACATGCTTCCAAAGTCATTCTTCCAACCACAAAAAGTATCTTGGCAGCTCTGTCATAAGTGCTTTGTGGCTTGATCTGAAGTGTGATTCCCAATTTGAGACACCATTATTTCCTATTTAGAACACAGTGTTATGGGTTGTCAGCATGCAAAGACTTCTTTTAATTTTGAGCTCGAGTAACTCTGCACAGAACTGGAATATTCCTTGTTAATATATACCGGTTTGCTTCCTTCCAGCATTGTTTTATCTTCTTCTTAGGCAGTCCCTCGGAACCGAGGATGACTTGCTTCCACATTAAAAATGAGTTCTCAGGTGACTGATGAGTCCAATGTGGGACCTACAGTCTCTGTCACAGGTGGGGCAGACGGTGGTTGAAGGGGCGGGTGGGTGGGGTGCTTGGGTTGACGTGCGCTCCTTGCGCTGCCTGCGTTTGGCTTCCGCTTGCTCCCGGTGAAGAGATTTGAGGTGTTCGGCGCCTTCTCGGATGCTTCTCCTCCACTTTCTGCGGTCTTGGGCCAGGGATTCCCAGGTGTCGGTGGGGATGTTGCACTTTTTCAAGGAGGCTTTGAGGGTGTCCTTGAAGCGTTTCTTCTGCTGTTTTATCTAGTTGACAATCTCACTCTACAGTCTGTATAATTGGGGATTACTGTCCTTTTTTGGTTTTTCAGTTTCAGTGTCCTTATGCACTTGTCTTTTGTCCCGATACTCGCCCCTCCCTATCTCTGTAACCTCCTCCAGCCCTAAGATCCTCCGCTATCTCTGCATTCCTCCAATTCTGGCCTCTTGCACATCCCTGATTTCCATCTCCTTTTTCCTCAACCGAGGATTCCCCTCTACTGTGGTTGACACGGCCCTTGACCGTGTCCGTTCTATTTCTCGCACTTCTGCTCTCACCCCCTTCCCCTCCCTCCCAGAACCACGATAGGGTTCCCCTTGTCCTCACCTTTCACCCCACCAGCCTCCACATTCAACGGATCATTCTCCGCCATTTCTGCCACCTCCAAAGTGATCCCACCACCAAACACATCTTCCCCTCACCTCCCCTTTCAGCATTCCGAAGGGGCCACTCCCTCTGCGACACCCTGGTCCACTCCTCAATCACCCCTAACAGTCCTTCTCCTTCACCCGGCACCTTACCGTGCAAGCGCAGGAGATGCAACACCTGCCCTTTTACCTCCTCCCTTCCCACTGTCCAGGGCTCCAAACACCCCTTCCAGGTGAAACAGCGATTTACTTGTACTTCTTGCAATTTAGTATACTGTAATCGCTGCTCACGATGCGGTCTCCTCTACACAAAAGGCAGATTGGGCGACCGCTTTTCAGAACACCTCTGTTCAGTCCATAAAGGTGACCCTGAGCTTCCGGTCACCTGTCACTTTAATTCTCCGCTTCATTCCCACACTGATCTCTCTGTCCTCAGCCTCTTACATTGTTCCAATGAAGCTCAACGTAAGCTCGAGGAACAGCACCTCATCTTTCGATTAGGCACTTTACAGCCTTCTGGACTCAACACTGAGTTCAACAATTTCAGACTATAACCCCTGCTCCCATTTTTCATGCTGTATGATTTTGCTATCCCTAATTGCAACATTTTATCTTTCCTGCCTCTTACCTTAGCACAGACTGTTCCATCAATTCCTTCCTCCCCTCCCACCACCGCCCCCCCCTCCCCCTCTGCCTCTGCACCTGCATAAAATCTGTTACATCTCCAGCTTTTCCCAGTTCTGATGAAGGGTCCCAGACCTGAAACGTTAACTCTGTTTCTCTCTCCACAGATGCTGCCTGGCCTGCTGAGTGTTTCCAGCATTTTCTGTTGTTATTTCAGATTTCCAGCATCCACAATATTTTGCTATTGTACCTGATTTCCATCTCCCCACCGTTGATGGCCGTGCTTCAGCTGCTGAGGCCCTAAACTCTGGAATTCCCTCCCTAAACCTTTCTGCCTCTCTCGCCTCCTTTAAGATATTCCTCAAAATCTAGCTTTTGGTCACCTGTCCCAATATCTCCTTATACGGCTCGGTGTCAAATTTTGTCGGATAACGCTCCTGTGAAGCGCCTTGGGGCGTTACACTACGTTAAAGGCACTATATAAATGCATGTTGTTCTTCTTGTACTGTAAGCTGTCACAAGAGCTTGCTTAGACCATCAAAGTGCACAGACTAACATCTCCACTAAGCTATTGTCATGGTTTGGCCTTCCTCCCAATACTTTTAACGTATGTTCACAAAAAGTCAGTTTCTATAAGCGGAACGACTTTTCTACGAATGAAGATCTGCAGCTTTCATACGTATATGATGAGACAGCATCAGGTAGTTAGGGTCGGCAACTCTGATTGGACATATTCCTGGAGGTTTCATCACATGACCTCCTGCCTCCAACTGCCCCACCCCCACACTCTTGCCATTGGTTGCCCGATACGTCCATCCTTGTGGAGCACCACATTCCCCACGCCTGATCGGAAAGTGAACAGACTCTTTGCTACCCGATTGCATGATTCTTGACAGTTACTTTTCCCCCCATCTCCAATATTTTTTAACTAATAACTGAAGGAGGGCTGCACTGTCGGAGTTACCGTCTTTCAGATGAGACGTTAAACCGAGGTCCCGTCTACCCTCACAAGTCAACGTTAAAAGTTCCCATGGCATTATTTCGAAGAAGAGCAGGGTAGTTCTCCCTGGTGTCCTGACCAATATTTATCCCTCAACCAACACCAATTAAACAGATTATCTGGTCGTTATCAGATTTTATCACAATCGCGTTTCCTACATTATAACAGTGACTACACTTCAAAAGTACTTTGTTGGCTGTAAAGTGCCTTGGGACAGCCTGAGGTCATAAAAAGCTGTGAGGGTGCCAGTCAGTTCCTTTTTGTAACCTCTAGATGGCACCTTCACTTGTTTTGTTCCTTTGTTAATTGTCCTAGTTTTTGGTGTTAATTGTTTCTAACCCTGTTAGTCTTAAACAGCCGGTTAGCTGTTTATGGGTGGCACCTGGTTTTCTTGGTATATAAGTTCTGTTGTTGTTTCACTCAGTGCTCAGTCCTCACTAGGGTGAACCAGGGAGTTAGTCTTGACAATGTTCCTTGTCTTGACTAGGTTCTCTGTGTGACTAGCCTTTCCTCTATGGCAGCTTGCCTTCACAAGCTGGCTGCCATAGTTCTCTTGAGCTATGTATCTAAGTCTGTGTTCTAGTTCTCTTGAGCTATGTATCTAAGTCTGTGTTCTAGTTCTCTTGAGCTATGTATCTAAGTCTGTGTTCTAGTTCTCTCGAGTTATGTATCTAAGTTTGTGTTCTAGTTCTCTCGAGTTATGTATCTAAGTCTGTGTTCTTGTTTCTGGATTTAAGATGTATTTAAGTCTTGTTCTGTTGAGCTGCTTGTCTTGGTAAGGTGCTGTTTGGACTAGCGTGTTGCTATGTGGGAGCCGTTGGGATCTTGTCTTGAGCCTTGCATTGATAAGCCGATTACCCTCGGGGTAGCTTGTCTGGAGTTGTGCCTCGGCAAGCCGGTTGCCCCTTGTGGTAGCTTGTTGCAAGCTCAGTATAGACAAGTGGGCTTCCTCATGGAAGCTGTCCTGAGTTCCTATCTTGACTAGCTGTCTTGTAACTTGTCTCTAGTTCTCTTGTCTCTCGTTCTTATGTATATTGCTGTGTCCCTTGTGTTAATCTGGTTATGTGTGAATTTAGTAAAGTTCAAACAAAGTATTGTATATTTGTCTCTTGTCTGGTTTCTGCACTTGGGTCCAGATCCTACCTTTGCCTGGAGAGCACGGCCTCGTATTTATACGGCCCCGTGGCTCCCCAACCCTGACAAAAAGCACTATAGAAATGCAAGTTCTTTCTTCTTTCTTTCTACAAGCAGCACAAGTTTCCAATGAACCAAAATGTGGTGCCTTTATATGTGCCAGACCTTTCAGGAGTGTAGAGCTTTGGAACTCTCTTCTGCAAACAGCAACTGATGCTAGATCAATTGTTAATTTTAAATCTGAGACTGAT
Organism: Somniosus microcephalus; assembly: GCF_052327205.1. Lineage (NCBI taxonomy): Eukaryota > Metazoa > Chordata > Chondrichthyes > Squaliformes > Somniosidae > Somniosus > Somniosus microcephalus. Next base: position 259,685,546 of record NC_140993.1, read on the forward strand.
GGATTTTTGTTAGCCAAAGGTATTAAGGGATATGGGGCAAAGGTATTAAGGGAAATGGAGTTAGGTCGCAGATCAGCCATGATCTCATTGACTGGCAGAACAGGCTCGAGGGGCTAAATGGCCTGCTCCTGTTCCTATGTTCCTGTGCTGTGGATGGTATAGCTTGTCATGGGACTAAAATTGACCTCTTAAACATCAGATTGGAGTCCACATGGGATGCCTGTATATCCTCCTGTCTATTTCAGTGATGAATACCACAATATCAAAACAATGTGTAAGGCTAAGACTGATAACCAAATTTATTGACAAGTAAGATTATACATAGGAGTAGAAATACAAAGAAAGAAACTGGTACTAAATTTCTAGACTTACAGAACACACAAGAAAAGACAATCTGCAATACATTTACTTGGTTTCAATAGATTTTGAATGAGTCTCCAATGGATATTGCAATGGGAGATTGATTTCACATAAAGTCCCCATAGCCCTGTTCTTATGGTTAACAGAATGCAAAGGAAGGATCTGAGAGGCACGGGATGGAGTAATTTATATTGGGTGTGCTTTCTTGGAAATAAAGGTTGGCCTCTTTATAGTCCGTTTGCTATTGGTACTGACTGGGCATTGAAATCACATCTTGTCCAGTTCTTACATACCTGACAATGCTTTTAATCAACATATAACTTGAACTCCTCTTAGAATGAAGCTCCTTGATGGTTCCTCCAGTTAAGATGCAATGAATTCATTGTTATGCTTGCTTCCCTTAACACTTCACAGCAATTGAATCCACAATAGTGTCTAATTGGTGTGAGCTTGAGTTGGCATATAAGATATTCTTTATCCTGTAAATAACCGATAATTTGATTAGCACTTATAATGAAGTTGTGTATCCTGGTTCATCTACAGATCAAAGAACACGTCTGTGTCTGGAAGGCTAACACTCCAGTGCAGTACTGACAGTACTGAGGTGTTGGAAGTGCCGTCTTTCGGATGAGACATTAAACCGAGGGCCCGTCTGCTCTCTCAGGTGGACGTAAAAGATCCCATTACACTATTCTGAAGAAGAGCAGGGGGAGTTCTCCCTGGTGTCCTGGCCAATATTTATCCCTCAGTTAACATCACTAAAAACAGATGATCAGGTCATCATCACAGTGCTGTTTGTGGGAGCTTGCTGTGTGCAAATTGGCTGCTGCGTTTCCTACATTACAACAGTGACTACATGTCAAAAAGTTCCTCATTGGCTGTAAAGTGCTTTGGGACGTCCTGAGGTTATGAAAGGGCTATATAAATGCAAGTTCTTTCTTTTTCCTCAGTTTCTATTTTGAAGTTTGGTCATGAGAAGTCGCTTCTATCTTAACTCGAGTTCTTTCAAAATTATTATATGATATAAAATACAGACTGTTTCCCTCCATTCAATAAGGACACATCTCTGCTTTTGTCATTTTTGTTCTTGTGTAGAGACTCTCGCTGAGGGAACTATGTAGTTCAATGGATTAGAACACGTGTCCCTTCAATTCTGGGATATTGCTCTTGAATCCAGCCCAGGCTGATGAAATAAGTCTGAAAGCTGTAACAACGTCCCATGTGAAATGAGATCATTTCTGGTCAAATTGGACACAGACCCTTAGCACAAGATTGGGAATGGTACCGAGAGAAGGCACAATAATTACTGATCTGGTAACGGGAAATGTCACACCGGTGGAATAGGTAGTTCTCTTACGAGGTTGGGGATTAAGGCTCAAGCAAGTAAGATGACATTTATCCGCACTTTACGCAGTAACAATCCCCCAAGGGCCACCTCTACAAGAAAATAAACATTAAGCAGTGTGACCGTTTATCCGCTTTTGTCATTTTACACAGGACCCGTGAAGCTGTCAGTGAGGAGATTTTCATTCCGTCAGTTTGGACAGGATTCAAAAACCTGGTCCCAGGGGCGAAAGGACAAAGAGAGACAGAGCAGAGGGACCCTTTAGGTTGTGTCTAACCTGTTCTGTACCCGAACCCCAGAGTGTTCCATGCAGGCAGCAAGCAGGTTCCTCCAACATTGAAATCTATCACAGTGAAGGAAACAGATAGATTACAAAAAGGTTTTTTTTTTTTAAAAGACGGTCATGTATGTTATGAAAGCAAAGTACTGCAGATGCTGGAAATCTGAAATAAAAACAGAAAATGCTGGAAACACTGCTTTGATTTTAGTGTTGAATTCACTGCCAGGAATGCCCACCTTGAAGATCTGCTCTTTTTGACGGGATTTCCATTTGACTCTCTTGCCTTGTTCACCTTTGTTGCCACACACCTACCGCTTTATTTCCCCCCCACCCCCAAACACCTTTTCCCCCTTGCTCTGTACTTTTGCTTATAAACTGGTAAATCTCTAACCTCTTCCGGTTCTGACGAAAAGTCACCAACCTGAAACCTCCACAGGTGCTGTCTGACCTGCTGAGCGTTTCCAGCAGTTTTGTTTTTATTTCATGTATGTTACTGTTGCCGTGGCTACAGGTGCGCGGCTACCTGCCGAGTCATTCAACATTTCGCTACACCTTCACCAAGGTGCCCACGGACTAGGAATACCTCAATGCAGTCAAATTTGGAGACAACTTAACTGATACCGACTGGATCAATTAAAATTAGTTTAACTTGAGTTACCTTTTATGTATTTCACAATGTAACCTTTGCACAGTTGAAAATGTGTGTGTGTATACATACATCTCTCTCTCACGGTATAACATATACATTTCCCTATAGTGTATCCCATGTGTATTTCATCAGATGATATATGTATTTCATTATGCAGTTGGTTTGGGGACTTCCTCTGCTGAAATATCAGTTTCTTCCTTTGAAAATGTGGTCTTATGACACCTCGGGGAAGGTTCCTCATTCGTTTTGCTCGTACACTGTTGTAAATTAAGTCACAGCCTGCACTATTATATGGCTGATTTGAGATGTTTCCATTTGTTTGCATGGGGTATTTGAACAGTCTGTCACAAGCCTCAGAATTTCCTCATTTTTTTTCCACGAGCCACAATTGTCGGACTTTTTTTTGCAACAACAAAAAAAAACTGCAACCTTTCCATATCAGGAAATGTGTCGAATTTACAAGCTTTTTTAAAGGTTTATATATATATATTTTTGTGTAATTTGAGACGCAGAGACAATAAAGCACTCAGATAATAATCGTTATCGAAGGCAAACGTGTACTTGAGCCTGGATATAATGGATGTGGGTCGTGAATGTTTTCGCCTGGTTTATTTGGAGTGTTGTTCTTCAATTTCTGTTTCCTGAACAGCAGAATTATGTACTTACCCAGGCAGGCACGCGCCTAAATGCAAAACATCTGTAATTATGCATCTTTCCTTGACGAGATCAGATGGTTAAGGAAAGAGGTTCAGGCCGTAACTGTCTCAGGAAGAAAACAGATCGCAGTGTGTTTTCTGTGCCAATGCACCTTCCTTGTTGCCTCATCACAGAATAAAACATAAATTTGTGCATTCACCCTTAATAATAGAAAGTAATACTAGGGGTGGGATTATGATTATCTTCAGCTTGTAAAATTGATATTTTTACGTGTACTTTGTTGTTCTCGGAGATGAATAAAATCAACTGGATCTACAACCTCAGGAGTTTTAGTGTAATTATTTCTCTTTAACAAGCATCAGACCTGCGTTGAGATAATTAGTACTTGTTCTGGCTATTTTTAAAAAATGCAAGAGAGGGAATGTGGTTTTTTTCTGAACATTAAATGCCTCTCTCAAAGGTGCTTTGCGGACAAATCCAACTCGAGTCAAAGTCAATTTTAGCAAACAAATCGGGATTTCCTTCGAAGGGGTTTCGCAGCAGGGAATAATTGTTCAATTCGACGCTGCACATTTTGGACTGCTTCCACGACATACCTGGGATTATGAGACTGCAGACGGGCTGCACATCTTGGGAATATGCTTTTCACTGTATATCTCATTTCGCCCCTTGATACCGTTAGGCTGGATTCGGAGCCATGTACCTGTGGGCTGTGGGAAGAGCAGTGCAAAGCAGTGATTTCACAGGGAACGAGACTTGGCGCTCTTTATCAGAACATTAAGTCACCAGAACCTTTCTGGCCGTGCCCACTCGTGCTGTGGGCGTACACATGGCTTTCGAGCGTTTTTCTGACCTAATTGCAGATCTAACTAAACTAATTAATCACTGCAACCCATTCAAAATGACAAGGTTTGGCAAGGTGACATTCTCCAAAAAAGAAAACTCCAATTTGTTTTTTTTTTAATCCCCACAGCAATTTATTTTCTGAATATCTAAGTTTTCCCTGTGAAAAATTCCAACAAAAAAAAAGGTACCCAAGGTTAACTGTACTGTATGCTCATTCAATATTTATGATTTTTAGTGCATTACTTGTAAGGTTTTTCGGGACTCAAACGGGTACATTAATCAAAAAAAAATGAATGACAAAATCGTGCGTTCTGATAACTCATACACTGATGTTCGTTTCATGAGAATAAGGGCATAACTTTATTAATCAACAGCTCCTGATTAATTGTTACAAAGTGTCATCCATAAATTTTCTTTCAATTTAATAATCCTTCCTGAAGACTAACAATATCCCCAGTGATTTCACTTGTATTGAGTGCTGAGCTCTTACGGTGGAGCAATGACACAAATAGCTCAATAGAGCCAAGACACCTCCGCGGACAGTCTTCGCAACCCTGACAGTTATGAAATACAATTATCAGTATGATCTGCTTAAGAATTCATCATCTGCTCCTGGCTTCAGAGAAATTTTTTTTTTAGTAAAAATACCAGGACCACGTAAAAAGCAGCCCTGATAAGGATGCATCTTTGTCACACCCTATAGCTGTAAATTGAAGTAAATTATTTTCTTTGCCTGCAGCTAATTGGATTTTCTACAGTATTGTAAAATTTCGGATGTAAAAAATGTGTTGAATAATTTTAGGAGGGAGAACAGGATTAGAAATATATGTAAAGTATCTAATTTGTTACACAGTACATAGTGCAGTAGAATATAATGAGTGCAGTTGTTTTCTCTTTCTTGCATGCAACGTGACTGCAAAAACATACCACAAACACATATTTTTAATTTTTTTTGTCATTTTCTTCACCCCCACGCCCTCCCTCCTCCCCTTCAATTTAATTAGCTAACATTTGTCTCAGCCTTTACTTGCAGCACTTGTTTACCTTATCATCAGCCCTGACATGGGCCAATTAGTACAGTGTAATTGTTTAACCTGCTCAGTGTGGTGTGGAGAGAGCGTAGCATAACTGTTTTGCTGAAAGGTATGGTAACGTGACAGCCGCTTAGAAACATAGGAACAGGAGCAGGCCATTCAGCCCCTCCAGCCTGCCTGTTCCCAAATGTACGCTGACCACACCCAGCTTGACCTCACCACCACCTCTCTCGACCCCCTCCACTGTCTCGAAATCGTCCAGTACCGGATGAGCAGGAATTTCCTCCAACTAAATCGTGGGAGGACCGAAGCCATTGTCCGCCACAAACTCCGATTCCCCATCCACTGACTCCATCCCTCTCCCTGGCAACTGTCTGGGGCTGAACCAGACTGTTCGCAACCTTGGTGTCATATCTGACCCCAAGCTGAGCTTCCGACCACATATCCACGTCTTCACTAATTGGCAGCCGTGCCTTCAGCTGCCTGGGCCCTAAGCTCTGGAATTCCCTCCCTAAACCTCGCCGCCTCTCTACCTCTCTTTCCTCCTTTATTATGCTCCTTAAAACCTACCTCTTTGAACATGCTTTTGGCCATCTACCTAATATCTCCTTATGTGGCTCGGTGTCAAATTTTGTTTTATAACGCTCCTGTGAAGCGCCTTGGGATGTTTTACTACGTTAAAGGCGCTATATAAATACAAGTTGTTGTTGTTGTTCCGCCATTCAATGAGATCACGGCTGATCTGTATCTTAACTCCATCCACCTGCCTTGGCTCCATATCCTTTCATACCCATGTCTAGCCAAAACAATCTACCAATCTCAGATTTAAAATTATGAATTGAGGTAGCATCTACTGCTTTTTGTGAAGGAGAGTTCCAGACTTCCACCACCCTTTGCGTGAGGAAGACTTCACAAAGCATTTTCTCATGGAGGTGCGCAGTTGTTTATCTGTCTTCTGCTAGTGCTGTTATTTGAAGAGACTGTCCCATTCCAGTAGCCGACACAAGCTGTGCATTTAAAACAAAGTGCACTTTCCGCCACCTCCAAAGTGATCCCACCACCAAACGCATCTTCCCCTCCCCTCCCCTTTCAGCATTCCGTAGGGACCGCTCCCTCCGAGACACCCTAGTCCACTCCTCTATCACCCCCAGCACCCCTTCCCCTTCGCCTGGCACCTTCCTGTGCAAGCGCAGGAGATGCAACACCTGCCCTTATACCTCCCCCTTCCCACTGTCCAGGGCCCCAAACACCCCTTCCAGGTGAAACAGCGATTTACTTGTACTTCTTGCACTCTAGTATACTGTAATCGCTGCTCACGATGTGGTCTCCTCTACATTGGGGAGACCAAACGCAGATTGGGTGATCGCTTTGCGGAACACCTCCGTTCAGTCCGTAAGGATGACCCCAAGCTTCCGGTCGCCTGTCATTTTAATTCACCGCCCCATTCCCACTCAGACCTCACTGTACTCGGGCTCTTGCATTGTTCCACGGAAGCTCAGCGTAAGCTCGAGGAACAGCACCTCATCTTCCGATTAGGCACTTTACAGCCTTCCGGACTCAATATCGAGTCAAGTTCAACAATTTCAGATCATAACCTTGGCCCCCATTACATTTTTACTTATTTTTTATCCACACCTTTGTTTTGGCCCTTTACCCTCCCCCTTTTTTTCTCTCCCACATGGCAGCTGTCTCCCATTCTGCCAGCGCATTTCACACCTAATCTAGAGCCGTCTTTTGCCTCCACTAGTCCTATCACCATCTCGTCTCGCTTTGAATACCTCTTAATGTCTCTTCACTTCTCTTTTGTTCTCTCCCAGCCTGGCCTTCAGTCTTGACAAAGGGTTTGACCTGAAATGTCAACTCTATTTTCTCTCCACAGATGTTGCCTGGCCTGCTGAGTTTTTCCAGCATTTTCTGTTGTTATTTCGGATTTCCAGCATCTGCAGTATTTTGCTATCGCACTTATTTTAAAGTTCTAAACAACTTCTTCAACCAAATTAACACACATCGATGGCCTAAGACCCAAAATGATGCACTGCACCATCAGGGAATCCATTCTGCGATGGCTGCCACACCCAATGCTCGTATCCAGTGCCTAAGGGGAAAGCTGTGATTACTAAGGTACTCAAAGTCATGCTCAGGATGGAGAATTGTTGTAAATATATATTTTTTGTTATTGCAAGTTTTAGTGTAGTCTCCTCTGATGAAATTAATTTCCTATCCACCCAGGTTTATGAGAAGACAGGGATATGTGAAGGAGAATATTCAACAGGGCTGATACTGGCTCATTTTCGATTCTAAGCTATTTGTGTCTGTTACAAAATTATTCCCATCCCTTCCATTGGTGTTGCCATCTCTCTTCTAATAGTGGATAAGTCGAGAGGACAATTAGTCAGTTTTTGTTTGTCTCTAAGTGAGAATAGCACTTGGTGCAGGAAGCGATGTTTCGTGTGACTGGAGGGCTGGAATTTTCTTTATGTATTTATGGAGGTTTCACCTCCACTCTCTGCTTTAGGAACAGCCAAATCGACAACGTATTCTTCGCGTTGTGTAGTGCAGCAAGTGACATCAAGTCACTTTGTCACCACAGCTCTCAGGAAGGAAAGGAAAGGTGCCGTCACCACAGTCTAAGAAACAAATAAAGACAGAAAGAACTTGCATTTACATAGCACCTTTCACAACCTCAGGACGTCCCAAAGAACTTTACAGTCAATGAAGTACTTTTGAACTGTTGTAAGGTAGGAAACACAGCTGCCAATTTGTGCACAGCAAGCTCCCACAAACAGCAGCGTGTCAATGACCAGCTAATCCGTTTTTAGTCATGTTGGTTGAGGGATAAATATCGGCCCTAGGATACTGGGGAGAACTGCCCTGCTCTTCTTCGAAATAGTGTCGTGGGATCTTTTACGTCCACCTGGGAGGGCAGGCGGGGCCTCAGGTTAACATCTTAACTGAAAGACGGCACCTCTGACAGTGCAGCACTCCCTCAGCACTGCACTGGGAGTCTCAGCCTAGATTTTGTGCTCAAGTTCCTGGAGTGGGGCTAGAACCCACAACCCCCTGACTCAGAGGCGAAAGTGCGACCCACTGTGCCCCGGCTGACATGGCTGTGGGACAATTTAATCGATTATCAGAACTTTATTTTTGTATTTTCAGTTTCCCTTATCCTCACTCTTTGTTGAGGTGCTCAATGCTGTGTTTGACTGACAGGCTGGCAGGTGGCCTGCTTTGCCTATACTAACTTTAACTCCTCCACTAAGATGTGTGTACGAGTTCCCCAAGTGACTGGTGAGCCTATTCTCCTTGTGGGAATCAGCAGGTTGTAGATTTTGACACCAGCCCCGATGGAGGCGGGCCAGAGCTCAGTATGCGGCGAGACCACATGCAGCTAGCCTGCATCCTTCCTTTCAACACCTCTTCCTATGTTGCAGCCAAGGAGCAAGAACTCAGCTGTGTGTGGGTGGGGGCAGGAACCTGTGTCTTCCTTTGCAACCCCTTCCTCCAATGATCTGTCCAAGGTCTGTCCAAGGTCAAGAATTCAGCTGGTATCTTTGGCATGTCACATTGGAGCACCAATGCCCTTGCACTATGATGTTACCCATCAAAGCCAACAGCTGTGTTTAGCAAAATAACAGCGATTCACCAGAGAAGGCTAAGAGGGGATTTGATAGAGGTGTTTAAAATCATGAAGGATTTAGATAGAGTAAATAAAGAGAAACTGTTTCCAACGGTTGAAGGATCAAGAACGAGGAGCCACAGATTTAAGGTGATTGGCAAAAGAACCAGAGGCGACACGAGGGGAAACTTTTTTCACGCAACGAGTGGTTAGGATTTGGAATGCGCTGCCTGATAGGGGGGTGGATACAGATTCAATAGTAGCCTTCAAAAGAGAACTAGATAAATCCTTGAAGGAGAAAAAAATTGCAGGGATATGGGGAAAGAGCGGGGGGGTGGGACTAACTGGATTGCTCTTCGAAAGAGCTGGCACAGATTCGATGGGCCGAATGGCCTCCTTCTGTGCTGTACTATTCAATTATTCTAACTAATGATAGCAGCAAGTAACCTCTGGGTCCTCCACAACTGCAAGACTAGTGTAGTGACCCTGTGACCTGTTTACCCCAATAGTCTGTTATATTTATGCAGACCCTCCTCTTTTTAAATTTATTACAAAAGGATTATTTCTTTTTTTTTTACTTGTTTCTTTTTTTATATACAAGGTGACAGTGATTTTTTTGCTATTCGTTCCTGGGATGTGGACGCCGCTGAGGCCAGCATTTATTGCCCGTCCCTAATTGCCCTTGAGAAGGTGGTGATGAGCCGCCTTCTTGAACCACCATAGTCTGTACGGTGAAGTCCCACTGTGCTGTTAGGGAGGGAGTTCCAGGTTTTTGACACAACAACGATGAAGGAATGGTGATATATTTCCAAGTCAGGATGGTTTGTGACTTGGAGGAGAACTTGGAGGTGGCGGTGTTCCCATGTGTCTGCTGCCCTTGTCCTTCTAGGTGGTAGAGGTCGTGTATTTGGGAGGTGCTGTCAAAGAAGCCTTGGTGAGATGCTGCAGTGCATTTTGTAGATGGTACACACTGCAGCCACGGTGTGCCGGTGGTGGAGGGAATGAATGTTTAAGGTGGTGGATGGGGTGCTGATCAAGCAGGCTGCTTTGCCTGGATGATGTCCTTGTGCACCAGTCGCTGAAGGTAAGCATGCAGGTGCAGCAGGTGGTTAAGAAGGCAAATAGGATGTTGGCCTTCATAGCAAGAGGATTCGAGTACAGGAGCAAGGATGTCTTGCTGCAGTTGTACAGGGCCTTGAGAACACACCTTGAGTATTGTGTGCAGTTTGGTCACCTTATCTGAGGAAGGATGTTCTTGCCATGGAAAGAGTGCAGCGAAGATTCACGAGACTGATACCTGGGATGGCAGGAATGATGTATGAGGAGAGATTGGGTCGATTAGGCTTATATTCACTAGAATTTAGAAGAATGAGAGGGGATCTCATTGAAACTTACAAAATTCTAACAGGACTAGACAGACTAGATGCAGGAAGGATGTTCCTGATGGCGGGGGAGTCCAGAACATAGAAACATAGAAGATAGGAGCAGGAGTAGGCCATTCGGCCCCTCGAGCCTGCTCCGCCATTCAATGAGATCATGGCTGATCATCCAAATTCAGTACCCTGTCCCTGCATTTTCCCCATATCCCTTGATCCCTTTAGCCTTAAGAAATATATCCAACTCCTTCTTGAATATATTTAATGAATTGGCCTCTACTGACTTCTGTGGTAGAGAATTCCACAGGTTCACCACTCTCTGGGTGAAGAAATTCCTCCTCATCACTGCCCTTATCCTTAGACTGTGACCCCTGGTTCTGGACTCCCCGACCATCGGGAACATCCTTCCTGCATCTAGTCTGTCCAGTCCTGTCAGAATTTTATACGTTTCAATGAGATCCCCTCTCATTCTTCTAAACTCCAGCGAGTATAAGCCCAATCGACCCAATCTCTCCTCAAATGTCATTCCTGCCATCCCAGGTGTCAGCCTGGTGAATCTTCGCTGCACTCCCTCCATGGCAAGAACATCCTTCCTCAGATAAGGCGACCAAAACTGCACACAATGCTCAATATGTGGTCTCACCAAAGCCCTGTACAACTGCAGCAAGACATCCTTGTTCCTGTACTCAAACCCTCTCGCTACGAAGGCCAACATACCATTTGCCTTCTTAACCGCCTGCTGCACCTGCATGCTTACCTTCAGCGACTGGTGCACAAGGACACCCAGGTCTCGTTGCACTTCCCCTTCTCCCAATCTATTGCCATTCAGATAATAATCTGCCTTCCTGTTTTTGACACCAAAGTGGATAACCTCGCATTTATCCACGTTATATTGCATCTGCCATGCTTCTGCCCAATCACCCAACCTGTCCAAATCATACTGGAGTTTCTCGGCATCCTCTTCACAGCACACACGCCCACCCAGCTTTGTGTCATCTGCAAACTTGGAGATATTACATCTAGTTCCCTCGTCTAGATCATTTATATATATTATGAATAGCTGGGGTCCAAGGCCCGATCCCTGCGGTACCCCACTAGTCACTGCCTGCCACTCGGAAAAAGACCCGTTTATTCCAACTCTTTGCTTTCTGTCTGCCAACCAGTTCTCTATCCAAGTCAATACCTTGCCCCCAATCCCATGTGCCTTAAATTTACACGCTAATCTTTTATGCGGGACCTTATCGAAAGCCTCTTGAAAGTCCAAATACACCACATCCACTGGTTCTCCCTTATCTATTTTACCAGTTACATCCTCAAAAAATTCCAGTAGATTAGTCAAGCACGATTTACCTTTTGTAAATCCATGTTGACTTTGTCTGATCCTGTCACTGTTTTCCAAGTGCTCTGCTATTACATCTTTTATAATGGGCTCTAGCATTTTCCCCACTACCGATGTCAGGCTTACCAGTCTGTAATTCCCCATTTTCTCTCTACCACCTTTTTTGAATAGTGGGGTAACATTAGCTACCCTCCAATCCATGGGTACTGTTCCAGATTCTATTGAATGTTGGAAGATGACCAGCAATGCATCTACTATTTCTAGGGCCACTTCCTTAAGTACCCTAGGATGTAGATTATCAGGCCCTGGGGATTTATCAGCCTTCAATCCCGTCAATTTCCCTAACACCATTTCCCTACAAATACTGATTTCTTTCAGTTCCTCCCTTTCATCAGATCCTATGTTCCCCGACATCTCTGGGAGGTTATTTGTGTCCTCCTTTGTGAAGACAGAACCAAAATATGTATTTAATTGGTCTGCCATTTCTTTGTTCCCCATTATAAGTTCCCCTGATTCTGACTGCAAGGGACCTACGCTTGACTTCACCAATCTTTTTCTCTTCACATATCTATAAAAGCTTTTACAGTCAGTTTTTATGTTCCCTGAAAGCTTACTCTCATACTCTATTTTCCCCTTCTTATTTAATCCCTTTGTCCTCCTTTGTTGAATCCTAAACTGTTCCCAATCCTCAGGTTTACTGCTTTTTCTGGCCAATTTATATGCCCTCTCCTTGGATCTTATGCTATCCCTAATTTCCCTTGTTAGCCATGGTTGAGTCACCTTTTTTGTTTTATTTTTATGCCAAACTGGGATGAACAAATTCTGTAGTTCATCCATGCGGTCTTTGAATGTTTGCCTATCCACCGTCAACCCTTTGAATGACATTCCCCAATCAATCCTACCCAACTCGCGCCTCATACCATCGTAGTTTCCTTTATTTAAATTGAGGACCCTAGTCTCTGAGTCAACTACTTCACTCTCCATCTTAATGAAGAATTCTATCATATTATGATCGCTCCAACCCAAGGGGCCTCGTACAACAAGATTGCTAATTAATCCATTCTTATTACATAATACCCAGTCTAAGATGACCTGATCTCGAGTTGGTTCCTCGACATATTGGTCCAGGAAACCATCCTGTATACACTCCAGGAATTCCTCCTCCACAGTATTGTTACTAATTTGTTTAGCCCAATCTATATGTAGATTAAAGTCACCCATGATAATTGCAGTGCCCTTATTGCACACTTCTCTAATCACCCTTTTAATGCCATCCCCAACCTCTGCATTACTGTTTGGAGGTCTATATACCACTCCCACTAATGTTTTCTGCCCCTTGGTATTTCTCAGTTCTACCCATACAGATTCTACATCATCAGAGCTAATATCCTTCCTTACAATTGTGTTAATCCCCTCTTTAACCAGCAATGCTACTCCACCTCCTTTTCCTTTTTGCCTATCTTTCCTGAATATTGAATACCCCTGGATGTTGAGTTCCCAGCCTTGGCCACCCTGGGGCCATGTTTCCGTAATCCCAATCAAATTATATTCATTTACCTCTATTTGCGCAGCTAATTCATCCACCTTATTATGAATGCTCCTCGCATTAAGACACAAAGCCTTCAGGCTTGTTTTTTTAACGCTCTTAGACCTTTTAGAATTATTATTTACTGTGGCCATGTTTGATTTAATCCCTTGATTTCTCTGACTGCCACTTTTGTTTTTCTCCTTCCTATCTTTTGCTTTTATCCTTGTTTCCCTTTCCTCTGTCTCCCTGCTCAGGTTCCCAACCCCCTGCCATTTTAGTTTAAACCCTCCCCCAGAGCACTAGCAAACACTCCCCCTAGGACATCGGTTCCAGCCCTGCCCAGGTGCAAACCGTCCGGTTTGTACTGGTCCCACCTCCCCCAGAACCGGTTCCAATGTCCCAGGAATTTGAATCCCTCCCCCTTGCACCATTCCTCTAGCCACGTATTCATCTGAAATATCCTTTTATTTCTACTCTGACTAGCACATGGCACTGGTAACAATCCTGAGATTACTACCTTTAGGTCCTATTTTTTAATTTACCTCCTAACTCCCTATATTCAGTTTTTAGGACCTCATCCCATTTTTTACCTATATCGTTGGTACCTATATGCACCATGACAACTGGCTGTTCACCCTCCCCTTCCAAAATGTTCTGCAGCCGCTCTGAGACATCCTTGACCCTTGCACCAGGGAGGCAACACACCATCCTGGAGTCTCGTTTGCGGCCACAGAAATGCCTATCTATTCCCCTTACAATAGAATCCCCTATTACTATAGCTCTACCCCTCTTTTTCCTCCCATCCTGTGCAGCAGAACCACCCCTGGTGCCAGGAAGTTGGCTGCTGCTGCTTTCTCCTGATAAGCCATCCCCCTCAACAGTATTCAAAGTGGTATATCTGTTTGAGAGGGGGATGTCCACAGGGGACTCCTGCACTACCTGCCTGCACCTACTACTCTGCCTGTTGGTCACCCATTCCCTTTCTGCCTGTGCAACCTTTACCTGCGGTGTGACCAACTGATTACACGTGATATCCACGACGTCCTCAGCATCGCGAATGGTCCAGTATGTATCCAATCGCAGCTCCAGCGCCGCAATGCAGTCTGCCAGTAGCTGCAGCTGGATACACTTCCTGCACACATGGTCATCAGGGACACAGGAAGTGTCCCTGAGTTCCCACATAGCGCAGGAGCATACCACGGGGCCGAGCTCTCCTGCCATGACTTATCCTTTAATTAATTCAAATTAAATTAAATCAAATCAATCCCACCAATTACACTACAGTTAAATGTAGTGCCCTGGTTTACCAACAGTCCCCGTTACACCACAGAGAGCTTAGAAACTATAAACCACAGAGTTTAAGTTTAGAAAAAGAGTGAAATACTCACCAACCAATCACTTACCAGGGGTCACAGTCTAAGTATAAGGGGTAAGCCATTTAGGACTGAGATGAGGAGGAATTTCTTCACCCAGAGAGTGGTGAACCTGTGGAATTCTCTACCACACAAGGCAGTTGAGGCCAATTCATTAAATATATTCAAGAAGGAGTTAGATATATTTCTTAAGGCTAAAGAGATCAAGGGATATGGGGAGAAAACAGGGACAGAGTACTGAATTTGGATGATCAGCCATGATCTCATTAAATGGCAGAACAGGCTTGAGGGGCCGAATGGCCTACTCCTGCTCCTATCTTCTATGTTTCCATGTGTCGAGCTTCTTGAGTGTTGTTGGAGCTGCACTCATCCAGGCAAGTGGAGAGTATTCCATTACACTCCTGACTTGTAGATGGTGGAAAGGCTGTGGGGAGATAGGAGGTAAGACAATTGCTACAGAATACCCAGCCTCTCACCTGCTCTTGTAGCCACAGTATTTACGTGGCTGGTCCAGTTAAGTTTCTGGTCAATGGTGACCCCCTAGGATATTGATGGTGGGGGATTCGCCGATGGTAATCCCGTTGAATGTCAAGGGGTGGTGGTTAGACTCTCCCTTGTTGGAGATAGTCATTGCCTGGCGCTTGCGTGGCGCGAATGTTACCTGCCACTTATCAGCTCAAGCCTGAATATTGTCCAGGTCTTGCTGCATGTGGGCATGGACTGCTTCATTATCTGAGGAGTTGCGAATGGAACTGAACAACGTGCAATCATCAGCAAACATCCCCACTTCTGACTTTATGATGGAGGGAAGGTCATTGATGAAGCAGCTGAAGATGGTTGGGCTGAGGACACTGCCCCGAGGAACTCCTGCAGCGATGTCCTGGGACTGAGATGATTGACTTCCAACAACCACAACCATCTTCCTTTGTGCTAGGTATGACTCCAGTCAGTGGACAGTTTTCCCCGATTCCCATTGACTTCAATTTTACTAGGGCTCCTTGATGCCACACTCGGTTAAATGCTGCCTTGATGTCAAGGGCAGTCACTCTCACCTCTGGAATTCAGCTCTTTTGTCCATGTTTGAACCAAGGCTGTAATGAGGTCTGGAGCCAAGTGGTCCTGGCAGAACCCAAACTGAGCATCGGGTGAGCAGGTTACTGGTGAGTAAGTGCTGCTTGATAGCACTGTCGACGACACTTTCCATCACTTTGCTGATGATTGAAATTACAATATATATACTAGTGAGTAACCCTATAATACTTCACAGAATGTGTAGCTTTTCACTAATCTGCTGTGAATATTGACCTATTATAGCTTTCTATCAATCATGTGCTGATATTAACTCAGTTACGATGTCACAGTGTGTTGTTGCAGGCTGTTAACTGCATAACTTCACAGCTGCGATGTTGGGTAGCAAAGGTAAGGAGCATTTCACAAACTTACTTAAGGAACAAAAGCCCACCTACACATTGGCACTGAAATTGCACTCAGCGGGGTAGCTAAGGAGCACTGGCATGGAATTAAGCACTTTAGTCAGAAGTTTCTAATCTGAGGCTCAATTCTCATAGTCAATGATGTCAGAACCCTCGATTTAATTACAATTGTATAACTCCCTCACTGTTATCCAACTTATACTTCACCCAAACACAATAGTATGTTGGGCTTCATAACGAGAGGATTCGAGTACAGGAACAAGGATGTCTTGCTGCAGTTGTACAGGGCCTTGGTGAGACCACACCTTGAGTATTGTAGTGTATGTACCTTTAAGGGGAGAACTACTTTTTACAGCTCCTGTATACTGTAGTACCGGCAGTGACCACACCTGTATATAACCCTGAGTAGGGATCTGTACTGCTTAGTTTTAGAGCAACCCTCATCCAGTAAACACCTGTTGATTGTTCTCTGCAGCCTCTGTCGATTATTTGAAGGACACACTACCTAAAGATATCCAGATTTAACAAGTATTGTGTGCAGTTTTGGTCGCCTTATCTGAGGAAGGATGTTCTTGCCATGGAAGGAGTGCAGCGAAGATTCACCAGACTGATACCTGGGATGGCAGTAATGATGTATGAAGAGAGATTGGGTCGATTGGGTTTGTATTCACTAGAGTTTAGAAGAATGAGAGGGGATCTCATTGAAACTTATAAAATTCTAACAGGACTAGACAGACTAGATGCAGGAAGGATGTTCCCGATGGTCGGGGAGTCCAGAACCAGGGGTCAGAGTCTAAGGATAAGGAGTAAGCCATTTAGGACTGAGATGAGGAGGAATTTCTTCACCCAGAGAGTGGTGAACCTATGGAATTCTCTACCACAGAAGGCAGTTGAGGCCAATTCATTAAATATATTCAAGAAGGAGTTAGATATATTTCTTAAGGCTAAAGGGATCAAGGGATATGGGGAGAAGGCAGGGACAGGGTACTGAATTTGGATGATCAGCCATGATCTCATTGAATGGCGGAGCAGGCTCGAGGGGCTGAATGGCCTACTCCTGCTCCTATCTTCTATGTTTCTATGTTTCTATAATACAAGAACCCTTCCATTAGTTACATGATTGAAGTTCATTTGCTTACCTGTGACACAGTATGATCACCTGGGTTTGCTTATTTCAGAATAACTTAGAAACAAAACGCTTTAAATCAAGTAGTTATCTTGAAGTAGAATAAGCATACGATGAAGGCAAATGGCAACAGTGGCCTAGTAGTCAAAGTAGTATGATTTCTGAACAGGTGGGCCTAGAAATTGGCCCGTTTTTCAGGCACTGCTTGGATCACTAAGGCGCCAATATGGCCTTTGGCCCCTTGATCTAACTGAATGGCGGAACAGGCTTGAGGGGCTGAATGGCTTCCTTTGACTGTCCCAGTATCCTTCAGTTCTGAGCACTAAACAATCTGAGCACACAGATAATAGACGGAAGAAAAACTGGCAATTTATGCGTTCTGGACAGATTTCAGCCAACATTCAAAAGCATTTGAGCTTTGCCCTTGCTGTTTCTGATATCGCTTGATTGTGCAACTACCTTGTAATTGACGAGTCAGCGTTCGATATAGAACACACCTTCACTGAAGTTAAAAAAAAGCATTTACATTGTGTACATTTTTCACCACACTAACTAAACAACCCCCAAGAGTTAGTTACCACTACTATCTGGTGTAAAAATCATGGGTGCAACATGCCTTGCCGGTTTTACAGAAATCCAGAATACACACAACAGGAATCAGCCTTTTATTCACTCATTCCAGAGCTGATCAGTTCCTTCTAAATCATGCTTTTAACTGGAAAAGCCTGGGAATTTGCGAAAAGATTTAAGAGAGTCTAGCACTTGGTCCTGTCGTTAGATAGCTCACTCGGATGACCTTTGCCATTGGAGACAATTCACTGAAAATGAAGAAAAAACAATTTAGAAAAGGAAAAACTTGACCTGATTGGGAATTTAGTGCAGTAGGAATATCAGAAAGGGGAGGGGAGAAACTGAACGTGCAGCAAATCTGCTTTTAAGCAGCATTTGATCTATAAGGATTGATCTTAATGCAGTAGCCTTAATATTAAAGACACACACATGGTTGAATGTTAATTCCATTGTATAAAGAAAGACAAAAGATATCTTCTAGCAGCATTTCATAAACCTTTAATTTGCACCATGTGATGGCATTATATGAAAATGCTTAAATAATATTTCAAAATGTCAATGGCTCTGAAGTGTCAGCCGCGGCTCAGTGGGCAGCACTCTCTCGCCTCGGAGTCAGAAGGTCGCGGGTTCAAGCCCCACTCCAGAGACTTGAGCACAGAATCCAGGCCGACACTCAGGGTGCAGCACTGAGGGAGTGCCGCACTGTCGGAGGTGCCGTCTTTCGAGTGATACGTCTGCCCACTCAGGTGGGCATAAAAGATCCCATGGCACTATTTTGAACAAGAGCAGGGGAGTTATCCTGGCCCAACATTGATCAACAAACACCACCAAAAGATTGCTGTTTGTGGGAGCTTGCTGTGCACAAATTGGCTGCTGCATTTCCTACATTACAACAGAGGCGACAATTCAAAAAGTACTGCATTGGCTGTAAAGCGCTTTGGGGCGTCCCGAGGTCGTGAAAGGCGCTGTAGAAAGGAAAGTTCTTTCTTTATAAAGCCGAATTCCCAGCATCCAGTTAAGCTATGCTTTAAGGTCCTGTGAGAGTTCAAACTACACTGCTCCTCAACACACGTTGGCATATAACCTACTGGTAGCTTGGTGATGGGGTCAGATTGCAGTGTGTAGTTTGGAAAGATTGACTACTGAACTCCAACCCAGAGTGCACTCCATCACAGATGTATGAATGGGCTGTCTGTAAAATCAAGAAATATAATCAAAATAAAGGTATAATCTCTCCTCTTTTGCAGTTATCATTATTAAGTCATACAAACACCCTGAAGATACAGGATACAGTGACATCTCCTAGTGCCAGGACCGTGGCATAGTGGTTAGCACTGTTGCCTCACAGCGCCAGGGACCCGGGTTCGAATCCGGCCTCGGGTGACTGTCTGTGTGGAGTTTGCACATTCTCCCCGTGTTTGCGTGGGTTTCCTCCGGGTGCTCCGGTTTCCTCCCACAGTCCAAAGATGTGTGGGTTAGGTTGATTGGCTATGATAAATTGACCCTTAGTGTTAGGGGGATTAAATACATGGGGATAGGGTGGGATATGTGCTGGTGTAGGGGTTACGGGGATCGGGTGGGATATGTGTCGGTGCAGGCTCGATGGGCCGAAATGGCCTCTATCTGCACTGTGGGGTTTCTGTGACCTCTGGACAACAGCCCAGCGTAGAGCCCAGCAACTCTTCACAGAGGGCGGTGGAGGCCAGTTCATTAAATATATTCAAGAAAGAGTTGGATATATTTCTTGAGGCTAAAGGGATCAAGGGATATGGGGAGAAGGCAGGGACAGGGTACTGAATTTGGATGATCAGCCATGATCTCATTGAATGGCGGAGCAGGCTCGAGGGGCCGAATGGCCTACTCCTGCTCCTATCTTCTATGTTTCTATGTCTTCATTCTTGGCTTTCCAAAAGTGACACAAGGCAGCTGTTGCAATGTGGCCATCTCAAATTGGATGCATTCCCCAGCTCACCCAGAACTGCTGTCAGTTACCTGCCTAATTTATGCCCGAGTGACACCCTGGGAGATAAACAAAAGACAGACTTGCATTTCTATAGCGCCTTTCACGACCTCAGGACGTCCCAAAGCGCTTTACAGCCAATGATGTACTTTTTGAAATGCAGTCACTGTTGTAATGTAGGGAAAGGCGGCAGCCGATTTGCACACTGTAAGCTCTCACAAACAGCAATGATATAATGACCAGATAGTCTGTTTTAGTGATGTTGGTTGAGGGATAAATATTGGCCAGTACACCGGGGAGAACTTCCCTGCTCTTCTTTGAAATGATGCCATGGGATCTTTTACGTCCACCTGAGAGAGTAGACGGGGCCTCGGTTTAACATCTCAACTGAAAGACGGCGCCTCCGACAGTGCAGCACTCCCTCAGTACTGCACTGGGAGTGTCAGCCTGGATTTGGTGCTCAAGTCTCTGGAGTGGGACTTGAACAATTCGAAGAGTTCCCTGTGGCTGCTTGAAATGAGCCAGCAGCATAAAAGATTGACGGTTGTGGCATCGTTTATAGCTAAAGGCAAATGATGTTGGCTGCAAGCTAGAGCAGGCTCTTGAAGCCCACCCTTCTTACACCAAGCTCCTCACTGAGATCTTCATACGATCTGTGTAACCTGCAAATTCTTTTGTGTGATTGGGTGGGGGTAATATGTTGTAGAGCGCATGCTCCTCAATGGAGAGAATCGGGACTGTTAATGCAGTAGAGTAGGGAGCTGTGTGAAAGTTTTGAGGACCGGGGAATGAGCAGGTCAGCGGAATTACTGAGTGATTAGCTGGTCCCTTCATGTCTCTTGCTGCAAGGTGTTGAGGTGACCCTCCTCCTTCTGCTGCTCTCTCACTCGTCTTTCTGGTCTTTCTTTTTCCTAATCTCCACAGGTTACCCACTGGCAAAGCAGACAATCTGCTGCCAAGCATCCAACCTGATGCCAAGCATCAGCTGATGCTGCTTCAAAGCGGTTGCTAGGAGCCCAGTGAGAGCAGCCTAGAGATGACTCTGATTTCCTTACCAATGATGCTGCTGAAATCATTATTTTTTTTCCATTCTGTGCGTCGTTGGCAAGGCCAGAATTGATTGCCCATTCCTAGTTACCCTGAAAAGATGGTGGCTTGCAAGGTCAATTCAGAGGGTAGTTAAGAGTCAACCACGTTGGCATGGGATTGGAGTCACAGTAAGGGTAAGGAAGGCAGGTTTTCAATCCTACGGGACATGAGTGAACCAGTTGGGTATTTACGACAATCTGACAGCTTCATGGTCACTTTTGCTGATAACCAGCTTTTTATTTCCAGAATTTTAAAACTAAATTCAAATTCTCAAACTACCGTGGTGGGATTTGAACTCACGTGCTGACTGGATTACTAATCCAGTAACCTAACCACTACAATACCTACCGTAACTGCAGATAGTGTGGCAACATCACAGGTGTCGGCTTGTGTCTCACCATTTCAGTGATGCCGTGCACTGGGACTTCATCGCATCGTGCCGTGTTGCTGCCAAACGTTTAAGATGTCATGATCTCGCTCGGCTTCATTTAAAAATGATGAGGAGAAATGGGAAGAGACCCACAGCGGTGAATCTTCAACCCAGGAGCATAGGATGGGCATTTCCAGTGGGGCAGGCAGAGGAGGCTCCCCCCTTAAAACACTTAGTTTGCACATCTTAACGAGACAGGAACGCAGATCTCATGCTACCTGAGCTGGTTAAGCAGCGCCTCGATTTCAAAATTCTCATCCTTGATTTCAAATCCCTCCATGGCCTCGCCCCTCCCTATCTGTGTAATCTCCTCCAGCCCCCACAATCCCCCGAGATATCTGCGCTCCTCTAATTCTGCACTCTTGAGCATCCCTGATTATAATCGCTCAACCTTTGGTGGCTGTGCCTTCTGTTGCCTAGGCCCCAAGCTCTGGAATTCCCTCCCTAAACCTCTCCCTCTCTCTTTCCCCCTTTAAGATGCTCCTTAAAACCTACCTCTTTGACCAAGCTTTTGGTCACCTGCCCTAATTTATCCTTATGTGGATCGGTGTCAAATCTTTTGTCTTAAAATACTCCTGTGAAGTGCCTTGGGATGTTTTACTGCGTTAAAGGCGCTATATAAATACAAGTTGTTGTTTATTCCGAGGTCACCGTCATGTCTAAGGTGATGCTCTTATAACTGAGCATTCAGGTCACTAGGTACTAAACAGCACAGGTAAGTAAATTTAAAGGGCCGTGCTATTTTTTAGGCCATTTCTAGCTGTTTTTTTGGTTTTATTTCATCCGGCACATATTTCGATGACTCTTTGTGCTAATTGTTTTATATTATATTTTTCCCTAGCACCCATTACAGCCATCAGTGGGTTTCCCAGTCACCATTCTCTGATGTGAGGTGCTGAAAAGACGAAGGTGAACCGCAACGGACAGAACCAGGATTGTTAATGCAGTAGGGAGCTGTGTGAAAGTTTTGAGGACCGGGGAATGAGCAAGTCAACGGAATCACTGAGTCATTAGCTGGTCCCTTCACCTCTCTTGCTGCAAGGGGGTGAGGTGACATTCCTCCTTCTGCTGCTCCCTCACCTTCCCCCTGGCCTTCCTTATGCGAAGAGGGCTGCTGCTCCTGCTCTGCCTCCTCCAAATGCAGGCCTCTCTGTATGGTGAGGTTGTGCAGTATGCAGCACGCTTCCATAGGAATTTAGGAACAGGAGGAGGCTATTTAGCCCCTCAAGCCTGCTCCACCATTCAATGAGAAGACCATAGCTGACCTGCGACCTAACTCCATATAACCGCCTTTGCCCCATATCCCTTAATACCTTTGGGTTAACAAAAATCTATCAATCTCAGATATAAAATTAACAATTCACTGAGCATCAATTGCCATTAGCAGAAACATAGAAGATAGGAGCAGGAGTAGGCCATTCGGCCCCTCGAGCCTGCTACGCCATTTAATGAGATCATGACTGATCATCCAAATTCAGTACCCTGTCCCTGCTTTCTCCCCATATCCCTTGATCCCTTCAGCCTCAAGAAATATATCCAACTCCTTCTTGAATATATTTAATGAATTGGCCTCAAATGCCCTGTGTGGCAGAGAATTCCACAGGTTCATCACTCTCTGGGTGAAGAAATTCCTCCTCATCTCAGTCCTAAATGGCTTACCCCTTATCCTAAGACTGTGACCCCTGGGTCTGGACTCCCCCACCATCGGGAACATCCTTCCTGCATCTAGTCTGTCTAGTCCTGTTAGAATTTCATAAGTTTCAATGAGATCCCCTCTCATACTTCTAAACTCTAGCGAATATAAGCCTAATTGACCCAACCTCTCCTCATACGTCATTCCTGCCATCCCAGGTATCAGTCTGGTGAATCTTCGCTGCACTCTCTCCATGACAAGAACGTCCTTCCTCAGATAAGGCGACCAAAACTGCACACAATACTCAAGGTGTGGTCTCACCAAGGGCCTGTACAACTGCAGCAAGACTTCCTTGCACCTGTACTCGAATCCTCTCGCTATGAAGGCCAACATACCATTTGCCTTCTTAACCGCCTGCTGCACCTGCATGCTTACCTTCAGCGACTGGTGCACAAGGACACCCAGGACTCGTTGCACTTCCCCTTTTCCCAATCTATTGCCATTCAGATAATAATCTGTCTTCCTGTTTTTGCCATCAAAGTGGATAACCTCGCATTTATCCACATTATCCTGCATTTGCCATGCATCTGCCCAATCACCCAACCTGTCCAAATCATACTGGAGTTTCTCTGCATCCTCCTCACAGCACACACGCCCACCCAGCTTTGTGTCGTCTGCAAACTTGGAGATATTACATCTAGTTCCCTCGTCTAGTTATTAATATATATATTGTGAATAGCTGGGGTCCTAGCACCAATCCCTGCGGTGCCCTACTAGTCACTGCCTGCCACTCGGAAAAAGACCCGTTTATTCCAACTCTTTGCTTCCTGTCTGCCAACCAGTTCTCTATCCAAGACAGTACATTACCCCCAATCCCATGTGCTTTTACTTTACACGCTAATCTCTTAGGCAGGACCTTATCGAAAGCCTTCTGAAAGTCCAAATACACCACATCCACTGGTTCTCCCTTATCTATTCTACCAGTTACATCCTCAAAAAATTCCAGTAGATTAGTCAAGCATGATTTACATTTTGTAAATCCATGTTGACTTTGTCCGATCCTGTCACTGTTTTCCAACTGCGCTGCTATTACATCTTTTATAATGGACTCTAGCATTTTCCTCACTACCGATGTCAGGCTTACCAGTCTATAATTCCCCATTTTCTCTCTACCACCCTTCTTAACTAGTGGGGATACATTTGCTATCCTCCAATCCATGGGAACTGTTCCAGAGTCTATAGAATTTTGGAAGATGACCAGCAATGCATCTACTATTTCTAGGACCACTTCCTCAAGTACCCTAGGATGTAGATTATCAGGCCCTGGGGATTTATCGGCCTTCTATCCCATCAATTTACCTAACACCATTTCCCTACAAATACTGATTTCATTCAATTCCTCCCTCTCATTAGACCCTATGTTCCCTGACATCTCTGGGAGGTTATTTGTGTCCTCCTTTGTGAAGACAGAACCAAAGTATGTATTTAATTGGTCTGCCATTTCTTTGTTCCCCATTATAAATTCCCCTGATTCTGACTGCAAGGGACCTACGCTTGACTTCACCAATCTTTTTCTCTTCACATATCTATAGAAGTTTTTACAGTCAGTTTTTATGTTCCCTACAAGCTTACTCTCATAATCTACTTTCCCCCTCTTAATTAATCCCTTTGTCCTTCTTTGCTGAATCTTAAACTGCTCCCAATCCTCAGGTTTGCTGCTTTTTTTGGCCAAATTATATGTCCTCTCCTTGGATCTTATGCTATCCCTAATTTCCCTTGTTAGCCAGGGCCGAGTCACCTTTTTTGTTTTACTTTTATGCCAAATAGGGATGAACAAATTCTGTAGTTCATCCATGTGATCTTTAAATGTTTGGCATTGCCTATCCACCATCAACCCTTTAAGTAACATTCCCCAATCCATCCCATCCTAGCCAACTCCTGCCTCATACCATCGTAGTTTCCTTTATTTAAATTCAAGACCCTAGTCTCTGAGTCAACTACTTCACTCTCCATTTTAATGAAGAATTCTATCATATTATGATCGCTCCTCCCCACGGGGCCTCGCACAAGATTGCTAATTAATCCTTTCTCATTACATAATACCCAGTCTAAGATGGCCTGATCTCTAGTTGGTTCCTTGACATATTGGTGCAGGAAACCATCCCGTATACACTCTAGGAATTCCTCCTCCACAGCATTGTTACTAATTTGTTTAGCCCAATCTATATGTAGATTAAAGTCGCCTATGATAAATGCTGTGCCCTTATTGCACGCGTCTCTAATTTCCCATTTAATGCCATCCCCAACCTCAGCATTACTGTTTGGGGGTCTGTATACAACTCCCACTAACGTTTTCTGCCCCTTGGTATTTCTCAGCTCTGCCCATACAGATTCCACATCATCAGAGCTAATATCCTTCCTTACTATTGTGTTAATCTCCTCTTTAACCAGCAATGCTACCCCACCTCCTTTTCCTTTTTTCCTGTCCTTCCTGAATATTGAATACCCCTGGATGTTGAATTCCCAGTCTTGGTCACCCTGGAGCCATGTCTCCGTAATCCCAAGTATATCATATCCATTTATGCAGCTAATTCATCCACCTTATTACGAATGCTCCTCGTATTAAGACACAAAGCCTTCAGGCTTGATTTTTTAACACTCTTAGTTCTTTTAGAATTCTTATTTACTGTGGCCCTGTTTGATTTTACACCCTTGAATGCTCTGCCTTCTGCTTTTGCTTTTCTTCTTCCTGTCTTTTGTTTCTATCCTTGCTTCCCTTTCCTCTATCTCCCTGCACAGGTTCCCAACCCCCTGCCATTTTAATTTAAACCCTCCACAACAGCACTAGCAAACACTCCCCCTAGGACATTGGTTCCAGTCCCGCCCAGGTGCAAACCGTCCAGTTTGTACTGGTCCCGCCTCCCCCAGAACCGATTCCAATGTCCCAGGAATTTGAATCCCTCCCCCTTGCACCATTCCTCTAGCCACGTATTCATCTGAAATATCCTTCTATTTCTACTCTGACTAGCACGTGGCAATGGTAGCAATCCTGAGATTACTACCTTTGAGGCCCTATTTTTTAATTTACCTCCTAACAACCTATATTCAGCTTTTAGGACCTCATCCCATTTTTTACCTGTATCATTGGTACCTATATGCACCACGACAACTGGCTGTTCACCCTCCCCCTCCAGAATGCCCTGCAGCCATTCCGAGGCATCCTTGACCTTTGCACCAGGGAGGCAACATACCATCCTGGAGTCTCGCTTGTGGCCGCAGAAACGCCTATCTATTCCCCTTACAATAGAATCCCCTATTACTATAGCTCTCCCGCTCTTTTTCCTCCCGTCCTGTGCAGCAGGACCACCCATGGTGCCAGGAAATTGGCTGCTGCTGCCTTCCCCCGATAAGCCATCTCCCTCAACAATATCCAAAGAGGTATATCTGTTTGAAAGGGGGATGGCCACAGGGGACCCCTGCACTACCTGCCTGCGCCTACAATCTGCCTGGTGGTCACCCATTCCCCTCCTGCCTGTGCAGCCTTTACCTGCGGTGTGACCAACTCCCTAAATGTGCTATCCACGATGTCCTCAGCATCGCAAGTGTTCCAGTATGTATCCATTCGCAGCTCCAGCGCCGCAATGCGGTCTGTCAGTAGCTGCAGATGGATACACTTCCCGCACACATGGTCGTCAGGGACACATGAAGTGTCTCTGATTTCCCACATAGCGCAGAAGGAGCATGCCACGGGGCCGAGCTGTCCTGCCATGACTTACCCTTTAATTAATTTAAATTAAATCAAATCAAAACCACTAATTACACTACAATTAAATGATATGCTCAAGTGAGTTCCAAACTTCTACCAACCTTTGTGTGTAGAAGTGTTTCCTAATTTTTAGACTATGCCCCCTTGTCCTAGACTCCCCAACCAGCAGAAATAGTTTCTCACTATCCACTCTTTCAGTTCCCCTTAATATCTTGAAAACGTCGATCAAATCACCCCTTAACCATATAAATTCTAGGGAATACAACTCTAATTTGTGTAATCTCTCCTCATAACTTAACCCTTGAAGTCCGGGTATCATTCTGGTAAACCTATGCTGCACTCCCTCCAAAGCCAATATATCCTTCCTAAGGTATGGTGCCCAGAACTGCTCACAGTTCTCCAGGCGATATGGGAGATGGAAGACTCTTCATGGGACATATTGTAGGGAGCCTCCAGTCAGTTCAGACACCTGAACCTCTATTTCAGCAGCAATATGTTGTGCTCCATGATGATCCTGGGTGTCCCCCCGGCTTCGATCATACCTGTGTTGCTCAGGCATAGTGGGGTTGCGAGCGGTTGCCATGAGCCAAGTGTGCAGGGGCTATCCATTGTCCTTTAGCAGTGTCCTGCACCGGCGGAGATGCCGTCTTGTGGATAAGGCATTAAACCGAGGCCCCGTCTGCCCTCTCAGGTGTACGTAAAAAATCCCACGGCCTCTATTTCTAAGAAGAGCGGGGGAGTTCTCCCCAGTGTCCTGGTCAAAATTTATCCCTCAACTAATATCGCTAAAAAACAGATTATCTGGTGATGGGCACCTGGGCCACCTCAGAATAGTGTGCGGTTAAAATGGCAACAGGCAGGAGTGCTTTTGGAACGCCATGGTTTGAACGCTACTGCTATTTTAACCACCCACCTACCCATGTTCCCTCTAAAATGTCATTGTGTGTGGCCAGTTTTTTCAATGCGTGGTACCTTTACATTTTTTGCAGCGCCCTGCATGGTACCTTCAAGATTGGTGCGCGCCCACGCACACACACAGCTTAGAGGGGACATTGCCGCCTACCCCATTCCCGCTAGGCAGGGTTAAAATTGGACCTTAGGATTTAAACAATGAATTAGTTTGTATATGGTTATAGGAACACAGGAACAGGAGTAGGCCATTTAGCCCCTTCGAGCCTGTTCCACCATTCAATGAGATCATGGCTGATCTGCGACTTAACTCCATACGCCTGCCTTTGGCCCATATCCCTTAATACCTTTGGTTAACAAAAATCTATCAATCTCAGATTTAAAATTAGTAATTGACCCAGCATCAATCGTCGTTTGCGGAAGAGAGTTCCAAACGTCTACCACACTTTGTGTGTAGAAGTGTTTCCCTAACTTCACACCTGAAAGGTCTGGCTCTAATTTTTAGACTATGCTCCCCTAGTCCTAGACTCCCCAACCAGCGGAAATAGTTTCTCTCTATCTACCCTATCACTTCTCTTTAATATCTTGAAAACTTCGATCATATCACCCCTTAATTCTGGTTCTGATATAATTTGAGAAAGTTAATGAAATTTTTGTTCCCTTGAACTAAGACACGTTTCACACAATAACAATTTTTTTCCCCTTTACAATAGCCACAACTTGCATTTGTATAGCGCCTTTAACGTAGTGAAAACGTCCCAAGGTGCTTCACAGGAGCGTCATCGGACAAAAATTGACACCGAGCCACTTCAAAAGATACTAAGACATTTAGGTGACCAAAAGCTTGGTCAAAGAGTTAAGCTTTAAGGAACGACTTGAAGAAGGAGGCGGAGAGATTTAGAGAGAGAATTCCAGAGCTTAGGGCCCAGGCAGCCGAAGGCACGGCCGCCAATGGTGGGGCGATGGAAATTGGGATTGCGCAAGATTTTGTACAAACAATATTAATCAAGAGGGAAGCTGTGACTGTTTTCTCCTCATCTCCCTTCTGGTTCTTTGGCCAATTGCCTTAAATCTGTGTCCTCTGGTTACCGATCTACCTGCCATTGGAAAATTTCTCCTTGTTTACTCTATCAAAGCCATTCATAATTTCTGAATGCCTCCATTAAATCTCCCCTTAACCTTCTCTGCTCTAAGGAGAACAATCCCAGCTTCTCCAGTCTCTCCACTGTCAAGGAAACTGCACTGTTCAAGGAGGGTACGAAAGGACCACTGACTCCCAAAGTGCCTATTTTCAGATAGATTCTGCTTGCATAGCAGAAGATTTTAGTTACTCAGCTGGAAGTACTACAGCTCTTCATGCTGAAAGGGAGGAATGTATAATGGTTGGGCATTGGCAGAGCTGCTAAGATGGCTTTAGTCTGCAGCTTCATAAAATACTGCAAAGTGGATGCTGCAGGCCAGCACTTACACTTGAATTTCCCAAGGTGACAATAAGATTGAGGATGAGAGAGAATCATTAAAAACAATGGTGCTTCTCTGATGGATCAGCTAGTTAATCCGCTAGATAGCTATGCCGTGCATACCAGGAAGGCCTTGAATCCGAGAAAGAAAGAACTTGTATTTATACCGCGCCTTTCCCGACCTCAAAACATCCCAAAGCACTTTACACCCAATTAAGTACTTTTTGAAGTGTAGTTGATGTTGTAATGTAGGCAACGCGGCAGCCAATTTTCACTTAATAAGGTCCCACAAACAGACAAGATAATCTGTGTTTTTATTGGTGTTGGTTGAGGGATAAATATTGACCAGGATACCGGGGAGAACTCTCCCTGTTCTTCTTTGAAGTAGCGCCATGGGATCTTTTACATCCACCTGAGAGGGCGGAAGGGGCCTCGGTTTAACGTCTCATCCGAAAGACGGAGACTGTCTGTGGTGAAATAAGTCTTATAAGTATATACCTTATTCTACCTGTGTATAGTTTCCTATTGTAATCTATTGTAACCCTGCTGTTTTCTTGGTTGGCCAGGAATGCTGATGTACTGTATACCACTCTGCTGTGCCATTGATTGTCCTGATACTGTTACTTCGCCCCTGGCTCCGCCTCCTAGTAGTTCTGAGAAGCTGGTCAGTAGGCTAACATGTGTGTTCTGTTCTGTCCAGTTCTAAGCTAATAAAAGCCAACTGTTTGAGTTATAACTACCAGTCTCTGTAGTTATTTAAGGTATATCACTGTCCAGATATTGTCAGGATCTGGGACAACCCATGAGGTTGACCAGTGGCAGCTGTTCCCTTGCTTGACGCCTGAAAACGTAACGACGTATAAACAAGTCACTCATCAACATCTGGGCTTTCACCTTGCCAACAAGTGAGCTACAAAAATTGGTTTTCAACTGGCTTTAACTTCAAAAACTGTACAGTGGGAGTCAGGAGGAAGACAAAAGATGAGTGAAATATTTTTACAAGTCATCGTTTGGAGTGGTGGGGGAGGGGGTGGGGAAAGTGTGATAAAAAAAAATTAGATTAGAAAGAAAAGACGATTTTAACCCCTACTCACTCAGCAGAAACCTGGCGGGTGGAATCGCCCTGGCTCTAACCTGTCTGAAAACCGCCATGATCGCAACATCTGCAAGTTTAACCTGCTCTCCTGAGCAGGCAGCAAGGACAGACACCCGGAGCCAACAGGGTCCTTCTTTACATCTGCATGTTGCGGCCTGATGACATCATTGAGACCAGGCTATAATTTTAACTCGGGCCCGAGCGGGGAATCCACCTGGAGTTAAAATCAGGGCCATTCAACAGTGGGCAAATAAGAACATAAGAAATAGGAGCAGGAGTAGGCCATTCGGCCCCTCGAGCCTGCTTTGTCCAGTGTAATATTAAGTTACACCGACAAGTAGATCCCAGGTTTAATTCCTGGTCCATGCTTACGGGGAAAAAAATGAAAAGCTTTCTACATATTTTATTGTAAAAAGTACTTACTTATATTGTGCCTAAATTGCAAGGTATTTCTTTTCTCTGGGTTTCCCAACACCACACATCATTCTCTGTGACTGGAAGAATAGAATAGACAGAAGATTTGCTTCCAAGGCCTCTGTTTTCCCCTTTCCTGTCACGCTCGCAACAACTTGCATTTATAGAGCGCCTTTAATGTAGTACAACATCCCAAGGCACTTCACAGGAGCGTTATCAGACAAAATTTGACACTGAGCCACTTCAAGAGACATTTGGACAGGTGGCCAAAAGCTTGGTCAAAGAGCATCTTAAAGGAGGAGAGAGAGGTAGAGAGACAGAGAGGTTTCGGGGGGGAATTCCAGAGCTTGGGGCTGAGGCAGCCAATGGTGGAGCGATTAAAATCAGGGATGTGCATGAGGCCAGAATGGAGGAGTGCAGAGATCTCGGAGGGTTGTAGGGCTGGAGGAGAGTTACATTTAGACACTTGCCTATTCTTCTGTGCTATAATCCACTTTCACTCCAGCATCGCTGGCTGAGCTTGCAAAGATTTGCATTTGCACGGCTGTGTAATAACAATAAATTGAAAGTGCCCGCTAGTAACATAGCTACTCCCCATACCATGAGCTCTCGACATCGGTCATGCCATCACGGGGAGAGACAGAGCGGAGATAAAATTGCAGGGAGGGTCATTATCACATTGTTATTTGTGGGAGCTTGCTGTGTGCAAATTGGCTGCTGTGTTTCCTACATTACAACAGTGACTACACTTCAGGTGTACTGAATTGGCTGTAAAGCGCTTTGGGGCGTCCCGAGGTCCTGAAAGGTGCTATAATAATGCAACTTCTTTGTTTTTTCTTTATACCTTTCACAATGACACTGTGCTGCCGGGTAGCATTAAGTTGAGACAAGCCAAAACAAAAGGGAATTGTGGCCAGGTGTGCTTTGGCAAATCCTTCAGCAGGGAGGAGAACATAGCAGATTTGGAATGTACAATTAATCTACTATATAGACTTTTTGTAAGGTTCGCAAAATTCTACAGATTCCCCCAAACCAAGAAGAGAAGAGATTTTTGGACTGTTTAAAAGAATATTGGGCCAAAAGGGGCTTAAAGTCAAAACCCCAGGATTTTGGCTATTTTAAAAAGGCATGTCCAGGCCTGTGGAAGGCTGCGACCAAGGAGTTGGGATGGGCCCCTGTAAAACAAACAGTTTGAGTATTGGCATAGGCCAGATTATCTGGGAATGTTCTGGACTGTCTCAGGCATTCATACATAATGACAATAGGCCTACGGAAGGACAGTTCCCGCCAAAGATACAGAGCCATCAAGAATATGAATAATACAGTACATGCCACTGATCAACAAAAGAGGCCCTGACCCCAGCAGGAGAAGACAATCGAACAACAGTTTAACCACTCAGAGGGACATCCAAAACCACTTCACACACTTAACTTTCGAAGCAATCCCGAAACTAGTTTAAAATCAAGTAAAAGTAGATGGGACCAGCCCAGAACTCGTTAAAGAATTTAAAACTATTAAAGTTAACAAGCCCGCCAAAATTAACAATGGGCCAGAGAAGATTTGGCGGGCAGATAAGCAAAGCCTCAAACGGTATAATTGAGGCCTGTTTTTACACACAGGGAGTCATACGGACAGTCAGTGAAGGTTATTCGGACGGTGTGTGAACTTGAAGGTACAGTTCATACAGACAGAGGCACAGCTCATTCGAGACACATCAGCCTCGGGACAATCAATCGACAAAAGGACAACAGGAGGAGAACGGAAGGAATCGCGGCAACCAAGGGCCCCAAGAAACAAACAACAAACAATATTACCAACAACGAGGTAATATTGGGCCACCGCGACCAACAAGAAACCAACTCGGAAGAAACCGAAGATCTGCAAGTTTTTCCCACTCTACAAACTATTCCTGCGTTTGGTGAGCATTTCCCTGGTCCTCTGGAATCCAACCTAGTTAGTGCAGTGGGATTGGGAGGGGTGAAGTATTTTGTCTATTGTCATTCTCCCTCGTATATTCCGAAGTGTTCCCCCTTTTAGAGTGATAAGATTTATTGTGTTGTGTATATTTTCTTGTCTCAAATAAAAAACAAAGTTCTTGTATCAAATTCAGTTGTTTGCTGCAATTTCATTACAACCACCAAATAAGTCCAGGTCTAGAACCAAGGGAGTGGGAGCGATTCGAACCGCTCAGGAGTCAGAGGCAAAGCTGACCACACACACCACCCCTTACATTTTATACTTATAAAACAGATCCTCATCTCGAACACCAGCACAACTATTCCCTGGCACCAAACCAGCTTTCCCCTCTCCCCACGGCGCTCTTCCTTCAAGAATGCCGAGTACGGTAATGCAGTTTAATTTTGGAGGGATGGGACAGATAAATCCCCATTTGCTTAATGCCACAAGTGGGAGCAATGATACCGTAGAATTTTATGATTCTGTGCCTTTGGCCCAGTGCTGCTGATGACGTGCATTGTAATGAAATGGATGGTTGTTGTTGTTGTTACTGGAAAACGTCACAGAGGTTTGGGCTGAGCAGATAGTAAGGAAAGAGAAGAGGGAGAAGTGAAGGCTGAGGGGTGATCTAATAGACATCTGTAACATTATGAAGGGGTTCGATAGGGTTAGACATAGAGAAGATGTTTCCACTTGTGGGGGAGACCAAAACTAGGGGCCATAAATAGAAACATAGAAGATAGGAGCAGGAGTAGGCCATTCGGCCCCTCGAGCCTGTTCCGCCATTTAATGAGATCATGGCTGATCATCCAAATTCAGTACCCTGTTCCTGCTTTCTCCCCATATCCCTTGATCCCTTTAGCCTTAAGAAATATATCCAACTCCTTCTTGAATATATATAATGAATTGGCCTCAACTGCCTTCTGTGGTAGAGACTTCCACAGGTTCACCGCTCTCTGGGTGAAGAAATTCCTCCTCATCTCTGTCCTAAGTGGCTTACCCCTTATCTTTAGACTGTGACCCCTGGTTCTGGACTCCCCCGCCATCGGGAACATCCTTCCTGCATCTAGTCTGTCTAGTCCTGTTAGAATTTTATAAGTTTCAATAAGATCCCCTCTCATTCTTCTAAACTCTAGCGAATACAAGCCCAATCGACCCAATCTCTCTTCATACGTCATTCCTGCCATCCCAGGTATCAGTCTGGTGAATCTTCGCTGCACTCCCTCCATGGCAAGATCATCCTTCCTCAGATAAGGCGACCAAAACTGCACACAATACTCAAGGTGTGGTCTCACCAAGGCCCTGTACAACTGCAGCAAGACATCCTTGCTCCGGTACTCGAATCCTCTCGCTATGAAGGCCAACATACCATTTGCCTTCTTAACTGCCTGCTGCACCTGCATGCTTACCTTCAGCGACTGGTGCACAAGGACACCCAGGTCTCGTTGCACTTCCCCTTTTCCCAATCTATTGCCGTTCAGATAATAATCTGCCTTCCTGTTTTTGCCACCAAAGTGGATAACCTCGCATTTATCCACATTATACTGCATCTGCCGAATCACCCAACCTGTCCAAATCATACTGGAGTTTCTCTGTATCGTCCTCACAGCACACATGCCCACCCAGCTTTGTGTTGTCTGCAAACTTGGAGATATTACATCTAGTTCCCTCGTCTAGATCATTAATATATATTGTGAATAACTGGGGTCCTAGCACCGATCCCTGCGGTACTCCACTAGTCAACTGCCTGCTGTTGTGTCCGTGTATAATAAGACACAGACTGTAGGAGAACGGTACAACAGGTGTTTACTCAACGTGGCTCACACTGGAACTGATCTGTACAGATTACTACTCAGTGCTATATACAGGTGTGGTCACTACCAGTACTGCAGTATACATGAGCTGTAAAAGATAGTTCCCCCCTTAAAGGTATATACATTACAATTCCTCCCCTTTTAGATTAACAGTACCATAACACTCATTTAACAATTAAATATCAAACTAATAACAATTAACACTTTTAACATGCAACATTAGCTGAAAATAGTCTATTTATATATTCAGTCTTTGGGGAGGCTTCCTGATCCTTTCTGGATAGTGCCTTTCCCGAGTGTCTCGCTCTTGGTGCGGAGGCGATTCTGGCCCCCTGTCGTCGGTTGGTTCATCAGCTTCCGATGCTACTGTTTCTGGGGTAGATGCGACCTGTACATCGGGTTCATCACCAGGTACGTATGAGCGAGGCATGGGGTTGACTTGTTCCTGTGACTCTAGGATCTGGTCAGCATGGCGTCTCACGATGCTCTCCCCAACGTCCACTGTGTACATTAGTGGGCCCTGCCATGTGCATATCGTTCCTGGCTGCCATTTTTCTGTTCGGTAGTCACGGGCCAAGACTGGTTGCCCTACATTGAAGCTTCTTGTTGGCTTCTCATGGATGTGCTGGAATTGCTTACTCTCAACATCTCTTCGTACGTTTGGTCTGAGCAAATCCAGGCGAGATCTTAACCTTCGGTTAAAGAACATCATGGCTGGGGCCTGGTTGGTGACTGCATGTGTCGCATTCCGGTAGGCAAACAGGAAATTGTCCACCTTGTGCTGCAGCAGAATGTTGTCATTGCACATAGCCTTTATTGCCTTCTTAAAGGTTTGTACGAACCTCTCAGCCAATCCATTTGTGGCTGGATGATACGGGGCGGATGTGTAATGCCTTACCCCATTCTTTTTCAAGAACCTCCGGAACTCTTCGGACACAAACTGTGGTCCGTTGTCGGAGCAAATCTGTTCTGGCAAGCCATTCCTGGCAAAAAATGGTCCGTAGGACTGCAATAGTTTTCTCCGTGGTGGTGGAGGACATTTTGATGACCTCAGGCCATTTCGAGTGCGCATCCACGGCTATTAAAACCATTGAGTCCATGAATGGACCAGCAAAATCAATATGCACCCGTTGCCATGGAGATGAGGGCCACTCCCATGGGTGTAGAGGGGCCTGTGGTGGTGCATTTTGGACTTTCTGGCATCCTGAGCAGCTCTTGGTCAGGTCCTCGATTTGTTTATCGATTCCCGGCCACCACACATAAGCCCTGGCTAGGCTTTTCATTTTTACCCCTCCCAGATGACCCTCATGAAGCTCATTGAGCACTCTCTCCCTTAACTTGGGTGGAATTACCACTCGGGATCCACACATCAAGGTCCCCCGGCACACTGACAGCTGTTCTCTCCTTGTCGAGAATGCTGGCAACAGTGAGTCGCCATGTGCTGGCCATCCCTTCACCGTCAAATCATATACCCGAGACAGTGTCGGGTCATTTCGGGTTTCCTTTTCGATACAAGCATTAGTTACCGGTAGGTATTCAACTATAGTCGAATGGAATATTTCGACAGGATCCACTGCTGGTGCTTCCTCCGCAGTAGGCAGTGGCAGGCGTGATAGCCCATCAGCATTTCCATGCTGTTTCATGCCCTTATATTCAATCTCATAGTGGTGCGCCCCTAGAAAAAGTGACCATCTTTGTAGTCATTGCGCAGTCATCACCGGAACGCCCTTCTTTGGATTAAAAATGGAGACAAGAGGCTGGTGATCAGTCAGCAAGGTGAATTTCTGCCCGTGCAGATAGTGATTGAACTTTTTCACTCCCCACACTAGGCTGAGGGCCTCCCTGTCAATCTGGGCGTAGTTACGCTCGGCTGAGGTTAGTGATCGTGACGCAAAGGCTATTGGCCTCTCTGAGCTGTCCGAGAATTTGTGCGACAGCACCACTCCAATGCCGTAGGGTGACGCATCACATGCCAACCGAATTGGTAATGCTGGGTTGTAATGGGCCAATACCTCTTTCGATGTGATTAGTGTTTTGCTCTTCTGGAAAGCTCGTCTACATTCGTCACTCCACTTTCATGGCACCCCAGTTTGCAGTAGGGTGTTCAGTGGGTGCAGTATTATAGACAAATTTGGCAAGAACTTATGGTAGTAGTTTACCAGCCCGAGGAACGACCTCAGTTGTGACACATTTTCCGGTGCTGGAGCCTTGACTACTGCCTCAATCTTCTCTGGGGACTTATGTAACCCCTCTTTATCGATAAGGTGGCCACAATACGAGATCTGTTTTCTAAAAAACTCGCATTTGGGGCGGTTAGCTCGGAGCCCATATTCCTGCAATCTAGTGAGCACCTGCTCCAGGTTGGCAAGGTGATCACTGTCATTTTCGCCCGTGACCAGGATGTCGTCCAAATAACACTGGGTCCCTGGGATCCCTTGCAGGACTTGTTCCATTGCCCTCTGCCAAATAGCCGGAGCTGATGCTACCCCGAATACCAGCCGGTTGTATTGGTAGAGACCTTTATGGGTGTTGATTGTGAGGTTTTTTTTGATGCTTCTTCTACCTCCATTTGCAGATACGCCTGGGCCAGATCAATCTTAGTGAAGCGTTTCCCTCCAGATAGTGAGGTGAAAATATCTTCAATCCGCGGAAGTGGATATTGTACGGTGTAAAGGACCGGGTTCACTGTTACCTTAAAGTCCCCACAGATGCGAACCTTCCTTGGTTCCCCAGGCGTGCTGCTCAACGACTTTTTCATCACAGGGACGATGGGTGTAGCCCACTCACTCCAGTCTACCTTGGACAGTACACCTGAACATTCCAGACTCTCCAGCTCTGCTTCGACGGCTGGGCGGATCGCATAAGGTACCGGACAGTCGCCCAGGTGTGGCGTCGTCATCCTTTTTGTCAGCCACAGTCAGTGCCTGTATGGAATGCCAATCCAGTTGTATTTTCCGGATCCATTCACGTCCCAGTAATGGTGGTCCTCCATCTTGCAATACATACAGGTCTAGTTTTGGTGTTTCCTTACCGTTATATATAACGGTCACCCTTATTTTTCCTTTGGGGTAGACTTTTTGCCCCGTGTACAGCTTCAAAATAATTTTTGTGTCTCTCAAGGGTATGTGTGAGAATAGCCGCTCGTAGTCCCATCGGTTTATGACTGTTAGGGCTGATCCTGTGTCCAATTCCATCTTTACCTGGACTCCTGCTATCTTGAGAGTGACCCAAATGGTTCGGTGATCCTCCGTTGTGATCACATTATGTAGTTTCAGACAACTCAGTTCCCTGCTTTCGGAGTCGTTATCACTCTTTTGTTCGTCTGAACTATTCTCCGTCATCTTATGTACCTTCTTGTACTTTCCTTTGGTAGGTTTCTTATTGCTGGTTTTCTTTCCCGACCTGCAGACTCGTGCTATGTGTCCTACTTTTCCACACTGTCTGCACACTTTGTCTTTGAACCAGCAATCATTCTGGTCGTGTGTTGTTCTGCCGCAGCGATAGCACTTCTCTGTTCCATATGACATTTCGTTTGTGCCATATTCTTGTGGTCTCTGTTGTATCTCTGCAGCGCCCCGTGCTGCTGCTTCATATGATACCGCAATGCTGAAAGCCTTTTCCAGCGTAAGGTCCTTTTCAGATAAAAGCCGTTTCTGGGTTCCTTCACTTTGAAGCCCACACACAAACTTGTCCCTTAAGGTATCTGCCAGTCCCGCTCCAAACTGGCAGTGTTTCGATAGTTTGCGCAGTTCTGTTAAATAATCAGCATTGCTTTCATCCTGGTTCCGTTTGTGAAACTTGAATCTTTCTGCTATCAGCAGCGGTGTGGGGTTTAAATGTTCCTGTAGTATCGTTACTATGTCTTCAAAACTCTTTTCCATTGGCTTCGTTGGGGTTACTAGATTTCGTAATAAACCATACGTCTTTGCACCCATTAAATTTAACAATACCGACGCTTTCTTGTCATCTGACACCTCATTTGCCTTGCAGTATACCTCTATTCGTTCGACATATGTAGTCCAATCTTCGACTTCATTGTCAAATGCGGTGATACTGCCACTCTTCGGCATTTTGGGTGTGGTTTAAAATGGCGTCTCCCAATGGCTTAAAATGGCATCTCCCGCGCTTTCCTTCCTCCCCCGCTGCTGCCAACGCCGCTCCCAGCGGTTCTCGTGGCAATGGCGGCCTGTAAGTTTTGCGCGCTTCTCCTGCGCTGCTGCCAACGCCGCTCTCGGCGGTCCTCGTGGCAATGGTGGCTCCTCGCGGGTTTCTGTGCGTCTCTCTCTCCCTCTCTTTGATGCTGCTCGGCCCCTGAACACCGGCTGCGCCCTGTGCGCTCTACCCTCTCTCTCTCCCCCGTCGACGCTGCTCGGCCCTTTGATGTGCCGCTCGGTCGGGCTCTAGCCCGCCGCTGTCTGGGAAGGGTCTGCGCACTACCTGTTGCCAGCCCATTTCGCTGGACCACCTCGACTGGAAAGCCAAGCCTGGCTCTCGACAGCCTCCCCCGCAATTCTCGAGTCTCTGCTGGATGACTGGGCTGTTGCCCGTGGTCGACGCCCGAGTCTCTGGCCTTGACCTCCAATCCACTGATCTCCAGGAACGAATCCCCGGGAGGTGATGCAGAGTTGCAGGTAGGTTCGAACTTGCCTTGTTGCCAATGTTGTGTCCGTGTATAATAAGGCACAGACTGCAGGAGAACGGTACAACAGGTGTTTACTCAACGTGGCTCACACTGGAACTGATCTGTACAGATTACTACTCAGTGCTATATACAGGTGTGGT
Organism: Somniosus microcephalus; assembly: GCF_052327205.1. Taxonomy (NCBI): domain Eukaryota; kingdom Metazoa; phylum Chordata; class Chondrichthyes; order Squaliformes; family Somniosidae; genus Somniosus; species Somniosus microcephalus. The sequence continues at coordinate 259,724,388 of NC_140993.1, forward strand.
CACTGCCGGTACTGCAGTATACATGAGCTGTAAAAGATAGTTCCCCCTTAAAGGTATATACATTACACCTGCCACTCGGAAAAAGACCCGTTTATTCCAACTCTTTCCTTCCTCTCTGCCAACCAGTTCTCTATCCAAGTCAGTACCTTGCCCCCAATCCCATGTGCTTTAACTTTACACACTAATCTCTTATGCCAGACTTTATCGAAAGCCTTCTGAAAGTCCAAATACACCACATCCACTGGTTCTCCCTTATCTATTCTACCAGTTACATCCTCAAAAAATTCCAGTAGATTAGTCAAGCATGATTTACCTTTTGTAAATCCGTGTTGACTTTGTCTGATCCTGTCACTGTTTTCCAAGTGCTCTGCTATTACATCTTTTATAATGGACTCTAGCATTTTCCCCACTACCGATGTCAGGCTTACTAGTCTATAATTCCCCGTTTTCTCTTTACCACCTTTTTTGAATAGTGGGGTTACATTAGCTACCCTCCAATCCATGGGAACTGTTCCAGAGTCTATAGAATTTTGGAAGATGACCAGCAATGCATCTACTATTTCTAGGGCCACTTCCTTAAGTACCCTAGGATGTAGATTATCAGGCCCTGGGGATTTATCGGCCTTCAATCCCATCAATTTCCCTAACACCATTTCCCTACAAATACTGATTTCATTCAGTTCCTCCTTCTCATTAGACCCTATGTTCCCCGACATCTCTGGGAGGTTATTTGTGTCCTCCTTTGTGAAGCCAGAATCAAAGTATGTATTTAATTGGTCTGCCATTTCTTTGTTCCCCATTATAAATTCCCCTGATTCTGACTGCAAGGGACCTACGCTTGACTTCACCAATCTTTTTCTCTTCACATATCTATAGAAGCTTTTACAGTCAGTTTTTATGTTCCCTGCAAGCTTACTCTCATACTCTATTTTCCCCCTCTTAATTAATCCCTTTGTCCTCCTTTGCTGAATCTTAAACTTCTCCCAATCCTCAGTTTTGCTGCTTTTTCTGGCCAATTTATATGTCCTCTGCTTGGATCTTATGCTATCCCTAGTTTCCCTTGTTAGCCATGGTTGAGTCACCTTTTTTGTTTTATTTTTATTAAATATAAGATGGTCACTAATAAATCCAATAGGGAATTCGGGAGAAACTTCTTTACCCAGAGAGTGGTGAGAACGTGGAACTCACCACCACAGGAAGTAGTTGAGGCGAATAGCACAGATGCATTTATGGGGAAGCTAGATAAACACACGAGGGAGAAAGGAATAGAAGGATATGCTGATGGGGTGAGATGAAGAGGGGTGGGAAGAGGCTGGTGTGGAGCAGGAACGCCAGCATAGACCAGTTGAGCCGAAAGGCCTGTTTCTGTGTGTAGACACCATGTAATTCACAATGTCCTATGGACCTTGGGTGTTGACCCAAATTTCTAAAAAGAAAACTAACAGGACCTGGGAGCATTTGATATCGACACTGGATGCCTGATATGGCAGGGATCCACTCCCCACCATTAATGTCTCATACCTTGATGAGTGCAATAAACAGCATAAGAGCTCTTGTTCCCAAATAGGCAGAGGTCCTGAATGGCATCCATGCTGTTTCTAAACCAACGTTTCTACTTTCACAAAGGAACCCTAGCCAGGGTAATGGTCACTTTAAGTACTGGTGTCACCTGTGGTCATTTCTACTATTGCTACAGCACAATAAAGATGAACTTAAATTCAGTTACACATGCTGTCAAATGAATCTTTAAAAAGTTAAGTATTAACATTGGAACATAGGAACAGGAGGAGGCCATTCAACCCTTCGATCCTGTTCTGCCATTCAATTAGATCATGGCTGATCTGTATATCCACTCCATTTACCCGCCTTGGTTCCATAACCTTTAACAACCTTGCCTATCAAAAATCTATCAATCTCAGTTTTGAAATTTTCAATTGACCCACAGTCTCAACAGCTTTTGGACGGAGAGAGTTCCAGATTTCCACGCCCCTTTGTGTGAAGAAGTGCTTCCTGACATCACCCCTGAACGGCCTGGCTCTAATTTTAAGGTTCTGCCCCCTTGTTCTGGACTCCCCCCACCAGAGGAAATAGTTTCTCTCTGTCTACCCCATCAACTCCTTTAATCATCTTAAACACCTCAATTAGATCACCCTTTAATCTTCTATACTCAAGGGAATACAAAGCCTAGTCTATGTAACCTATCCTCATAATTTAACCCTTTTAGCCCAGGTATCATTCTGGTGTGCCTGCGCAGCACCCCCTCCAAGGGACTGTTATTATACACACACCGAGCATTAGTTAAATCTTAGCCAATTGTTTTTCAGCAGCTTGTTACTTTAATGAGGATTCTTGCAAATATATAAAAATGGTGCTACTTAAAGTGCCCACTTTCCCTTCCTCTGACATTGAAAGTAGGGAGGTTAATTCTCATGACTCCCAAATTTAATTTAATTTAATTTAAAATAATTGACAAAAGAGCCAGAGGTGAGCTGAGGAGAAATTTATCTTATGCAGCGAGTTATGATGATCTGGCACGCACTGCCTGAAAGGGCGGTGGAAGCAGATTCAATAGTAACTTTCAAAAGGGAATTGGATAAATACGTGGAAAGGAAGATAATGTGCAGGGCGATGGGGAAAGAGCCGGCGGGAGTGAGACTAATTGGACAGCTCTTTCAAAGAGCCGGCACAGACACGAAGGGCTGAATGGCCTCCTCCTGTACTGTAAGATTCTATGGCCCGTATTTTCAGATGCCTACGGGTGTGTTCGAGCTGTGTACACACCCGTAGGGACATCGGAAATGCCAGTGTCAGGCATGCGAAGCACATGCGCTGAAAACTGATATTTCCGATCTGTCAAGAATGCTCTTGACAGATCGGGCGCCTGCCCTGGAGAAGGGCCTCTGCGGGGGGAAGAGTTCCGCTTTCTGCAGAACCTCCGCCCGCTGAAAACCCTTAAAAATCTTACGCCTGGTAAAAGCAGACGTAAGGTCTATTTTACCGGCATAAGAGTTGAAAAAAAGTTTTTAAAGTTACGTTTGTTTTTAGCCCCGTAAAAAACTTTAATTATTTTATTCACAAAAATTAAATTTTTGTTTAAAATATTTAATTTAATGTAATTTTAACTCATTTAAAAAAAAAATTTAAATTTGTTTAATATTTTAGTGTCTTTTTGGGGTGATCTCCATTCATATGTTTGACAGGTCTGTCTGTCAAAAGTATGAAGGGAGATTCTCTTCTCCTATTGGCTGACCTGGCCCACGTGATCCCAGGGACACTTGCGAACCGCCTGCGCCTCTGGGATACGTGGGCCCTGCGCATTTCGACTGTGGACAGGCCCTGGATCGGAAGTGTCCGGACCTCGGGAGCCGTCGGGGAAGTTTGCAGATTTTTTTTCTGATAGGAGGCCTCCGCACGCAGGAAGCCTCCCATCGGAAATTACGGGCCTATGATTCTATACATGCGCTTCACTGGGTACTGAACAGATTGCACAGTTGTGGTGCTTGTATTCTGAGATATGCTCTCAGCAATTCAGGCCACAATTCGCACTTCACATGATGGTGAAGATCTTCCTTTGCTCTGCTACTTATAATACAAGCCATCAGAAATAGATTTGTCAAAGCACGTATAAACATCTTCAGGATATTTTGTACAGTTTATGCTGTTACGCTAACATGGCGCAAATTTTAAGAGTTGATTTTTATTCAATTTGAAAAGTGCTTTTTTTTCCCCCAGAACAGGCAACATTTCAAAATGAATTCTCGATGTCTCTTTTTGCGTTGCCACAGTTCATTTTATAAACATTCAGTTTACTGCGCTTGTGAACCAGGATAAAACTGATTATGTGCAACAGTTCTTTTGTAAAAGGGATGCTGCTCATTTCACTGCTAATGTACCAATGGAAGAACCATATTACAGACAGGACTTGCAAACTGGATAAAGTGAGAGAACACTCACAAGATGTCCTCTGTGAAAAGCGTTGGCAGGACAGTTTGTGAAAATAGAATGCCGTGTACATAAAAGCTGTTTTTTTTTAAGGGGGGGGCAATGTTAAGTTTGCCGAATGCAAGCTCTTCAACATTTCCGCTCCCCAAAGCAAGGAAAGCAGGAATGTGGAGACTCGCTGGTGTGGTTAGGTGAGAGGCATATCACGTTAGTGGTTCTAGGAGTGGTACTGTAGGACATGTATTCCCCTCCACGATTAGGTCCCAATCTCCACTATGTTGCTCCGCGAAACCTCAGAAGGAAAAGGAAGACAAAAAATCTAAATTGTGGTGCAGACAATAATCAAGAAGGCTAATGGAATGTTAGCCATTATTAACTAGAGGGCTAGAATATAAAGGGGAGGAAGTTTGGTGCAGCTATAAAAAGCCCTGGTTAGACCACATCTGGAATACCGTGTACAGTTCTGGGCACCGCACTTTGGAAAGGATATATTGACCTGGGAAGGAGTGCCGCACAGATTCACCAGGCTTCAAGGGTTAGATTATGAGGAGAGATTACATAAACTAGGCTTGTAGTCCCTGGTATATAGAAGATGAAGGGGTGATTAGATTGAGGTTTTATTTTAGGATTTTGAAAGGAATTGATAGGGTAGATGGAGAGAAACATTTCCCGCTGGTGGGGGAGTCTAGGACAAGGGGGCATAACCTTAAAATCAGAGCCAGGCCATTCAGGGGAGAAGTTCTACCATCCCTTCACACAAAGGATGGTAGAAGTCTGGAACTCTCTCTCACAAAAAGCAGTAGATGCCAGCTCAATTAATCATTTAAAATCTGAGGTAAATAGAGTTTGGCTAGACAAAAGTATTAAGGGATATGGAGCCAAGGCAGGTGGATGGAATTAGTATACAGATCAGCCATGATCTCATTGAATGGCAGAACAGGTTCGAGGGCCTTTTAAAAGGCCTTCTTCCTGTGTTCCTATGATTCAAGAACAATAGAGGCAGAAACCTAAAAATAGACTTGCTCCCACCTCCTTGCTCAGGAAATGGTGTATTGTACGGAAAGGTCGAACTAGGGCAAAATAATTCATAAAATATACATTGGTGGCCTTGTTACTGGAGCATTGGACTTGCAACCTGGGGACCCAAGTCTCAATCCTAGTCTTAGGGGGGAGAAATTCAGTGGGTTAGCGCCCGTTGGGGGGGAGGCGCAATAACGGGGTGCTAATGACTTACTGCCCGGGCGCAGCGAGATGAACGACTCCCGCTAACTTGGCCGGGAGGTTTGCAGCGGCGGTAACACTTTGCCCCATGATCTCCTGCGCCCGGAGATCGTGACGTCATTGTCCTATGCAGCGCGCCCCGGACCCGAACTTCGGTTCCACCCCCTGCAACATCGCCGGGCGAAAACACCGACAGCTGCAGGAGGCGTTGTTCGGGAGGCCGGGTGTTTCGGGGGCAGAAGTTAAAGGGCAGGCTGCCGAGCTAAGTAGGAAAATTCCTGAAAATTTTTTTTTTCAATTCTCCTGGGCCGCGATCGATCAGCCCGGCACTCTGCTGGAGTACATGAGGCTGATCAGGCCGGATCGCGGCCGCCGTCGGGGACCAGCTGACTGGTCCTAATGCAGAGCCTGTAGCGATGGCCTTTCCCTTTAAATGAGGGAAGGAGCCCCAGAATGCGGCAGCGCTGCACGGGACGTTGTGCACCACTACCGTCCCGCCTGTGTCCTTTAGCGCTCCAGGAAGGAAGTGGAGCACTTGATCTAGCGCTCTACTTCCTTCCTAGAGCGCAAACACCGAATTTAGAAAAAAGCTGGGAATCATTAGCGGCTGGCGCTAAGTTTCCCAGCTTTCAAAAGTTACCGCCCCCAAACGGAGCAATACCAAATTTCTCCCCCTTAGAATCATAGAATGATACAGCACAGAAGGAGACTATTCTGCCCATTGCGCCTGTGCCGGTTGACCGATGTTTGTGCTTGGCTTTATCCACCTGACAGTATGCTTCACCAACTTTCACTGGGCTGGTTTTGGAAAGGAAAAAAAAAAAATCAGATTATGTGTGAGAGAGGTTCAATCTGGAAGACTCCATTCTACTCCCTTGGCAAGAAAACCAAAGAGAGTGTTCACAGAACTGACCATGGGTCAGAAAAGGCCTCATGAGGATAGCATGGATGGGCGTGAAGAGAAAAATTAAGGAAAAATTAGGAATAAAAATGTACGGTCGAGTAATATAATGCTGGAACATGCACGATGGGCTGGATGGTCTCCTTCTGTGCTGTATGATTCTAAATGCTTAAATTAGGTTTTAAAAAAAAATCAAGTGCTAATATTCCTACATTACAACAGTGACTACGTTTTACAAGTACTTCATTAGCTGTAAAGCGCTTTGGGACGTCTTGGGGTCATGAAATGTACTATAGAAATACAAGTTCTTTCTTTTTCTCTAGTAAGAGAATGCCAGTTATCAAAATTCAGAATGTCCAGTAGAGCGTTTTGAGCTAGAATCGACACATTTATTAGTACACTGTTTTCCTACTTATTTGTATGTTCTGAAGAAACAAAAGATAGATCACCCCAAAAAAAAGGTTGAATATCAAGCTCACTCATGGCACAGAAAAAAAAGATCTATTTTTAATTAAAACTCCTAATTCATGCAGTACTTCCTGCATAAAAATAAAGGCTCTCATGACTCAAACCTGAATGAAGTATGCCTGAACCAGGTAAGGCAACCGTCAGCAGTCAGCTGAACGTCTTCTGTTTAGGGCCTGTGTTTAGAAACATAGGACTGTGAAGGCAAAATTATTATTGTACAAGAATCCATGTATGTTGCTTTGGAAACCTATGCATTGCGGAATAGTAATAATCTGCTTGAAGCAAATTCAGAGTACAACAGCAGGCTTTGCAAAAATGAATCTTTGCTTCTCTTCTTTGGCATATATTTTTGAAATATGCTGATTGAAGTGACCAGCTTTTATAGGCGAGTCAGAATTGTGCTCGACATTTTGTGAATGAATGGGAGTCCTTGGGAAAAGAAAGCGAGGTTGTTTGTGCTTCTGAATGGCTGTTAAACTAGCGGCAATTTTTTTCTACTGGTTTACAAAGACCGTGTTAATTAAACAAAATTAAAATTAAAATATCAACTCTACCAAATTGGTCAATTATCTCAAAGACACCCACTAATTTTTGTCAAATTGTGTAAAGAAAAATCACTTAACTTAAAAAAATACAGTAAGTGCTCCTTCCAGTGGGTTACCCATTTTGTTTAAGTAGTTTATGAAAAATAATTATAATTCAAAAAACATTGTATACATATAAGGGTGCGCACTGAATAATGTGTGCAATCAAGGAGGCAAGACGACTATGGACAATCAAAAGGGTATTGCTCCTTCATGACCTAAATACTCAGTTTATATGTGAAACATACTGTGTGATGTGTTAATGATCCTTTGCACACTAAGTACAAAATTAGATAGCAATATTTATTGAAATTCTAATGTTGCTATAATTACGTTGGTATTCTGCGGCAAAGAAAAGCTGTGTATGTGTGTGTGTGTGAGAGAGAGAGTGAGAGAGACAGACAGACAGATAGATAGATAGAGAGAGAGAAACAGAGATGTAAGGGCCAACGTCTACTTTTCTCCTAACGAACGCATTTAAACCTGAATAAGCTCTTTAAATGTTAAATTTCAAAACAAATTTTTCATTATCCACATAAAATTTTAAATCATATGGGGAATGTTGATTTTAATGGAAAAATTGCTTTGTGCCGACTTTTGTAGAATAAAAATCCATGGAGTAAGGCTTCAGTTTGGCACCTGCACAAGAACATTCTTGATGAAGCAAAGGTTGTCTTCATTAAGAGCATTAATATTCATGCAGCATGGTAATTTTGACACAGAAAAGGTCTCTGTAACCTTTTCTTGTGTTAGAATTTTTTACTTCTCAAGGAAATTACAGTCCAGCAATGACTTAATTAATGCTAGGTTTCTTCAGGAGGTTTTTGAGGACCTGTCAGTTTTGGTCTTGCAGTAGCTGTCAAACAGAGAGAAGATTCAGGCTGGGCAGGTTGAAGGAGGGGAGATGAGACGCTCATCAAAAAAATCCTCACGCTACAGAACACTTGATACCTCCCACAAATTCTTTAATTTGGTAACCAGCCGTTCTGTTATAGAGCATCACTTCAGATCCCTTTGTCATTAATGAATCACTCAGAAATTGATCGCGTGCAAGGCTAGAACTACACTTTTGAGTTCCCATTCCTGTAAAAGCCAAAAGCAACAACGGCGAGTTATTTTCTTGGTGGGGGGAGGGGGGCGGGGGGGAGAAACACAAAATGATGACGATTTATGTATCTGACTCGCGCTAATTCAGCAGCCATGATATCAGATATTTGGGAGGAAGGGCTTCAATGCCAGCAACAGGAGGCTTCTGATTAGTGCAGGTACACACAGCAGTAAGGATCTGCCCGCAAATGCGTAGCCATTACTCAAGAAGCCACTGCGACTGCATCAAGCACCTTAGAAGCTGGTACAGTTTCTGTAATTAACAGCATTGCAGAGCTCAACATAACAGGTATCCTAACCATAAGTGACCTTTAACTAATCCATGGCCTCAGACACATTTCAATTTCCCTTCAAAAAAGGAGCCTAACTATAATAACGTGCTGTTATAAAGAATTAATGAAGGAACATTGGGGGAAATATATATATATATATATATATAAAATGATGTTTTCAGATTTCTCGTCACCTCTTTCATATCAATTTTTTTTATATATATATATATATATATATTTGAAGAAAAGAGTTTGTCAAACAAAAAATAGTATGCGGCCTGTAAGGTGGCATGCTCTAACTTCTTGACATTAAAAAATGTGAAGCTATAGCAGCAATTCCTTTATCGTGTCCCTTAAAAATAGCAATTTGAGAAAGCGCTTGTAACACAATATGGAAGGTGGTGTATTTTACTGATAATGTATGGATGACAGATAGTTTTATAGTAAGAGGTTCAGCACTGCCTTGCCAACAGTGTAATAAATTGTTAGCGGAGAAAGGGTAGCATGAAATCCTCTTCTCCCTCCTAGCCAAGCAGCCATAGTGCAGTAATTACACTGTGTGAAAATATGGGATTAATTAGAGTGGTACACTAACATGCTATAGCCTCATTAAAAGCTGAGCAGGATTGCTATATAAACTGCCACTCCAAGGACTACTGCTAATGTGAAAAGACAAAGTTTTTTTTCTCATACTCCTTTTGCTGATTATCTTACTTAAGGCCACTTACGACATTTCCCAAAGGTAGTTTGGTATATAGACCCCCGCCCCCACCCACCACATCATTATTTCATCAGCCTGCGTAAAAAAAAAAAAAAACGCCATCATTTCCCTGAAACTCTCGCCTTGCTCCCCCCCCACCCCTCAGCTTTGCGGTTAATCCCGCTGCAATAAAATAAAATAGCCATTGAAAGCCCACAGGCGGAAGGATGGCTGTTCACTTTTGATGCAGTCCTCCAAGAGAAGGGCTTTTGCGGGTGATGTGATTTTCCTTTCTTTTGGTATGCAACCGTCTGAAATGAAGTTGCTACAATTGTAGTGCTCGCTGTATTTTCACTGACATCCCCTTCAGGGATTGCTATGGGGATCGCCAGCAACCCACCAATCTTGCCTACGGCTCATGGATCAAAATGACATTCGGTCAGTATCAGCAGATTATGAACTCTGGAGTCCGACACCACCGCATTGTTCTTCTATCTAAATATGAACAATAAGGCGCAACAAATCCTCCGCTGACAGGTTATTCTCCCTTATCATTTTTCCTTGTCTGTGCTGCTCAGTTTCTGTTTCTTTACACCAGTCCTGTATGTTATTATCAAGACTGAGGAGCAGCGATAAATCACGGCTATTTCCCTCATTGCCATGTGGGTCACTTTCCCTTCAATGGGAAGCTGTGTCTGTCGTCCATGCTAACGTCTGCAACAGGCTCCAAATAGCTGAAGAAATAGTTCAACGTTTTCAGAGTGAAATGAGGGGGGGAGAAAAGGTCAAACAAATGTTTGGCTGCAACAGCAATTCAACTGCAAAAATCTAAACATAGAAGAGAATTTAATTTCTCAATCCAACTTTTTCTTTTCCCCAGAAAATAAAGCGAATTGAGAATAATCTCCCTTCTGCATAAAAGTAAAAATGTATGTATTCAACAAAAACTTGCATTTATATAGCGCCTTTAATGTAGCAAAATGTCCCAAGGTGCTTCACAGGAGCAAAATTTGACACTGAGCCACAAAAGGAGATATTAGGACAGGTGACCAAAAGCTTGGTAGGTTTTAAGGAGTGTCTTAAAGGAGGAGAGAAACATGTAGGGAGGCAGAGCGGTTTAAGAAGGGAATTTCAGACCTTAAGGCCCAGGCAGCTGAAGGCACGGCCGCCAATGACGGAGCGATTAAAATCAGGGATGCTGAAGAGGCCAGAATTGGAGGAGCGCAGAGATCTCGGAGGGTTGTAGAGCTGGAAGAGATTACAGAGATAGGGAGTCTATGTAAACAATAATGATGGCAGGGCTACTAATCTCAGGCCATCTGCAATGTTAGCTGCCATCGTAAAAACACTAAAATTTGAAAAAACTCAAAAATTGGTTCAAATGCTAGCAAAACGTGTTATATTGTCAACACAATGGTCATTAAAAATTCCCGGAGCACTCAGCTATTCACAAGGCAACAAAAACCTACTGGAATGCATCCAAGATCTTAAGGAAATGCGGGTAGAAGTTGGGGGCGGGTGGGGTGAGGGGGACTATAGGCTGCGGTACAGGGGAAGTACCAGATAGCTGTAAAAAAACTAATATTGTTCCAGATTTTTTTCAAGTCAGAAGCAGGATCCTGAGAATTATAGCCTGTTAGCTTGACATCTATAGTAGGAAAACATTGTAGTCTATTATAAAGGAAGTAATTCAAGAGTGTTTAACAAAAGTAAAGGCAATAATTCCAACCCAGCATGGGTTCCTGAATGGCAGATCAAGCCTACCACATTTATTCAAATTATTTCAAGGTGTGAGCCAAAATTGGTGGATAAGAGTAATTGGTGGATATTTGGACTTTCAGATTGGTATTTGGTAACATGCCTAAACAAGAAACTTGTAGTTGACATGCATGATCTCGAGTTAAAGGAAGATGTTGTCAATTGTATTATAAATGAGGCAACTAGTGGGAAACAAAGATCTGCGATCATTGATAATCACTTTAATTTTACAGCTATGGCTAACACTAAGTAGAAACATAGAAACATAGAAGATAGGAGCAGGAGTAGGCCATTTGGCCCTTTGAGCCTGCTCCGCCATTCAATGAGATCATGGCTGATCATCCAAATTCAGTACCCTGTCCCTGCCTTCTCCCCATATCCCTTGATCCCTTTAGCCTTAAGAAATATATCCAACTCTTTTTTGAATATATTTAATGAACTGGCCTCCACCGCCCTCTGTGGCAGAGAATTCCACAGGTTCACCACTCTCTGGGTGAAGAAATTCCTTCCCATTTCAGTCCTAAATGGCTTACCCCTTATCCTTAGACTATGACCCCTGGTTCTGGACTCCCCGGCCATCATAAACATCCTTCCTGCATCTAGTCTGTCCAGGCCTGACAGAATTTTATAAGTTTCAATGAGATCCCCTCTCAATCTTCTAAACTCCAGTGAGTATAAGCCCAATCGACACAATCTCTCCTCATACGTCATTCCTGCCATCCCAGGTATCAGCCTGGTGAATCTTCGCTGCACTCCTTCCATGGCAAGAACGTCCTTCCTCAGGTAAGGCGACCAAAACTGCACACAATACTCAAGGTGCGGTCTCACCAAGGCCCTGTACAACTGTAGCAAGACATCCTTGTTCCTGTACTCGAACCCTCTTGCTACGAAGGCCAACATACCATTTGCCTTCTTAACCGCCTGCTGCACCTGCATGCTTACCTTCAGCGACTGGTGCACAAGAACACCCAGGTCTCTTTGCACTTCCCCTTCTCCCAATCTATTGCCATTCAAATAATAATGGCAATATTATTGTATTGCCCAAAAGTAACCCAGTGTTCAGTCCTGCTGTGCATAACATTAATAAATGATCATTGAGAACAATCCAGACTTAATGGGCATGGATCCACAGCACAAAATTACCGTGGCTTAAATCGGCACTAAATTGGCAATCTCACTTGAAGGGCACAGAATTGCTGGTGTTGGAAATTCAAAAATGTCACTTCTGTGATAGGGATTGAGGAATATTGTAGGGACGGAGTATAAGGGGGGGAAAATTCGGTTGGTTTTCGCCTCCCGTTAGTGCCTACAGGGGTCACTAACGGGGGGGGGGGAGCTAGGAACTTAGCGCCGCTCGCAAAATTGACCAGTCGTTTTGTGGTGGTGCTAAGCACTACCGCCACAATCTCCTGCACCCACAGATCGTGACGTCAGTCGAGCGTGCAATGCCCCGGGAGTGCCCCGGACCGGATATTGAGTCGCGCCCCCTGCTGCTAGGAACGTCAGGTAGAGGGGAATGTTTTCAAGTCGGGAAGGGGCTGGGGGAGCGCTACTTAAAGGCGGGCGCTTCCTGGCTTTTCTTTTCGGCAAAAGTTTTGGTACACGCAAGTTGAGAGGGAGAGAGACGTCTGGAGAGATTCAACGCTGTCCGAAGGAGTTTTGGCCCTCAGCACCATTTGAGGTTCCTAAGTGCCCAGCTCTTTCCCTGGGCCTATCCATTAGTGCTTCCAACACAATTGCTTTAGAGGTCTCTCCAGGCCGAGATTCAAGGCTGCAATGAGCAGGGTGTGGCTGGCCAGCAAGATGGCCCCTCCCCTTTAAGAACTGGACGGCGCCAGTTTATCTGGTTTCCATGGTAACTGACATCGCCTGAGCTTTGGTAGCGCTCTGAGGTAGCGCCTCGCTCCCCGATGTTAGCGCCTTACCAACCCTCTGAGGACGATAGAGGCGAATTTTGCAGTTGGAGGTGATAATTAGCGCCGGGCGCTAAGCTTTGCACCCGGCCGATATTAGCGCCCCAAAATGGGCGATACCAAATTTTTCCCCCAGGTAGTGCATCTAACTATGCTACACCTGCCCTCGGAGTGCTCCATTTCTAACAATAACATCCCTCACTGGTCAGCACAAATAGTCATAAAAATTATCTTGATTAAAGTATTATCATAGAATCTTACAGCACAGGAGGCCGCCACTTGGCCCATCGTGTCTGTGCCGGCTCTTTGAAAGAGCTATCCAATTAATTCCACTCCCCCCTGCTCTTTCCCCGTAGTCCTATAAATGATTCCTTTTCAAGTAGTTATCCAATTCCCTTTTGAAAGTTACTATTGAATCTGCTTCCACCACCCTTTCAAGCAGTGCATTCCAGATCATTACAACTCGCTGCCTAAAAAAATTCTCCTCTTCTCCCCCTCTTGTTCTTTGGCCAAATATCTTAAATTGGTTGTCCTTTGTTTACCGACCCTCCGGTCAGTGGAACAGTTTCTCCTTATTTACTCAATCAAAACCCTTCATGATTTTGAACACCCCTTAGCCTTCTCAGTTCTAAGGAGAACAATCCCAGCTTCTCTGGTCTCTCCACATAACTGAAGTCACTCATCCCTGGAACCATTCTAGTAAATCTCCTCTGCACCCTCTCCAAGGCCTTGTCATCCTCCTTAAAGTGTGGTGCCCAGAATTGAACACAATACTCCAGCTGAGGCCTAACTAGTGATTTATAAAGGTTTATCATAACTTTCTTGCTTTTGTACTCCATGCCGCTAGTTATAAAGCCAAGGATCCCATATGCTTTTTTAACAGCTTTATCAACTTGTCCTGCCACCTTCAAAGATTGGTGTATGTAACCCCCCAGGTCTCTTTGTTCCTGCACCCCCTTTAAAATTGTACCCTTTCGTTTTTATTGCCTCTCCTCATTCTTCCTCCCAAAATGCATCACTTCACTCTCTGCGTTAAACTGGATCTGCCATGTGTCTGCCCATTTTACCCGTCTATGTCCTCCTGAAGTCTGCTACTATCCTTCTGTTTACTGCATTTCCAAATTTTGTGTCATCTGCAAACTTTGAAACTATGCCCTGTGTACCCAAGTCCTGATCATCAATGTACCTCAAAAAGAGCAGTGGTTCTAACACTGACCCTTGGGGAAACACCACTGCATGCTTCCCTTCAGTCTGAAAAACTACCGTTCACCACTACTCTCTGCTTTCTGTCTCTTAGCCAATTTCATATCCATGGAGCCACTGCCCTTTTAATCCCAGGGCTTCATCTATAAAAAGTAGAATGTTTACTTTTACAGATGATTCAAATTGTGTAGTAAAGGATAACATTTAGAGTTCTAGAGAGCGGTGTATAACATGTTTAGTTTTGAGCTTGAAATTTTGCCCTCTGTTTATTTTGTAATATGTTCGGAATGGTTGTGTGTATTTGAGAGAAAACCAGAACCACGAACAGCAGAGAAAGAGTTAACTGAAGGGAGGGAAATCCTGGGAAGGCTTGTACCATTAGTCAATTTGTCATTTTGAGGAGGAATTCTGGATTAAAGCCCTGAACATAAATGTTAAAATTGATTCCCTAACTGAGCGCTCACAGAGAGACTGTGGGAAGTTGCAATCCCACAGCCCCTGATTTGCTGTCTATTTAAATTAACAGATGGAGATGAAGAGGTTGTGGGCCCATGATTTCTTGACCAACACTCTCTGTGAGCGCCACTCTCTGTGAGATGAAATCAACCCCGTTATCTTATAGAATCATAGCATCATACAGCACAGGAGGAGGCCATTCGGCCCATCGTGCATGTGGCAGCTCTTTGAATGAGCTATCCAATTAGTCCCCCTCCCCTGTTCTTTCCCCCATGCCCTGCAAAATGTTTCCCCTTCAAGTATTTATCTAATTCCCTTCTGAAATGTATTATTTAATCAGGCAGTGCATTCCAGATCATAACAACTCGCTGTGTAAAAACAATTCTCCTCATCTCCCCTCTGGTTCTTTTGCCAATTACCTTAAATCTGTGTCCTCTGGTTACCGACCCTCCTGCCAGTGGAAACAGTTTCTCCCGATCTACTCTATCAAAACTCCTCATTATTTTGAATGGGAGGTTCTGTCCCCGGGTGAAATATTAACAGAACTTTTTTAGTTACACTAAATAATGTTGCTGAGATGTTGGATGGAGTAGAAAAGGTAAAAGTTAGTTGAATTACTTCTTAACTTTTATAATTTTTGGTTGTCACTATAATATCCCATCTCTAACCCAATGGCAAGGGGTGTTTGTCTGATACTTGTAGTTGGCCTGGTCTCCATGTTTTAACTGCACCAAGCTGACACTTAGGGAAAGAGAGAGATGGAGCGAGAGGGAGGGGGGGAAAGAGTGTGTGGGGGAGAAAGAGGAAAGAGAGAGGAGAGAGAGAGAGGAAGGAGGAGGGGGAGAGAGAGGGAGCAGGGAAGAGAGAGAGGGGTGAGAGAGTGAGAGGGGAAAGAGAGGAGGTAGAGAGGGGAGAAAGAGGGGGAGAGAGAGGAAACAGAGGAGAGGAGGAAAGAGAGAGAGAGTTAGAGGGTAGAGAGAGAGAGAGGGAGTGTGTGTGTGAGAGAGAGAGAGAGAGAGAGACAGAAAAAAGCGCCTATGGGGTTCGGTGAGATGTATAAGAAGAAATATTCTGTGCAAACCAGAAAACATGATTAGTAACTGAGCAGGCAACAGGTGAGCAAAGGAACATCTTCCAGACTGCCACCGAGTCAATAACATTTCCTCCTTTCAAGTGTTCTGAAAAAAATCGTGTCAGTTGCTGATTTGGAGCAGGGCAATGATTGAAAACAATGGTCAGATGATGGAACACGCTGGGATGGGCTGAATGGCTTTGCCGAAAGTATAACTTTGGTCCATTCTTCTATTTCTGAATTTTTAAGAATTGATACTTCCTTCATTCGATGTTATTCCTGTCTTCCTATTATTCATGGTGCCCTCTCGCTCCCACTGTGTTTTGCACCGTTTTCTGCTCTAGAGGGCAGACAAGCAACCTGTTCACAGGCCCTTGTCAGAGATACTCCTGAATCAGCCTTGAGGAGCTATGTGAAATTGGCCCGGGTTGATTTGCTTTCCAATTTTCCCTTCCTTGCGAGGAAGAATGCCGTCATCCACAGCTGGCACAGATGTTGTCAAGTATTCACCGTGTAATGAATTGCACATAAAACCTGCGGGAGGATTCTCTGTGCGGACCACCTATGCATGGAGTTTTAAACATCACCCTCAGAATGTACTAAGGTGCAGGATGCCGCACTAGTAACAGAGCATTCACTAACATTCCTTCACATGAATGAGGGACCCCGCAGCTCATGAACTCGACAACAACTTATATTTATATAGCGCCTTTAACGTAGTAAAATGTCCCAAGGCGCTGCACAGGAGTATTATAAGACAAAAACATTTGACACCGAGCCACCTAAGGAGATATCAAAGAGTTAGGTTTTAAGGAGCGTCTTAAAGGAGGAAAGAGAGGTAGCGAGGCGGAGAGGTTTAGGCAGGGAATGCCAGAGCTTAGGGCCTAGGCAACAGAAGGCACGGCCACCAATGGTTGAGTGATTATAATCAGCGTTGCTCAAGAAGGCAGAATTAGAGGAGCGCAGATATCTCGGTGGGGTTGTGGGGCTGGAGGAGATTACAGGGATAGGGAGGGGCGAGGCCATGGCGGGATTTGAAAACAAGGATGAAAATTTTGAAATCGAGGCGCTGCTTAACCGGGAGCCAATGTAGGTCGGCAAGCACAGGGGTGATGGGTGAACGGGATTTGGTGCGAGTTAGGACACCAGCAGCCGAGTTTTGGATGACCTCAAGTTTAGAATGTGGGTGGCCAGCCAGGAGTGCGTTGGAATAGTCAAGTCTAGAGGTAACAAAGGCATGGATGAGGGTTTCAGCAGGCAAGGGCGGAGAAAGGCAATGTTACGGAGGTGGAAATAGGCAGTCTTTGTTATGCTGCAGATATATGGTTGGAAGCCCATTTCAGGGTCAAATATGACACCAAGGTTGTGAACAGTGTGGTTCAGCCTCAGGCAGATGTTAGGGAGAGGGATGGAGTCAGTCGCTAGGGAACAGAGTTTGTGGTGGGGACCAAAAACAATGGCTTCGGTCTTCCCAATATTTAATTGGAGAAAATTTCTGCTCATCCAGAACTGTATGTCGTTCAAGCAGCCTGACAATTTAGAGACCGTGGAGGGGTCGAGAGAAGAGGTAGTGAGGTAGAGCTGGGTGTACAGGGACTCGTGACCTCTGAGGGTCTTCATCCCAAAATAAAAGAATGTTGACTGACCAGAAACATTTGCTTCACTATTTAATAATGGCAATCCGAGAGAGATTTCTTCTTATTCTATTTTAATGTCCTGATGATTAATTTGCACAATTCATTATAAATATTAATATTTTCTCACCATATTTTATATTTTAAGATGGTTTTTCATAATCAGCAGTGAAGTTAGATAAAAATTGAATCATGACCAATTGATTACATGTCATGGTTTTCTATTGGTAATACAACATCTGCACATGACAATCTGCTTTCGCCTTGTGGGCAATACAATATCCAATATCAACAGTGCTCAAAGAATAAGATTTGATATTATAGACCCCCTCATTATATACATCAGTTTTATTCATTCTCCTCCACCAGGTTCTCCACATCCATTCAGTTTTTAAAACTTTTTTTTGTGGGGTATGGGTTAAGTTTCAATATTCAATTCCCTCAAGCAAGAAGGATGTGGGCGTCGCTGGCAAGGCCGGCATTTATTGACCATCCCTAGTTGCCCTGAGAAGGCCTTCTTCTTGAACCGCTGCAAGCAGTTTGATACAATTGAATAGGCCACTTCAGAGGGCAGTTAAGAATCAGCCATGTTGGCGTGGCTCTGGAGTCAGGTCGGGTAAGGACGGCAGGTTTCCTTCCCTAGAGGGCATTAGTGAACCAGTTTACGACAATCCGACAGTATCATGGTCACTTTTGCTGATTGCAGCTTTTTATTTCCAGATTATTCGTTGGACTGAATTCAAATTCTCAAATTGCTATGGTGAGATTTAGAACTCATGTTCTCTGGATCATTAGTCCAGTAACCTAACCACTACACTCTCTACCGTAACCACAGATGGCGTGGTAAAATCACAGGCGTAGGCTTGTACCCCACCATTTCGGTGGTGCCAATGGTGGGATTTCAACTCACGTTCTCTGGATTACTAGTCCAGCAACATCACCACTACCACACCCAATGACACATCTTGTTGTTGAGGTATCATCGGGAACTCCATTCTTTATAGGTGAGGATGTGCCTTGGAAGCCACTTTGCCTCTTCGCTCAGTCTTTTTATGAAGAATCAGAGAGTGTTAAAGGATGTTGACTGACACGGTGTTGGCACAAAATGAAGATGTCAAGCAGAATTTCTGGACAGTAGCAGAATTAAACTCAGTGCAAAACACAATTTTTTCGTCCTTAAGTAATAGTTGCCATTTAAAAAAAAAATATTCAGATGCGGGTATAATTCTGCAGTGTATCACAGGGTTTCAGAGTGCAGGATTATGCTCATAATTCCTACACGGCGTATTTAGCCTCTTTGCCTGGTCAAACAGCCTCCTCCCCATCTCCAATATTTTGATAACTAATAAACAAAAGTGTTCAAATAATTTTTTTTTTATTACATTAATTTTTTTTTAAACACCCCTGTGATTTTTCTCCCGGGTGTTGTTCACAGCAGTGTCCTGGAGATTCACCTTTCATTGCTAGAGACTCCAGGGCAATCCTGGAGGGTTGGCAACCCTAATCCACCTTTCAGTAGCTCTTTATAAAATGGTCTTAATGAAATCCTGGGAATAGGTTACCTGCTCGCCCATCTTGGTAGGGCTACTGTGTGTGTTGTGGAGGAAGGGGATGTCATGAATCTTATCATGACTCATGAAGTAACACTGGGCGGCCAGCTGGTGGCGCCATCCAAGGAGTATAAATACTCGGGCATGGGCCCAGCTTGCTCAGGATGTTTCTGTAACCAGGAACTAGTGATGTAACTAGAAATCTCATGGTTGTGAAACAGTTGATTAAAGCCTTGTTTTTTGACTCAAACCAAGCACTCAGTCGTCTTTTTACATCAGGGGATACTTATTAAAAAAATCTCCAGGTCCTCAGATCCATTCAGCCCTGCAGAAGCTTCCTTAAAATCAAGTCGCCTTCGACTTTCTTTTGTGTGTTGGGAACGGGAGTTTATCCATTTACTTTTGGCTGGTATTGGAGTAATGGTACATCTGCTGGCAGGAAATGCTCAGCAGAAAGTGGAGAATTTGGTGTAAATGTTAGCTTCTGAAGAGGATAAATGCCGTCATAGAATACACTGGAGCAAATCTCCAAATGAGGACTCATGGCCCTGAATCTGCGGCCAGCAGCGAAGCGACAGTGTTCGCTGCTGGCCCCCGAAGTATGCTCCGCCCAAGGTCCTCGCGATCCCCATGTCGGGAACTTCGGGTTTTCCGACCTTGAATTCAATTCAACGGAGTTTAATGGGGATCCCCTTGCGCGAGCTGCTGTGACGTCAAGAGGCTGTCTAAGCAGCCAATCAAAAGGCAGAATTCTCACAGACAGCAAACAAGGAAGTGAGTAAGCCCTTAAAATTCTAACTTTTTAAAATAGTTAGAAAGAGCAAAACAAAGATTAGGATTCTCACACGGGGAAAAGGCAAACCTGAAATAAAGACCCTCAAATTAAAAAAAAAGATTTACAATAATTCTTTTGAAAAGTTTTGTTAAAATTTTACTTTATTAAAATGGACAAATTTCACATGGCACAACATTAAAATTAGTTTTCCAGGCCCTTAACGTTTGTTTAGCAGTCAATACGCTGTTAAAACCCCAGTTACACCTAATCCCTTTGGGTTTAACTTTTAGTGGGGAATTTAACAGTGTAATTACTGCAGAAGGGCCAAAGTTTTCATCAATTTCAATGATTTACGAGATTTCACTGATTGCCGGCTCTATGGGGGGGAGGGGGGGTGGTCACTCAGCGGAGCCTGTTTCGGAGCTGTCATTGACAGACTGCAATTTTGGGATTTCCACAAGCGCTTGCGCACGCGCTAAATCTTGCAATTGCGGTCAGTTTCAAAGGCGGAATCACGGCCAATTTCGGGCCAATAATGTTAACTTAGGCAAAGCTAAATCCCTCCAACTACTCCTCCAACTGGCTCAGAAATACATTGGTGCTGGTGCAACAAGAAAGCAAAGATCTTAAGCACACCGAGTCCGATCTTCTGTTCCTATTGCAAGGGTGAAGTAATTTGGCACTTGCTGACCTCGGGGAATTTCCTGAAGTCAGTCTCAATTGGCCAGGCTCAGTGAACTCGCGGGGCGGTGCGCTGGGCAGAGGGGAAGCGGTGTCAGTGTGGGAAATTGCACATGTTTTCAGCTCCTAAAGGGAGACAGAAGTTGTTCCACCGTACTCATTTGAAATGTTTGTTTGTCTTTGGAAAACAAAGACACATAAATGTTTCAAATGAGTATTTTTAAAGAGCTTTTCATAGAATGATACAGCACAGAAGGAGGCCTGTGCCGGCTCTTTGAACGAGCTATCCAATTAGTCCCACTCCCGCCTGCTCTTTCCCCATAGCCCTGCAAATTTCTCCTTTTCCAGCATACATCCAATTCCCTTCTGAAAGTTACTATTGAATCTGCTTCCATCATCCTTTCAGGCAGTGAATTCCAGATCAGAACAACTCGCTGAGTAAAAAAAAATTCTCCTCATCTTCCCCTTGGCTTTTTTTGCCAATTATCTTAAATCTGTGTCCTCTAGTTACTGAACCTCCTGCCAATGGAAACAATTTCTCCCTATCTATTCTATTCAATCTCCTCAGAATTTTGAACTCTTCTATTAAATCTCTCCTAAATCTTTTCCAAAGGTTGCGTGAGGGGTGAAGTGGTGCCTGGAAACAATCAGCAGGTTATGGAGGCAGTCTGTGTATAAGTGATGTTTGGCATTTCAGGGCGCGCACCCTGGAGAGCAGCAGGGCTGTCATAGGCTTCATTATCAAGAGTTGTGTATGGAGCTGAACCCTGTAAAATCGTCAGCCAGCAGCCCCACTCCTGACCATATGACGGAGGGAAGAACATTGGTGCAGCAGCTGGAAGTGGTTGGGCTGAGGGCGCTGCCCTGAAGATCTTCTGCAGTGATGTCCTGGGGTTGCGATGATTGGCCTCGGAAAACCACGACCGTCTTCCTTTTAGTCTAGTTAGACTTAACACCCATGGATCTCAGGTTTGCTAGGGTTTTTGGAGCCATACTTGGTTGTACGCTGCTTTGATGGCGAGGTCACCTCTTCTCTGGCATTCAGCCCTTGAATCCATGACTGGATCAAGGCTTTCACGTGGTTCCGACAGAAGCTGAACTGAGAGCCAGCGAGCATGTTATTGGTGAGCAGGCTTCATTTGATGGCACTGTTGATGACTTCTTCCATCACCTTTCTGATGATTGGGAGGCATAGAACTTATGCATGCTAAACACAGAAAACAGCAGGCTACAGAAAGATCTAGGTAGTCCCACAACCAATGTATGGGACTGAAGCTCAGTCGCCCTACCACATCCAGTGGAGAATGGTGACGGACAATCGGTCAACTAACGGGAGGAGGAAGCTCCACAAACATCCCCATCCTCGACCATGGTGAAGCCCAGTCTCGGAGTACATGTGACGAGGCTCAAACGTCAAAAATGCCAAGTGGACGATCCTTCTTGGCTCTCTCCCGAACCCCCCCCCCGCCCCCCACCATCTGATACAGCGGTAATTGGTCCTGCGTTTTGCAGGGAAAACATATCTGGGCAATTTTCCACCTTGTTGGATAGATGCCAATGTCATAGCTGTACTGGAATAGCTTGGCTGGTGGTGGGGTGGAGTGGGGGTAGGTGGTGGTGCAGAGGGGTGATGTGACTAGTTCTGGTGTGCAGGTCTAAAGCCAGATGCTGTCAGAGTTCACAGCCACGCCTGAGCCCAGTGCACACAGCAGCTTCTTAATGTCATGTAGAGTGAAGCTAATTGGTTGGACACTGGCCTCCAAGATGGGGGGCTCGGGAGAGAGCCAAGAGGGATCGTCCACTTGGCATTTTTGACGTTTGAACCTCGTCACTTGTACTCCGAGACTGGGCTTCACCATGGTCGAGGATGGGGATGTTTGTGGAGCTTCCTCCTCCCGTTAGTTGACCGATTGTCCGTCACCATTCTCAACTGGATGTGGTAGGGCGACTGAGCTTCAGTCCCATACATTGGTTGTGGGACTACCTAGATCTTTCTGTAGCCTGCTGTTTTCTGTGTTTAGCATGCATACGTTCTGTGCTGTAGTTTCATTAGGCTGGTAGCTCATTTTAAGATATGTCTGATGATGCTCCTGATGTGCCCTCCTATACTCTCCACCGAGCTAGGGTTAGGAGCAATGTTCCCTGTAATTTTGTTTCACGCAAGGGGCCGCGCGTGCCATTCAGAATACCGCCCATGTGCAGGTTTTGCATGGAAGTCAGCAAGCCAGCTACACAAGGTCCCTGGAACACTGCTGGGCCACGCAACTTACAGGGAACATTGGTTAGGAGTGAAGGATGTGTCAGGCCATGAGGTTTCACATTGTGGTGGCATATAATTCTGCTGCTGATGATGCCCCACAGTACCTCAGGGGGGAATTTTGCCGGCGCTCAGGGGGCGGGTTTGAAGGCGGGACATCTGGCAAAATTGCAAAGATTGACAGCGGGTCAGAAACTCGCTGTCAACCGCCTCCAATCAATCTTCCCGGGTGTCGGGTCCCCGATTTGCGCATGGACCCAAAACCTCATGGCGGGAAGAGGATTATAGGCACTTAACTGCTTGTTAACAGGCAGTTAAGAGGCTTTTTCCAATTTTGACAGGTCTACTGCCGGCTTCCCGATGTCGGGGCACCACGTCAGGGTAAGTGTGGCGTGCTGTGGGTCTACTGTAATGTTTGTGCATTGATGACAGCTGCAGAAGTGGTGCGAAGGATCCAATGGTACACTAGTGAGTTTCAGAGGTAAGAAAATGTTGGGAAAATCATTTTTAATGTATTTAGACTTTTCTGTAGGTAACAAGTTTTGAAGTGTTTGTGTAGTCCCACCTCATTGGGAGAACCACTCTCACCAGTGACAGATCGCTTCTGTAACCTCACCTGCAGCTGCTATCTGTTCTAGCCTAAGGAGGGAGTTACTAGAGAGCCTGGGTGCAAGGGCTCACCTTTGTACAGTGATTGTCAGTGTTTGCAGTACCTCAATGCTGTCAAACACTGAAAAATCACCTGTCAAAAAAAATTGTGTGTGGCCCCTTTAAGAAAACCGGCAGATGACGCATCATCAACTGACATCATCTGACACCGGCTTTCTCTTAATTGGCCGGCAAGCCTGTAGGGCGGGCTTAACAGGGCCAATTGATGCAAAATAGCGTCTGTGCGTCGCACGTCGTTGGGGGCGAGATCAGAACCCGGAAGGCAGTTGTCCCGCCCCCAAGCCGCATTGAAAGGTAAAATCCAGCCCTCAGAGTGCCCAGGTTTGGGCTGCTAGATCTGTCCCACTAACATAGCAATAGTGCCGCACTACACAATGGAGGGTGTCTGCACAATGACTGTGTGGTAGTCACTCCTACCAGTGCTATCATGGACAAGATGTGACTGTGACTGGTAGATTGCGGAGAACAAGGTCAAGCAGGTTACTTCCCACCTGATGCAGACGCAGTCTGGCAGCTATGTCTTTCAGGACTTGTTTAGTTCAGTCAGTGCTGATACTGAGCCACTCTTGGAGGTGGACATTGAAAACCCCCACCCAGAATACATTCTGTGCCCCTCCTTCCCTCACTGCTTCCTCCAAGTGATGTTTAACACAGAGGAGTGTGGTTGGCGGCCATAAACAGGAGGTTTCCTTCACTTTGTTTGACCTGAAACCATTAGGCGTCTTGGTGTCCGGAGTCAATGTTGAGAACTCCCAAGGCCAATGGTCAATAGAAAAGAAAACCAGTGGGGTGGGGGGGCAGTGTAAAACAGGCAGCCGATTCACTATCGCCCGCTCTGCGCTCCTGTTCAAGACCAATTTCACCCCCAATAGATCTTAAATAATTATAATATTCTGTTCTAGCCTAAGGAGGGAGTCACTGGAGAGCCTGGGTGCAAGGGCTCACCTTTTTACAGTGATTGTCAGTGTTTGCAGCACCTCAATGCTGTCAAACACTGAAAAATCACCTGTCAAAAAAACACCCCTAACATACAGCACTGAAAATGTTGTCACAAAATTCGAGCCATATATTAGAGATGGAGTATGAATAAAGTCACACATTTGCACCTTATTAGTGGACCCTTGCTGCAATATTGAGCCAGATTGTTCACAATACTGATATGCTGTGACCTCATAGTAAGTGAACTACATGCTACTATGTAGATTATTATAAGCGTATCGCAAACATAAACTGCTTATAGAAAAATAAATACAAAAATATAAAAAGAAATGAGAAGTCTTTAATTTTTAAAAAATGTATAGGATACTGTGTACAATATTCAACAGAAAATATATTCTCACCTGATCATCTAGTTATCGTCTGGAAGCATTTTCTCATGACTATACACACCACAATTCGAAAGACTTGCATTTCCAAATGGAGTGCGCTGCATGAAACAAGGAGCTGTTTCCTGGTTAACTACGGATAAACATTAGCGTAAAGCAGCTCTTCTGCCACTACTTGGGTGCTTACTTGTATTAAAATGGAATTAAAATGACGAGCAAGTCACTCTGTAATAAATCTGCACCCCTAGCAGAGGGAATTAGCTTCCATTATGAATGACAAAAATAAACAGCTGCTTCCTAATTGAAGACATTCAGGTAATGGCCTAATCCAACTGCCACATCTGGAGGAGCGCACAGATCCAGAAGATACGTCTAATGAATCCAAAACATTGAAGTTAAAGGAGGGGATAAGAAAGCATGGTAGGGTGACAGGGCTCCTGGTGTGTTTTTGTTAGCATGGCAACAATAGAGTAGTAATGATTGTGTTACTTCAATATACACTTCACTGTTGTGTTGCTTACTTACAGGTTCACCTAATGTTTTGTTACCAATTGAAATATACACTTTGCAGAAAACTTTTGCTCTACTTGCATCGTAATCCAGCGTTCTATGTATAACTTACATAGAATTTTACAGCACAGGAACAGTTCATTCGGCCTATTTGGTTCATGCCGGTGTTTATGCTCCACACCAGCCTCCTCCCTCTGCTCATCATCTCACTCTATCAGCATATCCTTCTATTCCTTTCTCTCTCAGGTACTTATCTAGCTTCCCCTTAAATGCAGCTATCCTATTCGCGAGTTCCACATTCTACCCACTCTCTGAGTGAAGAACTTCTTATTTCTTTCAATGAAAGAGGCACAGGCAAGAGAAAGAATGCTAGCACGGTAATGTCCTTGCTACCGTCAGTGCTTCTTCCAAGTGGTGTTCAACATGGGGGAGTACTGATTCATCAGCTGAGGGAGGGCGGTAGGTGTTAATCAGCAGGAGGTTCGAATGTACTCTGGGTGGGGGACTTCAATGTCCATCACCAAGAGTGGCTCGGTAGCACCACTACTGACCGAGCTGGCCGAGTCCTGAAGGACATAGCTGCCAGATTGAGGCTACGGCAGGTGGTGAGAGAACCAAGGCAAGGGAAAAATCTACTTGACCTCGTCCTCACCAATCTACCTGTCACAGATGCATCTGTCCATGACAGCATTGGTAGCAGTGGCCACCACACAGTCCTTGTGGAGACGAATTCCTGTCTTCACACTGAGGACACCCTCCATCGCGTTGTGTGGCACTACCATCGTGCTAAATGGGATAGATTCAGAAAAGATCTAGCAGCTCAAAACTGGGCATCCATGAGGCACTGTGGACCATCAGCAGTAGTAGAACTGTATTCCACCACAATCTGTAACCACATGGCCCGGCATATCCCTCACTCTACCATTACCATCAAGCCAGGGGACCAACCCTGGTTCAATAAGGAGTGTAGAAGAGCATGCCATGTGCAGCATCAGGCGTACCTAAAAATGAGGTGCCAACCTGGGGAAGCTTCAACACATGCATGGTAAACAGCAGAAGCAGCATGCTATACACAGAGCTAAGCGATCCATAGAAACATAGAAGATAGGAGCAGGAGTAGGCCATTCAGCCCCTCGAGCCTGCTCCACCATTTAATGAGATCATGGGTGATCATCCAAATTCAGTACCCTGTCCCTGATTTCTCCCCATATCCCTTGATCCCTTTAGGCTTAAGAAATATATCTAACTCCTTCTTGAATATATTTAATGAATTGGCCTCAACTGCCTTCTGTGATAGAGAATTGCACAGGTTCACCACTCTCTGGGTGAAGAAATTCCTCCTCATCTCTGTCCTAAATGGCTTACCCCTTATCTTTAGACCGTGACCCCTGGTTCTGGACTCCCCCACCATCGGGAACATCCCTCCTGCATCTAGTCTGTCTAGTCCTGTTAGAATTTTATAAGTTTCAATGAGATCCCCTCTCATTCTTCTAAACTCCAGCGAATATAAGCCCAATCGACCCAATCTCTCCTCATATGTCATTCTTGCCATCCCAGGTATCAGTCTGGTGAATCTTCGCTGCACTCCCTCCATGGCAAGAACATCCTTCCTCAGATAAGGCGACCAAAACTGCACACAATACTCAAGGTGTGGTCTCACCAAGGCCCTGTACAACTGCAGCAAGACATCCTTGCTCCTGTACTCAAACCCTCTCGCTATGAAGGCCAACATACCATTTGCCTTCCAACCGCCTGCTGCACCTGCATGCTTACCTTCAGCGACTGGTGCACAAGGACACCCAGGTCTCGTTGCACTTCCCCTTCTCCCAATCTATTGCCGTTCAGATAATAATCTGCCTTCCTGTTTTTGCCACCAAAGTGGATAACCTCGCATTTATCCACATTATACTGCATCTGCCATGCTTCTGCCCAATCACCCAACCTGTCCAAATCATCCTGGAGTTTCTCGGCATCCCCCTCACAGCACACATGCCCACCCAGCTTTGTGTCGTCTGCAAACTTGGAGATATTACATCTAGTTCCCTCGTCTAGATCATTAATATATATTGTGAATAACTGGGGTCCAAGGACCGATCCTTGCGGTACCCCACTAGTCACTGCCTGCCACTCGGAGAAAGACCCGTTTATTCCAACTCTTTCCTTCCTGTCTGCCAACCAGTTCTCTATCCAAGTCAGTACCTTACCCCCAATCCCACGTGCTTTAACTTTACACGCTAATCTCTTATGTGGGACCTTATCGAAAGCCTTCTGAAAGTCCAAATACACCACATTCACTGGTTCTCCCTTATCTATTCTACCAGTTACATCCTCAAAAAATTCCAGTAGATTAGTCAAGCACGATTTACCTTTTGTAAATCCATGTTGACTTTGTCCGATCCTGTCACTATTTTCCAAGTGCTCTGCTATTACATCTTTTATAATGGACTCTAGCATTTTCCCCACTACCGATGTCAGGCTTACCGGTCTATAATTCCCTGTTTTCTCTCTACCACCTTTTTTGAATGGTGGGGTTACATTAGCTACCCTCCAATCCATGGGAACTGTTCCAGAGTCTATCAAATTTTGGAAGATGACCAGCAATGCATCTACTATTTCTAGGGCCACTTCCTTAAGTACCCTAGGATGTAGATTATCAAGCCCTGGGGATTTATCGGCCTTCAATCCCATCAATTTCCCTAACACCATTTCCCTACAAATACTGATTTCATTCAGTTCCTCCCTCTCATTAGACCCTATGTTCCCCAACATCTCTGGGAGGTTATTTGTGTCCTCCTTTGTGAAGACAGAGCCAAAGTATGTATTTAATTGGTTGGCCATTTCTTTGTTCCTCATTATAAATTCCCCTGATTCTGACTGCAAGGGACCTACGCTTGACTTCACCAATCTTTTTCGCTTCACATATCTATAGAGAAGCTTTTACAATCAGTTTTTATGTTCCTTGCAAGCTTACTCTCATACTCTATTTTCCCCCTCTTAATTAATCCCTTTGTCCTCCTTTGCTGAATCCTAAACTGCTCCCAATCCTCAGGTTTGCTGCTTTTTCTGGCCAATTTATATGTCCTCTCCTTGGATCTTATGCTATCCCTAATTTCCCTTGTTAGCCACAGTTGAGTCACCTTTTTTGTTTTATTTTTATGCAAAACAGGGATGAACAAATTCTAGGAACAGCACCTCATCTTCCGATTAGGCACTCTGCAGACTTCCGGACTCAATATCGAGTTCAACAATTTCAGATCATAAGCTCGGCCCCTATTTCATTTTTTCTTGTAATTTTTCCACTCCTTTCCCCACCCCCCCCCCCTTTCCTTTTGTTTCTCTCTCACACCTGGCAGCTATCTCTTGCCCTGCCAGTACACTTTACACCTAATCTCAGCCTATTACCATCTCGTCTAGCTTCTAATCTCTTTTACTTCTTTTGTTTCTTTTATTCTTTTGTCCGATCTCGATCTAGTTTCTTTTCTTTCCAGTTTTGAAGAAGGGTTCAACCCGAAACGTCAACTCAAATTTCTCTCCATGGATGTTGCCTGACCTGCTGAGTTTTTCCAGCATTTTCTGTTGTTATTTGAACAAATTCTATAGTTCATCCATGCGATCTTTAAATGTTTGCCATTGCCTATCCACCGTCAACCCTTTAAGTAACGTTCCCCAATCCATCCTTGCCAACTCGCGCCTCATACCATCGTAGTTTCCTTTATTTAAATTCAGGACCCTAGTCTCTGAGTCAAATACTTCACTCTTCATCTTAATGAAGAATTCTATCATATTATGATCGCTCCGCCCCAAGGAGCCTTGCACAACAAGATTGCTAATTATTCTTTTCTCATTACATAATATCCAGTCTAAGATGGCCTGATCTCTAGTTGTAACCTTGACATATTGGTCCAGGAAAGCATCCCGTATACACTCCAGGAATTCCTCCTCCACAGTATTGTTACTAATTTGGTTAGCCCAATCTATATGTAGATTAAAGTCACCCATGATAACTGCTGTGCCCTTATTGCACACGTCTCTAATTTCCTGTTTAATGCCATCCCCAACCTCAGCATTACTGTTTGGGGGTCTGTATACAACTCCCACTAACATTTTCTGCCCCTTGGTATTTCTCAGCTCTACCCATACAGATTCCACATCATCAGAGCTAATATCCTTCCTTACTAATGTGTTAATCTCTTTAACTGGCAATGCTACCCCACCTCCTTTTCCTTTTTGCCTGTCTTTCCTGAATATTGACTACCCCTGGATGTTGAATTCCCAGCCTTGGTCACCCTGGAGCCATGTCTCCGTAATCCCAATTATATCATATTCATTTACATCTATTTGCGCAGCTAATTCATCCACCTTATTACGAATGCTCCTCGCATTAAGACACAAAGCCTTAAGGCTTGTTTTTTTAAACACTCTTAGACCTTTTAGAATTATTATTTACAGTGGCCATGTTTGATTAAACCCTTGATTTCTCTGACTGCCACTTTTGCTTTTCTCCTTCCGGTCTTTTGCTTCTATCCTTGCTTCCCTTTCCTCTGTCTCCCTGCACAGGTTCCCAACCCCCTGCCATTTTAGTTTAAACCCTCCCCAACAGCACTAGCAAACACTCCCCCTAGGACATCGGTCCCGGTCCTGCCCAGGTGCAAACCGTCCAGTTTGTACTGGTCCCGCCTTCCCCAGAACCAGTTCCAATGTCCCACGAATTTGAATCCCTCCCCCTTGCACCATTCCTCTAGCCACGTATTCATCTGAAATATCCTTCTATTTCTACTCTGACTAGCACGTGGCACTAGTAGCAATCCTGAGATTACTACCTTTGAGGTCCTGTTTTTTAATTTACCTCCTAACTCCCTATATTCAGCTTTTAGGACCACATCCCGGTATTTACCTATATCGTTGGTACCTATATGCACCATGACAACTAGCTGTTCACCCTCCCCCTCCAGAATTCCCTGCAGCCACTCTAAGACATCCTTGACCCTTGCACCAGGGAGGCAACATACCATCCTGGAGTCTCGTTTGCGGCCACAGAAACGCCTATCTATTCCCCTTACAATAGAATCCCCTATCACTATAGCTCTGCCGCTCTTTTTCCTCCCGCCCTGTGCAGAACGACCCACGGTGCCAGGAAGTTGGCTGCTGCTGCCTTCCCCCGATAAGCCATCTCCCTCAACAATGTCCAAATTGGTATATCTGTTTGAGAGGGGGATGGCCACAGGGGACCCCAGCACTACCTGCCTGCGCCTACTACTCTGCCTGGTGGTCACCCATTCCCTTCCTGCCTGTGCTGTCAGGAATGACCCAGATTCTGCCTCGCCTCACCACCAGAGGGCACCATGAACTCTTAATTGTGTCCTTCTTTATTCCTAATTGTACTCACCTGTGCATAGTTATATGCCTACTATTTAAGTGGTGCTTAGTTTATGTTCTTTGCTCAGTCTTGAGTTTCACTGCCTTGTGATTCCTCTTGCTGGCCTGCATCTGTGCTGTTGTTATTTTGTTTATTTCAAGTAAAGTCTATCTTTGTTTTTGCAACCTAACCTCTGCCTCAGTTTGCCTTCTTGCAGTTGGGTTCACCAAGTTCCATTCCTCACAGCAAGACTGAGCCAAACAATGGACCCAGCAGAGAAGGACCAATGGCTACGACAAATCTTTGAACAGCTACAACTGATCTTGGATGAACTGCGGTGCCTCGCCACGTCATTCTCCCGAAGCCTGAAACAGCTGGAAGCCCTCATCATTGCTTTCCATCAGAGCCAGAGTCAGGTGATCCAAGCTACTCCAGCACCGTTACCCGCTCCTCCGGTTTCGCCTCCCCCTCTGAAAGAACCCCGATTACCTGCACCCGAGCGCTATGACGGTAACCCAGGAGGATGTTGAGGCTTTCTAACCCAGTGTTCCCTGGCTTTCCAACTACAAGGTTCATTATTTCCCAGTGACCGTTCCCGAGTAGCCTACATCATTTCGCTACTCACCGGCAAAGCACTTACCTGGGCTACGGCCGTCTGGGAGCAGCAAACTCCGGCATGTTCAAACTACCAACTTTTCTCTGAGGAGATGAGAAGGGTCTTTGATCATCCTGTCAGTGGGAGAGTGGCATCTAACAAACTACTTCGGCTTCGCCAGGGGGCTCGTAGCGTTGCGGACTACGCTATTGAGTTTCGCACTCTCGCTGCAGAGAGCCAATGGAATTCGGAGGCACTCATCGCCACCTTTTGCCACGGTCTCACGGATGAAATCAAGGACGAACTGGCTTCCAGAGATCCGGTGAGTGATTTGGAGTCTCTCTTTGATATCCCCATTCGAGTGGATAATCGTCTCCGTGAGAGGTGAAGAGAACGCCACTCCTTTTTCACCCCACTTCCGGAGACAAGAGCCTTCCCTGCTTCGAAGCCATCCGAGAACCTCTGAGCCATCCCGAGTCCATCTTTGACTGATCCAGAGGAGCCCATGCAGTTGGGAGTAACTCGTCTCTCGCAGCCTGAACGTGATCGCTGAATGAGAGAGGGATCTTGCCTCTATTGTGGGGAACCGGGCCACTTTCGCTCTTCTTGCCCAAAGTTGGTGGGAAAAGCCAGGGCTCGTCCAGGACGGAGGGACCTGAGATGAGCGTAACCATCCCTCCCGGCCCCACTGTTTCTAGGGTCTCTTTTCTGGGGCAATCAACAACATGATCTTAAGGCCCTGGTGGATTCTGGGTCCGATGGTAACTTCATGGATCTGGGTTTAGCTAAACAGCTCAAGATTCCCCTGACCCATCCTGATCACCCCCTCACTGTTGTCGCCCTGGATGGAAGACTCCTGGGCTCCGGAACTATTCACCATCATACTGCCACCCTGTGTTTGGGCGTGGAAGGACAACATTTCGAGACCATCCAATTCTCCCTTATCCACTCTCCCGTGTTTCCATTAGTTCTGGGTTACCCTTGGTTGGCCTGCCATAATCCTCGCTTGGATTGGGCTGCCGGCCGGCTTACAGAATGGGGCTCTGCCTGCCATACCACCTGTCTTCGCTCCAAGTCTCCTTCCCAGCCCCAGGAGTCCCCATCGCACTCTAAATTGTCCCGAGTGCCTCCCGAGTATGAGGATTTAAAAGAGGTCTTCAGTAAGGTTCGAACCACATCACTTCCCCCTCATAGGCCATATGACTGTGCCATTGACCTCCTGCCTGGGACATGCCCACCTAGGGGTAGGATCTTCTCCCTTTCTGCTCCAGAGACCACCACCATGGTGGATTACATCTGTGACGCCCTCGCCGCTGGCTTCATCCATCCGTCCACCTCTCCTGCTGGTGCCGGTTTTTTCTTCGTGAGTAAGAAAGATGGAGGTCTCCGCCCCTGCATCGACTACCGTGGCCTTAACAGGATTACTATAAAAAACCGTTATCCTCTTCCGCTCATGTCGACAGCCTTCGAGCTACTACAGGGAGCCACAGTCTTCACAAAATTGGATCTCCGCAACGCCTACAACCTCATCCGCGTCCGCGAAGGGGACGAGTGGAAGACGGCATTCAACACACCTACTGGGCACTATGAGAACCTGGTCATGCCCTTTGGATTGACCAACGCCCCTGCTGTGTTCCAGGCGCTCATCAACGACGTCCTCCGAGACATGCTGAATCGCTTTGTCTTTGTCTACCTGGATGACATTCTCATTTTCTCCAAAACTCTTCACGATCATGTCCAGCATGTAAGGCAAGTCCTGCAACGTCTGCTTAACAACCTCTTGTTTGTCAAGGCTGAGAAGTGTGAGTTTCACGTTTCCACGGTTTCATTTCTGGGCTTCATCATCTCCAGCGGCAACATCCAAATGGACCCTGGCAAGACCCAAGCTGTCCGAGATTGGCCACCACCGACCTCTCTCAAACAGGTGCAACGTTTCTTGGGGTTTGCTCATTTCTATCGGAGATTCATCAGGAACTTCGGCACCGTTGCTGCCCCTCTCAACGCCCTCACCAAAACCGCTTCCACCCGGTTCAGTTGGTCCGCTGAGGCTGCGCAGGCTTTCGAGGGTCTCAAGCGGCGCTTCACGTCTGCTCCTGTCCTCGTGATTCCGGATCCCTCACTCCTCTTCATTGTCGAGGTGGATGCCTCGGATATAGGAGTGGGTGCCGTTTTGTCCCAGCGGTCTAACGACAACAAACTGCACCCTTGCACCTTCTTTTCTCGCCGACTCACTCCTGCAGAATGAAACTATGATATTGGAAACAGGGAACTACTAGCAGTCAAGTTGGCACTGGAGGAGTGGAGACATTAGTTGGAGGGGTCTAAACACCCGTTCATTGTTTGGACAGACCATAAGAATCTGGCCTATATCCAGGAGGCCAAACGGCTTAACTCTCGTCAAGCTCGCTGGGCACTGTTTTTCAATCGTTTTGACTTTGTCCTGTCATATTGTCCAGGGTCCAAGAATCTCAAGCCTGATGCTCTCTCCAGGCAATTTGATCCACCCAAGCGGGAGAGACAACCAGAACCTATTCTTCCTACTTCTCGAATTGTAGCACCGGTTCGCTGGGGGATCGAGACGCTGGTTAGAAAGGCGCAACAGAGGGAGGCAGACCCTGGCAACGGCCCACCAGGTCGCCTTTTTGTTCCCAACACGGCACACTCACAAGTCCTGCAGTGGGGGCATTCGTCGTGACTCACCGGTCATCCAGGCACATCCAGGACGCTGGAGTTCCTTCGCAGAAGGTTCTGGTGGCCCACCATGGAGAAGGACGTAAAGGCATTCGTGGCAGCTTGTGCCATTGGTGCACGAAACAAGAACCCTCGATCTCGCCCCCAGGGTTTGCTGCATCCTCTCCCCATTCCCACCCGCCCCTGGTCACACCTCTCTGTGGATTTCATCACAGGCCTTCCACCGTCTCAAGGCAACGCTGTCATTCTGGTCATCGTAGATCGCTTCTCCAAAGCCTGTCGCTTTCTGCCCTTGCCCAAGCTTCCCTCAGCCCAAGAGACAGCCGAGCTCATGGTCCAGCATGTTTTCAGGTTGTTCGGTTTGCCTCTTGACATCGTCTCTGACCGTGGTCCACAATTCGCCTCCCGGTTTTGGAGAGCTTTCTACAAGCTCATTGGAGCTACTGTCAGCCTTTCCTCGGGTTTCCACCCTCAGTCTAACGGTCAAACAGAACGGATCAACCAAGACCTGGAGACGACCCTGAGGTGTCTCGTGTCCGCTAACCCTGCGACCTGGAGTCGTCACATCGTCTGGGCTGAGTACGCGCACAACACCTTGCGCTGCTCCCCCACAGGAATGTCGCCATTCGAGTGCCAGTTCGGTTTTCAGCCTCCATTGTTCCAGGAGCAGGAGCTCGAGGTGGGGGTTCCCTCCGCGGAGAAGTTTGTCCAGCGCTGTCGACGGACCTGGAGGAGAGCGCGGCTGGCCTTACAACGAGCTTCTCGGCAACGACTGATCCAGGCCAACAAGCGGTGCAGACCGGCTCCTTCATTCCGTCCTGGTCAGAGGGTCTGGCTTTCTACGCAGGATCTCCCGCTGCGAGTGGAGTCCCGCAAGCTGGCGCCCCGTTTCATCGGTCCCTTCACGGTGTTGAGGAAGGCCAACCCGGTGTCCTACCGTCTCCAGCTGCCCCGCTCCATGCGGATTCATCCTACCTTCCATGTCTCCCGGCTCCGGCGAGTGGCCATCAGTTCCCTGGTGCCCGCCACGAGGCCTCCTCCTGCTCCCCGCATCATCGAAGGCCAGCCTGCCTACACAGTCTGTCGCCTGATGGACTCTCGCCGGGTTCGCGGGGGCCTCCAGTTCCTGGTGGACTGGGATATGGTCCGGAGGAACGCTCCTGGGTCCCGGACCGGAACATCCTGGATCGCGATTTAGTGCAGAACTTTCTTCGTCGTCACCATGGACCTTCTGGGGGAACGTCAGGGGCTGTTCCTGGGGGGGGGGGGGGGGTTCCTGTCAGGAATGACCCAGATTCTGCCTCGCCTCGCCACCAGGGGGCACCATGAACTCTTAATTGTGTCCTTCTTTATTCCTAATGTACTCACCTGTGCATAGCTATATGCCTACTATTTAAGTGGTGCTTAGTTTATGTTCTTTGCTCAGTCTTGAGTTTCACTGCCTTGTGATTCCTCTTGCTGGCCTGCTAGCCTGTATCTGTGCTGTTGTTATTTTGTTTATTTCAAATAAAGTCTATCTTTGTTTTTGCAACCTAACCTCTGCCTCAGTTTGCCTTCTTGCAGTTGGGTTCACCAAGTTCCATTCCTCACATGTGCAGCCTTTACCTGCGGTGTGACTAACTCCCTAAACATGCTATCCATGATGTCCTCAGCATCGCAAATGCTCCAGTATGTATCCATTCGCAGCTCCACAACCAATGGATAAGATCAAAGCTCTGGAGTCTTGCCACATCCAGTCATGAATGGCGGTGGACAATTAAACAACTAACGGGAGGAGGAGGCTCCATGAATATCCCCTTCCTCAATGATGGCAGAGCCCAGCATGCGAGTGCAAAAGACAAGACCATCTTCAACCAGAAGTGCTGAGCGGTTGATCCATCTCAGCCTCCTCCTGAGGTCACCACTGTCACAGAAGCCAGTCTTCAGCCAATTTGATTCACTCCAAGTGATATCAAGAAATGGCTGAGCGCACTCAATACAGCAAAGGCTGTGGGCTCCGACAACATCCCAGCTGTCATGCTGAAGACTTGTGCTCCAGAACTAGCCGCGACTTTAGCCAAGCTGCTCCAGTACAGCTACAACACTGACATCTACCTGACAATGTGGAAAACTGCCCAGGTATGTCCTGTCCACAAAAAGCAGGACAAATCCAATCTGGCCAATTACCGCCCCATCAATCTATTCTCAATCATCAGCAAAGTGCTGGAAGGTATCGTCGACAGTGCTATCAAGCGGCACTTCCTCACCAATAACCTGCTCACCGATCCTCAGTTTGGGTTCCGCCAGGACCACGCGGCTCCAGACCTCATTACAGCCTTGGCCCAAACATGGACAAAAGAACTGATTTCCAGAGGTGAGGTGAGAGTGACTGCCCTTGACATCAAGGCCGCATTTGACTGAGTGTGGCATCAAGGAGCCCTAGTAAAATTGAAGTCAATGGGAATCAGGGAGAAAACTCTCCATTGGCTGGAGTCACACCTAGCACAAAGGAGGATGGTTATGGTGATTGAAGGTCAGTCATCTCAGCCCCAGGACATCACTGCAGGAGTTCTTCATGGCAGTGTCCTCGGCCCAACCATCTTCAGCTGCTTCATCAACGGCTTTCCATCCATCATAATGTCAGAAGTGGGGATGTTCGCTGATGATTGCACAGTGTTCAGTTCCAATCGCAACTCCTCAGATAATGAAGCAGTCCATGCCCACATGCAGCAAGAACTGGACGACATTCAGCCTTGGGCTGATAAGTGGCAAGTAACATTCATACCACACAAGTGCCAGGCAATGACTACCTCCAACAAGGGAGAGTCTAACCACCTCTCCTTGACATTCAATGGCATTACCATCGCGGAATCCTCTACCATCAACATCCTGTGGGTCACCATTGACCAGAAACTTAACTGGGCCAGCCACATAAATACTGTGGCAACAAGAGCAGGTCAGAGGTTGGGTATTCTACGACGAGTGTCTCACCTCCTGACTCCTCCAAAGCCTTTCCACCATCTACAAGGCACAAGTCGGGGGTTTGATGGAATACTCTCCACTTGCCTGGATGAGTGCAGCTCCAACAACACTCAAGAAGCTCGACACCATCCAGGACAAAGCAGCCCACTTGATTGGCACCCCATCCACCACCTTAAACATTCACTCCCTCCACCACCAGCGCACCATGGCTGCAGTGTGTACCATCTACAAGATGCACTGCAGCAACTTGCCAAGGCTTCTTCGACAGCACCTCCCAAACCCGCGACCTCTACCACCTAGAAGAACAAGGCCAGCAGGCACATGGGAACACCATCACCTCCAAGTCACACACTATCCCGACTTGGAAATATATCGCCGTTCATTCATCGTCGCTGGGTCAAAATCCTGGAACTCCCTCCCTAACAGCACTGTGGGAGTACCTTCACCACACGGACTGCAGTGGTTCAAGAAGGCGGCTCACCGCCACCTTCTCAAGGGTAATTAGGGATGGGCAATAAAAGCTGGCCTTGCCGGTGATGCCCACATCCCAGGAACAAATATAAAACGGTAATGACCTGAGGCAAATGAAAGTGAGAACCATTCGTTGGAAAGGAGACTAGAAAAAGGCAAAATACCGAGAATGAGCAGGACGCTGTCCCATCTCATTATCTTCCATCAAGCATTCCTCGATATGCAGGCACCAGCACAGAAATATCCACCTCAGGGGAATAAGACAGGGAGAACCATGGGGCTCATGGGGTTGGGGGTAATATATTAGGACGGACAGAGGATTGGTTAACGGACAGAAAACAGAGAGTAGGAGTAAATGGGTCATTTTTGGGTTGGCAGATTGCAACTGGCGGGGTACCGCAAGGATCAGTTCTTGGGCCTCAGCTATTCACAATCTACATCAATGACTTGGATGAGGGGACTGAGTGCAATGTATCCAAGTTTACTGATGATAAAAAGTTAGGTGGGAAAGTAAGCTGTGAGGAGGTCACAAAGAGCCTGCAAAGGGATATAAACCGGTTAAGTGAGTGGGCAAGAAGGTGGCAGATGGAGTGTAATGAGGAGAAATGTGAAATTATCCACTTTGGTGGGAAGAATAGAAAAGCAGAATATTTTTTAAGAGGTGAGAGACTAGTAAATGTTGGTACTCAGAGGGGTTTGGGTGTTCTTGTACACGAATCACAGAATGCTAACATGCAGGTACAGCAAGAAATTAGGAAGGCAAATGGTATGTTAGCCTTTATTGCAAGGGGGTTAGAGTGTAAGAGTAAGGAAGTCTTGCTGCAATTATATAGGGCTTCGGTGAAACCGCACGTGGACTACTGTGTACAGTTTTGGTGTACTTACCTAAGGAAGGATAGACTTGCCTTAGAGGCGGTGCAATGAAGGTTCACTAAATTGATTCCTGGGATGAGAGGGCTGTCCTATGAGGAGAGATTGAGTAGAATGGGCCTATATTTGCAGTTTAGAGGAATAGGAACATAGGAAGATAAACAGGAGTAGGCCATTTAGCTACTCGAGCCTGTTCCACCATTCAATGAGATCGTGGCTGATCTGCAACCTAACTCCATATACCCGCCTTTGCCCCATATCCCTTAATACTTTTCAGATGATCAGAGCGGACGCCATTGTATCTCACTTGATGCAAATATCAAAGGCTCCGGTGGGCAAAGAATTTCAACGCCAGGTGAAGTGACAGCTTTCGATAAACCTGGTGGCGACACCAAGATTGTCAACTATGTCTGATCCATTCAACTTGGACGAACTAAACGCAGCCTTGTCGACAACCAAATCTGGAAAAGCTGCTGGTCCAGATGGTGTTTACCCAGAATTCTTAAAAGCACTGGGACCCAAAGTGAAGAGATGGTTGACCTTTATCGCTGAGGTACTGGCAACTGGTAAAATTCCACCAATTTGGAGGGAGACTAAAATAATTGCCCTCTTGAAGCAGGGGAAGAATGCTTGTGAAGCCTCCAGTTACCACCCGATCTCCTTACTTTGCACTTGTTATAAAGTGCTAGAGAGGCTACTACTCCACAGACTAGCCCCCATCATTGAGCCAACCATTCCTAAGCAGCAAACGGCCTTCTGGAGCGGCCGTAACTGCTGCGATCAAGTGGTAGCTTTAACAACGCACATCGAAGCAGGCTTCCAGCACCAGCTCAAGACCGCGGTAGCACTCTTGGACCTGTCAGCGGCATATGACACAATATGGAAGCATGGACTGCTTTTGAAGCCCTCCACCATTTTCCCCTGCAGAACAACGATCTATCTTCTCAACTCCATGCGTAGCAACCGACGCTTCCGTGTGTACTCTGGCACCCAGAAGAGCAGATATAGCACATTGAACAACGGACTCCCACAGGGTGCTGTCCTGGTACCCATATTATTCAACGTTTACACCAGTGACCTGCCCGAAACAGAGTCCAGCAAGTTCGTATACACTGATAACATTGCTTTGGCCACGCAAAACATGAATCTGTTCATCACCAAGGAGACCCTGACCAGTGATTTACAGAGGATGGAGGCCCTACTTCTGCCGATGGCGACTTCGGCCAAACCCGCAAAAGACCATCACCTCGACATTCCGCCTCAACACCCATCAAGCAAACCAAGCTTTGAAAGTCTCCTTCTGCGGTGCAGAGGTAAATCATGACAAAAAACCCTCCTATTTAGGAGTCATGCTTGATTGCACCGTCATATAGACAACATCTCCAGAACCTTGGGAAGAAACTGAAGAGTAGGGTCAACTTGATCCAGAAACTCTCCGGATCCATAATGGGAGCAGACGCTCAAACCCTCCATATGGCAGCACTCGCTCCGGTGTACTCTACAGCGGAGTACTGCCCTCCGGCATGGCTATCGAGTCCGCATGTCAAATCCATTGATGTCCAGTTGAATTCTACTATGAGAATTATCACCGGACGATTTTATCGACACCAGCTCCTTGGTTGCCCGTGCTTGCAAACATTGCACCACCACACCTACGCCGCGAATATGCAGTCTCCAGAGAATACACCCACTACACCAGCAAAGACATGCCGATCCAGGCCGACTTGAACCTACCAGCAACCCGTCTCAAATTTAGAAGGCCATTTTGGACCATCGCCGAAGCATTTCAGCTATCTCCCCTCAGCCTTGATGACCAATGGTGAAATGCTTGGAAGAACTGTGACATAGGGAATGGATTCCTTACAGAGGACCCTGACATGAATCTTGTCATTCATGTGAAAATGACTTATGTAATAATACTGGGCGGCCTGCTGGTGGCGCTGTCCAGGGAGAGTATAAATACTCGGGCATGGGCCCAGCTTACTCAGGACAGTCTTTAACAGGATCTAGTGAAGGACACAACTAGATCTCCATGTTGAAAAACAGTTGATTAAAGCCTTGTTTAATACTCAGGCCAAGTGCCTAGTAGTTTTCTTACGTCAGACCCCACAGTACAACCTGAAGGATCAAACCTTCCTCGCAAACAGTGGACAACCATCAACCGCCTCAGAACCGGTCATGGTAGATGCTGCCACCTTCTCCATAGATGGAAAATGATAGCATCTCCATCATGCGATTGTGGAGCTCCTAATCAGACCCTGGAGCACATCATTGAGCCCTGCCATCAGAGGAAATTCGCAGGCAGCCTACAAGATATCCATGCTGTTACACTGGAAGCTTTGGCCTGGATATCTGACTTAGATATTGACATTTGATTTGCTTTGCTACTACCATGCGAAAGATGAAGAATACTTTTGGTTAACAAAAATCTATCAATCTCCGATTGAAAATTAACAATTGATCTAGCATAAATTGCCATTTGCGGAAGAGAGTTCCAAACTTCTACCACCCTTTGTGTGTAGAAGTGTTCCCTAATTTCAACCCTGAAAGATCTGGCTATAACTTTTAGACTATGCCCCCTAGTCCTAGACTCCCCAACCAGCGGTAATAGTTTCTCCACATCTACCCTATCTGTTCCCCTTAATATCTTGAAAACTTCGATCAAATCACCCCTTAACCTTCTAAATTCCAGGGAATACAACCCTAATTTGTGTAATCTCTCCTCGTAATTTAACCCTTGGAGTCCGGGTTTCATTCTGGTAAATCTACGCTGCACTCCCTCCAAGGCCAATATATCCTCCCTAAGGTGTGGTGCCCAGAACTGTACACAGTGCTCCAGGTGTGGTCTAACCAGGGCTTTGTACAGCTGCAGCATAACTTCTACCCCCTTGTATTCTAGTCCTCTAGATATAAAGGCCAGCATTCCATTAGCCTTTTTGATTCTTTTTTGCACCTGTTCATTATATTTTAATGATCTACATACCTGGCCCCCCAAGTCTCTTTGGACCTCCACTGTTTTTAGCCTTTCACCATTTAGAAAGTACCCTGTTCTATCCTTTTTAGGTCCAAAGTGGATGACCTCACATTTGCCTACATTGAAATCCATTTGCCACAGTTTTTCCCATTCACTTAATCTATCGATATCCCTTTGTAATTTTTTCATCTACA
This sequence comes from Somniosus microcephalus, assembly GCF_052327205.1. Taxonomy (NCBI): domain Eukaryota; kingdom Metazoa; phylum Chordata; class Chondrichthyes; order Squaliformes; family Somniosidae; genus Somniosus; species Somniosus microcephalus. Next base: position 259,765,498 of record NC_140993.1, read on the forward strand.
CTGCCTACAATGCCGCCTATCTTTGTGTCATCGGCAAATTTGGATATTAGGCTTTCTATCCCATCATCTAAGTCGCTAATAAATGCAGTGAATAGTTGAGGCCCCAACACAGATCCCTGCAGGACCAATAGTCACATCCTGCCAATAGAGTACCTGCCCATTATCCCTACTCTGCCTCCTGCCGCTCAGCCCATTTCTTAACCAGGTTAATAATTTTACCTCAATTCCGTGGGCTTCTACCTTAGATAACAGTCTGTTAAGTGGGACTTTATCAAATGCCTTCTGGAAGACCATATACATAACATTCAGACATTCCCCTGTCCACTACTTTAGTCACCTCTTCAAAAAATTCAATCAGGTTTGTCAGGCATGACCTACCCTTTACAAATCCATGCTGGTTCTCTCTGATCAGCTGAAAATTTTCAAGTGTTCAGTCACTCTATCCTTAATTATCGGCTCTAGCAATTTCCTGACAACAGATGTTAGACTAACTGGTCTATAATTCCCTGGTTTCCCTCTCTCGCCATTCTTAAATAGCGGCGTGACATGCACAATTTTCCAATCTAAAGGAACGGTTACTGAATCAAGAGAACCATGTAAGATTATAGTTAGGGCATCTACAATATGTTCACCTACTTCCATTAAAACCCTGGGATGGAAACCATCTGGTCCTGGGGATTTGTCACTCTTTAGTGCCATTATTTTCTTCATTACAGGAAACTTTGTGATATCCGGCACCGACGGGACCGAGCTGTTGCCGATCTATCAAAACTGCCGGACATACAAAGTTAATGTTGAAGCATATGGAGGTTTTCATCTCCGTATCTGACAACACTGTTGCTTAGCAACAGCTTGTAAACAGTTGGCCCGTACCTTGGAAGCGTCTCTGTAGCTTAGCAACAGCTTCAGAGAGACTTTCCAGAGCCCGACTGTTGAAAACAAAGCCACGAGAAGAAAAAAAACCTAACAAAACGGCTCCTGATTTCTGCCGGTAGATCGAGGTTTCTGGACATACAACCTCCGGATAAACCAAAGTTTCCTGTACTGTCCATTTTGTTGAGTCCCTGATTCAATATTAGTTTCCTTCGGATTTCCGGCATGCTATCCTCTTCCTCTACTGTAAATACTAATGCAAAATAATTATTCAACATGTCTGCCATTTGCTTATCATTGACAATATCACTGTTATCAGTTATCAAAGGGCCAACATTACTCCTGACCACCCTCTTTTTCCTAATATAATTGTAAAAAAGTATTGATTTTGATATCCCTTGCAAGCTTCCTTTCATACCCCCTTTTTGTAGCTCTTACTAACTGTTTTGTCACCCTTTACTGTTCTTTTATATCTTTCCCATTCGCCAGGATCTGTGCTATTTTTTTCATTTTTGTATGCTTTTTCTTTCAGTTTTATGTTGTCTCTTACCTCTTTAGTCGTCCATGGCCTTTTTTTTGGGCAAGTAGAGTTCTTGCCCCCTTAGGGGCACAAACTGGTTTTGTATCACATTAAATTATTTTTTGAACAGCTCCCTTCTGTGGTTTTACCCATTAACAGATTTGCCCAGTTTACTGTGGACAGTCTCTGTCTCATCGCATTGAAGTCGGCCTGACCCAAATCTGGAATCTTAGTAGCTGTTTCGCGTTTCTTCCTTTTCAAACACGACACTGAACTCGGATCATGTTACGATCGCTATTAGATAAGTGTTCACGCACTGTTAGGCTGTTAACTAAATCTGGCTCATTACTAAATCTAATATGGCCTGCCCCTTTGTTGGTTCTAGGACATATTGTTGCATAAAACTATCCCAGACACACTCAAGAAATTCACTACCTTTCTGACATGTGCTAGTCTGCTTATCCCAATCTATATGAAAGTTAAAATCCCCCATTAAAACCACTCTGCCTTTGCTACATGCTTGTCTAATCTCTGCATTTATACAATCTAGCACTTCACAGCTGTTACCAGGGGCCCTATACACAACTCCCACTACTGTCTTAAATCCTTTCCTATTTCTTAATTCTACCCATAAAGTCTCCACTGCCTGCTTTCCTCTCATTTTCTCCTCTCTTATCATTGAAGTGATTTCATCCTTAATCACTAAAGCTACTCCTCCCCCTCTACCATTTGCACTATCTTTCCTGTAGACCTTATAACCTGGTATATTGAGTTCCCAGTCCTGACCGCCTTGCACCTACCTAATCTGTTTATCCCTGCACCAATTTGTACGTGGCTCAGGAAATAAGAGAGATTATAACCCTTGAGGTTCTGTTCTTTAATTTAGCTCCTAGTTCCTGGTACTTCCCAAACAGGTCCTCTTGCCTACTCTTCCCAATGTTGTTGGTCCCAACATGGACCACAATGACTGGATCCTCCCGCTCCCCCTCCAGTATCCTTTCAAGCCGGTTTGAGGTGTACCTCACCCTGGCACCAGGTAGGCAACATACCATGTGGGACTCTTGATCTTGCTTACAAAGGATGCTATCTGTTCCCCTAATCACTGAATTCCCCATAACTACCACATTACGCTTCCTCTCCTCTTCCTCCTCCCTCCTTTGGACAGCTTCCTGCTCCAAGGTACCATGATCCACATTCTGGCTGTCCCTCCGACAGTCTTTACCCTTATCCTCACAGGTAGCAAGTACATTGTACCTGTTGAATAGGATCAATTCCTGTGAATCCTCGTTCTCTATCTCACCTGGGTTCCCCTTACTGTGCACACTATCGGTCACACCAACGCTGTTCTGAACTTGCATCTCTCTATGAGGTGCTCCCCCTCCCTTATGTGTCGGAGTGTCACCAACTCGCACTCCGGCTCAATGATTCTGAGCTGGAGAGATTTGAGACAGACATCTACTCCAGATGTATTTGCTTAGGACAGTCTCGCTGTCCACAAACTCCCACATATGGTCGACCAGACACACAACCTGCTCTGCGATATCTTAGTCTAGATTATTTATATTATTTATATCTACTTAAATTTTCTTTTTTACACACTAACTTGTGCTAAGCACTAAAACACTGGAAAACATTTTAAATGCCTCTATTTATTAGACTACTATCGAGTAGATATGATGCCACTTTTTGAATTGTTCCCTGCCTCTCTTTTGGTGTCTACTGCACTGCCACTGCCTTCCCGCGTTGTTTTTAAATGCTCAGCTCTCCCAATGTGCTTTGCTGCACTGCCCACAAGAATGAGAGGTGATCTCATTGAAACATTATAAAATTATAGAAACATAGAAAAATAGGAGCAGGAGTAGGCCATTTGGCCCTTCGAGCCTGCTCCGCCATTCAATATGATCATGGCTGATCCTCTATCTCAATACCATATTCCCGCTCTCTCCCCATACCCCTTGATGCCTTTTGTGTCTAGAAATCTATCTATCTCCTTCTTAAATATATTCAGTGACTTGGCCTCCACAGCCTTCTGTGATAGAGAATTCCACAGGTTCACTGTAGTGTATGTACCTTGAAGAAGGAACTATATTCTGCAGCCCCTGTATACTGCAGTACCAGTAGTGACCACCCCTGTATATAAGCCTGTGTAGTAACTTTGTATAGTAGTTCCAGTTTTGTCTCCATTCAGTAAACACCTGTTATAACCAACTTCTGCAGTCCGTGTCTCAATTACACATGGACATTACATTGGCGACGAACAGATCCGAACTTACCTACAGTTCTGCACCACCTCACGGGGATCCATCCCTGAAGCGAAGTTATTAGGGGTCGAAGCCAGAAGGAAGAAATCCGCAAAAAAAAAAGAAAAAAACAAACAGAAGAAACAGGCGTCGACCGTGGGCAACCGCCCTCTGATTCATCGAATTCGAAGATTTGCAGGAGAGGCTGTCGAGAGCTGGGCTTGGTTATCCAGTCTATGGTGTTCCAGCTAATCGGGCTGGTGGCAGGTAGTACACTGATCCTTCCTGGGCTGCGGCGGGCTAGAGCTCGATCGGGTGGCTTTTCAACGGGGCCGAGCAGCGTTGTCGGAAAGAGAGAGAGAGAGAGAGGGTGGAGCACACAGGGCACGGCCGGTGCTACGAAGCCGGGCAGCGTACAGACCCGAGAAGAGGGAGGGAAGTGTCCCATAGGGTCTGCTCTGACGACGGGAACAGTAATTAAAATAAAAGGAAAAGAAATTAGAAGCGCGCGAAGACCATAGGGCGTCGCCATCAAGGCATAAAAACGCCAGCAACAGCGCTGGCAGCAGCGGAAAAGGCAGAAAGCGCGGGAGGCACCATCTTAATCCAGCGGGGAAGAAGGCAAAGCGCGGGAGGCGCCATTTTGTTCAATCGGGGAAGAAGGCAAAGCGCGGGAGGCGCCATCTTAGATCTCCAAGATGCCGAAGACTGGCAATATCACTGCCTTCAATAATGCAATAGAAGACTGGACCACGTATGTGGAAAGAGTCGAAGTATATTGCAAGGCAAATGAAGTAGCCGATGAGAAAAAGGCATCGGTACTACTAAACTTAATGGGCGCAAGAACGTACGGCCTATTGCGGAACCTGATCACTCCAGTCAAACCGATGGCGAAGAGTTTTAACGAAATTGTTGATATCCTACAGGAACACCTAAATCCTACACCACTGCTGATAGCAGAAAGATTTAAATTCCACAAGAGAAATCAGCATAAAGATGAGAGCAATGCTGATTACCTTACGGAACTATGCAAGCTATCAAAGCACTGCCAGTTCGGAGCAGGACTGGCAGATACCCTACGGGACAAATTTGTCTGTGGGCTCCTGAGTGAAGGAACCCAGAAGAGGTTACTCTCAGAGAAAGAGCTGACGCTAGATAAGGCTTTCAGCGTGGCAGTATCGTACGAAGCAGCAGCAAGGAGAGCTGCGGAAATACAGCAAAAGCCACAGGAATACGGCACCCACGAAATGACACGGGGATTTGAAAAATGTTATCGCTGCGGCAGAACAACCCATGACCAGAAGGACTGCTGGTCCAAGGACAAAACATGCAGGCAATGCGGAAAGATGGGACACATTGCACGAGTTTGCAGGTCCGGGAAGAAGACTAATGACAACAAAAAGACTACTAAGGAACAGTACAGGAAAGTACAAAAGATGACGGACAGTAGTTCCGAAGACCAGAAGAGCGATAGTGAATCCGGGAACAAGAGACTAAGCTGTCTCAAACTACACAACGTAATCGCAAAAGAGGATCACCGAACCATTTGGGTCAATCTCACGATAGCAGGGTCCCAAGTCAAAATGGAATTGGATACAGGATCAGCCCTGACCATCATGAATCGATGAGACTACGAGCGGCTATTCTCACACATACCCTTGAAAGACACATCCATTGTCTTGAAGACATATATGGGGCAGAAAGTATACCCCAGAGGAAAAATAAGGGTGCCTGTCGAATACAACGGCAAGGAAATACAGAAATTGTATCTGTACATACTGCAAGATGGTGGACCACCGTTATTGGGACGTGAATGGATCAGAAAGATAAGTTTAGACTGGCACTCCATTCAGGCACTGACTGTGGCTGGTAAAAAGGATGACGACGTCACACCTGGACGATTGTCAAAAATCTTAGCTAACGCTAAAGAGGTATTTCAACAAGGGCTGGGAACTCTTAAAGGCGTAACCGCCTCGATAAAAATAGAAGAGAATGCAATTCCCAAGTTTTTCAAAGCAAGACCGGTACCGTATGCAATTCGCCCAGCCGTCGAGGCAGAGCTGGAGAATCTGGAGAATGCAGGCGTGTTATCTAAGGTAGACTGGAGCGAGTGGGCGACACCCATCGTTCCTGTCATGAAGAAAACGTTAAACAATAAGTCTGAGGAGCCAAGGAAGGTTCGCATCTGTGGGGACTTCAAGGTGACTGTGAACCCAGTCCTTCACACAGTACAGTATCCTCTTCCGAGGATAGAAGATATTTTCGCCTCACTATCTGGAGGGAAACGTTTTACAAAAATTGACCTAGCGCAAGCATATTTGCAGATGGAGGTTGAAGAATCCTCTAGGAAATATCTCACGATAAACACTCACAAAGGTCTTTACCAGTATAATCGACTGGTATTCGGAGTAGCATGGAAATGGAGCGAAGAATGTAAGCAGGCCTTTCAGAAGTGTAAAGGCCTGATCACTTCAAGAGAAGTATTGGCTCACTACAACCCATCACTACCGATAAGACTGGCGTGTGATGCGTCTCCCTACGGCGTTGGAGCGGTACTGTCACATAAATCCCTTGATGGTTCAGAGAGGCCGATAGCTTTTGCGTCACGCTCGTTAACTGCAGCCGAGCGTAACTACGCCCAGATTGACAGAGAGGCCCTCAGCCTGGTGTGGGGGGTGAAGAAGTTCAATCACTACCTGCACGGACAGAAATTTACTCTACTAACTGATCATCAACCTCTTGTCTCCATTTTCAACCCTAAGAAGGGCGTCCCGATAATGACAGCACAACGGCTACAGAGGTGGTCCCTTTTCCTAGGGGCACACCAATATGACATCGAGTACAAAGGAACTAAACAGCATGGGAATGCTGATGGATTGTCGCACCTACCGTTGCCGACGGTGGAAGAAGCACCTGCAGTGGATCCTGTGGAGATATTCCACTCGACCATAGTCGAATGTCTACCTGTGACGAATGCAAACATAGAAAAGGAAACACGAAATGACCCGACACTCTCCAGGGTCTATGATTTAACGGTGAAGGGATGGCCAGCACATGGCGAACCACTGTTGCCAGCATTCTCGCCGAGAAGAGAACAGCTGTCAGTGTGCCGAGGAACCTTGATGTGTGGATCCAGAGTAGTAATTCCACCCAAATTGAAGGATAGAGTGCTCAATGAGCTTCATGAGGGTCATCTGGGAGGGGTAAAAATGAAGAACTTAGCCAGAGCGTTTGTGTGGTGGCCGGGAATCGATAGAGAAATCGAAGAGATGACCAAGAGCTGTACAGGATGCCAGAAGGTCCAAAACGCCCCACCACAAGCCCCTCTACATCCATGGGAGTGGCCCTCATCCCCATGGCAAAGGGTACACATTGATTTTGCTGGTCCATTTATGGACTCGATGTTTTTAATTGCGGTGGATGCACATTCAAAGTGGCCAGAGGTAATAAAAATGTCCTCAACCACCACAGAAAAAACTATCACAGTCTTACGAACCATATTCGCCAGAAATGGGCTGCCTGAACAGATTTGCTCCAACAATGGACCACAGTTTGTGTCTGAAGAGTTCCGGAAGTTCTTAAAGAACAATGGTGTTAAGTATTACACATCCGCCCCATATCATCCAGCCACCAATGGATTGGCTGAGAGGTTCGTTCAAACATTCAAGAAAGCTATCAAGGCAATGTGTAATGAAGACATACCCCTACAACACAAGGTGGATAACTTCTTGTTTGCCTACCGGAATGCGACACATGCGGTTACCAACCATGATGTTCTTCAATCGAAGGCTAAGATGCCGCTTGGATTTGGTTAAGCCAAACATCAGAAGAGATGTGGAGAACAGGCAGTTTCAGAATATGAATGAAAGGCCAACCAGGAGTTTCAAGATAGGTCAACCAGTTTTGGCCCGGGACTACCGCACGGAGAAATGGCAGCCAGGAACGATCTGCACACGGCAAGGACCTCTAATGTATACCGTGGACGTTGGAGAGAGCATTGTAAGACGCCATGCTGACCAGATTCTAGAGTCACTGGAAAACGTCAAATCTACACCACGATCCTATACACCTGGTGATGAAACTGAAGTACCAATTGCATCTACCTCAGAATCGGTGATATTGGAAGCAGACGAACCAAACAACGACGTTGATCCCGAATCAACTTTGCCAGAAGAACCCGATACCCCAAAGAGGCGTTATCCGGACAGAATCAGGAAGCCTCCTCAAAGACTGAATTTATAATTGATTAACTTCAGCTAATGTATATAGCAACTGTAATTGTAAATATGTTATTTAATTATTAATCGAATGTTATGTACTGTTTAGCTAAAAGGGGAGGAATTGTAGTGTATGTACCTTGAAGAAGGAACTATATTCTGCAGCCCCTGTATACTGCAGTACCAGTAGTGACCACCCCTGTATATAAGCCTGTGTAGTAACTTTGTATAGTAGTTCCAGTTTTGTCTCCATTCAGTAAACACCTGTTATAACCAACTTCTGCAGTCCGTGTCTCAATTACACATGGACATTACATTCACCACCCTCTGAGTGAAGAAATTTCTCCTCATCTCAGTCCTAAATGTCCTACCCCGTATCCTGGGACTGTGACCCCTCGTTCTAGACCCCCCCAGCCAGGGGAAACATCCTCCCTGCATCCAGTCTGTCTAGCCCTGTCAGAATTTTATACGTTTCAATGAGATCCCTTCTCATTCTTCTAAACTCTAGTGAATACAGGCCAAGTCGACCCAATCTCTCCTCATACAACAGTCCTGCCATCCCAGGAATCAGTCTGGTGAACCTTCGCTGCACTCCCTCTATGGCGAGTATATCCTTTCTTAGGCAAGGAGATCAAAACTGCACACAGTACTCCAGGTGTGGTCTCACCAAGGCCCTGTACAACTGTAGTAAGACATCCTTGCTCCTGTACTCAAATCCTCTTGCAATTATATCAATATCCCTCTTGTATGTGAGCTTAATTAATTAGTAATCTTTCACATGGAACTTTAGCAAATGCCTTATGGCAGTCTAGGTACACAAAGCCATTTTTTTAAATGCAGTGAGTTGTTATGATTTGGAATGCACTTCCTGAAAGCACATTTAATAGTAACTTTCAAAAGGGAATTGGACATATATATATATATATATATACATATACATATATACTTGAAAAGGAAAAATTTGCAAGGCTATGGGGAAAGAGCCGGGGAGTGGGACTAATCGGTAGTGCTTTCAGAGAGTTGGAATAGGCATGATGGGTGGAATGGCCTCTTTCTGTGCTGCATCATTCTATGATTCTATAACAAGAACCCAAAGAAGCAAACTTACTTTTAATTTCAGCCTGTGAACAGTCATCTCAATGCCAGCGTAAGAAGCAGTAAGGACAGGTTTTTATGGGGCAATCTGCCCCCGACCTGTGACCAACGGAGTAGTAGAACGCTGGTTACAGACTTGCATGATGCCATTTGGCATCCGTTTAAATCCTATTAGCAGAGCTGCGCCATCTTCTGGTACACTGAAGCGTACTCCCGGCGAAACCACGAGCAGAAGTCCAGGAGCAGTGCAACTGAGGCAGAGAGCTGGTGTAACAAGTAATTGGGGCAGCGTTAAGGAAATGCCCCTTACACTCTTCTTTGTGGCTTGAATATGTCTGGCACCGTGAGAGGCCTTCAAATGAAGACATCGGGACTGCTGCCTGGGAAGCAGGCATTGACTTGCACGATGCTATTTTAATGGCGACAGATGACTTGTACATTCAGGGTGGAAACCCTTGGACTCTGCTGCTTGTGTCCCAACTTGTACCAAGTCCCGTTCACCCATCACCCCTCTGCTCGCTGACCCACTTTGGCTCCCGGGTCCGGCAACGCATCGATTTTGAAATCCTCATCCTGGTGCTCAAATCCCTCCGTGGTTTTGCCCCTCCCTAACTCTGTAACCTCCTCCAGCCCTACAACCCTCCGAGATCTCTGCGCTCCTCCAATTCTGACCATTTGCGCATCCCCTGATTTTCAGCGCTCCACCATTGGCGGCCGTGCCTTCAGCTGCCTAGGCCCTAAGCTCTGGAATTCACTCCCTAAACCTCTCCGTCTCTCTACCTCCCTCTCTCTTTTCCTTTAAGACGCTCCTTAAAACCGACCTCTTTGACCAACCTTTTGGTCGCCTGTTCTAATATCTGCTTGTGTGGCCCAGTGTCAAATTTTGTCTGATTATTGCTCCTGTGAAGCGCCTTGCAACTTCTTACTACATTAAAGGCGCTATAAAAATGCAAGTTGTTGTAGTTCATGAAGGCAAATGGAAATGTGTGCAGAAGACCATAAGGTCACACAGGTGCCACAAAACAACACCCCGGTCTTTGAAGAATCTTGTCATGAGAAACAAATACAGTGATTTGCTTGTTCGGCTGCAGATAATCCATGGGGAAAACAGCAAATACATCAGTCATCTGCTTGACACATCTGTGAACTGCAGATTGACTAATGCTGTTGATGTTCCCTGTGGCAGCTTGGAATCAGCCAGAAGCATAAAAGTGCAGGGTTGTGGTAACCTTGAAAGGCACTTGGCAGTGTCACCTCTTGAGTTGGAGCTATTCTGAAGGAGGCACAATTCTAGAGTGAGGCGCCACCTATGAAAACTGTTTTCATGCGTCAACTTGCCTATCATTATAATCAATTTCAATATTGCAATGAGGTTCCTGCCTGTTTTTTTGGCAAGACTTATTTGCCTGGCTGCGTTCTGCCCTCCCTGGATGTGTCTGCGAGGCATATTGTGGCCAGAGGCCGCACACAGTCAGGTCTCCTTACCAGGTGGGTGCACTTCTGCCTGCAGACATGGGTCCGTGGATTGTGGTGGGTGTGTGACGTGAATGGAGTAAATTGGGGGTGGGTGTAAAACAGGTGGCTGACCTGATCCCGTCAGTTTCTTGCTGGGAAGGGCAGGTTAGGTGAAAACTGACCTCACTGAGAACCAATAGAAGCTTCCAGCAGAGAAGGAGGCCATTCGGCCCATCGTGCCTGTGCCAGCTCTCTGTTAGAGCATTTAAGTAAAAACCTACGACCCTACTCTCTCCTACAATTCTATTGTGCTGGACTATACCTTTCCTGAGGTTGCATCGCCTTTATGGGGAGTTTAGGGAAGAGGGGAATCCTGGGAAGAGTCCTTCTGAGCTGTTCTTGCATTCCCATTACCAACTGGTGTCACAGTGTCATTGTTAGAGGCCTGAACAAGTCGTTTGCTGATCCTCTGAGCTCGATTTTAATCGCTCCACCATTAGCGACTGTTCCTTCAGCTGCCTGGGCCCCAATCTCTGGAATTCCCTCCCTAAACCTCTCCGCCTCGCTCTCCTCTTTTAAGATGCTCCTTAAAACCTACCTCTTTGATCAAGCTTTTGATCACCTGTCCTATGTGGCTCGGTGTCAACTTTTGTTTGTTAACGTTCCCGTGAAGCGCCTTGGGATGTTTTACTACGTTAAGGTTGTTGTTGCTGATATCTAAGTAAAGGAGAAGCAAATAGCTTTTGTGAAGAACAAAAGAGATTGTTTCTTCTTTCCCCTGAGCCATACAGAGCAAAAAGTTCCCAGGTTCGATCTATGGGCTCTGCTGAATGAACTGGTCTCAGGCATCAGAATAAATGGCCTCAGCAATCCCACGTAGAGGAGGGAATGGGGAAAACAATCAACTCGGGTTCCCAAGTGCCTGCATCCTTCCTTTTGTCCTCCCACCTCTTCCTGCAAAAATGCAGGGATAATGGGATTCCCATCGGAACACCAGCTAGAAGTACTTCCATCTAGTCTTCACCCGCAACCTACAAAATATAACCTGGCAATAAATGACGGACAGAAAATTGCACTTAAAATGTAATTGGCAGCAATTCAAAGTTTCCCTTTCAATGCTTGCTTCCTGCTCATGTAGAACGGCCATGCTTGGAATGCTTCATACTGGCACTGGTAAGACACTGAGCATTCCCAGCAAGAATCGCAGGAAATAGCACGCGTCAATTTACATGTTGTTATAATCAATCGTAATCGTGTAATGGAGCTCCTGCCTGTTTTTTGGCAAGATCTTTTTGTCTGGCTGCGTTCTGCCCTCCCTGGAAGTATCTGCGGAGGCATATTGCGGCCAGAGACCAGCCAAGCAGGTCTCTTCACCCGACTTCATGACCTCTTACCTCCGGTTCTGTGCCAGTGTCACCAGAGGCAGTGATCGAGAAGTATGGCCTGAAATTCCACTCAGGCTAAATAGGGGGCACTAGTGCATTTTACTTGTTGCATTTTACTGTACATTGTCAGAACAGAATGGATTCACCCACCGCCCCCCGACCCTCCTCCCACCCAGATTTGTGCCGTCCTCTCATTTAAAAGCTGGTAGTGCATTTCTCAGCGGTTCACATCGTGTACAAAGTGCTCAGGTCCGGATTTCCTGGGCAACAACAACTTGCATTTATATAGCATCTTTAACATAGTAAAAATGTCCCAAGGTGTTCACAGGAACGATTATAAAACAAAATATGGCAACAAGCCACCTAAGGAATTATAAGGACAGGTGATCAAAAGCTTGGTCAAAGAGGTAGGTTTTAAGGAGCGTCTTAAAGGAGGAGAGGTGGAGAGGTTTAGGGAAGGAATTCCAGAGTTCAGGGCCTCGGCAGCTGAAGGCACGGCCGCCAATGGTGGGGCAAAGGAAATCGGGGATGCGCGAGAGGCCAGAATTGGAGGAGCGCAGAGATCTTGGAGGGTTGTCGGGCTGGAGGAGGTTACAGCGATTGGGAGGGGAGAGGCCATGGAGGGCTTTGAACACAAGAATGAGATTTTTTTTTTAAAATCGAGGCAATGCAAGACCAGGAGCCAATGCAGGTCAGCGAGCACAGGGGTGATGGGAGAACGGGAGTTGGTGCGAGTTAGGACACGGGCAGCAGAGTTTTGGATGGGTAGAGTGCATTGGTTCGGCTTCTTAAACTGGATGAGGGAACCAAATGTAATGGCCCAGAAATTGGTGTCGGGGGCTTCCCGCATGTGCAAGGCCCCGACCTACACTTACATAGCGCACCGACAGTTGAAGCCTGGCCCTGCGTGGATTTCCTGTCAGTGGCCCGGTTCAGCTCCCGGCACGCTGTGCTTGCGTGATCCAGCAGCGTAGTTAGTTCGATGAGCCGGCTGGGATCACGTGAGCACTGGGCAACCAATCGGAGGTTGCAAAAGTTCATTCATGAGTTTGATCGTAAGAACTGTCAAACTCATGAAAACTCCGGGCGCCCAAAACTGTACTTAAACTTCAAATAAAAGTTTAAAAAAATCCCACTAATTAAATGAACTATTAATAACTGTAAAAAAAACTATTTTAAACAATTATTCAAATTTTTGAAAAAAATAATTTTTTAACAAATCGGGTCTAAAAATACACTTACCTTACTGTAAATTCTTTAAAAATAATGAACCTGTGGAAAAAAAATTCTAACTTTAATTAATAGACCACTTACCTTTTAAAACCGGAGGCCTTCACGCACGGGCAAAGCTTAAAAAAAGGAATTTCAGCGCGCACGCGCAGACTCCTGCGCACACGCGTTCGACCTCTGAACCCCTTGGTTCAGAGGAAAGGAAATGCTGATTTTCTGCGCATGCGCTGTGCATGCTGAAAACCGGCAATTCCATCGGGCCCACGCGTGAGTACCCCGTCCATACTCACGCGTTGGGACCCGAATTACTGGGCCATTATTTCCAAGTTTGCTGACGACACGAAACTAGGTGGGATTGTGAGTTGTGAGGAGGATGCAAAGAGGCTTCAAGGCGATTTAGATAAGTTGAGTGAGTGGGCAAATACATGGCAGATGCAGTATAACGTAGATAAATGTGAAGTTATCCACTTCGGTAGGAAAAACAGAAAGGTAGAATATTATTTAAATGGTGATATATTGGGAAATGTTGATGTACAAAGGGACCTGGGTGTCCTGTATACCAGTCACTGAAAGCAAACATGCAGGTGTAGCAAGCAGTTAGGAAGGCAAATGGTATGTTGGCCTTCATTGCAAGAGGATTTGAGTACAGGAGCAAGGATGTCTTACTACAGTTATACAGGGCCTGGAGTACGGTGTGCAGTTTTGGTCTCCTTACCTAAGAAAAGATATACTTGCTATAGAGGGAGTGCAGCAAAGGTTCACCAGACTTATTCCTGGGATGGCAGGACTGTCATATGAGGAGAGATTGGATTGACTAGGCCTGTATTCACTAGAGTTTAGAACAATGAGAGGGGATCTCATTGAAACGTATAAAATTCCGACAGGACTAGGCAGACTGGATGCAAGGAGGATGTTTCCCCTGGCTGGGGGGTCTAGAACGAGGGGTCACAGTCTCAGGATACGGGGTAGGACATTTAGGACTGAGATGAGGAGAAATGTCTTCACTCAGAGGGTGGTGAACCTGTGGAATTCTCTACCACAGATGGCTGTGGAGGCCAAGTCACTAAATATATTTAAGGAGATGATAGATAGATTTCTAGACACAAAAGGCATCAAGGGGTATGGGGAGAGAGCGGGAATATGGTATTGAGATAGAGGATCAGCCATGATCGTGTTGAATGGCGGAGCAGGCTCGAAGGGCCGAATGGCCTACTCCTGCTCCTATTTTTTTCCTATGTTTCTATGACCCCTGCATTTCCTATTGGCGGAGAGTTTGGCATTGGGTATGTTCTGCTGCGTACTGTATCGAGAGGAGACAGAATACTATCAATGCCGGGAGAGAGGGAGAGCAGCATAGTTACGTGAAAGTGTTCTTGAATGCTGAGGCCCAACAATAAAGTTGAAACCAAACAAAAGGGAAGAAATAAACATCCAATCCAAAGAAACACACAATGGCGCAATGCCAGGAAATCTTAAATGTTCAACAAAAAGGACTTACCTCGTTAAAAGACCGGTTTGGACAGGTTTAAAGCTACTTCCAGTGGCTGTGCGTCTAAAGGCCTGTGTTTGCTCCAGTTTTACAAACCACACTGGTCAGGTCTCGTGCCAAGGATGCAATACATCAGAATTTTCAGGGCAGCAAGGACACATCCCCAACAGGCCCAGAAATGCATGCTCCAACAAGGCTTGCGACAGGGAGAAGCGTAGGCCTCCTGTGCTCCCAGTGCAGCCTGGGTTAGCGTAAATTGAGACAAAACTGGCCCAAGGCCATAGGTCCCGGTTTTCTGTACCCAGCATGCGCCACTGACACACAAAGTAAGAAATTTTACCCTTTAGATACCAAAGTGGAAGGAGAATGAGTGCACACATTTCATTTCCCACTTGGTGAATTCCCATGGTTGTTGCTGAGAAAAAGCGAGCCCCTTCACAGGAGTGCCCGAGTCGTGCCAGGCCCTGTTGGTGAATAATGTGCTGTACAGGAAGACCAGAAAGATAAGAGAGGAGAAAATGTCCAACATAAAAAAGGATTTTAAAAATAAAAGACCCTTGTAAAACAAGACTAAAACACTGGTGTTCAAAAACTATATTGGCTGGGTGAGGGACCTAAAACTAGAACTAAAAACACGGATAGAAAACTGCAGCCACTCAATCTATGGTGCCGAGCTATTTGGACCTTCTGTGTGATGATAGCATTTGGCCCCGTGCTTGCCTCTGCCAGAGTGTCATTAACTGTAGGGATATTATTAGGTTTGAGGATAACTCTATTCTGGTGCCAAGTTCTTGACAACTTGGGCAGCCTTCTTGCAAATCACGTTCTGCCCATCAAGTTGAGGATAATGGGGTCGCTTTCCAGGATATATCTACCGAAGGCAAGGCTCATTTGGCTGTATTGATAATCACTTCAAAGTTAATGCCTCGAACAAAGAACGCTTCTCAAAACCTTTGTTTTTTACTCCCTGAAAATAGTGGGCCTATAAATATAAGTGTGGAGGTGGGTGAAGAGAGAGATACAGAGAAAGACGGTTCAGATGAGAAATTCTCAAATCACGCTTTATTATTTTTCTCTGCAATAACTTTTTACTGCATCTGCCTGTTTCTGACTATTACTGTACTTGGTAGACACTCGTTTTAAAAAATGCCTATTTTTTTTAAAAGCCTTTAGAATGTTTGCTTTTAAAACCATTCAACGGTGTAACATGATTTTCATAGAATCACGGAAGTTACAGCACAGGAGACCATTCGGTCCATCATGTTTGTTCTGATGCTAGCTCTTGAACTGGAGTTATCTACTCTAATTCGATTCTGCTGCTACCAGAGGGGAAGTCAACTGCTGCCACTCGGGTGTCATTTTTTCGAACAGCTGAATTGACTTTTGCCTTGAATTTACAAAATCTTGGGCTGGATTTTCTCAATGGGGAGCTTTTGGAGGCGGGACTCCCACTTGTCGGGTTTTAGTCCCGCCTCCATCGACTTGTGGCCAATCCACGCTATTTTCCCTTGATTGGCCTTGTTAAGCCCGCCCAGCGGGAAGCCGGTTACAGGTGACGTCAGCGAGTGACGTTTCATCTGTCAAGAGCTTTTGACAGATGAAATGTCAGTGTTTGACGGCTCTATGAAGCTGTCAAGCATTGACAATCTGTCCTCTAAGTTGAGTCCTTCCACTCAGGCTCAGTTAGAGATCTCGCCTGACCAGAAAGCAGAAGGCTGCAGCTTTTGACAGTTCAGCGGCCATTCTGCTTTCTGTGCCGGTGAGCTGAGGGACTCCCGAGACCTGAAGGGAGGAAGCCTGCAGGAAGAAGTAAAGGTAAGTAAAACTTATTAAAACACTGTACACTCACCTCACACACTTACCTCTGCACACATGCACCCATCACTCACCTGCACAATGGACATCTCGACCCCTCTGACCCCCGCAGACCGACGGCCCGCCTCACTGACCCTGGCGAGGTTCGGAGCCGTTGGGAAGCCCACACTTCAGGGCTGAAAATAGGGATTCTCCAAAAAACTGCCTGTTAACAGGCAGTTAATTGGCACTAATCCCCTTCCCGCCTCGGGGAGGTGGCTCCCAGCGCGGGTCAGGTACGCACCTCCTGGGAAGATGGCACGGAGGCGGGTTGGGGGCGGGATGAGTACCCGCCCCCAGATTCTGCCATTTTCCCGGCAGTCCCGCCTCCTTGCCCGCCTCCCCAGGCCTGGCAAAATCGCCCCCCTTGTGTCAGACCCCAAGAGATGATCTACTTCATAATTACTTGCTCAAAAGTAGCGATTCTGCTTTATTTACTGTTTTCCTTACATGGCAACATGCATAAATGCTAATGTCTGTAGCACAAATAATATTTTAAAATAAAATCTTGCCACAGGCTAGTGTTTAATTGGTCGTGATTAAAAATAGCTAATCCAGCATACACTGCATAGGTGTGCAATGCAGAATATTATTCTATTAATGCAAGTGTAACACTCGCCCCTTCCTATCTCTGTCAGCTCCTCCAGCCTCACAACCCTCCGAGATCTCTGCGCTCCTCCAATTCTGGCCTTTTGCGCATCCCCGCTTTCCATCGCTCCACCATTGGCGGCTGTGCCTTCAGCTGCCTGGGCCCCAAGCTCTGGAATTCCCTCCCTAAACCTCTCCGTATCTCTACCTCTCTCTCCTCCTTTAAGATGCTCCTTAAAACCTACCTCTGTGACCAAGCTTTTTGGTTGCCTGTCCTAATATCTCCTTACGTGGCTCGGTGTCAAATTTTGTTTGATAATCGCTCCTGTGAAACACCTTGGGACGTTTGACTACATTAAAGCTGCTATATAAATGCAAGCCGCTGTAGGTGTTTAAGGGCTGAAAATGCAGAGTGAAAGCAACAATAGTTTGTAAATATTAAACGGTACCACTGTAATATTTCAGATGCCGTTTTCTTGAACATTTGCTCCCTCCTTAAATATTATTAAGCTGCCACACTTTGTTTTGACAAATCAATATATAGCATACCATATATTTGTAGGTGAACGTATGCATATACTCTGTTCACAACACTTGTAGATTAACTATAGTCCCTCCCCCTCCCTTTTTTTGTGGCCTTTCTTTCTCTCCAATTATAAACCACCACTAGATTTTCATCAGCCATCTCCATGTCTCCAAATGGCTTTTCAGTGTCAGTCCTGTCAGGAAATTAACTCATCACAGCTTGGCAGCTGCTAATTTTTTCTCCTTTCATGTCAGATGAATTGTCTACTGAAGCTAATAATGAATCACCAATCCCTGATTAGAAGGTGCTTCGGAAAAGCAAAACTGCCATCTGAGCTTTTTAAAAAAATATATATAAAATGATATCATCCCCGGAGACTTTAAAAAGAATTGTATTCCCCTCAACGCCATGAAACAAGGATAGGCTGTTTGAGTGAGCTGTGTTCTATCTTAAATTACAGGCTAATATTACATTGTAAAATAAAGGGAACCTTGCAGTAGAATTTCTCTCCTAGTCTTTAAGCTGCCTGCTCCCGTCACAGACTAAAATATTACAATGTATTTCTCATTCAGCTTCTTCAGACCTGCACAACACACCTTGTGGGTAACCTTTTGTTCTCGGCCCTGTTCCTCTTCCCTTTTGGCTCATCACGCATACAATCAGGTGTGCTGATTTGACACTGGTAAGCTACACTGGTCTCATGAAAGATTAAATGCCAGCTCAGACATGTTTATCGTACATAAATCAGAAATGGTAACTTGTCACGTGTCAATGTCAGTGCCCGACACAACTCGGGAAAGGTTAAGGGAGCAAGTTCGTGGGTCAAACTTTTTTGGCGTAATGCCGGCTGAGTCAGAAAGAATTTATGGGAAAAATGCAACTGCAAGTAAAACAAAAACACTGATATGGCTTATGGTAAAATTACATTGTTCAGATTTGCCCAACTTTTTTGAGTTTACGAGCACATTATTCGTTGATTATTACCTTTCAGTATGCCCATCTGTATAAAACCAAGACAGATTCAAGTTTAGAAAAAGGAACCAAGATATTTGGATATGATTATATGAATAGGAGACATTTGGCCGTGAAGAAAAAAGTCAAAAAGGATGAATAGTAAGGGTGAATGACACAAGAGGAACTCTTTGTTGAAGCAATGATGGGTGGAGAAGGGGCAGATTTTCACTCCATGGCCTCGCCCCACCCTATCTCCTCCAGTAACTTCCTCCAGCCCTACAACCCTCCGAGATCTCTGCTCTCCTCCAACTCTAGCCTCTTGAGCATTCTTGATTTCCTTTGCCCCTCCATTGGCAGCCGTTCCTTCAGCTGCCTAGGTCCTAAACTCTGGAATTCCCTCCCTAAACCTTTCCACCTCTCTCTCTCTCTCTCCTTTAAGTCACTCCTTAAAACCTACCTCTTTGGCCAAGCTTTGGTCACCTGTCCTCATATCTCCTTATGTGGCTTGGTGTCAAATTTTGTTTGATAACGCTCCTGTAAAGCATCTTGGGATGTTTTACTACATTAAATATGCTATATAAATATAAATAAATTGTTGTTTTGGTTAAATAGAACTTGCATTACTGAAACAGGCTGTTCAGCCCAACCAGTCCGTGTTGGTTTTTGTCCTCCACATAAGCAAGCGTCCTAATCACATGTCCTACCCTGTCCCTTTATCGGCCTTTCCTTCAATAAAACCTATTCTTAAATGTTGACATAGTCTCTGTTTCAATCACTAACTCTGGTAGCACATTCCACAGATTCAACCTTCTGTGTACAAAATGTTTCTTCTGCTCTTTGTCCTAAATCTCCACTTGCCTGGATGAGTGCAGCTCCAACAATTGGATATATACGCAAAGGGGAAACGTCTGCAGAGATTTGGGGAGACAGCAGGGGTGTGGGACTAAATGGATAGCTCTTTCAAAGAGCCGGCACTGGCATGATAGGCTGAATGGCCACCTTCTGCGCAGTATGATTCTATCCCATGGCTAATGTCATCTGTCCTTCAAAGTTGCAGCTGAGGGTTATAACGATGTCTGTGCCAGAACATTCATCATCACTGGGCACACCATTGGCATATTCAAGGGGCATTCTGGAGCAGCTTTGCAAAATAAATCTTGTAGCGTCTCAAGAATAGTTGTTGCTTGCCGGTTTCTTCATGAATACGCCCTGCAGAAACCTCTTCCCGTGCATATCCCGGTGTGGGAAGGGAAGGCAGGAATGGGATCACATCATCCACAGGAACAGCAGGAGGGAGACAGATTCAGCAGCAGATCAGAAACACCATACCAGATCACTAAATAAAGAAAAACACCTCTATTGGGACCTCACAGTGCATCCAACATCTTACCTTCTCCCACAATCAGCAACTCCATACAATTCTGCTTATTCAGAATTTACAGCTTTCTCACCGAAAGACTCCTGGGCGACTTCTTATATTGCCCCAATTATAGACAGTTGTCATTATTATCGTAAGACTATTTATCACAACAGGTTTTTTAATGTGCACCAACCTTTATGTGATGCCTTTCTTCTGAAGACCATGCTTCCCCTTGGCGTGTTGTCCTTAAGAAAGAACTTGCAATTATAGAGCACCTTTCACAACTTCAGGACGTCCCATAATGCTTTACAGCCAATGAACTACTTTTGAAGTCTAGTTACTTTTGTAATGTAGGGAAACACGGCAGTCAGTGTACACACAGCAAGAGCCCACAAGCAGCATTGTGATAAATGACCAGATAATCTGTTTTAGTGATTTTGGTTGAGCGATAAATATTGGCCAAGACAATGGGGAGAACTCCCCTGCTCTTCTTCGAAATAGTGCCGTGGGATCTTTTACATCCACCTGAGAAGGCAGAGGGGACAGGGCCTCGATGTAACGTCTCATCCGAAAGACAGCACTTCAGTACTGCACTGGAAGTGTAGGCCTGGATTCTGTGCTCAAGTCTCTGGAGTAAACTCATGGCCATCTGGCTCAGAGATGAGAGTGCTACCCACTGAGTAACAAAAGCCTATTCTTGTACTCCGTCTAGGTGCTACCTGAGGGCCAGGGATACCCGAGGTGCTCGGCTGCATTCTAGGAAGGTGAGCCTCTTGGGACTGATGTGGTCTTGGTCTCGATGCTGCTGCTTCCCAAGGGGACTTTGTTTCAGGTTGTATCTCCACTGCTGATGCATGGACAGCCTGGTATCATGTTTTTTTTAATTTGTTCATGAGATGTGGGCGTCACTGGCAAAGCCAGCATTTATTGCCTATCCCTAGTTGCCCTTGGGAAGGTGGTGGTGAGCCGCCTTCTTGAACTGCTGCAGCCCGTGTGGTGAAGGTACTCCCACAGTGCTGTTAGGTAGGGAGTTCCAGGATTTTGACCCAGCGATGATGAAGGAACGGCGATATAGTTCCAAGTCAGGATGGTGTGTGACTTGGAGGGGATGGTGTTCCCATCTGCCTGCTGCCCTTGTCCTTTTTGATACCAGTGGTCGCGGGTTTGGGAGGTGCTGCTGAAGAAGCCATGGCGAGTTGCTGCAGTGCATCTTGTAGATGGTACACACTGCAGCCACGGTGCACCGGTGGTGGAGGGAGTGAATGTTTAACGTAGTGGATGGGGTGCCAATCAAGCGGGCTGCTTTGTCCTGGATGATGTCGAGCTTCTTGAGTGTTGTTGGAGCTGCACTCATCCAGGCAAGTGGAGAGTGTTCCATCACACTCCTGACTTGTAGATGGTAGAACGGCTTTGGGGAGTCAGGAGGTAAGACACTCGCCACAGAATACCCAGCCTCTGACCTGCTCTTGTAGCCACAGTATTTATGTGACTGGTCCAGTTAAGTTTCTGATCAATGGTGACCCCAGGATGTTGATGGTGGGGATATGGCGATGGTAATCCCATTGAATGTCAAGGGGAGGTGGTTAGACTCTTCCTTGTTGGAGATGGTCATTGCCTGGCACTTGTGTGGTGCAAATGTTACTTGCAGCTCCACTGCTGGTGCATGGACAGCCTGGATTAAGGTTGTATATCCATTACTGGTGCATGGACAGCCTGATGCTGATTCCTTCTGTCTACATGAGGAGGCATCCGAGAGGCCTAACTGGAGAGCTCATTTATGCTATCATTGGGAATGAGAGCATCATGAGGAGGTAATCCTACCATGCCACTTGTGTTGGGACCTGAACTGGACTGTGTACTAATCAGTGGCAGGGCAGACCTAATGGTGGCAGTTAGATCCTACAAACCATGAGAGATTACAAGGACGATAATAGAATTGAGAGGGTACAGGTATCACGAAAGACTGAAGAGGGGCTCTTTTCTCTAGCAATGGGAAGACTGAGAGGTGACCTTAAAATGATGAAGGGGTTCGGTAGGGTAGGCAGAGAGGATGTTTCCACTTGTGGGGGAGACCAAAACTAGGGGCCATAAATATAAAATAAAAACAGAAAATGCTGGAAATACTCAGCAGGTCAGGCAGCATCTGTGGAGAGTGAAACAGAGTTAACGTTTCAGGTTGATGACCCTTCGTCAGGGCTGAATGGCCTGTTGCTGTGCTGTAACATTCTATGTATTTCTATGTATCTACGTCCCCCTGGATGTATTTCTCTGGGTTCGAGTGTGTGAGAGAAAGGGTGAATGACGGTGTAGGCGAGGGTATGGTGGGATTTTGCAGAGGTTGAAACCCCTTGCCCACTTTATTTTTTCCTCAGCGGCATTTTTGCAGTGATTCATCGAAGATGAAGAGATCAGGCGGGCACCGTGAGGTCATCTTTACAAATCATCGACCTGAAACATTAACTCTGTTTCTCTCTCCACAGATGCTGCCTGACCTGCTGAGTATCTCCAGCATTTTCAGTTTTTATTTCAGATTTCCAGCATCTGCAGTATTTTGCTTTTGTATCATCATAAATATAAGATAGTCGCTAATAAATCCAATAAGGTATTCAGAAGAAACGACTTTACCCAGAGTGGTGAGAACGTGGAACTCGCTATCACAGGGAATAATTGAAGCGAATTGCATAGATACCTTTAAGGGGAAGCTAGATATAAACACACGAGGGAGAAAGGAATAGAAGGATATGCTGATAGGGTGAGATGAAGGTGGGAGGAGGCCCGTGTGGAGCAGTATACAGGAGCTCAGCAAGAGATATAGAGAATCCTTACAGTTCCAGATGCAAGTAATGGGTACTGTACAGTATGAGATTTCCATTAACATTTCATTAAAAAAATGGATATTAAAATTGATATTGAAATAAACATTCAACACTGCAGCAAAAATGTGCGCGCTAAGTGGCTGGAAGTGCTTCATGTGTATATGCACTGGCACAGACCAGTGGGGCTGAATGGCCTGTTGCTGTGCTGTAACATTCTATGTATTTCTATGTATCTACGTCCCCCTGGGTGTATTTCTCTGGGTGCGAGTGTGTGAGAGAAAGGGTGAATGATGGTGTAGGCGAGGGTATGGCGGGATTTTGCACAGGTTGAAAGCCCTTGCCCACTTTATTTTTTTCCTCAGCGGCATTTTTGCAGTGATTCATCTGGAGGGAAAGAAAATGAAGAGATCAGGTGGGCACCGTGAGGTCTTCTTTACAGTATTTGAAGGTGCACAATCGTTTTTTTTTTTTCCGCTATAGTGCGTCTCTACTTCCAGAACGCGAGACAGGGAAGCTGCAGATAGTCCAGAAAAACCCACAACTGCCATTGTCCCTCCTACTTTGCAGACCCCCAGAAGTGTCTGCAGTGCGTCTCCCCATGTGGGGCGAGAGGCCTTAAATTGGGTGAAACAAGTGCAGGTGTTTCGGGCTAGCTTCCCTGCGAGAGAAGGCAGGAGTATAGCTGGGCAGAGTATCTTAACAAAGAAGATAGGAGCAGGAGTAGGCCATTCGGCCCCTCGAGCCTGCTCCGCCATTTAATGAGATCATGGCTGATCATCCAAACTCAGTACCCTGTCCCTGCTTTCTCCCCATATCCCTTGATCCCTTTAGCTTTAAGAAATATATCTAACTCCTTCTTGAATATATTTAATGAATTGGCCTCCACTGCCTTCTGTGGTAGAGAATTCCACAGGTTCACCACTCTCTGGGTGAAGAAATTCCTCCTCATCTCTGTCCTAAATGGCTTACCCCTTATCCTTAGACTGTGACCCCTGGTTCTGGACTCCCCCGCCATCGGGAACATCCTTCCTGCATCTAGTCTGTCTAGTCCTGTTAGAATTTTATAAGTTCCAATGAGATCCCCTCTCATTCTTCTAAACTCCAGCGAATATAAGCCCAATTGACCCAATCTCTCCTCATGCGTCATTCCTGCCATCCCAGGTATCAATCTGGTATCAGTCTTACAAGAATTTGACACACAAAGTAACGACAGGGGCAACCAGCCAGAAAGGATAAGCGTGATAAGTTAGGGAGGATTTCTCATGAATGGCTCACTGTGAGAAAAGGCCACTTGCAGGTGAATTTGAGCCATAGAAATGTGAATTTTCAAATTCAGAATTAGCCACTTAGGATTTCTCCTTAGGAAGCACAGAACAGTAGAAGTCACGGGAGAACGGGATCTCAAGGCTTCCTGGCGGGCGTTTATAGAGTCAGAGCTGCCGACTGTATTTTGCCGTACGTCCGCAAACTGCATCAGTCTGCTTCTCCACTCCAGATGTCTCTGTTGCTGTTGAAACTCCACGTGTACCCGAGCTGAGTTGAGCTTTTGACCGAAATCTCCAGGTTCCAACTGCTGACTCAACCCTTTGAGAAATTCCTTCTCAGCCACGTTAACTTCGTTAACCCAGGTTTTCCAGGGATTCACCCACTCTAACTAGTTTGCGTTATCCCAGTAATTCTCCCCACTCATTGCCCCAATTTTTCCAGGGATTCCCCGTATCTGATTTTTTTTCAGGAATTCCCCTCTCCCACTTTCATACTGACACAAAGTTCTCCAGGGATTCCCTCCTCTCTCTGGCTCGAGTTTTACAGAGATTCCCCCCTCAATCATTGGACCAATTTTTCCAGGAATTCCCCTCTCCCACTTGCCTGTCTGATATTTCTAGGACTCCCCACCCACCCAGTCTGTGACCCAGCTTTTCTAAAATATTCCCACTCACTGACCTGACTTGTCAATGGATGCTGGCTTTCCACATAGAACTGAATAGCAGCGAGATAAGGAAAATGGAAAGGGGGGAAGAAAAGGCGAAAGAAGTAGAAGAGAGAGAGAGAATGTGAACAGAAAAAGCAAGGGGGTGGCGAGAGGGAGTGAGATGAACCAGAAAAGGATAAAGTGAAGCAGAAAAGGGAGGAAAGAAAGAAAAACTTGCATTTATATAGCGCCTTTCATGACCTCAGGACGTCCAAAAGTGCTTTACAGCCAATGAAATACTTTTGAAGTGTAGTCACTGTTGTAATTTAGGAAACGCGGCAGCCAATTTGCGCACAGCAAGCTCCCACAAACAGCAATGTGATAATGTCCAGATAATCTGTTTTTAGTGATGTTGATTGAGGGATAAAGACTGGCCAGGACACCGGGGAGAACTCCCTTGCTCTTCTTCCAGATAGTGTCATGGGATCTTTTATGTCCACTTGGTTTAACGCCTCATCCGAAAGACGGAGACTGTCCAGATACTGTCAAGATGTGGGACAACCCACGAGGTTGACCAGCGGCAACTATTCCCTTGCTTGACGCCTGAAAACGTTATACATCCACCTGAGAGAGCAGACGGGCCCTCGGTTTAATGACTCATCTGAAAGACGGCACTACCGACAGTGCAGCACTCCCTCAGCACTGCACTGGAGTGTCAGCCTAGATTTTTGTGCTTAAGTCTCTTGGAGTGGGCCTTGAACCCACAACCCTCTGACTCGGAGGCGAGAGTGCTGCCCACTGAGCCACGGGAGAGAGAGAATGTGAACTGGAAAAGGGGAGAGGGGGGCATTCAAGTGTGAACTAGCAAGGGAGAACAAGCAAATCAGGAAAATGAGAGAATGAACCAGAAGAGGACAGGAGAGAGAGAACTGGAAGAGGGGAAGAAAGAGAAAGAAAGAAACAGAAGGAGGGCTGAGAAGCAAGGGAAGGAGGAGAGAGGAGGAGAGTGGGAAGGCGTACTAGTATCACGGATCTTTAGTTCGACTAGTGCAAAGTCTAGAGAACTGCTGAATTCAATTGCTTTTGCTTATCTTTATTGCCAAGGATGACATGCTGCATGAGTGACCTGCAAGCAAAATTAGGCATAAAAATAGATCATTTTGCTTCACAGCGTCATAGTTGTGCTCTAAAAATAGTTGGTGTGTCCAGCCATGAAGGTGCACTTGTAGATTTTGCATGTGGAACAGGGATGGGAATAGAGATCATTGGTGCAGAGTAAAAAGAAAGCAAGAACTAACTTTTCTACAGTGCCTTGCATGACCTCAGGACATCCCAAAGTGCTTCACAGCCAAATGAAATACTTTTGAAGTGTCGTCACTGTTGTGATGTAGGAAACGGGGTAGACAATTTGCACACAGCAAAATCCCACAAACAGCAATGTGACAAATGACCAGATCATCTTTTTTAGCGATTTTGGTCGAGGGATAACTAATGACCAGGACCTCCGCTGCTCTTCTTCGAAATAGTGTCGTGGGACCTTTTACGTCCACCTGAGAGGGCAGATGGGGGGTCTTGGCTTAACGTCCCATCTGAAAGATGGCATCTCTGACAATGCAGCAAACATCCTCAGTACTGGCACTGGGAGTGTCGGCCTGGATTTCTGTGCTCAAGCCTCTGGCATACAGCCTGAGCACAGTAAGGGTAAGCTATGAAGGAGTGCCGCACACACAAAGAAACAACTTTGAAGGGTCAAGGGGAGGAGTAAGCATGCTGGTTAGTTCATTGAACATCTCCCGGAACTGCGGTGGAGTTCCAGGCAGTCAAAGACACGGCACCGAAAGAGACAGCCACCTTCACAAAGTGAGTACTCGTGACTTCAGGGGTCTCCTGTCGCCAACCCCAAAGAGTCCATCCCTGCTGCTTTGCAGTTCAGTCAGAAATGATGTGCAGGTCTGATTGAGAAAAGTTTGCTGCACTTCCCGCTATCCCAGTTATTCCACTTCCTCCAGTGCTACCTTTGCCCTTTTTAAGCAGAGGCAGGTAGTATCCACAAAATTTCAATATTTAAAATTACCCTCCCACCCCTCCAAAGTCATGAAATCTGGTGTATCCTGACACAAATGTGAGTGTTGCTGTATAAATATTCAGATTCAGACTTGGAACCATACATCGAGTTCCTCAGAGAGGGGCAACTCCACAGCTCCGATCATAATCTACATTCCTGATTAAAAAATAAATCTTTAAAAATGTGACTAGGCAACAGCTGTGCAGTCATAAACTTCATTGAATAAAAACTCTAGCAAAGTATATTCAGGTAAGACCATTGTCGAGCTCTATTAAAGCACAAGAATAAGGAACAATTTGAACGATGTTACATGACACGATGACCATCAAGTGAGCACGGTTTCAACTGCAGCAGCAAAAAGAAGACGACAGCAGACAACCTGATCGTTACTTAAAAAGAAACTCTCCTGATCGATTCAGTTTTCCTTCACATCTATTCACGAATCCAAAAATTAAACCGGCACATCTTCCTCCACTGACTATGTGGCACACGGATTCACGATCACCTTTGTGCCTCCCTGCATCATTCCCAGCACCTGGAGTTCAACAGACGTAGCCGGCCGATAGAGTCCCAGCCTCGAGAGTATGGGACCAGCGCGGCAGCTGCAGTCCAACATGGATGATGCAGCTGGTGGCTTCATATATTGGTCACTATACCCCTTTACTGAGGGATCACATTCCCACATCGTTCCGATTTTGACTCTCCGTAGAGGGTGCAATTAATATTTCTGCAACAGAATGAAAAGCCAAGGATGTTAAGTGGACATACAAAAACAAGTAGATCTGAACCTATTAAAATTGTTAAGAATGTATAAAATAATATTTATATGCATTTGACAGATTTAGTAGTGTATTGGCTGCTGCTCTGTGTGTAAAACACATCATATAATTATATTGTTATTCACTAATTGTACATTAAAACAGGGCTTATTTTCATAATTGGTAAACATATGAATCACTTAGAATACTGGGTCCCAGCCAAGCGCCTAATTCTCTTTTTTTTTTAAAAAGTTAAGTCAGTTTTGTTTAATTATTTGTAGGCTTGAAAATGCAAGTGAAATCTATGAATTATAGAGCTGTCTTTTTTTTTTACCAGATCGATTTATTGGTACAAGCGGTTAACAAAAGAAAAACAGAAACTTTTTTTTTTAAAGCCATGTTAACGATTGTCAAACATAAAATCGTACATTATCATATTACCTTGCATTTGTCATACAGTTAAACAGACCACCTGAGCAGGGTATAGCTTCTCTTTTTGAATCTCAAATTATGTCACCTTCTGGTATTCCCCCATCCAAATAAAAAACCAAAGCAAATGAAAACAGCAACAAGTTCAATGCATTCTTCTGAATTTGTAAGTCTGGGGGGAAATCAGCATTTGAACAATGAAAATAAATAGCTAACTACATCTAGCATTTCATGGTGGTTGACTATGCGCAACTTGCCTGAATTCATTTGTTTATTCTCTGTTGATAGAACCTAAAACAAAGTTGGGAAAAATGCACGGAATACAATTTCCCCCTCTCTGTTCTCCCACCCCTTTCCAAGTCTTCTGTTATCTGGCTGGGTTTCACACTTCATTCCCTGCCATTGCCAAAGAAGGTAATTAAAGAAATATGCGACAATCTATGCTTCCAGCTTTGTACCAGACTTCTGACGCAATTCAGATGCAGGACCCTCAGTCTTTAGTGCTCAAGTCAGGAAACAAATATAAATGTACTGAGTCGCCCAATTAAATGATCTCTCGAATCTATTTCCTCCCCCACCTTTTGGTCCCCCTGCATCCTGCACCACTCCCTGAGACTGAGGTGACCCCCTCTAAAGACTTCTGCTAAGACTGTTCTTGAGCTTGTGTCAATGTTCCCCTACCCGCACGCTCCCCCCGCCCCCCACATTTAGCGACACAGCTGAGATGAGCAATTCTGTGCACAGGAAATCATAGGGGTATACACCAACGCACAGACCAACCTACAACTCCATCATGCTGCCTTCAGTCATCTTATAAATGGATGCATCCAATTAACTAATGGGCAGCAGACTTTTTAACATTCCTTTGTTCCAGTAGAGTCATTATGATCAGTTATCTCTCACTCAATTAGATAGTGGTATTATACTCCCAATCATTGCTTCATAGCCAATCAGATTCCCAATCACTGACTTACTAGCAGACACATGGAATGCATGTGCCGTACCGAGCGTGTTATGCCTTCAATAGTACATCTGATGGAATGTCAGCCACCACATCTTTTAATAGAGCTTCCTACCCTACTAATGGCAAGTCATGCTTCTTGGATTCCACCAATTTCCATTTCTTGCTCTTCTTCAGTTGACAGCTCAGTCATAACTATCTCTGACCTGCCCTCAGTGTAACACTCTGACAATGCAATCGTTGTCACTGGATGACCGAGCGACGGCACGTCCTCACTAATCAGTTCCATTACACCGTGTGGGTAAACTTCAGTCACTGTCCTGGAGTGGTCACCGTTCACCATGCTGTGTGGTAATTCTGTCACAATAACATGAGTTGCTTCTTCAGACATATGACCAGTGGCCTCTTGAACCATGGCTTGGGCTATTTCCTCCGAGACAATTATCTGCGATATTCCACCAGAGGAGTCGACCAGGCGCACCGGATGTCCGTTAGTAGTTATAGTTTGCTCTTCGCTTTCTTGCATTATGATCTGGGAAGCCCCCTCAACCATGTGTGCGGTCCCTTCCTCAGTAACTATGACCTGAGTGATGCCGTCTTTCCCAATATGGCTCGTTGTCCTCACATTGCACATGGTGAACTGCAGCACCTCCTGTACCATGTCACTGAAAGCAACTTGAGATCCCGCATGTACCGCGGTTACAGACGCTGGCTGCTCAATGTCTGACACCATCCCCACAGCCTCTGCGGCTTCATGGTCAGCATGTACTTTGTGGAATATCTGCATCGCTCCGCACATTGACTCACTTGGGACCGAAGTGACCTCCTCGATGGCAGAGTTCACTGAGTAAATCCCCTCTTGGTTGGGCTCACTACTTTCCTGCTCAGCAGATCTTGCCTCTACTGCACCCAATGCCGTGACGGCACACAGGAGTGCATCCAGCGCTGTAGGTGTATCTGCCGTGTGCACTGTCGATTCCTCTTGCGTCACCACTTGCTCGATTATGTGATTTGAATTAGCGAGGGTTTCCATGGCAACGGCCGTTTCTGTAACGTCCCCTTCTTCGACTGGGCTCTCAACCACGACCACCTGGGTGGCCCCTGATCTTAGCCGTCTCGCGAGAATCTGCCCGGGCACCATGCCGCCCATGTGGGCAGTGCTCTGAGTTGTGGCTATAAGCTGCCCATCTTCTGTGATGTGCACCACTTCCGCCACCTGAGCCATTTGGCCTGCCATAGCCAGAGTCTGAAGAGTCGCTGCTGCAGTGGCTTCTACAGAGGCATCGATGGAGATGCCCTCCCCATAGCCGTCTTGATACCCTTGAATTATAATAACTTGCCCGATGGACTCGGTTGGTTCCTGCTGCTCAATGCAGCCATCGAGTGTGTCACCTGTGACTTCAGAAGAATCTACGCTTTGAGGCGTGTTAAATGGGACAGCCGTTTCTATAAACTGTGCTCCTTGGCCCTTCAGTCGACATTCATATGCCTTGCATACGATCCCTGAAATTTAGGGAAAAATAGAAATATCAGTTATGCTTGAAGAAATTGAAAAGAAAAAATTCTACTGATCTGAGTATGTATTGCCACTACGATTAATATAGATTTTTGATGTAGACATTGATATAATACCTTAAAAAGCTGTCCCAGAAATTACTTTCTATCCGCCAGCAATGCACAACATATGGAACTTGAAGATCTGTTTTTACTTTATCATTACGAAGCTCACAAGAAAGGATATATAACGTCTTTAACTACAGCATCAGCTGTGGCTCAGTGAGTGAGTAGCACTCTCGCTTCTGAGTCAGAAGGTGTTGACTTCAAGTCCCACTGACCTGGGCACATAATCTAGGCCGACAGTCCCAGTGCAGTACTGAGGTGCCGTCATTCGGATGAGATGTTAATCCAAGGCCCCATCTGCTCTCTCAGGCGGACATAAAAGATCCCAAGACGCACGTCAAACCTCACTCCTGGCTTTCACAATGTAAATAGTTGTCTCCAGGTCCTACCACCACCTCAAACAATCTATTCACTTGTATTGTTGATAGCAATGTCCTTAATAACTTTAAAGACCTGAATGAGATCCCCTCTCAGTCGATGCCCTCCAGTAACTACAAATCCAAGGTACAAAGTCCAGCTCCATAATTCAATGCACATAGTATGACGGTCACTCTGGTTGCTCTTCTCTGTATATTTGGACAGTTTTTTTATTCTTGGCCTCACTTTAAAATATTTCATAATCATTCTCAAAGGCTTGTACTTGATACTGAAAAAAATTGTCTATACTTATGGGCATTATAATTCCAAACCTATATTTGGACAGATGATAATATCTATCAGAAAAGAGTGAACAGGCTGGGGCTCTTTTCTCTAGAAAAGGGAAGGCTGAGGGGTGACCTGATCGAGGTCTTTCAGATTATGAAAGGGGTTTGATAGGGTAGACGTAGAGAAGATGCTTCCACTTGTGGGCGAGACCAAAACTAGGGACCATCAATATAAGACAGTCACTAATAAATCCAACAGGGAATTCAGGAGAAACGTCTTTACTCAGAGAGTGGTGAGAATGTGGAACTCGCTACCACAGGGAGTGGTTGAGGCGAATAGCATAGATGCATTTAAGGGGAAGCTAGATGAGGGAGAAAAGAATGGAAGGATATGCTGATAGGGTGAGATGGAGTAGGGTGGGAGGAGGCTCATGCGGAGCATAAACACCGGCATGGACCAGTTGGGCCGAACGGCTTGTTTCGGTGCTGCACACTCTACGTAATTGAACTGCCAAAAGCAGTAGCTGTTGCCAAACAGTTGGACGAAGCCAGGCAGCGTCTGCCTCCTGAAGCAACAATTTTAAAGTTGTAATAAAGGTACTGTAACTTTAGGAATGACGGCTGTTGAGAACTTTGAGAAGTGCTGGAAAAGGTCACTGGTGTGTGTGCTTTTTTTTCTCAATTAAGTGGGTCATATTGCATCATTACCTACACACAGTTTCTGTAAAGTGTGTGTGGCTCATTGCCCATGGTGTTCACATCATGCCAGGGTCCACAGCTGGATATCGATGTGAGGTCCACAGCTGATTTGCAAACCTACTTCCCAGACCACCACCAATGCAAACATACAGCTTTCTAAATGTGAAAAGAAAAGCTAAAAAACATCATAAGGGCGTAATAATTTCTTTCCATGCCAAATTGTAAAAGTTGAAACCTTTTGCATTGTTTCTTCAATTACTTCAAAACTTCTCAGGAAACGATGTGCTTGAACCATTGCTTTTACTTGTAATACTGGCCAAAGACAACAAAATAAACATAGTTCATGGGATCGAATTCCGAGGCCAGCCATCATTATTTATCCCCCTTGATTTTTCTCCCATAACGAAGGCATAATGATGGCTGGACTACAAAAAGAAAGACAGACTTGCATTTATATAGCGCCTTTCACGACCACCGGACATCTCAAAGCGCTTTACTGCCAATGACGTACTTTTTGAAGTGGAGTCACTGTTGTAATGTGGAAAACGCGGCAGCCAATTTGTGCACAGCAAGCTCCCACAAACAGCAATGTGATAATGACCAGATAATCTGTTTTTGTTATGTTGGTTGAGGGATAAATATTGGCCCAGGACACCGGGGATAACTCCCTTGCTCTTCTTCAAAATAGTGCCATGGGATCTTTTACGTCCACCTGAGAGAGCAGACGGGGCCTCGGTTTAACGTCTCATCCGAAAGATGGCACCTCCGACAGTGCAGCACTCCCTCAGCACTGCACTGGAGTGTCAGCCTAGCTTTATGTGCTCAAGTCCCTGGAGTGGGACTTGAACCCACAACCTTCTGACTCAGAGGCGAGTGTGCTACCCACTGAGCCACAGCTGACACTACAATTCACTATAGTTCTATAGGTACTGCCAGTCCGGTGGCACCTTGTTCAAATGGTCAGACCATGGATCAAACAGGGACCTTCCTGATACGTATGGCTTAATTCCACAGCAGTTGCCGTATACATGTACAAAAAGCCACTGCAGGGGCAGAACAGTCTAAAAAACAAAAATGTAACCAACAACAACTTGCATTTATATAGCGCCTTGAACGTAGCAAAATGTCCCAAGGCGCTTCACAGGAGCGTTAGCAAACAAAATCTGACACCGAGCCACATAGGGAGATATTAGGGAAGAAGGGGTAGTTTTTAAGGATGTCTTAAAGGAGGTGAGAGAGGTAGAGACTCGGAGAGGAAATCCCAGAGCTTAGGGCTGAGGCAGCTGAAGGCGCGGCCGCCAGTGGTGAAGCAAAGAAATTCAGGGATGTGCAAGAGGTCAGAATTGGAGGAGCGCAGAGATCTCGGAACGTTGTAGGGCTGGAGGATGTTACAAAACAGGGAGGAGTGAGGCCACGGAGGGATTAGAAAACAAGGATGAGAATTTTAAAATCGAGGCATTGCCGGACCGGGAGCCAATGATCGTTATTGAGGTGAAAAATGGTAGATTACATTGGAGATTTTTCAGTAGAGAACCTGATCATCTACCGGAACGTCAGCATAAACAGTGCTATTCCTCGGGCGGGGTTTCTATCAATCTTCTACCAATGCTATAGCGGGTGATCAGGAGAACCCCTGTGGAAAGTTTATCCCCTTTTTCGTAAGACTCTCCCAGTATCTCAGCTGGTTAAGGGAGTGAGTCATACCAAGGAAGTCCCAGATGCTATCCTTTGAGCTGATTTGGCTGCTCTTAGTCAGGTAGCGGTATGGGCACTACCATTAGGCTAAGTGAGGGACGGGAAGGTCAGCCAAGCTGATCCTCATCGTTATCCAGCAACCCCTGCTGCTGTTGCAATGTAGGAAGCACAGCAGCCGATTTGCATACAGCACAGTCCCACAAACACCATGTACAGTAATCTGTTTCAGTGATATTGGTTGAGTGATAAATATTGACCAGGACACCGGGGAGAATTCCCCTGCTCTTCTTCAAAATAGTGCCGTGGGGTCTTTTACGTCCACCTGAGAGGGCAGACGGGGTCTCAGTTTAACATCTCATCCGAAAGACGGCACCTCCGACAGTGCAGCACCTCCTCAGTACTGCACTGGTTGTTTCAGACTAGATTTTGTGCTCATGTCTCTGGCGCGGGACTTGAACCCACAACCTTCTGATTCAGAGGCAAGAGTGCTATTCACTGAGCCACAGCTGATACAGCTGGAAGAGTTTGGACATGAGGTGAAAATAGGATCAGGTTTGCCAGCAGTGATCCAGTAATCGAATATCGAATCAATGGTCAGTATCATAAGAACATAAGAAATAGGAGCAGGAGTAGGCCATTTGGCCCTTCAAGCCTGCTCCGCCATTCAATAAGATCATGGCTGATCTTCTACCTCATTTTCACTTTCCTGCACTATCCCCATATCCCTCGATTCTCTTAATATCCAAAAATCTATTGATCTCTGTCTTGAATATACTCAACGACTGAGCCTCCACAGCCCTCTGGGGCAGAGAATTCCAATGATTCACCACCCTCTGAGTGAAGAAATTTCTCCTCATCTCAGTCCTAAATGGCCGACCGCTTATTCTAAGACTGTGACCCCTGGTTCTAGACTCCCCAGCCAGGGGAAACATCCTCCCTGCATCTACCCTGTCAAGCCCTGTAAGAATTTTGTATGTTTCAATGAGATCACCCCTCATTCTTCTAAACTCTAGAGAATATAGGCCTAGTCTACTCAATCTCTCCTCATAGAACAATCCCCCCATCCCAGGAACCAGTCTGGTGAACCTTCGTTGCACTCCCTCTATGGCAAGTATATCCTTCCTTAGGTAAGGAGATCAGAACTGTACACAATACTCCAGGTGTGGTCTCACCAGGGCCCTATATAATTGCAGTAAGACATCTTTACTCATATACTAGCAAGGCTCACACACAAAGAATGGTCACTTGGGCTGGAGAGCGCCCTATTCTCACAGAACCAAATTCCAGCAAGGAGTTAACACCTTTGGCAGAGGGAGGGATTGGCGGAGAAAGGAGGAAAAACGGAATTATCTCATCTTAACTGACATTCATCTTTGCGATTTTCTTGGTTGGGAGCGGTGGCGGGGGGGGTGGCAGTGGTGGAAGGGTTTGTAAGTGTCACTCAGATAATCCTGCAGTGGAAAGATGGGAGGAGTATTAATGACCGTATTGAAGGAGTTGCTCATTGGCAACATCAGTGTACCCCTCCCCCCCCACCTTGAACTAGGAAAATAATGTGGCTGCAAATGACAAAAGGAATTTTTTTGTTCTTGATCTGCACTCTAAAAGTTAATCCTTCACAATGGATTATGTGACCTTAAATCTTGTCATTCAAATATTGTGAATAACTATTCAAAGTAATAGCTTACAGTTAAAAATCTCATAGCCTATAATCACATGTTCACTATGGATCTTTTAAGAGTCTGTACATCTCCATTCAGCATGCCACGATTTAATATAAAGTCCCTAGGGTGTGGAAATATCTGGTGAATCTCTTTCATTGCAGGTAATTACGGCACCCAACCTGCTGCTTAATCTATTCTGAATTCAGAGGTGGGTTAAGTCACTTCCCTGACCATTAAACCAAGATGCTCGTGTAAATACTGCCGTCACTAAGGGGGCGATGAAGCTTAACTGCATCGGGATCTTAACCTTTGCACTGCACATGACTCTAGCTTTTCCATCTCAGTTCATAAATGTGATTGCAGGTCCATCTCTTGATTCTGCAATTTAATAACTTGGAGTGCTGTCAGTACTGCTTTGAAAAATGGCTCCTATAAAATGTAATGACCTCAATCAGATTGCAAAGATTCACCCACTGAAGATTCTTTCATTTCAATCTAAATGAATTAATGTTGAGCTATGCAAAAGTTCAAGTGGCATTACAACTAATGTAACTCGCTAGTGTAACTGCAATTCAAAAAGGAGTTTTTGGCCCGTGATAAACTGGAATTATACAATATAATATGATCAAGGTTTATTCTTTGTGAAGTGCCATTCAGCTGGACCAGTGAGGGGACTTGACACATTATGACAAAAATACACGCGCGGTAGGGGGTTACTCGAAATAGGGTGTTTAAGCAATGGGACATTACAAGTGTTTTGTCAGCTGTTTATGATCTTGGGTTTATATTGATGTGAGTTGGCTCTGGAACTGCTTTTCAATGATTGAACAATGGCTTGTGGAAGAGGACTGCTCACATGCCATCATAATGCTAATCAATGCACAGCATTTATGAAACCTGTTAAAATAAATATGCCTGAAAATGAATAATACAAGGGGAGAAAGAGCGTGATATTACTCTGCCTGAAAATATACCACTGCCAATGGATAAATATCTGAAAAGGAAACATTTGCGGGGCGATGGGGAGTGGGACTAATTAGAGAGCTCTTTCAAAGAGCTGGCAGAGGCATGGGTCGAATGGCCTCCTTCGGTGCTGGGTGTTTCTGCAACACACACCCACATTATTTAGGGTGGGCAAGACTGTTTCTGCACTGGCTCAGGGACTGTTGCTTTTTCTTCCAAAATTAATTTTTGAACTCCTGCATCACGTGGAAGTGGTGCCCGGGAGTGAGGAACCACTTTGCAAACACATCAGAGAGTTCAAAACAAGGAACCATGGGCTCAATCGACAAACACAGTAAAATTACACTGCCACAAAAAAGAGCTATTGCATACTGCTGACAAATGTCCTTTACATCCCTACGTAATCCAACATTCTAACTAACAGCAAAGCACAGTCATGTTAGATTAATACTCAGTAATCACACAGAACAAAATTCCTTACTCCATATCACTTGGAAACTCTTGAGGGCTAACGTCACAAGGCAGGTTTTTTTTTAAGTGGTTACAGTGGTCAATTTCCTGTTTGGGTAGCAAGTTCCATGGTTGATTTCTGCAATAAACTAGTTGGGACTTTTGTGAGACACCCCCTCCTCCTCCCACCATCAAAGGGGATGGGGAAACACAACCTCTAGTTCTTTCATCTCTCGATTTCCACCACATCCCCAAAGGATTTACAAAACAAAATTACACATTTCAATCTCTTTCGTCTTTTTGATTTTTTTAACTGTAAACACAGCCTACTGAAGAAGTTTCACCATAGTAACAGTAGTAAAAAAAACACTCGTACTGCCAGCCCCAATATGGTATTTTCTGCGCACTGCATAGAATGATACAGCACAGAAGGAGGCCATTCGGCCCATCGTGCCTGCTCTTTGAAAGAGCTATCCAATTAGTCCCACACCCCCCTGCTCTTTCCCCAGAGCCCTGCAAAATGTTCCTTGTTAAGTAGAGATCCAATTCCCTTTTGAGCGTTACTAATGAATCTGCTTCCACCGCCCTTTCAGGCAGTGCCTTCCAGATCATAACAACTCGCTGCGTAAAAAATATTCTCATCTCCCCTCTGGCTTTTTTTCGCCAATTATTTTAAATCTGTGTCCTCTGGTTACCGACTCTCCTGCCAGTAGAAGCAGTTTCTCTTTATTTACTCCATTAAAACCCCTCATAATTTTAAGGCCATATGATCTAAATGGGTTGATCATAGAACTCAATAGTCAGCTGGGCGTGTAGAACAATCAATGTTCCAGAAAATGATGTATTTATCAACTGTGAGACTCCAGTGGTCACCGGTGTATGACATTGTAGGACGCCAGTTTCGTGTCATTCACCAGTAGACCAGTAAAACACATCGAGGCGACTTCAACAACTTCATCTCATCTGTGTCAGGCAATTTGTTGAAAGCTTAGCTTGGGCGCAAGAAACTTGTAATAAAAATTCATGGGAGTTTGCTGAAGAAACAAGACTGATGGCAGACGAAAGGTCACCCTGCATCTGTGCTAGAGGTCAAGGGGCCGATTCTAATGCCGCATCGGGCTCTTTATTTCATGTATCACCCAAGCAGATAAAAATTTGTGCTGATGCAACTGGTCTCATCCGGCAACAATTTTTTTTTTATTATTATGTTTAGAAACATCCCGAGTGTTAATGTAAAACTTGTGGCGTGATTCCTTCAGCTAGCTTTCATATGGTCCACAGAATGCTGAGCCTCAGCAAAATCAGCAATGTGGCATTAACCCTCAGAGACCCAAGTGTCCTCTGCAGGTTGCAGAATATAAACAAGTGCGCCGCAAACGTTAAAAAAAAACTACAGAAAATGATTGAAGAAAAGAGACTGAGAATATAATGACAAGCGCACACTATAAATACTGTGGGGATGGTGTGAAATTGGCCTTTCCTAATCTTATATACTCATAAATCGGAGCAAAACTAGCTGGCCAATTCCTACTGAAGGTTCAGGAAATTGGTGAATGTTTCAAGAGAGAAAAGTTATGGCACCTTCTAAGTCTTGGTTAGTTACATAGAATTACATCGAACGTACAGCACAGAAACAGGCCATTCGGCCCAACTGGTCGATGCCGGTGTTTCTGCTCCCCACCAGCCTCCTCCCACTCCTTTTCATCTCACCCCATCAGCATAACCTTCTAATCCTTTCTCCCTCATGTGTTTATCCAGCTTCCCCTTAAATGCATCTATACTATTCGCCTCAACCACTCCCTGTGGTAGCGAGTCCCACATTCTCACCACTCTCCGGGTAGAGAAGTTCCTCCTGAACTCCCTATTGGATTTACTGGTGACCAATGTTCCCGTTAAGCTGTGCCGCTGCAGCCGGCTCACCGGCTTTTGAATGGAATAAACGCTCATGCGCGGAAATCTGAACGGGCGGCGCAGCCTGTTAAAGGGGCCGCGCACCCAAAAAGAAATTAGAGGGAACATTGCCGATGACCATCTTATATTAACAGCTCCTAAGAGGAAATAAACCAGAGGAGGTAAGTCAAAGGCAACTGCAACCCACCGGGGATAGCAGTGTTTCATACAGCATTTGCAAAAGTTTAAAAATTAGTTTAAAAGTGTGCAGTGTTCTTCCCTCCCCGCCCCTCGCTGCCCCAACTGCCTTGACCTAGCCACAACATAGTTGCCCAAAGGAACGTAGCAACAGACAGCAAGAGACTATCCACTGGTTTGGGAAAAAAAAGGTAAACATTTTCAAGAACAAAAAAAAATTGTGGGCAAGTTGCTCTTTAACACCCCTCCAGCAACTTGACAGAGTCGAGTGGAAAGCGATCCAAGAGTGGAACCCTTGCCTGGCTTCTCAGCTGGGATATTGCACAGCGATAACAAAATACTGTACATGGAAAAATTAAAAGGGAGTAAAAAAAATGTTTAGCTGTAAATCACAATCACCCCAGTGTAGTGAACATTTGTAAATCACAATAACCCCAGTGCAGTGAACATTGGGCAAATCCCAAGGGCAAGATCTACATTCACAGGGCGTATATCCAAAGACGTAGTAGTATGACTAGCTGGGTAGGGGCCTTAAACAAAGATGGCCAAGACAATTTTTTTAAAAAAGCAAAACAATGTTTGACAGAAGGCTTGCAAGCAGTCATATATTTATGAGTGAAAATAAATTATTCTTGCAAAACCAACACAGCATTCATGGCAAAAACAGATGCCACAGAGGCTGTAAAAATGTGACCAAGCAGCACCCCTCTCCCCACTGATGCAAGCTTCATTAAATGGGAATTTAATCGCCATGGACATAGGTTTTACATAGAGACATATAATGAGTCATGCTGCCTTAAAGTCGACATTGGTAAGCCAGTCTCTCCTGTAGCTTAACCTATACCTGTAAGGTAGATATCAGTAAGCAATCTCTCTAACCCTAAGCAGCCTATAATGTATCAATTTTTGACAGTCCTATACAATCCTGGCTGAGAACCAACAAAACTCTATACACAGAAAATGCTGGAAATACTCAGCAGGTCAGGCAGCAGCTGTGGAGAGAGAAACAGAGTTAACGTTTCAGATCGACCTGAAACGTTGGACAGGATTTTCATTGGGCCATGGAGGCGGGATTGGAGGCGTCTGGGGGGTTAAAATCCCGAAATCGGGGGTCCTGACACCATCCCGCCCCCATGCCAGTTTCAAAGGAGGCGGGTACCCGCCCCGCACTGGGACCCGCCTCCCCGAGGCAGGAAGGGGATTAGTGCCAGTTAACTGCCTGTTAACAGGTAGTTAACAGGCAGTTTTTAGCCTAATCCCTATTTTTAAGGTTGAAGTGTGGGATTCCCGACGGCTCCAAACCGTGCCAAGTTAGAGGCGGCGGACCGTCGGGATGAAGGGCTTGGAGGGTTCGAGATGTCCGGTGTTCAGGTGAGTGATTGGTGCATGAGTGCAGAAGTAAGTGTGTTTGGTGTGTGTAAAGTGTTTAAAGAAGTTTTACATTCCTTTACTTACTTTTACAGCCTTCCTTCCTTCAGGTCTCGGGAGTCCCTCATCTCACCGGCACAGAAAGCAGAATGGCTGCGCGCTGTCAAAAATTGCAGCATTCAGCTTTCTGTTCCGGGGAGATCTCTAAATCATCCTGACAGGAAGGAATTAACTTGGAGTACAAATTGTCAGTGTTTGACAGCTTCAAACAGCTGTGAAACGCTGATATTTCATCTGTCAAAAGGTCTTGACAGATGAAATTTCAATCTGTGATGTCACCCGTTGCCGGGTGGCCCTTAATTGGCCTGCTGAGCCCGCTGGGTGGGCTCAACAAGGTCAATCAAGTCAAAATTGCGTGGGTTGGCCACAACTCGATGGAGGCGGGACTACAACCCTGAAAGTTGTAGTCCCGCCTCCAACCCAACTCCTCAATGAAAATCCAGCCCGTTAACTCTGTGTTTCTCTCTCCACAGATGCTGCCTGACCTGCTGAGTATTTCCAGCATTTTCTCTTTTTATTTCAGATTTCCAGCATCTGCAGTATTTTGCTTTTGTACAACTCTATACACATCTGGCAAGCAGACTGATGTGTCCGCCAAATTTGAACTTGTTGCAGAGTGTGTACAGGAGCATTGTCACCGTTACCAGCCTACTCACAATATGATTGCTAATAAATTATATTCATTTTGCTATCAGTGGTTAAGAGGCAATGGAGGTACAGAACTTTGAACCCTGAGCCCAGAATTCACTCTGCAAAAGGTACCAGTCACAGCCAGTTACTTTACACATTAATTGAAGTGACAAGGTTTAGATTTGCTAGCATAACTGAATCAGAAGACCAATGGGATCCCCATACAAAGTTTTCCATTTAAAAAAAAATTGGTCAGTGCTAATCCTTTTGTCCAATCACCTGGAATTTCACCACTACTGCAGATGATATCATGGTTAATAATTATTTGGGCTGCAACACCCATCCGCAACAACAGTGTTTAACTATTTCCCGACCAAGATGAAACAGGTCCCAGAACTTTCTGCACTTTGCACAACATCCCATTGCTTGAAGGGTTTGTCTGCGGGACATTAATACAAGACAAGACACTATAATTGCACACCTACTTTCCAGAGCAACTTCATCATCTGAATCATTGTTATTCTGGACAACGGTTTTTAGAGCTCTCCAGTTCCAAATCTACACTTTTATAGGAATAGTTAAAACTGAAGACGACAAAGTGAGAATCAAGGTCCAAAAGGAACATGGGAAACTTTGTTGTGTAATCTTAATGGAGTGTAAATCTATACTGAGGAATGGAAAACTGCACCCTGTCCCAATCAATGTTTTCAATTTCAAAAGAAGATGCTGACATAATCACCCTTACCCCACCTGAAAAAAACCCAGCTCAAGAAAGATAAAAAAGACTTGTATTTAAAGCACTTATCAGCCAATGAAGTACTTTTGAAGCGTAGTTACTGTAAATGTAGGTAATGCGACAGCCATTTTGCGCACATCAAGGTCCCACAAACAGCAATGTGATCATGACCAGATAATCTGTTTTTGTGATGTTGATTGAGGGGATAACTATTGGCCGGGACACCAAGGAGAAATCCCCATCTCTTCTTCAAAATAGTGCCATGGGATCTTTATATCCACCCGAGGGGGCAGACGGGGCTTCGGTTTACCGTCTCATCCAAAAGACGGCACCTCCGACACTGCAGTACTCCCTCAGAAAAATGGTTGATTGTAACAATATTACCTCACTTGACCATGTTTTGAGGCTTCATACAGGTTATGGAAGGACCTCAGTGTGCTTGATCCTGAATCTGACCTCTGTCTCAAACAATGTAATTTATTTGGCGCTCTTTTAATTTTTTTTTTTTTCTGCCACCTTGGGTCCATAAAACAATTTAAATTGAAGGAAAAATGAATTATCTGTGTATAGCAGAAGTACATCAACAGGAACACCCAATTATGAGCAGAACATTTCCTTTAAACAAACATTGCATATTACATGGAAATATTGCGATTAAATAAATGTTCCTTTCAAATAAATAGCATGTTAATTAACCAACACGCAGTGTATTATAAATATAGATTTTATTTTAATACTTTGTGTACACTGAGAGATTTTATTCAGTTTTGTTCAAATTGGAAGTCAGAATATATTTTGAAGATTCAGAATATATGTATATAGAAGATTGAAGGGCAATCTAATTGAGATGTTTAAGATGATTAAAGGAGTTAATAGGGTAGAGGGAAGCTATTTTCTCTGGCGGGG
This sequence comes from Somniosus microcephalus, assembly GCF_052327205.1. Taxonomy (NCBI): domain Eukaryota; kingdom Metazoa; phylum Chordata; class Chondrichthyes; order Squaliformes; family Somniosidae; genus Somniosus; species Somniosus microcephalus. The sequence goes on from NC_140993.1 coordinate 259,807,748, forward strand.
GAGTCCAGAACAAGGGGGCATAAACTTAAAATTAGAGCCAGGCCGTTCAGGGGCGATGTCAGGAAGCACTTCTTCACACAAAGGGGAGTGGAAATCTGGAACTCTCTCTTTCCCCCAAAAAGCTGTTGAGGCTGGGGGTCAATTGAAAATGTCAAAACTGAGATTGATAAGTTTTGTTAGACAAGAGTATTAAGGGTTACAGAACCAAGGCGGGTAAATGGAGTGAATATACAGATCAGCCATCTTCTAATTCAATAGCAGAACAGGCTCGAGGGGCTGAATGGCCTACTCCTGTTCCTATTTTGGATAAAATGGAATCTTGGTGTACCTAGGCCTGTAGGGTTAATTACGGGCAACAATTATCATAAAACAACATTTTTATTATTCATCTCAGGTCCTCTTCAGTATTGAGATTTCACCTGTTGCAGGATTGTGAGATCAAAATGATTAATCTTACAATGTAGTTTATACATTTTGCTGTACAGTACAGTGTTTCATAGAATCACACTGTACGGAAAGAGACCATTCAGCCCATCGTGCCTGTACTGGCTCTTTGAAAGAGCTGTCCAATTAGTCCCACTCCCATGCTTTTTCCCCAAAGTCCTACAAATTTCTCCCCTTCAGGTATTTATCCAATTCTCCACTGAAAGTTACTATTGAATCTGCTTCCACCACCCTTTCAGGCAGTGCATTCCAGAGCATAACAACTCGCTGCAGAAAAAAAAGTCTCCTCATCTCCCCTCTGGCTCTTTTGGCAATTACCTCAAATCTGTGTCCTCTGGTAACTGCCCCTCCCGTCAGTGGAAACAGTTTCTCCCTATTTACTCTATCCAAACCCTTTAAAATTTTGAACACCTCTCTTACATCTCCCCTTAACCCACTCTGTTCGAAGGAGAACAATTCCAGTTTCTCCAGTCTCTGAAGTCCTTCAGAACTGAAGTCCTTCATCCCTGGCACCATTCTAGTAAATCTCCTCTGCACCCTCCCCAAGGCCTCGAGAGATCAAGAATGATTTGTAGTACATGATGTATCATTTAATTTCTGTGTACGGAATGTACATTTCATGGTGCTTTCTTTTTATTTTGCAGTCTGTTCTAAAAGCTTCCCTTCCACCTCACCACCACTGTATGAACGAATTTCCTCTGAACCTTTTTCTGCATGGCTTTTTTCCATATGGGGGGGGGGGGGGGGGGGGAGAACTGCTCTGTCTGGTCACTACAAGCAGTGAAATCGTAAATAAATTGGAATTTGCGATCAGCGGCAAAGTGACGCCGATCGCCGCTGACTGCGAAGAAAGCTGCCCACAAAGATCTCACGATCTCTGTGGTGACCATTTTAGCTTTCTCGACCTTAATTTGATTGTAGCGCTGACAAAAGGGGATCTCCAGCATACAGCAGCAGTGATGCCATCGAGCTTTCTAATCAGCCAATCACTTTGAAGAATTCGCACAGCAAACCAGGAAATAAAAAACTTTAAAAAAAAATTACAGAGAGCAAAATAAAGATTGGGATATACACATGGGGTTAAGGTAGAAGCTGAAATATCATAAACAAACTTAAAAAATATTTTTTTTTTTATTATGATAAAAAATCACGGTTTTTAAAATAATGTAGAAATTTGACACTCCACAAATATAAAATTATTTTTCAGGGCCGGAACGGTTGTTCAGAAGTCAATACGCCGTTAAAACCCTAGTTACGTCTCTTTCAACAAGACTGAATTTTTTATGGGGTGCTTAACAGCGATATTAGAGCATAAAAGGGGGCGTCTTCGTCAGTTCAAGTGGTTTCACTGATGGCCGGCTCTTGGGAGTTCCACAGTGCAGCCTGTGGCAGAGCAGGGCATGACTAACCGGTTGTGGTGGTTGGTGGTCAATCATCACAGCCCCAGGACATTGCTGCGGGAGTTCCTCAGAGCAGTGTTCTAAGCCCAACAATCTTCAGCTGCTTCATCAATGACCTTTCCTCCATCATAAGGTCAGAAATGGGGATGTTCGCTGATGACTGCACAGTGTTCAGTGCCATTCGCAACTCCTCAGATAATGAAGCAGTCTATGCTCGCATGCAACAAGACCTGGATGACATTCAGGCTTGGGCTGATAAGTGGCAAGTAACAGTCGCGCCACACATCTCACTCTGTTCAGGGAGCCAGATCAGAAAATGAGCAGAGTGAGACTCAGACCTACGGTTGCGGCAATGAATGATGGCGCTCGTGCCGCTGGGCAATGCGACTCCGATGGTACCGTCAATCAAGAGAGAACGGCCCGAGAAGATTCCGAACATCAGCAAACCCTGAAACCAAACTAATGCCAGATGTTTGTTGGCCTGAACAATGTATTGCGCTACATTTTTTGACTGCCCGTTGTAGAACCCATCTGAATTTTATCCTATTAAAATTAGTGTTACGAAATCGGGTGGGTTCTATAATGAGTAGACAATACACTGCACCAGATTACCAGCTGGTGAAGGTGAAAGGTACCACCATTCTCTCTAGTTATTGAAAGAAATGGATGTATAACTTTCGGTATCTGTTGAACAGGTGGTACATTTAATATGGCAGAGGTTGTAGGATGTGGGCACAATGATAGCAAAGATGATAATGAAACAGGAGCTGCTGACAGAGCATCTGAGACTCCTACTATGGTAACTATAGTCCCTACCCCCTGCCTCATGCAGGTTGCAATGATATACAGTACATATTGCCACTGGTGGTACTGAAATGTAAGATATGCACCTTGTGACTGTATTAAAGTATTTATATATTTACAATTAGTGCTCCTCAGCTTTTACTCAGTTAGAATAAAGTACTTTGAATTCTGGCACTATTTAGAAGCTGTACAGTAAATGAGCAGCACACAAACATAGGGTAAACATTAACTGTAAGATTTTAATTATCAGCTACGCAGTTCGAATACAGTACTAACAGCTGCTGTTAGCCAAATAATGGCAGATGCTCATATATATTTAAAGGGAAGTCTCTAGGCTGCATCTGCAATTTTTCCCCCTCAAAAAAATGTATGTTTTGCAACTTAATAAGCTGTCTGCCCATTTTGCATTATTTAAATTTCCGAAATTACTTTCATGAGCTCTTTGTGTCACACCCAATTCACACTGTTTCTCAAGAAGCAGCGCCATAAATTGTACACAGTAGTCTGATAGCCACATAGTGATAGATGCTATTAGTCAAAGCATTTGTGTGTGCACAGTATTTAATACATAGTAATGTCTTAATAAGAGAGCGAGATACATACAAACCGAATATTGTGTGTGGACATTCCTGCCACAAAGATATGTATTTTTGAGGAGGGACGGAGAGAGGGAAGGAGGGAGAGAGGGAGGGAGGGAAGAGGAAAAAGAGGAGGAGAGGGAAGAGGAAGAGAAGGGGGAAGAGGAGGAGGAAGAGCAAGAGGAGGAGTAGGATGAGGTAGAGGTGGTGGAGGGGGAGGAGGGGAAGAGGAAGTGAGAGAGGAGAAGGAAGAGGAGGAGGAGGAGAAGGAACAACAAGAGGAAGAGGAGGAGTAGGATGAGGTAGAGGTGGTGGAGGGGGAGGAGGGGAAGAGGAAGTGAGAGAGGAGGAGGAGGAGGAGGAGGAGGAACAACAAGAGGAAGAGGAGGAGTAGGATGAGGTAGTGATGGTGGAGGGGGAGGAGGGGAAGTGAAGGAGGAGGAGGAGATGGAAGAGATGGAGGAGAAAGAGGAAGCTGACTTGTTCTCTCACACTATATGTGAACTCAGAAGGAAAAGCGGAAAACACGACAGTAAAATGCACATATTATTATGATGCTCCCAGTTAATAAAGCAGAGCATTGATCAGGATCAAAAGTGATCAGAGTTTGTACCAGGGCGAGTCATTCATTCATTTTTTTTCCTTTAGAAAGGACCATTTTTTTCCATCATCAGTAAAGTTAATCGTTACTAATGAGACTTCACTACATAACGTCATCATCTCTTCTGCCATCATCTTTTCAGGATCAGTTGCTTTCATCAGAAAACTTCCTCCTGCCAAGATTTTTTTTTTTGCCAGGGTATCAAATCCTTCTATTTTCTCCTCAGCGACCCTCGGTCATTCATCACCAAGTCAGTAAAGGGCCAGCGATGATGCGGAGGCACATCATAATGTGATTCCGAGCGGTCGGCTGATTCTCCTTGCCGCCTCCCCCACTAGGGAAAGCAGGTGGGGCCACTTAGTCCACAATAGTGCAACTGAGATCAACAACTCACTGGTGGCGGGGCGGGGGGGGGGGGGTGCAGTCAAACGCGTGACTCCCACCGATGTGGGCGGGGCAGGAAGCTGATGATCCTACCTAGTGCACCATTCCCCCAAAACCAAATCGTTGGGACATAAGACTTCATAAATGGTAAAGCAGTGATACATTTAAAAAAAAAGACATGTGTAAAATGAGCTGATCGGAAGAAAATGTAATGAAGACACACTGTTTCTTAATTCATTATTCAAATATTTTCAGTGACACTGACAGCAATGTTTGAAAATTAATTTTCATCAGGCACATTTGCTGTGAAATGCAATTAGTATAAAATACTTTCCCCCATGCAAATTGCAAGGAGTTTTTTCCTTTTCGCTCCTGATAATTCACGATGAGCACAAATCTTTGCTGCGTTTGCCTACATAACAAGAAGTCACTGCATTTCAAAGTATTTTACCGTAGGTTAAGTGTTCTGAGGTGCGATATAATTGTAAGCTATCCATAATAGGTTCAATTTCCATCCTGTATCTCTATTCACCTGAAATATTTTGAATCCCTGCCTATTGTCCCATAAAACGCTGACATTTTCAGAAATACATATTACTTATCATTCATACCAACACCAGGAGAGTTATCGACTGTATGTGGGATGCAAAATTTCTTCAACTAACATGAGATAACAACCTGCCCAGAACTATTTTTCCACCAGCCATCGGCAGCTGTAAACTAATCGAAGAAACAGCTGTGGGTGGCACTCAGCACTAGCGAGCGCCAACTGTAACCATAGTAACTCACGCCTAATCACTGCCCAACTTCACAGTGATTCACTCGGTGCAAGTAAAGAGTCCAGCACACCAGCCAAAGTTTCCCCAACTGAATTGTAAGTTTACATTTTTAACAAAATATCATGAAAATGGAACACTAAAAGGGTGAAATTATGAGGGCAGCTTGCGTAGACTAGGCTTGTATTCCCTTGAGTACAGAAGATTAAGGGGTTCTCTAATTGAGGAGTTTAAGATGATTAAAGGAGTCGATAGGGTAGACAGAGAGAAATTATTTCCTCTGGTGGGGGGAGTCCAGAACAAGTGGGAGTAACCTTAAAATGAGAGCTAGGCTGTTCAGTGGTGATGTCAGGAAGCAGTTCTTCACACAAAATCTGGAACTCTCTCCCTCAAATTGTCCTGGCCAATACTTATCCCTCACCCAACATAACAAAATAAAAACAGATTATCTGGTCATTATCACATTGCTGTTTGTGGGAGCTTGCTGTGCGCAAGTTGGCTGCCGCGTTTCCTACATTACAACAGTGACTCCACTTCAAAAGTACTTCATTGGCTGTAAAGCGCTTTGAGGCGGCCGGTGGTCGCGAAAGGCGCTACAGAAATGCAAGTCTTTCTTTTCTTTCAAAAAGCTGTCGAGGCTGGGGGTTAATTGAAAATTTCAAAACTGATATTTTTTATGCAAGGGCATAAAGGTTAGGGAACCAAGGTGGGGAGATGGAGTTAAGAATCAGATCAGCCATGATCTAATTGAATGGCGGAACAGGCTCGAGGGGCTGAATGGCCTGTTCTGATATTCCTAACGTGTATATTGGTTACATAGCGTAATGTATAGGAATATGTTGAATATACTTATTCCACTCACGGAGGAGAAATGGTTGGCTCATGGACATCAAAGCAGTCTCCTTTACACATTATATTCAATAACTATCTATGCACAATCCTCCACGTACCATTATCACATTGGAATGACTTTTTGTCACTTTAGACTTATGTTGTGTTTTGAGATGTGAAACAGAAAGAAACAATGGGCATCTACTACAGTGTCCTGTGCAATAATAGGACTCCAATTCTTGATAAACACCAATGTGTCTTCTTACCTGAGCATTTCTATACTCTAATACATAATAAATACAAATTTCTGCCTTTCTCAACTGGGTTTACAGACTTCCCCTGGGCTGACTGCAAATGACATTTGTAACGACAGTCGAACTAAAAAGAACACAAAATGCAAAAAAATCTGAAATAAAAACAGAAAATGCTGGAAAAGCATAACAGGCTGGTCAGCGTCTGAAAGACAAAGTTAGGTCAACATTTCAGGTGAGACACTTCATCAGAGTGCCTTGGTACAAGGTCACAATCAAAATGGTCATTGCTCCTTTTCTTTCACTTGGTGAATGTCTTGATTTCGGTCTCTTCTGGTTTTTCGTACTTGTAACTAGCCTCAGTCTTAACTGCAATTGATCAACACACCCGTACACGTGCTTTATTTACTAGGGCCACGAATTTAACTGAGGAGGCGGCTTGGAGTTGTGTTGCCAGGTGGGCCGGGTCCGGACCCGCTGCCACTGCAGCTGCTCCCCAATTGTAATTTTAATTTAATTGGCCCCTTAAGTGCAGTGGTGCGCGCTGGCCATTCCAATGACTGGGATCGGGTCTGTTAGTCGCCTCTGATGACATCATTGGTGCAGATGTTTTTAAGGGCCCCATGCAGCCTCAGCCTTTCATTTTCTTGATTCTGCTGGTGTCTGCATGTGCCAAGGCCACAATGAGTGCATCAGAACCTAAGGCTGCTCCACGTTTCAATGATGACTCCCTCCAAGCTCTTGTGGAGGGAGTAAGAGGGCGCAAGGAGATTCTGTTCCCTCCCGATGTCCGGAGGAAACCTCCTCAGCAAACCAAGGCAGCCTGGCTGTACATTGCTGAGGAGGTGAGAGCGCAAGGTCCGTTTGTTCACGCACCTGGGTTCAGTGCAGGAAACGGTTTAATGATCTTCTGCGATCAGCAAAAGTGAGTATCACATCATACTTACCTTCAATCTGCTTCCCTTCTCTTCTCATCACCAGCACTCTGTTTTGTAAGCCTGCTCCTCCACATCCCTCCTTACCCTTACTTCCCTTGCACCCTTACCTATCCATTCTCTCTCTCTGTACTGAATCACCTCACCATTTTACTATGCACCCCTCACACTCGCTCTCACTGTTATGTAATGACAACAACTACCAACGCACAGGGAGCTAGCTTCCTCTTGGCACCTCACTCCATCTTCGTCTCCCTCTAACCTTCTATGTTATGGATTCTTCACAGTCACTCCATCAGTCTCGCTGAAACTCCACTTGTGTCCCTCCTTGCAGGTAAAGATAGCCCACAATAAGAGGGAGAGAGCAAAGACAGGAGGAGGCACACCATCCATCGTTACATCGACAAGTGCTGAGGAGGCTGTGCACGAGATCGTTGGAGGTGGCGAGGAGCTGGAAGTGGGAGACGGAGAGAGGGCATACTAGACAATGCTGGTGACAGAATAGAGTTTCATCCCTCTCATTTAGATTTCATGATTGAGTGCAATGGCATCTGATGTTCATAGAGATTCACTTTGTATCATCTGCAGAAAAGGATGTGTCTGCTACCTAAAAATCAGATGTCTAACTCATGCCTTTATTCTCCCACAGGACCATCGAGTGCCCCCCTCCCCACGATCCGGGAGGAAGACCCAGACATCTCCTCAGAGGAACCTGAAGCCTCTGAGGGACCAGCGTCACTAGGACTCGGCGCACCCAGCACCAGCGCAGCAACGCACACCTCGGTGGGACCTTCGCCACATAGAGTTGTGTTGTCACCTGGTGTATCACAGCTCGCAAGTGAGCATCAGCAGATGGCGGAGGCAGCGACAGCAGTGGCGAGTCCTCGTCGGAGGTCGCAGGGTTCTCCTAGTTATGCTCAGCTGCATGCAGACGCTGTGCCTCTGGGTCCATACTGAGAGAGAGCGATGCTGGAACTCCAGGAACAAGTGCAGGAGTCTCTGACAGGGTTTGCATCCAGGGTAACTGCGAGTGTGGCGAGAATGGAGGAGTCTATCTCTAACATGAGCACTGCCTTTGTGGAGGCAATGGCGCATGAATGCTCCGCCATGGAGAGGGTGGCAACCACCATGGAGGACATAAGTCGCCAGTCTCACGAAAACATGGTGACTCTTCAAAATAGATTGTCTGCTATGGAGGAGAGGTGGGCATCTATAGAGGAGAGACATCAGAGCTTCATGGACGTCCTTGCTATGAGGACTGTCAGTACAGAGACAGGTCCTCATGGACCCCCTGATGTGTAGCAAGGTGCTCTCCAGCCATTTGCTAGCACTGAAGTGGCTGACCCATGAGGGGGATGTTGGTGGCAGGCAACAAGGAAGTGTGGCCTCCTCTTCAAGCGCTCACACGACCATGCTACTGCAGAGCCCTCGGTCAGAGACCCACATTCCACACCCAACTGAAATGGCCATTTCAGCCCCTGCACAGCTGCAGGAAGAGCAGACTGTTACAGAGCCCTCCCAGGCTCCCAAATCCAGAGGACGCCCGCCAAAGGTGTCTAAGCAGGCACAGCATCAAAGTAAGCAAGGTGCCTCTACATCTGCTGAAGCCACAGGGGAAGCACCACGTAGAAGCATGCGCAAGATGAAGATAAAGCACAAATAGTCACAAGGGTAGCCACTTGGGTGTTTTGTTCTGTTGTCTTTTGTTCTGTTTAATATTTGCTTTTGTCATCCTTTTGTGAATGTATTAAACAAAAGTGATGGCAAACAGTTGAAGTTCTGGCCTATGTGTTCTGGGAAATGGAAGTTGCACATTGAGGGTTCAGGCTGACTTGCATTTGTAATGATGATGGTGAAAGTGATAGGAAAGAACCATTTATTGCAGAGATGATGTATGGCGTTTTAGGAAGGTCGTCTACACATTCATAGCCATATGGTAGCCACCTGTGGTTGAAGAGTAAGCTTACGCGAATTTGGCATGGATGAGTGCATCCCTTGCGTGATGGCCAGCAATGAGCTTGAGGGCTGCTGCATTGGTCACATTCAGACTTACAAGGCGTGCCTCCTCCACCTCTTCTTCCGAGGATGCTCTGCGCTGAGCCACTTGTTCCTCAGGGAGCGCTAAGCCACGCTGCTGTGCAATGTTGTGCAGGGCACAGTAGACGATGATCATTCTGGACACTGTGGCTGGTGCATACTGTAGGGCTCCACCAGATCTGTCGAGACATCCGAATCGCATTTTGAGAAAGCCGATGGTTTGCTCTATGATGCTTCTGGTGGAAATGTGACTCACATTGTAGCGCTCCTCAGCCTCGTTTGATGGCCTCCTCATGAGCCGCTTTTTCAGGGGATAGCCCTTGTCGCCAAGTAGTCATCCGGAAAGTTGGGTTGGCGGATTGAAGAGCTGAGGCACAGTAGACTGGCGCAGGATGAAGGAGTCATGGCAACTCCCAGGGAACTTGGCGCAAACAGGCATAATGATCTTCCTGTGGTTACACACCAGCTGGACGTTAAGGGAGTGGAGCCGTTGCGGTCGACAAAAACAGCTGGGTTGTGATGGGGTGCCCTAATGGCCACATGTGTGCAGCCTACGACGCCCTGCACCTTTGGGAAGCCTGCCACATTTGCAAAGCCAACCGCACGCGCGGTTACACTTGCTTCATCCGTGGAGAAGTGGATGTAATTGTGCGCCTTTGCAAAGAGGGCATCGGTAACCTGCGTGATGCAGGTGTGTGCGGCCGACTGGGAGATGCCGCTGATGTCTGCAGATGATCCCTGGAAGGAGCCCAAAGATTTCAGGATCACTTTTAAGCTACTCGAGCAGCTGGCAACAATTTAGGTCCTAGCTCAACCCGGCTCGATTCACCTGGCGTGTTTTAATGAAGGCGGGCAGCATGGTGAAAAACCTCCAAAATCAGATCAGCCCTTTAAAATAGGATTATCCAGGCAGTTAACGACCTGTTAACTGCCTTAACAGCCTGTCCTGCCGTTTGGTGTCGGGTCAGTTCGGGAGCGGCTGACCCGACACTTCCCAAAGTCGCGTGGAGGCGGGTTCGCAGCCCGCCCCCAATTTCTACGATTTTCGCAACAGTCCCGCCTCCAACCTGCTCCCTAAGTGCCATTAAATTTGCGGCCTAGATTACTGATAAATTTACAAAAGAACAACTTTCTCCAATGCAGCCTCATTTTCTCTTGTCAAATTTCTCCCCCTCCCTCCCTCCTTAATTTTTTGCTAGGAATGGGTGTGGTTTATCTCTAGGCCCTTGTCCAAGGCATCATTCAAGAGTTAACCTTGACAATGAGTGCTGCCAAGCTATTCTACTATTACAGCCAAGCCCAATCAGCCAATGCCCATACACACATTTCTAGTTTGGGGGAGGGAAGCGGTCATTGGACAGAGATCAGGAACAGAAACCCTGACCATTTCCCCTTCCCTAACCAAGGGACGTTAAGACCACCTTTAGCATCTCTACTGCTTCCCTGTTGAAATCACCGAGTTCAAACTTGGCATTCTTTCGATCTCGTGGCACAGCTGCTCAATGGATACACTCGCTCAGCTACGCAATGGATAAGCTTGCTCAGCTGCGGGGAGAGCCTCAGGATGACATCTGAACGAAATGGTCACACCGTCACAGATTCCACTTGACATGTCACGGTACAACTGGGATTAATGAGTCCAGCAACAAACGTCAGGACAGCAGTTTAATAAAAATGAGTTTCTTCCCACTCCAAAATGTAGGGGAGGAAGCACAGAATGTGTCAATTATTTTCTAGTACGGCAAACTCTTTTTTGATACATATTAATGACCTGGACTTGGATATACAGGGCACAATTTCAAAGTTTGCAGATGACATGAGACTGGGGAATGTAGTAAACAATGAGAAGGATAGTACAGGAAACTTTGTGCTATCCGGAGGTTGTATGTCCGGCAACTTCGAGCTAACGGCAGAAATCAGTAGCCGTTTTTGTTAGGTTTTTTTTCTTCCCCTAGCATTTTTTTTTTTAACAGCCAGGCTCTGGAAAGCGTCTCTGTAACTTAGCAACAGCTTCAGAGATGCTTCCAAGGTACGGGGGGGGGCCGAGTGTTGACAAGCTGTTGCTAAGCAACAGTCTTTGTTGTCAGATACGGAGATGAAAAGCTCCGTATCTGGTAACATTGACGCTGGTCTATCCGGAAATTTTGAGGCAACGGCAGCAGCTCGGTCCCGTGGGTGCCGGATAGCACAAAGTTTCCTGTAACAGACTTTAGGAGGACATAGACTGATGAAATGGGATGGCACTTGGCAGATGAAATGTGCCAGTGTGAAGTGATACATTTTGGTGGGGAGAATGAGGAGAAGCAATATGAACTAAATGGTACCATTTTAAAGGGGGTATAGGAACAGAGACCCCTTGGGGTGCTTCAAATCTTGGAAGGTGGCAGGAGAAGGTGAGAAGGCTGTTAAAAAAGCACATGGGCTCCTTGACTTTATTGATAGAAGAATAGAGTACCAAACGGTATTGGGAACGGTAGCATAGTGGTTATGTTACTGGACTAATAATCCAGTGTCATGAGTTCCAATCCCACCATGGCAGCTGTGGAATTTAAATTCAGTTAATAAAAAAATCTGGAATAAAAAGCTAGTATCGCTAATGGTAACCATAAAACTACCGAATTGCCGTAAAAACACATCTGGTTCACTAATGTCCTTTAGGGAAGGAAATCTGCCATCCTTACCTGGTCTGGCCTATATGTGACTCCAGACTCTGAACTGCCCTCTGAAATGGTGGCTCACCCACACCTTCTCAAGAGCAATTAGGGATGGGCAATAAATGCTGGCCTTGCCAGCGACGCCCACATCCCATGAATGAATCAATAAAAAACGAAGGAAGCTATACTGGTTAGGCCTAATCTGGAGTATTGTGTTCAATTACTTTAGGAAGCCTAGGAGAGGGTGCAGAAGACATTTACTAAAATGGTACCAGGGATGCTGGACTTCAGTTATGTGGAGAGACTGGAGAAGCTCATTAGAGCAGAGAAAGTTAAGATAGAGTAAAAAAAAATAAAGGAGGGTCGGTAACCAGAGGACACAGATTTTATTACATTTTATGTTGTTGTGATCTGGAATGCACTGCCCGAAAGGGTGGTGGTGAATTCAATAGTAACATAGTACTTGAAGGAGAAATAAATTACAGGACTGTGGGGAACAGACAGGGGAGTGGGATTAATTGGATGACTTTAAACACCTCGATCAAATCTCCTCTTAGCCTTCTCTGCACTAAGGCTAAAAAAAATTGGGCAGGTATTCCATAAGAGCTCTGCAAGTAAGCGCTTTCAAGAAAAATACTAATGTAAAGTAAAAATATCAGCAAGTATCCCACCAGCACAGCGGAGAGAAAAACTCGAGTCTTACTATAATAGATCTTAAGCTTACAAGCACTGAAAATTGAAAGGTAATTCAATAAACTTCAATTTTGGTGACTATATGGGTGTCCCACGGGAGCCGCCACAATGCTATCATATTGTATTGTATTGGAATTATGGTGGCAGACCAATTGGCCAAGAGATTCAGTTAGCCGAGGCTCAGTGGGTAGCATTCTTGTCTCTGAGTCAGAAGGCAGTGGATTCAAGCCCAACTCCAGAGATTTGAGCACAAAATCCAGGTTAACACTTCAGTGCAGTACTGAGCTGCACTGTCGGAGGTGCCGTCTTTCAAATGAGACGTTAAACCAAGGTCCCTTCTGCCCTTACAGGTAGACATTAAAGAAAAGAAAGGGAGATCTCCCCGGTGTCCTGGCCAATATTTATCCCTCAACCAACATCACTGACGTAAGAAAACTACTAGGCACTTGGTCTAAGCGTTAAACAAGGCTTAAATCAACTGTTTCTCAACATGGAGATCTAGTTGTGTCCTTCACTAGTTCCTGTTAAAGAATGTCCTGAGCAAGCTGGGCTCACGCCCGAGTATTTATACTCTCCCTGGACAGCGCCACCAGCAGGCCGCCCAGTATTATTTCATAAGTCATTTCCACGTGAATGACAAGATTCATGTCAATCACTAAAACAGATTACAGGAAACTTTGTGCTATCTGGCACCCATGGGACCGAGCTACTGCCGTTTTTTTAAAAGCTCCGGATAGACCAGCGTCAATGTTATCAGATAGGAGCTTTTCATCGCAGTATCTGACCACAAACACTGTTGCTCAGCAACAGCTTGTAAACACTCGGCCCGTGGCTTGGAAGCGTCTCTGAAGCTGTTGCTAAGATACAGAGATGCTTTCTAGAGCCTGCCGTGTCTGACCACAAACACTGTTGCTCAGCAACAGCTTGTAAACACTTGGCCCAGTAGCTTGGAAGCGTCTCTGAAGCTGTTGCTAAGCGACAAAGACGCTTTCCAGAGCCTGCCTGTGAAAAGAATGCTAGGAGAAAAAAAAACACCTAACCAAAACGGCTGCTGCTTTCTGCCGTTAGATCAAAGTTGCCGGACATTCAATTTCCGGATAGCTCAAAGTTTCCTGTATCTGGTCGTTATCACATTGCTGACTGTGGGAGCTTGCTGTGCGTAAATTGGCTGCCGCGTTTCCTATATTACAACAGTGACTACACTTCAAATGTACTTCATTGGCTGTAAAGCGCTTTGGGACATCCTGAGATTGTGAAAGGCGTTGTATAAAATGCAAGTCTTTCTTTTTCAGTTGATTAAGGTACAGATGCAGCTTGCGATTTGAAAATGTGAAAGTGATATCGCAATGGGGCCAAGAAATAGTTAAAGACCTGGACTAACAACAGAAAACGCTGGAAACACTCAGCAGGCCAGGCAGCATCCGTGGAGAGAGAAACAGAGTTAACGTTTCAGGTCTGGGACCCTTCATCAGAACTGGAAAAAGCTGGAGATTTAACAGATTTTAAGCAGAGGCAGGGAGAGGGGCGGGGGCGGGTGCGGTGGGAGGGGAGGAAGTAATTGAAGGAACAGTCTGTGCTAAGGTAAGAGGCAGGAAAGATAAAATGTTGCAAATGGGGATGGCAAAATCATACAGCCTGAAAAATGGGGCAGGGGTTATAGTCTGAAATTGTTGAACTCAATGTTGAGTCCAGAAGGCTGTAAAATGCCTAATCGAAAGATGAGGTGCTGTTCTTCGAGCTTACGTTGAGCTTCATTGGAACAATGTAAGAAGCCGAGGACAGAGAGATCAGAGTGGGAGTGAAGCGGAGAATTAAAGTGACAGGCGACCGGAAGCTCGGTCACCCTTACGGACTGAACGGAGGTGTTCCTCAAAGCGGTCGCACAATCTGCGTTTGGTCTCCCCAATGTAGAGGAGACTGCATCGTGAGCAGCGAATACAGTATAATAAATTGCAAGAAGTACAAGTAAGGGGTGTTTGGGGCCCTGGACAGTGGGAAGGGAGGAGGTAAAAGGGCAGGTGTAAAGACCAAGAGTGGATTTACCTGTAATAACAGGGATCTTACTAATTGATGCTGAATATCTGGTAATATTATTGGCACCAAAACCTGTGTGAAGCAAGTATATGGACCACCATCAAAGTGAGGCCTGGTCCAGCTTCATCGCAACAAGACTTGGACCAGTCTAGCCCCACTAACAATGCAGTAGGTCCAGACCAGCAGCACCCCGCTATCACAGTGAGACACAGAGCAGCCCAGTCATCGCACATGCCTCGGCCTAGCCCCATCATCATCACAGCATGAATAGGCCCGCCCTGGCCCTATCACTATCACAGCAACATCTGGCGTCAGTGGACTACTCTTTGAAGGGTAGTCACTGTTGTAGTGTGGGAGGTGCGGCGGCCAATTTGTGCGCGGCGGGCTCCCACGGACAGCAATGTGGTGATGACCCGATGATCTGTTTTGGTGATGTTGGTTGAGGGATAAATATTGGCCAGAACACCGGGGAGAACTCCCCTGCTCTTCAAAGTAGCACCATGGGATCTTTTGCATCCACCTGAGAGAGCAGACAGGGCCTCGGTTTGGTGTCTTGTCCGAGGGTCAGCACCTCCAGCGGTGCGGCGCTCCCTCAGTGCTGCACTGGAGTGACAGCTTAGATTTTTTGTGTTCAAGTCTCTGGAGTGGGCCTTGAACCTACAACCTTCTGACTTAGAGGCGAGAGTGCTACCAACTGAGCCATGGCTCTCACTCACATCGAAGGAAAAGAATTCTTTGATGGCACGGGCAACCTTTTAAAAAGCACAGAAGAGTTTTCCCGTTAAGTCAATGAGTGTATCCAGTTGGGAACTGAGTCATGTCGATCACAAAGGTGTCAATCTGACCCTGGTCTGTGCTGAGTGAGCTGATCTCAGCTAGGAAGGGGCGGGGGAGGGGTAATGGGGTGCTAAATTTGGGCTCAGTAGTCTTGGGTTAGGATGGGGAAAATCAGCTGAGGCTTCCACTGCTTATGGGTGTCCAGCGACCCTTGTTGACATTAGACGAGGAAAGGCTGTGATTCCCCACATGCCAACGCTCATATAGAGGCTTTACACGTGAATAAATAGCCCCTTCAGCAAGGGACTGGCGCTGCCCAGTGCCAATAGAACCTTAACCACCCAAGAGGCACCATCTTCAGGAGAGGAGGAGGTGGGAGAAAGAAATCAGCATTTATAAATAAAAAGTCAAAGAGAAAGACATTAAAGAGTAACATTGAAGGGCTTTGATGGAGTAAATAAGGAGAAAGTGTTTCTCCTGCCAGGAGGGTCTGTAACCAGAGGTCGCAGATTTAAGATAATTGGGGAGATGAGGAGAAATTTATTTACGCAGTGAGTTGTTATGATCTGGAATGTACTCCCTGAAGCGGTGGTGGAAGCAGATTCAATAGTAAATTTCAAAAGGGAATTGGATAAATACTTGAAAAGGAAAACATTTGCAGGGCTATGGGGGAAAGAGCAGGGGGAGTGGGACTCACTGGATGGCTCTTTCACAGAGCTGGCACAGGCACGATGGGCCGAATGGTCACCTCCTGTGCTGTAAGATTCTATGACTGTCAATACAGTGAACCAGAGGCCGTAATCAGCCTGCCCTTTGGCTGCGAGTGAAAGCAGCACCAATAGAGACAAGGAGAAGATCGAGACAGAGAAAGACAGACAGAGAGATGCAAACACATACTGCAGTGTTGCAGAAGACATGTGTTTGTCCACAGGCAGTGGCATTAGGGTAGCCAACCCTCCAGGATTTGCCCTGGAGTCTCCAGGATTTTCAAGGTTAATCTCCAGGACACTGCTAGGAGCAACCAGGAGGAAAATCATAGGAGTATTAAAAAAAATTGTTTTCTTTCAACACTTTTGTTTATTAGTTATGAAAACATTGGGAGTTGGGAAAGAAGAGGCTGTTTGACAATCAACAATCTCATTGAAACTTATAAAAATCTCATTGAAACTTATAAAATTCTAACAGGACTAGACAGACTAGATGCAGGAAGGATGTTCCCGATGGTGGGGGAGTCCCGAACCAGGGGTCACAGTCTAAAGATAAGGGGTAAGCCATTTAGGACAGAGATGAGGAGGAATTTCTTCACCCAGAGAGTGGTGAACCTGTGGAATTCTCTTCCACAGAAGGCAGTGGAGGCCAATTCATTGAATATATTCAAGAAAGAGTTGGATATATTTCTTAAGGCTAAAGGGATCAAGGGATATGGGGAAAAAGCAGGGACAGGGTACTGAATTTGGATGATCAACCATGATCGCATTGAATGGCGGAGCAGGCTCGAGGGGCCGAATGGCCTACTCCTGCTCCTATCTTCTATGTTTCTCTGTGACAATCATCCAATCGGGTAACGAAGAGCCTGTTCGCTCTCCAATTGGCCGTGGGAAGGTGTAGCACCGTGAGAATGGTCATGTCGGGTGGCCAATGGGGAGGGGGGGGGGGGGGGGGGCAGTTGGAGGGAGGCGATCACGCGATAAAACCGCCAGGATTTCTACCCGCCAGTGTTAGCAACTCCTCAGTTTTATGGGGAATTAACCAGTATCATATTTTTTAAAAGCTGGACATATAATGAAAACAGAACATTTTGGAAATGCGCAACAGACAATCAGCATCCAGAATAGAAAACTAGGTTAGCATTTCAGATGTGTCACTTCACCAGAACCTTATCTGCTGGCTATTTCTAGAAATTTCTTTTCTTTTTTTTTTAAATTTCAGATTACAGTGGGTTTCCTTCCTTTTTTTCCCTCTATAGTGAATGTTTGATTTAAAAGTCTAATAATGCCAATTCAGTGCAACCGCTTTATTTTATTAGGCCTTTATACTAAAGCAAAAAAAAAAAATATAGGCCTTTCATAATTATTATTCTACTTGAGTACTCAAAATAGCTTTCAGCGTGTCAGAAGCAGTTTGAGACCGAGCAGAGATTATAAAGGTAGATTACTCACCTTTAGGTAAGTAATCAATCTTACAATAAATGTATCCTCTACATGCCATTGGTATGTTAGACAACCTAATGGGAAAAAATCAGAAATGATGTCTGACTTTTTTTTGGTGTTGGTTATTTTTGTGTCCTCCTTTGGTCTTTTCTTCATTGCCCAGTCCTGCAGCAAGTGAGCTGCCCCTGTACCCTTTCCCATTTCACCTATGATCAGCAATGCAGTGCTACATTCACAGAATCACAGAAACCCCACAGTGCAGATAGAGGCCATTTCAGCCCATCGAGCCTGCACCGACACATATCCCACCCGATCCCCGTAACCCCTACACCAACACATATCCCACCCTATCCCCGTAACCCCACGTATTTAATCCCCCTAACACTAAGGGTCAATTTATCATAGTCAATCAACCTAACTCACACATCTTTGGACTGTGGGAGGAAACCGGAGCACCCGGAGGAAACCCACGCAAACACGGGGAGAATGTGCAAACTCCACACAGACAGTCGCCCGAGGCCGGATTCGAACCCGGGTCCCTGGCGCTGTGAGGCAACAGTGCTAACCACTATGCCACCGTTCTGCACCATTAAAGCAGACCAAAGCTATTGGTCCGCTAATATTCCCTCTACAGAATTTGCCTGGGCCTCTGATGAGGAACTGCGTGAATAAATTCTCAGCCTACCACTCTACAATGCTGGGATCACGCAGGCAGAGCTGATGTGATTGTTATGTCAAAAAAAAAATACAGAACCATGCCTTTTGGGAACACTTGGGAATTTTGGGATCATCACTGATTTGCATCAAACTGGTGGCACTAGTCCAGCTTTGTAATTTCACACAGTGGGGCTGATTATAAATTTAGGCGTCCGTTGTGACCGCTGGGAGGTCCAAGCCATTTTGAAGCCAGGGCCTCGTTTGCATCCAGCCGCCAACATATAAACGCCAAGCTAGCGCTTCAAGGCAGCTCGCTGGTTGGGGAGGGTAAAAAAAAGACTTGCATTTCTATAGCGTTTTTAACCACCTCAGGACGTCCCAAAGAGCTTTACAGCCAATAAAGTACTTTCTGAAGTGTAATCACTGTTGCAATGTAGGCAACCTGGCAGCCAAACTGCACACAGCAAGCTCCCACAAACAGCAATGTGATAGTGGTCTGATTATCTGTTTTTAGTGATGTTGGTTGAGGGATAAATATTGGGCTGGACCTCCACTGCTCTTCTTCAAAATAGTGCAATGGGATCGTTTACGTCCACCTGAGAGGGCAGATGGGGCCTCGGTTTAACGTCTCATCTGAAAGGCGGCACCTCCGACAGTGCAGCACTCCCTCAGCACTGCACTGGGAGTGTCAGCCTGAATGATGCGCTCAGGTCTCCAGAGTGGGACTTGAACCCATAACCCTCTGACTCAAAGGGTGAGAGTGCTATCCACGAGCCATGGCTGACACCAAGGCTCTGAGGTCTTGAGACGTCCTGAGGTCGTGAAAGGCACTATATAAATTAAAGTCTTTCTTCCTTTTTTTTCTTGTAGATGGTGGATAGGCTTTGAGGGGTAGGGGAGTGCGACGTTCAGAGTAGCCAGCCTCTGCCCTGCTTATGTAGCCAGAGTGTTGAGATGGCTGGTCCTGTTCAGCTCCTGATCAATGGTGGGCCCCCCAAGATGGTGATGATGGGGGAATTTGGCAATGGTGGTACCGTTGAAGATTGGTGGAGATTATTACCTGATCCTTATGTGGCATGAATGTTGCCTGCCACTTGTCAGCCCAAGTCTGGATATTGTCCAGGTCCTGCTGTAGGCTTGTGCTTTGTCATCAGAGGAGTTGTGAATGTACCTGAGCACTGTGGAACCTTCAGTGAAAAACCCCACCTGTCCCAAAATGCATGGGAATGAAGCGCCTCTGGATTTTTGACCAGATTATGGCAATTATGCCTGCATGATCCCAGAATTGTGGAAGTAAAATATATTCCATTATTTAGGAAATTACAAAAGAAACAGCAATATATGTTTTACTCTCTGTTCTCTAGCCTAGTCGTCCTACTTGGAAAAAGCACAGATAATCACCACTACCAAACAACTAGCAAATAGTTCATTGATGTCACTTTCGCAAACTAACTGTAATGAGATGTTGTACTAATTCAGCTCTCTGTATATACATATATAGAGAGACAGACAGAGAGACATACCGGTTTATATATATAGATAATATCTGTGTAAGTTGAGGAATAAAATTGCACGTATCTTGTGAAATGATTTTCCTCACAACTATGTATTTACAGAGCCTTGCCTCAAAGTAACATAAATTCAGCTTCAAGAACAAAGAGTTGGCTGAGGTTAGCGATTCCAGATCCTGCTATTGAATCGGGATCATAGTTGTAGGAATAACAACAGAAAACGCTGGAAAAACTCAGCAGGCCAGGCAACATCCGTGGAGAGAGAAACATAGTTAACGTTTCAGGTCGAAGACCCTTCTATCGTCATAGTTGTAGGAGTCCATTAAGCAAATTCCTTTTGTTAGAAAGGGGGTGAGATTCAGGACTACCCGCATTGCACAGGATTATGGTGTAAGCCATGGCTCAGTGGGGAGCTCTCTCACCTCTCCCGAGTCAGAAGGTTGTGGGTTCGAGCCCCAGGTAATGATCCCATGGCGCCAATGTTCCCTGTATTGTACAAGGGACTAACGTGTGAACCAATGCTCCAGACTGACTAAGCTCCTTTTAGTGATCAGTCGGGGTGGTTTGTTTGAGGCACTGACCCTGCGGGAGTGACATTTGCAGGAGTGTTTTACGTGGCATCTACGAGAATCTACAGCCTGTCTGCAGGCCCATCTCCCGTGGGTGAAGTCTTCTGCATCTGCTATATTACCTTCAAAGTGCTGTTCTCCAAGGTGAGTCAAGAAACTTGCGCAACAAATAGCAAAACCGCCGTATGTCAGTAGACAGCAAAAACTGGCGAGTGTACACTTGACAGATGAAATGGCTGATGGCAGAACACGCAGATTCTGAAGCCCTCGGGGGGAGGGGGGGGCATTAATCGAAGTGCAGAGGAGTTCAAACAAAGGGCACCAAGCACGTTGCGGTTTGCAACAAAGGTAGGTCCAAATTATGCAAGTGATCTGTGTCATTAATAGTTGCAATGGTTTCACGGGGGAGTGAAATGGACCATCAGGTCAGAACGAAACTTTAAACCTTTGCTAACACGAAAAACAATAAATCTGTGATTGTTGGCAAGCAGGCAGTGGCTTATTGCCAATGGCAAGAAAAGAACTACAGGGAGTAACCTGAAGGATGGAGTTAGACACGCCACAGGAACGGTCATGTGACATAATGGTAATGTCAAAAAGAGTCTTAAAGTGACCGTGATTCTATCATTTTCCCTCCGCTGAAGACCCGAGCTGCTTATTTAATATCATCGGTTTGATAATTAATGAATGAAGAAAAGACATTAAGGCAAAAATAGACAGGAAGCACATAATGAAGAATACAGGAAAGTAAGAAAGGAAATAGAAGAAATTATAAAAGAGTAATAAGAAAGAATGAAAAGAAGCTAAGTGGATAATCCCAACTCACCCCAGTGCATCCATTAAATAGTACTTGGAATTCCAAAATACTTCTGGGATGGTGACTGAGGAATGAAATATTACGTCCTGTAAGAATTCTAATGCTTGCCCTGCTCTTTCCACCAATGTGGTAAAGGCGAGATAGAGATGAAAAACACACTGAAGCAGTTATTGATCAGGTGCTCAGTCTGCTCCCTGGTGAGTACCGAACAAGTGAGGATCATTCAAGTAAAGCTGTGTCAAGGGAGCTGTGACAATGCACTTACAACCAATTACAGAAATTATTTGTGTAACTTATAATCACCAAAAGATAACCCTTTAACCTATAAAGATTTTCTAATAAGTTCATTTCCCAAACCATTGAAGCTTGTTTTGCACTCTGTTTCTTTGTCTACATATCATTTTGCAACGACACTGGCAAAAGGAAAACTTTTGTCTCTTTCATTAACATGCATGCATCGATCATCCTAAACTACATAAACTTTAATGCCTCGGTAAAATAAATATGCAAATATACCATAAAATGTCTCGATATGGAAATCTGGCAAGAAACTGAAAGCATAGAGCTTAAAATTGCTTCTATGGAAATACTAGAAAAAATGTCAAAAGGTATTTGTATATATGAGTTATAGAGACATTTGAAAACTTTTTGAAATTCATTGCATTTAAAATCGCAAAGACTTTCTGCAGCACAAATACTGAAACTACTAACACGGTCTAACACGTGTATATTAGAAAATCATTGTACATAATTACTTTTATGAAAATTAACAATGTGATTGATCGTCATTCTCATCACATTCTCGGCAGCAAGGTGTCTGTGTAACAATAAGGATCTGCTCAACACTTCAGCTAAAGGTTCTTTATCACTTGTACATCAGTAGGAGTGATGAGAGATGTCCCATGATTCTAGCAGTCCTCGTTTGATGGCTCCACATGCTAATTACAGCACTAATTATGGTTCCTGAATATCCAAATGAAGTAAGCAGTCTCTGGGAGGTAACAGGCACAAATCTCAGGGATTGAGAAAATACCGGGTACGGAACTCATCAACACACACTGACACATTGCAAAAGATTTTTAAAAAGTAGACGTGAAAGAATGATCACCAATAATAATTAGCGTAGTATGTGGAAAAATATATTCTTTTATACCAACAACCTCATAAAGGTTACAAAGAGGGCTGAAGGTAAGCAGGTTTAATTCATGGCTTCTTCTTTTGTTATTAGGAAACCATAATTGTTCCTAATAATTAGCATCAGAATACATCACAAGCTGACAACAAAATTATAGAAATCTTCATATTCAAATACTCTAAGCTTGCTATTACAAACAGTTTCTGATTAAAACCCATTAGTTGAAGTGTTGACGAGTTCTTGATTGCCAGCGAGTAACCCAGCAGTGTAAATGTGAATTAAGCCCAAGTGTAAGTGTTCCTGTTAACTCGGTGATATTTTTGAAAATGTTTGCCTGACAACTGCTGATGTTTTACTCAATACAAAAAAAAAGGTGATGCCTTAACATTTGGAATAACATGTCTTTGTACTGTTGGTTACATCAATACCACCATTTTTTGTTTAAGCACTTAAGTACTGTAATTATTGTTATTTTTTTTTTGTTCTCTTCCCTCCCTTTGTTTTGTTAAAGATCCCTCACCATCCCTGCTATTCCTCCTTCAGCTGACAGAACAGAATGGTCTGGGCTATCAGCTTCTCCACAGCCCTTCAGAGACTAACACACTGCTGGTGTACCCTTTATGGGGGTTGTGCGGCTTCTGCCAGTTTCTGTTCATCCCTTTCTCCCCCATCCCACCTCCCATTCCTACCTCCCAAGAAGATAGAGTGCTCCAAGATGTCATTCATCGCTCAAAAGACCTGCAGCAGACCCAGAAACCTGCAAGACTCACTAGGTATGCCAGTTCAAATGTCGACCAAGATTAGAATTCGACATGGAACACCTGTGCTGGCCTTCCAATGCCAGTCTACAGCTAACATTACCAGATTGTAACACCATTGTTTTGAATGTGTTTTAGATTTTTCACATCAAGCATGTTGTCCAATATCGGTAATTATTTTCCAGTTAAGAATAAACATTTGTGCTATATGTTGGAGTATTCAATAGAGGATTCATGCAGAGAAAGAGTGGCTTAAAGAAAACAGACTACAGTACCAAGCAATGTTCCCTCGAATATTTTTTTGGGTGCGCGGCCCCTTTAATGGATCTCCAGACCACAGTGCAGCCACACAGCTGAAGAGGAAAATTGCTACCAAGTGTTGCCAGCTACATAACTCATGAGTAGGGTTGCCAACTCTGGTCGGATGTATTCCTGGAGGGTTCATCACACGACCTCCCGCCTTGAACCGCCCCGCCCCCACACTCCCGCCACTGGTCCGTACTCCAGGGGCACTGCCTTCCCACGGCCAATTGGAAAAGGAACAGACTCTGTTACCCAATTGGATTAATCTTGACTGTTGGTGAAACAGACTACAGGAAACTTTGTGATATCCGGCACCGACGGGACTGAGCTGTTGCTGTCCCATCAAAACTGCCAGGCAAACCAGCGCTAATGTTAAAACATACGGAGATTATGAGCTCCGTATCTAGCAACAAACCCTGCAGCTTCTAAACAGTCGGCCGTAGCTTGCAAGCGTCTCTGTAGCTAAGCAACAGCTTTAGCTAGACCTTGCAGAGCCTGACTGGTGAAAAAAAAGCAACAAAAAGAAAAAAAACTTACTGAACCGACTCCTGAATCTTGCCGGTGGATCGAGCATTCCGGACAGTTAACCTCCAGATAAACCAAAGTTTCCTGTACTTCCCCCATCGCCAATAATTTTATAACTAATAAATGAACAAGAAAAAAAAACACAATTTGGTCAAATGCCCTGGTGATTTTTCTCCAGGGTTTGCTCACAGCAGTGTCCTGGAGTACGGACCAATGGCGGAAGTGTGGGGGGGGGGGGGGGGGCGGTTCAAGGCGGGAGGTCATGTGATAAACCTCCAGGAATACATCCGACCAGAGTTGGCAACCCTACTCATGAGTTATGTAGCTGGTACTTCAATTCCTGGAGACTCCAGGCCAATCCTGGAGAGTTGGCAACCCTACTCCTAAGTGATGCAGGAACAAATGATGGTTTGTGTATAATGCCCAATGCAACTGTGTATTTGACAGAATACATATGCACAATTCAGTAGTGTATTTGTCTAAGCTGTTTGAACAGTTTCAAACATTGTTTTGAATCCATTTACTCTTCTGGTTGTGTTGTGATATTACTGAGGTCAGCTGATGTCATTCAGCACACATTCTTAAGCAATTAATGACGTGGTTTGCATAAGGAATTAGCACTGGTGCAGTTGTGGTGTGGCCATGTTTTGCTTCATCAAATTTGCATGTCTATTAATCTGAACGTTATTATTTCTGATGCACTGATGAGCCTGCTGTATCTTTAAACTATCCAAACATATTGCCATATTATTTGATGAATCTGGTTATATATTCTATCTGTGTGTAGAAATCCTACTGCAATACTCAGATAATTGTGGTCTTGAACGTTAAAGGTGAGTATACATAAAAGGAAATTCCTCATGACACTTCAATGCAGTAACTAATATATTATAGAAGAACAACTTGCATTTATATAGCACCTTGCACATCCTCAGGGTGTCCTAAAGCACCTTCACAGCAGCCAATTTATGCACACATCAGTGAGCTACATGACCAGTTATTCTATTTTTAGTGATGTTGGTTGAGGGATAAATGTTGGCCAGGATACAGGGAGAACTCCCCTGCTTTCCACTGAATAGCGTCATGAGCTCTTTTACATCCACCTGAACAGGCAGACAGGGCCCTGGTTTGACCTCTCACCTGACGCCATCTCCCACAATGCAGCACACCCTCAGTACTGCACTGGGAGTGTCAGCCTAGATTACGTGCTTAAGTCTCTGGAGTGGGACTTGAACCCACAACCTTCTGATTTAGAGGCCAGAGTGCTACCAAGTGAGCCAAGCTGATACTTTTTTAATAACTATTTTGTACTTCCTATTTAATAAAGGCGTACCCGACCCTTACAGTTTCAGCTGTTCTCAATTCCACTCAAATTTTTTTGTTTTCTACGAGACTGTACACCATTTTGTACAAAGCAGTAAAGAAAATGAAAAGGAAGAACTTGCATTTCTATAGCACCTTTCATGACCTCAGGATGTCTCAAAGGGCTTTACAGTCAATGAAGTACTTTTGAACTGTTGTAATGTAGGAAACTCGGCAGCCAATTTGTGCACAGCAAGCTCCCACAAACAGAAATGAGATAATGGCCAGATAATCTGTTTTAGTGATGTTGGTTAAGGGATAAATATTGGCCAGGACACCGGTGAGAACTCCCCTGCTCTTCTTCGAAATAGTGCCACGAAAACCTTTATGTCCACCTGAGAGAGCAGACGGGGCCTCGGTTTAATGGCTCATCTGATAGAGCGCACCTCCGACAGTGCGGCACTCCCTCAGCACTGCGCTGGAGTGTCAGCCTAGATTTCGTGCTCAAGTCTCTGGAGTGGGACTTGAACCCATAACCTTTTGACTCAGACGTGAGAGTGCTACCCACTGAGCCAGGGTTGACACCATGGAATTAGAAGAGAATTTCAAAATGAATCTTTAAGGGAAAGCGATGATGGGTAATGAGGTTATTGAAACTGAACAAAACCCAGATCATTGTCCAAGTTTGCTTTCTACAAATCATAAGTCAGGCAGCAAGCTTGCATAATTACTTGCTGTGAGTCAGCTTGATCTATCTAATTAATAAATACACACAAAGACCTGAAGCTGTATCAGAAAGCACTCCGAGACGCTCTCTTATGCGAGAAGAGCTATATGAATGCAAGTTGTTCTTGCTAAACATTACAAACTGTTCAATATCTCACAATGGCACTCAGGACTGATTGGATGGTTTAGTCACGCTAGCAGACTTTGAATGAAAGAACTCCTCCATATACCGATCAGCAGGGCTCAGAGTAGAGGTAAAAATAACATTAACAAAAGTGGCAGTATCTGCACACACCAACTATGCCCCCAGATTAAAAGTGCCAGCATGGACTACAATCATTCTTAGAAATGCCAGTATGCTTTACCAGCACATATTTCCCCACTGCAGGCACTATTTCTAGGTTTGATGGCCTGATTGTATGCATAACTGCCTCTGTGAAGAACTCCACATTCTTCGAAGTTGATTAGGTTGGCAAACCAGATTTCAAAATCGAAATACAAGGTTGATGGACTGATCCTTTTAAATTAAGCCACTTGCTTCTATAATACAGAGGACCGCTTCCAACTATGGTAACTGCCATGCGCTAAATAAATCTGTTAAAATTGATATATTCATCAAATAAAATATTGCCAAAAAAAGGTTGACACTATTTTGAAGTGTCTTTCTTAGGTTTCTACCTCTTAGGTTCTATTTAGCCAGACTGCACAAATCCTATTGAACTGTCGAGAATATTGTCAATACTCTACACAGAAAACTTGTTATAGCAATGACCAAATTAGCACTGTTCAACTCAGGGAAGAAAAGGGAGAGGTCGAGGACAGGTTATTAACAACTATGCCTTCCTTGCTCATCAGTTCAGGACCACACATTATAAATCTGACTTGATACGAGATAGAATAATTCTTTTAAATTATGCCACATCCTTCCAACAGGAAGAGAGCAGGTTGAAACAATGTGAACTGCCATATAGTGCATAAACCTTTCATCAAGACTGATCTGCTCACCAGTCCTGCGGTCTGAAACGTACTTCATTTCACGTCCAATGGAGAAAGAATGGGGGAAGTGGGGAGGTCAATGAAGGGGTTAAATAAATTATAACGTACATCAATTTATTAGAATATACCTTACTAAGAAGCACTCCAAACAGGGATTTGTTTAGATTACCACAAGATTGTGGTAACAATATTTATGCTATATTTACCTAAATGAGGCAATAGGATGATATTTACTCCTAAGAATGGCTAAATATAGTCTTTTACAAAGTACAAGCACCACCATAGTGGGAGGTTTGTTCTGATCTACATCTTTAAACTGACAAGCTGTAGAATTCCTAATGAATGCCTTCTTTCATCTGTATGTCTGTATATATTTGACAGTATAAATATTTAGCAATATCTGAGTCAGCTTGTGATTTTACCCAGATGGACTGATTGATGCCCCAGTCTGACATTGCCAAAGATGATTTGTGCAGTTATACAAAGTGTTTTCTTCCCCCCTCCTATTTCACTAGCAATTAGACAGCTGATAGCAAACACTCTAAAGTGTCTTAAATAGTGAAAAATACTTTTAGCAGTTACTGCTTTTTCACAGGAATAAATTAAACTTAAAACATTTTGTAATATTAACAGATGAGCATTTTACTGGCGGAATTTATAGGGATAAAGTTGAAATGCAAAGTAAATATATATACTCCAACAAAATATATCTGAATAATAGTTACTAAAAACAATTGTTAATGTAGAACTGCAAAACAATATTAACGTACAGAACATTCTTAAATCGGCATGTCCCTGAAGTAAACTAAAAGAATATTGTTTTGATTTTTATGCTACTGCAGGCCTCAAAAGGGTTAAACACACCAGGGTTTTGCTCTTTGAATTTGCAAGAATTTAATCAATAAAAAAAATCTAGCACTGAGAAAGTAAGTTGCATCAATCACATTCAAGCTTTTAATGTCAATTATTATATTAGATGTAAACTCCGATTTCCACAGATACAGAAATGGGATTAAATTACAGTTTAACTGCAGAAGTTCCATGTATCAATCTTCTCTTTTGAAGAAACCAGTATGTACTATTAGTTTGGCAATACAAACGATTCTGGGTATTTGTGCTTAAAGCAGTAATATTGTTTTATTTTGGAGAGCCTACAGAGACCAATTTTACACCCATCAAAAAAAAACGTGTTATACAAAACCTGCCTTCAACCGAATTTTCAGTCGCACTACAACATTCCCAGCAATTTTTCAAGCTTTGTAAATTAGTTATAGATAAGAACAACACTGAAAAAGTATTGCCTGGCTTTGGCTCCGGGGTCCGTAAAATACTTAAGCGTACTGACAGTGTAAAATTCTTAAAACAAATAGAGAGCGGGGCTTTGTGACAAGTGAAGAAATGATGTCCGTTTGTTGTACAATTCAGCTGGTATAGACCTACAAAAAAAGGTACTCTGCTGCAGCTGTGGCTCATGGAGATTTAGCTGGAGCGAGTTCCCATTAGTTTACTGGTTTTAGCTACGCTTGAGATGTGATTCAACCACCCCATTTGACACAGTAACAACCCTCATTTTTTATGCAGTATTTCTTTTTGCGGGGGGGGGGGGGGGGGGGAAGTTGGAAATAAATAAAAATAAATGTATTCCATTCAAGGGCCGTTTTCCTTTTATTGGATTT
Source organism: Somniosus microcephalus (assembly GCF_052327205.1). NCBI lineage: Eukaryota > Metazoa > Chordata > Chondrichthyes > Squaliformes > Somniosidae > Somniosus > Somniosus microcephalus. The sequence goes on from NC_140993.1 coordinate 259,836,072, forward strand.
GAATAGTAATAAATTTGCTATTGACCAGATATGGACTGTGTGGCCCTCAGGCTTAATCCAATGACCTCGATTCACTTGATTATTATGTACTGTACCCTCAATCCATCAGCCTGCACGGACCCAATTACTGACAGTCACTGTGCTACTTTCTTGTAACCCAAAGAAAGGGAAAATAGCAAAACAGAGAGGGTACAGATGGTTAATTTTTATGAGTGATGACAGGTTTCAGACAATATACACACACAATATACATTGTAGGGGTAGAATTACGTACGCACAAATGAATGAAAAATGACTGAACTTGATGGGCAAAGTTTCAAATAAGCTGCATTGTTTCACAAAATATGTCATCAGGAAAAAATGTATTAACTCTAATCAGTGAAAATGGTGTGATTCATTGCTTAATTTCAAGATGCCAGGCTGTAAATTATATCAGGGCTGCCATAACTAATTTTTGCAGTACCGCGTCAGATGACAAATGAAATGTCCGAGCAACCACAAGTGAAAAGCTTCCATCTTTCTTTCACGGCTGAATATTACTTACTCTAATGATGTATAATAGCCTGGAACTACACTTAACCTGCGCATTAAATGGCAGCAAAAACTGTTTACCTAAAGTTATGAAGAAAAACAGCAAACCCATACCAAAGGAACTGAAGCTGGTATTTTAACCTCTGCTATACCAGCCCCATCCATTTTCACTAGGGATGATAAATGGCAGTATCGATTGATTGTGAAATTATTTTTCACAGAATATTGAATTTCAGCTGCCTGAACACTGAGCATTTTGTGCAGCACATTAACTTTTTCTGTCATATAATAACGTCATAATTACACCATGTAAAACTGTTATGATTAATATAGGTAAAGTATGAAAAATAGTAACATGTCACAATATTACCCCTTTGTTGCAGTTGCCTACATAGACTATATATTGTGTAGGCAACTGCGGCAACTAGGTAATATATATATTTTTTTATCAGTTATGACAGGTTTCAGATATAGATATATATGTATACACACATTGCACGTGTGTGCCACACACAAGGAAATACAGTATGCCACATGGCATAAAAAAGGAAAGTGAAAGAACTTGCATTTCTATAGCACCTTTTACAACCTCAGGACGCCCCAAAGCGCTTCACAGACAGTGAAGCACTTCTGAAGTATAGTCACTGTTGTAATGTACCAAAATACCTTGGCAATGTAACCAAATATCAAAGTCAACACTGCAACTGGCTAAATTATTTTACTTTTTTTTATTCAACTTAAGTTGCATTCTCACTAATCCCCGTTTTCATAATTTAAAAAGTTAAACAAATTTTTTTACCAACAATGCTATTCACATATGACTCCAAAGTCAAAAATATTTTAAGACTCTGAAAATAAATATTAAATAGATAGAAATGGAAGTAATGGCCTTGATTATAAGTATTTTTACATGCAAACATTGCTGAAATTTTGCAAACCTCATTTTTAAGTTTACAGTCTTTTTAACCACTATGGGTAACCTGAGTACTGTTCAGCAATTCAAAATAGATGAGCTCCCCCCACCCCCAAAGTTCCTGTTGGGTGTAGAAATTGATCGAGAAAAGGAATGAGAGGAATCACGTGAGTTTAAAGAGACAGCTTTTCCCTCTTAAAAAAAACGCCTTATTTAAGTTGCAATTTCCTACTGAAGACAGTAAAATACACTATTTATGATCATTGTCATCATCCCATGAGGCGTTTAGTCCAATCCTAACGTCTCCCCATCATACCATTCCACCTGGAGTCTGATAGAGGGAAACTATTTCCTCTGGTGGAAGATTCCAGAACAAGAGGGCGTAACCTTAAAATTAGAGCTTGGCCATTCAAGGATGATGTCGGGAAGCACTTCTTCACACAAAGGGTAGTGGAAATCTGGAACTCTTCCCCCCACCCCCCCCCCCCCCCAAAAAGCTGTTGATGTTGGAGTCAATTAAAAATTTCAAAATTGAGATTGATAGATTTTGTTGAGCATGGGTATTAAGGGTTACGGAACCAAGGCGGGTAGATGGAGTTAAGATACAGATCAGCCATAATCTAATTGAATGGCAGAACAGGCTCGAGGGACTGAATGGCCTCCTCCTGTTCCTATGTTCTCTAGGCCTAGTTACATGGGCAGTCAGCCCATGGAGCCTTTGCCCTTCAAGCCAACACAACTGACAACTTGCTATCATTTTTAGAAGCAGTTCTTTTTTGCATTTTCATTGCGCTTAATTTATGAAGTACCTTATTTTTTCCAGACACTTTTTCACACAATGCTGGAGAGTTTCCAGTCAGAGGGCTGGATGATGAAGTAATTTGGCACCCTGTCCTTTTGCCTTTGGGACCTGGCTTTGTGTCCAATTCAGGCTGGTGGGATGGAAGTAATTTCTTTCTGATGAGTACCAAGCAAAATTGGTTTGTGACAACGTCAACTCAATTCCTAATAAACACAAAATTGTGCAACATGCGGCACAATCTTGGATAATCTCATTCACACAAGCTACAAGGCTTGCTTGTGTGGGAGAAGGAAGCTCTGTGCTGGTGTAGTTGCAAGGGCATGTCAAGGCAAGTTCTTGGAGCAGGATAGAGGGCAATTTATTTTGCATGTTATATTGTACCATAAAGTACTTGATTCTGACATTGGATGAAGAGGAAAAGTATTCCAATGCTTAGTTCCGTCAATTTCCATCTTGAACAACATACAAATTCAAAGTTTTACAGTACAGCAGGTCGGATCTTGCTGGAGTGGGGCATCTCGCAGCATGCGCTGTTAGTTAAGACTTTTACTTTGTTCCGTAACTTGCTGGGAGTGCGAGCTGATAACGGGGCGGCGAGGGCAATGGGGCACCTGGGACCTTAGTGAATGGCGGGAACAACAATCTGTCTCCTTAACCAATGAGATTTAAGGATTGAGAAACGATGGAGAAGGCACTCGGGCGAATTGGAGTCAAATCAGGTACAGAAAGCGAAATAAAGAGAGGAAAAGAAAGATTGGATTAAGAGAGAGAGAAAAAAGAGACAGAAAAGCAAAAGGAAGAAAAAAATTGACATTGTTGAAAAAAATCTAACAACAATTTACGACATGCAGGAATGAGATTGAAGAGTTTAAATTGTTTTCTTTCTGGGCCAGAGGGGTTGATTGGTATTGCATTAACAATTATCCTTGACATGAATCTTGTCATTCATGTGGGAATGACTTATGAAATGATACTGGGTGGCGTGCTGGTGGCGCTGTCCAGGGAGAGTATAAATACTCGTGCATGGGCCCAGCTTGCTCAGGGCATTCTTTAACAGGAACTAGTGAAGGACACAACTAGATCTCCATGTTGAAAAACAATTGATTAAAGCCTTGTTTAATACTTAGACCAAGTGCCTAGTAGTTTTCTTACGTCAATTCTGTCGTTAAAAGCGTACTTATGCTGTTAAGTTCCAGCCCTAACTTTCTGCAGCGAGTTTAAAGGGCAACTAATGTGCAAATTCAGCAAGTTCTTAAAAGTAACGGGCCGGCTAAGGGCGAGATGCCATTTGTGCGAAGAAAACACCGGAGCGGAGTAAATCCACCAGAAGTTTTGGAGATTCACAACTCACAGCGTGTCTCTTAATCCCATGAATTTGCTGGCCGATTTGCGTATTAATAATGGCGTGCGTCTTTCACACGAGGTTATTTTTACAGCAAGATTTGGCCCATCGTTGAGATAAGTACTTTGCATTTATAGTACTTATGCCTCTAGACTTACAGTCATATTAACACTAAATTGCTTGAAAAAGAGGTAAAATGGAACTTTATAGATACATTTTAAATAGATGTTAGTGCCAGACATTTGGGTTTGATAACTTGTCGTATCTTAATTATTTGTTTTTACTAGATTTTTTTTATATAGCAGCCATTGCTGTTTCAACTTTTTTTTAATACACAAAGAGTAATGCTATAAAAAGGTCTTTACACAGTTCGTCATGGCAAAGAGGAATACTTTGTAGAAGGGAATAATTATTGCTAAGATAACGCTGCCCTTTTGAACCAAGTGCTGAAATATCTGATTAGTTCTTGTGCTACACAGTTAGGCATCCTGCTTTCGCCAAAGGGCCAGCTATTATTATTAACATCATTTGTCTGAATCATTACTCCGAACCTTGGTTCAGCAAACACTATGAGCGTGGCATTGTAATAAATGACCACAGAAATCTTCTGAGCTTCAAGACGGTTTTTTTATCTGCCAACTCTCCACCATCAGCTCCATCTTTCTGAATCTCTCTAAATCCCCAAAAGGGATGGCGTGTCTATTTGTTTTCCACTAGGTTACCACTCTGTCTATTGTTATTTGGATTAAAAAGGGTGAATTCAATTCATTCATATGACATAAAAACCACTGATACAGTCATTTTTCTAGCCCAAGAGGAAACACAAAAAACAAAGTTGCTGAATACAGGCTAAGACTAGCAGGATGCATAGCACCGACAAACCTTCATCAGACTCTTCTCAACTCTTTTTAAACACACATAGCTTTTCACGGTTTGTAAAGATTGGAGAGTTTTACTTGAGGCGGCAGAGAAATAGGAATGATATTGAACTGTAATTTATGAAATTAAACATTATCCTTCAAGATCAATTTACAGATAATAAGATATCCATACCCATGTCAAGAATTTTAGCTGGAAGTCAATCAGAAGTCTTTTTTATTAGTGAATCATATTATCAATTTTCATAGAATCATACAGCATAGAAGGAAGCCATTCGGCCCATCGTGCCTGTGCTGGCTCTTTGAACAGGAGATGATTAGAAAGCGCTGTGTTTCATCACTGTGACCCAGGAGTAAATCCAGGTGAGCCAGAAGCTTTCTTTCAAGTCTTATATAATTAATTGCAGATTATCCCTATTCAGTTCCCAGCACAAAACTCAACCAAAGTAGGGCAGTATTGTCTATCTATTAGGGCAGTTGTTTGAAAGGTGATAGGGAGGGCAAGAAAACTGCTGGTACAATTAAGGATGACAGGGTAAGGCCACTCTTCAAAAAAACCCACCCTTGAGCCCTCTGTCCTTCCAAACGACCGCCCCATCTCCAACCTCCCTTTCCTCTCCAAAGTACTTGAACATGTTGACACCTCCCAAATCCATGCCCATCTTTCCCACAACTCTGTTTGAACCGCTCCAATAGTTTTCCGCCTCTGCCACTGGACTGAAACAACAACAACAACAACTTGCATTTATATAGCGTCTTTAACATAGTAAAATGTCCCAAGGTGCTTCACAGGAGCGTTATCAATCAAAATTTGACACCGAGCCACATAAGAAGATATTAGGGCAGAGGTAGGTTTTAAGGAGCAGCTTAAAGGAGGAAAGAGAGGTAGAGAGGCGGAGAGGTTTAGGGGGGGGATTTCCAGAGCTTAGGGCCTAGGCAGCTGAAGGCATGGCCGCCAATGCTGGAGTGATTAAAATCAGGGATGTGCACGAGGCCAGAATTGGAGGGTGCGCAGAGATCTCGGAAGGTTATAGGGCTGGAGGAGGTTACAAAGATAGGGAGGGTCGGGGCCATGGAAGAATTTGAAAACAAGGATGTGAATTTTAAAATTGGAGCGATTGCTTAACTGGGAGCCCTAATCAAAGTCATAAATGTCATCCTCTGTGACTGTGACCATGGTGCACTATCCATCCTCATCCTTCTCGACCTGTCGGCAGCCTTTGACACGGTTGACAACACCCTCCTCCTCCAATGCCTTTCCTATCCAGTCATAGCCAGATAATCTCCTGCAATGGCTTCTCTTCCCGCTCTCGCACTGTTACCTCTGGAGTCCCCCAAGGATCTATCCTTGGCACTGCCCCCCCACCCTATTTCTCATCTACATGCTGCCCCTTGGCGACATGATCCAAAAACATGATGCCAGGTTCCACATGTACGCTGACGATACCAAGCTCTAGCTCACCACCACCTCTCTCAGTCCGCCACTGCCTGTGTTGTCAGACTGCTTGTCGGACATCCAGTCCTGGATGAGCCTAAATTTCCTCCAATTAAACATTGGGAAGACCTAAGGCATTGTCTTCGGTCCCTGCCACAAACTCGGCACCCCAGCTACCGATTCCATCCCCTTCCCTGGCCATGGTCACAGGCTAAACCAAACTGATCACAACCTCGGCGTCTTATTTGACCCTGAGCTAAGGACCCCATATTCTCTCCATCACAAAGATGTCTACTTCCACCTCCATAACATCGCCCGTCTCCGCCCTTGCCTCAGCTCATCTGCTGCTGAAACCCTCATCCACGCCTTTGTTACCGCTAGACTCAACTATTCCAACGTTCTCCCGGCCGGCCTCCCATCTTCCCCCCTTCATAAACTGGAGCTCATCCAAAACTCTGCTACCCATATCCTAACCCGCACCAAGTCCCGGTCACCCATCACGACTGTGCTCGATGATCTACACTGGCTCCCGGTCCGGCAACACCTTGATTTTAAAGTTCTCATCCTTTTTGAGTTCAAATACCTCCATGGCCCTTGCTCTGCCCCATCACTGTAACCTCCTTCAGCCCTACAACCCTCAGAGAGCTCAGTATTCCTCCATTTCTGGCTTCATGCATCCCTCAATTCCTTTGTCCCACTATTAGAGATCATGCCTTCATCCATCTCAGGCCTAAGTTCTGGAATTCCCTCTCTAGCCTCTCGGCCCCTCTCTGCACTTTTAAAACGGTCCTTAAAACCTAGCTCCTTGGCCAAGCTCCTTGGAATGATTTACTATGTTAAAGGCGCAACAGGAAATGCAAGTTGTCGTGATTTCTGAATATATATATAACATATGCTAAATTTGACCTAGGATAATGCATAATTGGGTGTAAAGTGAGCAAAAATCTCATTTTCAACCCACTGCTGTCCCTTACAGGGGCAGGGGTCAAGCAACATGGAGATTTAATTTTAGTGCACATAACTTAGTCAAAGGCAATCTACTGTATGCGATATTTAATCAGTTAAAACAAATTTTATTTTTTAGGAAGGCAATGGCTAGAAAAGTTCTCTTCAAAAATGTTGACGAGCAAGATTTTAGAAATGGTTTTGAAAAGCAGTCCAAATGTCAGGAGACTGCCTATACACAGAATATGCAAACGTGGCCACGAGCAGAAAAAACAGCTTATGCAGAATTTCCGCAAAGCTATTCTTCCTTCCACTTTTTTTTGTCTTATTAACTTTTACTTCTCTGACTTTATCGGAGTTGATCTTTCAGAGCTCTGAAGACAGTACTACTAAAAGATGCTGAAACCTCAGCAGGGGTTAACCAGTTTCAGATTTATTTGTATTCAAATAGCTCGGATCCTCACTGCGGCAACAACTACAGGACTGTAAAGTGTCGGTTTTCATTTGCCTCTTGGTTTGCCTTTGCTACGATAGTATTATTTTACTGACAATCACACTCATTGTAACTACGGTACTATTATATACTGTCCTGGTTGCTTGAAAAACTGCCATTTAAAAATACATCTTTTATCACGTGTTTTGTGCGATACAATACAGCAAATACAGCCAATCATTTGTTCAGAGGTCTGATCTCTTGTGCACAGACTCATGTTGGTAAGTCAGCATCCTCAGACTGCTGCACTGTATGGCTCACTGGGTCATTCTGTAAACTCTATGCAAACCATGCAACAGGTGTGGGGCGTACTAACATATAATGCACATCATTAGCTTATGATTTCACGACGGATTGCTCTGAAGACTTAAGACTCCTGACAAACCAATAAAGAACTGTAAATCCTTGAGGCGTGCTTTCATTTATTTCATCAAATTTCGGTGACTCTTAAATCACAAACAATTACACAAGTTCTTAGCATCGGAGAAATTACGGCGTCAAACATCATAACATTTTTGTCACCACACAGGATGTCAACGGTAGTTTAAAAGGTGGAGATCCAATTAGAACCTAATCGACACTCTACAGAGATTAATTTTTTTTAATTTCAGTTTAATGAATGATAAATACTTGTTTCTTAATCAGTGTTCAATTATGCCAATAATTACCAACTGGTGAAAGCTACTATTGTGTTGATAATGACATTTCAGAATGCAAACAATTTTATAATTGAATGTGCTTCAGATCCCCATCCATTTCTAGGGGAAATGTAAAAGCAGCGAGTTGAAGTGGAAGTGTCTTAAAATACGTATAATGAGAATGTTAACCGTTGTCTGCATTCTGTAGTGTAATCCAGGTAAAATGTTTCAAGAGTGATTATAAAGGGGTGGGTGGGTGAGAGAAACGGGTTGCCTGGTAACTTCTCTCAGTGTCAGCCTTAGCTCAGTGGGTAGCACTCTCTCGCCTCTGAGTCAGAAGGTTGTGGGTTCGAGCTCCACTTCAGAAACTTGAGCACAAAAATCTAGGCCGACACTCCCAGTGCAGTGCTGAGGGAGTGCTGCATTGTCGGAGGTGCTGACTTTCGGATGAGATGTTAAGCCGAGGCCCCGTCTGCTCTCTCAGGTGGATGTAAAAGATCCCATGGCACTATTCCGAAGAAGAGCAGGGGAGTTATCCCTGGTGTTCTGGACAATATTTATCTCTCAATCAAAAAAAACAGACTATCTGGCCATTATCACGTTGCAGTTTGTGGGAGCTTGGTGTGTGCAAATTGGCTGCCTCATTGACTAAATTCATTGGCTGTAAAGTGCTTTGGGGGCGTCCTGAAGTCAATAAAGACACTATAAATGCAAGTCTTTCATTTATTTTCCCTCTATGCTGGCTCCCTGTAAGAGCAAGCTCTGAGTAGATGTGCATCTACAGCAGAAAAACAGTTCACAATTCAAAGCTAATTAGCGTTTCGTTCGAGCACCAGCACGGTGTGTTACGAAGGGGTGGGACACAGATTCGTTCTTGCGATATCGTACATGCCAAGTTCACAGTCTGTGCTGTGGGAAAACGCAGAGTAAAAGTAAAGCATTTACTCACACCATCTCATAACCATGTAGAACTGATTGATACTAGTAAAGAAAAATTGAACCCATCACCTATTTTAAAGTATTTCACTTTAAAAATAAGATACACTTCTATGTGACTAAATAGGTCTGCAAATGTTCTGGGGTTTTTTGATCGTAAATATCACTCCTAAGCTCTTCTGATGTTGACAGCTCACGTTAAGGCACATTTAATAGGGAAGACTATCTCTGTAACCGCTTCCAGCCCTACAACCCTCCGAGATCTCTGCGCTCCTCCAATTCTGGCCTCTTCCACAGCCCCGATTTCCATCGCTCCACCATTGGCGGACGTGCTTTCAGCTGCCTGGGCCCTAAGCTCTGGAATTCCCTCCCTAAACACCTCCGCCTTTCCACCTCTCCTCTTTTAAGAAGCTCCATAAAACCTACCTCTTTGACCAAGCTTTTGGTCACCTGCCCTAATATCGCCTCACGTGGCTCGGTGTCAAATCTTGTCTGATTATTGCTCCTGTGAAGCGCCTTGGGATGTTTTACTACATTATAGGCGCTATATAATTGCAAGTTGTTGTCATTATTGTTGAGTACAAGAGCCCTGATTTTGACCTGGAGGGTGTGAGGTGAGCGTGGAGCAGGCGGCAGGATCACCCCATCTCGCTGGCGTGAGGCCTGGGCCATTTTAACTCCCGGGTCTCATTATCATAGTGGAGATGCAGCTCCTGCCCGAACCAGGCATGAATGATGCAAGACCAGCGTGGCAGGAGCGGGACGAGAGTGTCAGGTCGCCACTGGGGACGCACGGAAACGGACGGTGGCAGTGAGGCGAGTTTGGCGGCGGGGGTGTGTGTGAGTGAGGGGGCGGGGGGGCGGAAAGCCATACGTGATCGTGGAGTGGGCAAGTGGAGGCTCAAGGTTTCCATGTAGGGTCTGTTCTTCCAGTTTCTCCTGGCCCACATTCAATGAACTGAAACTTTTTTTTTTATATGATCAGGCCTCTTTTGCCCCTGGGAGCCTTCTCACATGGCCAGATTCCCCCAGACGCGATCGGTACGTGTGCAAACCACGAGGCCCAAGTTTAGAATGGCGTCGGGTCCGTATGTCGACACCAGACCCTGGCTTTTGCATGTCAACGAGGCCCATGCCTGACTGGGATGAAGGCCTCACACACTGCTTGTAACACAACTATTAAACTGAGGCGGTCGGAAGTGCAAGTGCCACGCCAATATTTAACCCCTTGTATGCCCCGGTGCACAGCAAAATTCCACAAACAGCAATGAGATAAATGACCAGATAATCTGTTTTTAGCGTTGCTGGTTGAAGGATAAGTATTGGTCCAGGACACCAGGAGAAATAGAAGTTGTGGGATCTTTTTACATCTGCCTAAGAGGGCAGACGGGGGCCTCGGTTTAACATCTCATCCGAAAGACAGCGCCTCCGACAGTGCAGCACTCCCTCAGTACCAGCACCGGGAGTGTTTGCCCTAGATTTGGTGCTCAAGTCTCTGGAGTGGGACTTGAACCTACCACTGAGCCACAGTTGACACCACAGACATTTTCTTTAAAGTAAGGAAGACAGCAATTTGGCTCTTGGATTCCAGAATGGAAAAAAGGTCTTCCATTCTAAAGCACTGACAGCTTCCACTCTGATAAGCAAAGCAATTCACCAGAAATGCAAACAGGAAAACATGTTGCAATGGAACAAAAATATCAATTAAAATATATTATGCAGCAAGTGATTTTATTATTGAGACATGCAGCTATCACCATGTAAAACCGGACAGAGGATTTATTAAAGTTAATGAGGTGAATATTATTTTTTTAAATAATAAAGAGGGCACATTTTGCACTTGCTTTTGGAGTTCTATGCTTTAAGAATGAATGGAACAAGTTACACTGAAATTCTGTTACAACAGCAAAATACTGCGGATGCTGGAAATCTGAAATAGCAACAGAAAACGCTGGAAAAACTCAGCAGGCCAGGCAGCATCCGGGGAGAGAGAAACAGAGTTAACGTTTCAGGTCGAAGACCTTTTGTCAGAACTGGGAAAAAAGCAGGAAATGGAACAGATTTAAAAGCAAGTTTAGGGGCTGGGAAATGGGGGAGGGGATGAAAGAACAAAAGGGAAGGTCTGTGATAGGATGGAAGGCAGAGGAAGTAAAGAGGCATTAAGAGATATTCAAGGCAAGAGGAGATGGTAATGGGACAGGTTAAGGGACAAAGGATGGCTCTAGATGGAGTGTGAATTGTGCTGGCAGAATGAAAGACAGCTGCCATGTGGGAGGGAAGAAAAAAAGACAGACAAAAAGTGTGGATAAAAAATATAAATATGATAGGGGCCAAGGTTATGATCTGAAATTGTTGAACTCTATGTTGAGTCCGGCAGGCTGTAAAGTGCCTAATCGGAAGATGAGGTGCTGTTCCTCGAGCTTACGCTGAGTTTCAGTGGAACAATGCAAGAGGCCGAGGACGGCGAGGTCTGAGTGGGACTGGAGCGGAGAATTAAAGTGACAGGCGACCGGAAGCTCGGGGTCCCCCTTAAGGACTGAACTGAACGGACTAAAATTCTGTGTTAGGGTCATAATCTATATATATAAATCGGTACTTCTGTCATTCTGTCTATCTGTCATCGCGTGTGCGTTGCGGGTATGCACTCGAAAGTTACAGGGCGTACCTACGCGCGCGTTACCTCCAAAGAAAGCTTACGCTTCCGAGACGGTTTTAAGCGTATTTACGTTTCGGCCGGGCTAAAATTGCGCCCGCGGTATCCCAAAAACCTTCAACATTCCGCTCATTAGCATCTCATTATCCGCTCATTAGCGACAGAGTGACCTCGAGCTCGACCAATCGTACGCCGGGTTGCTGGCGTGTGCCGCCGGGCCAATCGGTGCGCGTGTGGCCGGGCTTTATCGTTCTGAACCGAGGTGAGTCGCCGCCATCTTGATTCCAAACTTTTCCTTTCTTTTTCCCGCTTTCTGCGTCTTAAAAAAAAACGTTGCTTTTAAAACACATATTGTTTTAAAAAAAAATGATTTAGAAAGTAATTAACTTATCTAATCTCATTAATTTTCCTACCTTTCCCCGTTTTTCCAGGTAGGCCTAGAAGCCTCGGAGTCTCCTCCGCACCCACGCCCGAGCTAGGCACCTCCCGGCCCCACTCGAAGGCTGGAGGGCCGAGCCTCAGCCCAGCGGCACTAGGGTGCGCGCGCAGCAGGAGCTGAGACGTCTCTCTCTGCCGGGGCTTGCTGAGCGTCCAGCGTTACCCTGGCAACCGGGCCCGCCGGACGTATCGCACAGCCGCAATCGGCGGTCTTCACCTCGGGGGGAGGGGGGGGGTGGCCGCGACCCTCGGGGGGGGGCCGCGCGCGCAGCAGGAGCAGCTGAGACGCGGCGTCTCTCTCTCTGGCTTGGTCAGCGTCACGGTTGCCCTGGCAACCGGGCCCGCCGGCCGAGAGAGACGCCGCGTCTCAGCTCCTGCTGCGCGCGCAATCGGCGGTCTTCACCTCGGGGGGGGGGGCGCCCCCCGCCCTCCCTCCCCCCCGCCCTCCATCCCCCCCCCGCCCTTCCCCCCCGCCCTTCCTCCCCCCCGCCCTCCCTCCCCCTCCCCCTCGCCCTCCCTTCCCCGCCCTCCCCCTCCCCCCCTCCCCCTCCCCCCCGCCCTCCCTTCCCCTCCCCCTCCCTCCCGCCCTCCCTTCCCCTCCCCTGCCCTCCCTTCCCCCCCTCCCTCCCTTCCTTCCCCCCTCCCTTCCCCGCCCTCCCCCTCCCCCCTCCCTCCCTTCCCCGCCCTCCCCCTCCCTCCCTTCCCCCTCCCCTCCCTCCCCCCTCCCTCTCTTCCCCCCAGTCGCTCTCTCTCTTCCCCCCAGTCGCTCTCTCTCTTCCCCCCAGTCGCTCTCTCTCTCTCTTCCAACAACAACATGCCCTCGAAAAAGCCTCGGCACCGCCGGGCACTTCAGCTAGTTATCTATATATATAAACAAATCGATCTGTCTGTCTGTCCTCGGGTGTGCGTCTGTCCGGCTATGCGCTCGAAAGTTATAGAGCGTACCTACGCGCGCGTTACCTCCAAAGAAAGCTTACGCTTCCGGGACGGTCGTAAGCGTATTTACTTTTCGGTCAGACGAAAATTGTTTGCGCCTTATGCAAAAAACCTTCAAAATTAAACTCATTATCTGCTACTTAGCATTGACTGACTGACGTCAAGGTTCGACCAATCCTGTGGCGTCACGATTGACCAATCCTACAGTACAGTCCCCTGATGGTTGGCCAATCGGTGTGTGTGTGTGGGCGGGACTAATCGTTTTCATCTCAGGGATGTGGCAGCCATTGCCTCAAGCTAAAAACACCATTTACTTCCAGCTCAAAATCTGCTGATGCAGCTTCGAAAACGTTAGTATCTCTTATGTTATTTTAAAAAGATTTACCAAAAACTTTCACTTTCATCTTTGAAGGTATTAAAAGGTAGAAATGTTGCCCGGCAGCAGATTCACAAAGGGACAGAGAGACAGGGCCCAAAAGCCTGGGACTCGATTTAAAATGTTGCCCAGCAGCAGATTCACAGAGGGACAGAGAGAGGCCCCAAAGCCTGGGACTCGATTTAAACCGCCCGGCCCAAAACAGCCCTGGCAAAGCCGGGCTCCCCCAGCTATACTTGTATATATGGTATGCTTTTATAGAAAGTAACTTAGTTAGAAGCTGAGGAAGACGCAAGGCAGTGAGTCAAAATGTCCTCAATGAATTTCCACACAGTGCTGATGACTGGGATGATGCAATAACCAAACTACGTTTAGTGCATCAAGAAACACCCTTTCAGGATGAAAGATGAATTGAGAAAGAGAGATTATAATCATCAGATGTTGAAAGAGTGGACTCGTTACATTGTGGGATTGCGAGGCAGAGATCCCACTCCGCTCGAGACATCAGCATGTTTTAAAGGCTGGAAAATATCAACAAAAAAAGGATGCTTAGATGTGATCCAATAATAGTCTTGTTCTGTCAGAGCACATCATCCAGCTGCACTTGGTCACAAGTACAGAAATAACACATCTCCTGCCTACCTGATTGACATGTGCACAACACCAGATCAGTGTGCAAAGAGAACTATCAACCTGCCACACACACTCTGCTGCTGTCAGCTGGAATTATCTACCCAATTCTCCAAACGACAGCACAGCCCCAGCCCGGGTCCTCTCTCTATCTATTGTAAAGATATGAAGCAAAGTAAATTTGGGCAGAATCAAGCAAGTTCCAATTGAACATGGCCCCCGTAACATACAATTGTCCTGATTTGGTGTGGATTGTTACACCAGAATTTTTGTGCTGAATTTAAATAAATAATTACATCAAAATCGGTGTGAAGTTCCTAGTTTAAAGTTAAATCGCACTCCAATTCTACCAGTCTGTCTCCAGCTGCAGCACTTAAGTAGATACCTTCAAGTTGGGGTTGGGATGTGTTGACTCCAGCAAAACATTTCAAAAATCAACTGTTCCATGATATGCACAACAGGACTTATATTGTTAAAGCAATGTACAGAGTGGAGAAGGTTAAGGTTAAGGGGAGATTTAATAAAGGTGTTCAAAAATGTTGAGCGATTTTGCTAGAATAGGGATAAACTGTTTCCACTGGCAGGAATTTCATCTTGACTAATCTTGCTTGACTAATCTACTGGAATTTTTTGAGGATGTAACTGGTAAAATAGATAAGGGAGAACCAGTGGATGTGGTGTATTTGGACTTTCAGAAGGCTTTCGATAAGGTCCCGCATAAGAGGTTAGCGTGCAAAATTAAGGCACATGGGATTGGGGGCAAGGTATTGACTTGGATAGAGAACTGGTTGGCGGACAGAAAGCAAAGAGTTGGAATAAACGGGTCGTTTTCCGAGTGGCAGGCAGTGACTAGTGGGGTACCGCAAGGATCGGTCCTAGGACCCCAGCTGTTCACAATATATATTAATGATCTGGACGAGGGAATTGGATGTAATATCTCCAAATTTGCAGAAGACACAAAGCTGGGTGGGAGGGTATGCTGTGAGGAGGATGTCATGAAACTCCAGTACGATTTGGACAGGTTGGGTGATTGGGCAGAAACATGGCAAATGCACTATAATGTGGATAAATGTGAGGTTATCCACTTTGGTGGCAAAAACAGGAAGGCAGATTATTATCTGAATGGCAATAGATTGGGAGAAGGGGAAGTGCAAAGAGACCTGGGTGTTCTTGTGCACCAGTCGCTGAAGGTAAGCATGCAGGTGCAGCAGGCGGTTAATAAGGCAAATGGTATGTTGGCCTTCGTAGCAAGAGGGTTCGAGTACAAGAACAAGGATGTCTTGCTGCAGTTGTACAGGGCCTTGGTGAGACCGCACCTTGAGTATTGTGTGCAGTTTTGGTCACCTTACCTGAGGAAGGACGTTCTTGCCATGGAAGGAGTGCAGCGAAGATTCACCAGGCTGATACCTGGGATGGCAGGAATGACGTACGAGGAGAGATTGTGTCAATTGGGCTTATACTCACTGGAGTTTAGAAGATTGAGAGGGGATCGCATCGAAACCTATAAAATTCTGTCAGGTCTGGACAGACTAGATGCAGAAAGGATGTTTCTGATGGCCGGGGAGTCCAGAGCCGGGGAGTCCAGAACAAGGGGTCATAGTCTAAGGATAAGGGGTAAGCCATTTAGGACTGAAATGAGGAGGAATTTCTTCACCCAGAGAGTGGTGAACCTGTGGAATTCTCTGCCACAGAGGGCGGTGGAGGCCAGTTCATTAAATATATTCAAGAAGGAGTTGGATATATTTCTTGAGGCTAAAGGGATCAAGGGATATGGGGAGAAGGCAGGGACAGGGTACTGAATTTGGATGATCAGCCATGATCTCATTGAATGGCGGAGCAGGCTCGAGGGGCCGAATGGCCTGCTCCTGCTCCTATCTTCTATGTTTCTATGTTTCTATGAGGGTTGGTAACTAGAGGGCACAGATTTAAGGTAATTGGTAAAAGAGCCAGATTGGAGATGGGGAGAATTTTTTGTACGCAGCAAGTTGTTATGGTCTGGAATGCTCTGCCTGAAAGGGCGGTTGGAGCAGATTTAATAGTAACTTTCAAAAGGGAATTGGATAAATACTTGAAAAGGAAAATTCTGCAGGGCTACGGGGAAAGAGCAGGGGAGCGGGACTAATTGGATAGCTCTTTCAAAGAGCCGGCACAGGCACGATGGACCGAATGGCCTCCTTCTGTGCTGTGTGATTCTACATATGTACTGGTGTGATTTAGAACCCCTCAGATCAGAAGACTCACTTGGAAAGCAGATTTAAGTCTGTGTGACTGAATAAATGAACTATAAATAGTAATCCAGTTTCTTCTGATACGCAAAATGCATGCAGGCAAATCAGTGCGATATGACACATGAGGTGCATCTGTTGCGACACTCTCAGCTTCAAAGGAGACCAACATCACTTATTAGGATAAGTACAAGTGGGGTCGGTTTGTTAACATCTTTACGTAGAGAGACCACTGGGATGGGTGATGTGGCAAATGGAAAGATTCAGATTGGAGCAGTGAAAGGTACAGTTCTGAGGGTGGCCTGAGCGTATTTGAATCTGGCACGGTCAAAAAAAAGAATAACTGTTCTGCTTTCCACATTAATATTCCGCACATTGCTGGTCAAAAAACAAATTTTAACGTTCTGCCGTTATTAAAGAAAAAAAAGACTTGCATTCATATAGCACCTTTCACGACCTCAGGACATCTCAAAGCACATTATAACCAATTAAGTACTTTTTGAAGTGTAGTCACTGTTGTAATGTATGAAACATGGCAGCCAGTTTGTGCACAGCAAGCTCCCACACACAGCAATGTGATAATGACCAGGTAATCTGTTTTAGTGATGTTGGTTGAGGGATAAATATTGGCCCCAGGACACTGGGGATAACTCCCCTGCTCCTCTTCAAAATCGTGCTATGGGATCTTTTACGTCTAGCTGAGAGAGCAGACAGGGCCTCGGTTTAACGTCTCATCTGAAAGACAGCACCTCAGACAGTGCAGCACTCCCTCAGCACTGCACTGGAATGTCAGCCTAGATTTTGTGCTCAAGTCTCTGGAGTGGGACTTGAACCCACAACCTTCTGACTCAGAGGCGAGGGTGCTGCCCACTGAGCCACAGCTGATACTGTAAGTCTGTTATTAATTTTTTTTACAGACAGGTATGCAGATTTGAACAGTTTGACTGGCTCCAACTGTATGTTTCATCCAATTCCTGATCACTGGTTACATGCAAGGACCATCTGTTAGGACTGCTAAACACCACAATCTGTTTTAATGGGTAGTCACTGTATGATATGGTCACTGGATGTCAAAGTGACAGCTACTGGCATGTTATGCGGATTGTGGATGGTGACTGTGACTGCTGTAGATACGTGGAGTGACGGGGGGGGGGGATTTTTCGGGGGGTCAGGGGGCCTGTTTGATGGCGGGTCGGCTAGGAATTTTTTTTTGATAGTAGTTAGGGAACCCGCTGTCAACCTGCCTCCACGCTAGTCTCCCAGATGTCGGGTCTGTCAGCGACGAACAGACCCGACATCAAGCGGCGGGGGAGGCAATTTAGAACATTAGCTGGATTGTTAAGAAGCAATTAAGTAGTATTTTAAACTTACCTTTAGATTTTGAGAGTTCGCCAACGGGTACCCCGCTGCTCGGGGATCACGTCAGGTAAGGAGGTCGGGTGTTGTGTCAGCATGGGATGATTTCTAAACTTGACAGCTGCAAATGGTCTATGAAAGCTCCCATTTCATAGGTGTTCACTTTCCAAGGTTAGAAGGTGTTGCTTACTGCATTAGGAAGACAGATTGAGCTTTATGCAGGTTGCAAGTGTTTGGCCAAACTTTCTATCCAGTGTCACCTCATTGGAACAACCTTGCTCACCAGTGACAGATCGCTTCTGTCATCTCAACCTCACCTGCCATCTATTCCACCAACATCAGTGCCCTTGAAAATATCTCACCTTGGTCCTCGGAATCCAACCATGATTGGCCCCAACATCAGCAGCACCAACAACAACACCAACCTTCTCCACAATCAGCTGGTGCTGCACAGAACACAGGGCATCAGCACCCGACCACATTGCTGCCTGGGACGCCAGGGATGGCCTCACCATGACCACATTTACTTCATTTGATGCTGTACACCCTGGCTGCCACATGATGCGCCAGGTTGGCACCACCCCGCACCAACACCATAAAGCATCCTTACAATGCCCAAGCCATTCCTTTCACACTCATCGCCATTGCGGGGGGTACCATTATGTCTCACCATTCACTGCAACTCACTAAGTCACTTCCAAAGGTGCACACAAATCTGTCCAAGAACGCAAAGTGTTGAAAATAAAGATTACAATGTTTGATAGCACATTAACAGAAACTTCACATGAACATTGGCTAAAACACCCAAGTGCCTATCCTTGTGTGTTGTTAGTTGGTATGATTGCACTAGGATGAGGGTGAGTGTGAGGGGTGGCTAGTGAGATGGGGATGTGATAATATAGATAGAGAGGGATGGGCGGAGGTCCAAGGTAAGCTGGTGTGAGTAAGGATGTGCAGGAGTAGGGTAGGGAAGGCAGAGTGATGGGGATGTGATGAGTGGCACAGCAGGATGAGGTTGAGTGTGGCTTTGCAGTAACGCTTTGTGATCTACTGAGATCATTGAAAGGTTTGTGCCACTGCAGCCTGGTCCTCCTTACGACATCCCTGCTTGTGCCCTCCTGTGCAATGTGCAACCAGGCTGCGTTGGTCTCCTGGGGCAGTCTCTTCCGCCCATGCGAAGCGAAGAGAACCTCCGGGCGTGCTGTGACTCCCTCCATAAGCATATGGAGAGAGTCATGGGAGAGCCTGGGTGCAGCCGTGCACCTCTGTGCAGTGCTTCTCAGTGTTTGCAGAACCTCAATGCTGTAATACACTGACTGCAGAACTGTCAAAATTAATTTGCACATGGTCCCTTTAAGGAAACCGGCTGATGACGCGTCAAGTTGACGTCATCAGACCCGCTTCCTTCAATTGGCCGGCAAACGCGCTGGACAGGCTTAACAAGCCCAATCAGTGTAAAATTATTTTCATAGAGCAGGATGGAGCCAGCAGCGGGGTTGTACCCAACCACCGACCCCGACCGCGCCTCGGTAGGCCAAATCGCGGCTACGGTCCCTGTAAGCAGGCTTTCTCACCGTGAACATGCCAGCATGCTATTTGGACTGAGAATGGATGGTTTACACAGGCAATGATTATTGAAGCACCTTAAAAATGGAATTGCAGCAACTGCACAAGAACAACTTTTATATTTACTCTTGTCAATTGCCAAAAAATATTATACTTCTTTGTATAATGTGGCTTGGTGAAATCACATGGTCCTTGCTGAAAGTCCTTTAAGGATGCATGTCAAGTGACCTCTTGTCTTGATGATTTACCTTATCCATGATATATGAAGGATCCACTTAATGATGGTCTAATGCCATTAAACGTTTGTAATGTACCTAGTTTTATTTTTAAAGGTGTGCCTCTCTGTGAAGTGCTGGACTTGATTAGAAGTCCAACTTTGCCCCTTCTCACTACAGTCCCAAAGGACCATGTCCAAGCTAAAGCTGACATTCAGGACTTCCAAATACCAATAGGAATCAACAATTGAGACAGATACCCCTTGTACTTTGGAGATCCTCCTTCAAGCTGCGGAAAGCCATAACACTACACTCGAGGTTACCATTACATCTCACTGGTTAGCCCAAACTGGTATGTATGGCACAGTAGATTCCCAGTTGAGTTTGTCAGAAATACAGTATCATCTGCGATAGGGAGCACTGAAATTCTTTCAGAATTGCTGGGAACGCACTTTGAGGCCACCCTTTATGACGCCAGGCAACACAGGGTGTAGTAATCTAGGGCTATGGTACTGCTATGGCAAGTTGTGAAATAAATCTGGAGATTTGTGGGCTATTAACAGGAAAAATGACTATCAAAGCTGCTAGATTGTCGTAAAAACTCGACTGGTTCACAAATGTCCTTAAGGGAAGAGAACCTGCCACCCCCATCTGGTTGGGTCTACAGTCTCACGTTACTTGGTTAACTCTTAATGCCCTCAGGGCAATTAGGAATGGGCAATAAATGCTGTCTTGCCAGTGTTCCCATATCCCAAGAACAAATAAAAGTAAAAAATGCAACACATCATCAAAGACTGCGCAAGATTTCACAAACTAAGGGGTGATTTGATCAAAGTTTTCAAGATATTAAGAGGAACAGATAGGTTAGATAGATAGTTCCGCTGGTTGGGGAGTCCAGGACGAGGGAGCATAGTCTAAAAATTAGAGCCAGGTCTTTCAGGAGTGAAGTTGGGAAACACTTCTACATGCAAAGGATGGTAGAAGTTTGGAAATCTCTTCTGCAAATGGCAACTGATACTAGATCAATTGTTAATTTTAAATCTGAGATTGATAGATTTTTGTTAACCAAAGGTATTAATGGATATGGGGCAAAGGTGGGTATATAGAGTTAGATTGCAGATCAGCCATGATCTCAGTGAATGGCGGAACAGGTTTGAGGGGCTAAATGGTCTACTCCTGTTCCTATGTTCCTACTAATGAGAGCAATAGATTCAGTCAATCTCCCACCCACAATTACATTGATCTTGGAGTTGGGAGTACACAGCCTAGATAAAATTAACAATTTGGCCATGTGCTCTCCTGGCTTCCCGCTTCTTCGATGGTTTTTTACTGAGTTTTACAATGTCCCACAATCTTCTAATCTGCCGCCTGCTCTACAAATTAGAACTAAATTGGGCCTGTTCCATTCTGATTACTCTGAAGACTTCCAAAGCCTCCAATATACTTGCCACGACAACCAGAAAAACTATCTTAAGAACCATTAATATCAGAAAGGTTCCTTGTTCATTTATGGTTTTATGTGGACCCCCCTTCTTGTGGACAGAAATGACTGCTGTGTTCTTGAAGAGCGAGGTTATGTGTGCTTCAAACAGAATCCTAAACACCAGCCTCACAAAGGCAGCTCCAAGGTGAGCCGGCAGTTCCCGGCACTGATATCCAAAGCCATGGGATAGTATAGGGATTCAACACGAGTATTATCTATGCCCAGTACCCTACGATTAGCTAGGTCAAGCAGATGGAGTCGAATTGGTCATTAGCTAACTGATTCATCAAGCTTTTCTAACTGTGCAACGCACTTCAGCAGCGATCTCATCCTTCATATGCCTGGGTCCTTAATGTGGCCCATGGTGTTAGACACCAACTTAGTATGATATTGCCCCGAGAGACTGAGGGTGCTGGTATTGGCTTTGTTGTAGATTTGCTGTTTGTTCCAGTGTTAACAACCAAGAGCAAAATTAAATGGCATAATATTGGTGATTACTCACTGCTGTTAAGCTTTGTTTTCCCTATTCCTCAAATTATGAGAAAATGATTTGATGTTATGGCCAAGTCACTTGGCCCAACTTTCAACAACAACTTGCATTTATCTTAGTAAAAGGTCCCGAGGCACTTCACAGGAGCATTAGCAAACAAAATTTGACACCGAGCCACATAAGGAGATACAGGAAACTCTTTGGTATCCGGCACCAACGGGACTGGGATGGTGCCGGTTGATTAAAAATTCCAGATGACGGAGAGGGTTATCTACCGAGGCTATTTTTAACAAACAAAGAGTCAGACTCCTGTTATTGAGGTGTTCGGACTTCTGACAGTGCCAAGAAGCCGAGTAGTGGCAGTTTGGAGAACTACCCCCACTGACTAACTTGGCCACCGCGGGAGACTCGGACTCGGCAACATTTCCGGTTATTGAGGTGTTTTCGGAGTATGCATTTTGCCGGTTAATAGAGAATTCCGGATATTTAGGTACCGTTTAACGAGAGTTTCCTGTATTAGGATAGGTGACCAAATGCTTGGTCAAAGAGGTAGGTTTTAAGGAGCGTCTTAAAGGAGGAGAGAGGTAGAGAGGTGGAGAGGCTTATGGAGGGAATTCCAGAACCTAGGGCCTAGGCAGCTGAAGGCACGGCCACCAATGGTGGAGCAATGGAAATCGGGGATGCACAAGAGGTCAGAATTGGAGGAGCGCAGAGATCTCGGAGGCTTGTAGGGCTGGAGGAGGTTACAGAGATGGGGGGGGGGGTGGGGGCGAGGCCAAGGAGGGATTTGAAAACAAGGATGAGAATATTAAAATCGAGGCGTTTCACCCGGTTATGCTTAACAGCCAAACAGGAAGGCATCTATTGCGATTGGTAAGGAAAGGGGTGGTGTTTATAGAGGCAATAAGTAGATGATATTGATCCCAACAAAGTAGCATCAAGAGGCTTCTTCTGATACATTAATTGTTGGCATTTTGTGCAACAATGAATACTGGGGTGACCGAGGGTTTGATCGGCAATGATTTACCTCATGAAGATAATCATTATCACCAATTCTAAAGATCTGTCGCTAAACTTTATCTGCAATTCCTTATGTACCAAGTTGCTGATCTAACAGAAAAGAGGTAGCAAAATGGGAGACCAGTTGCTTCTTCACTAAAAAGCAAACAAAATTAGGGGGAGTGTCATCTGGTATAACTTTGCTAACCTCCTAATAATCAGTTACAGAGTCACACCAGAGGATTGGGGTTCGAACCTCTCGGGTTTATGAGGACATTTCTATCATGTAAAGGAGATGGCAAATATTTAAGCCTCGCTTTTAACCTAAGGTGTCCGGCGACAAAGGAGCATGTTCAGGCTGAATGCCGATTTACACCCCGCCCCATTTACACCCCGCCCCATTTACACCCTCGCCCCATTTACCCCCCGCCCCATTTACACCCTCGCCCCATTTACACCCTCGCCCCATTTACCCCCGCCCCCCATTTACCCCCTGCCCAATTTACCCCCCGCCCCATTTACACCCTCGCCCCATTTACACCCTCGCCCCATTTACCCCTCCGCCCCATTTACACCCCGCCCCATTTACCCCCCCGCCCCATTTACACCCCCGCCCCATTTACACCCTCGCCCCATTTACACCCCACCCCATTTACACCCTATTTTAATGGGCTTCAATGGAGCCGAAAATGGGGAAGGTGCATATCGGGCGGGGTGCAAATAAGAAATAGGAGCAGGAGTAGGCCAATCGGCCCCTCGAGCCTGCTCTGCCATTCAATAAGATCATGGCTGATCTGATCCTAACCTCAAATCTACTATCACTCTCCATCCCACCCGAACCCATGTGATCTCCCGGGAGAGGCGAAAAACCAGATAAAAAACCTAATGGCCAATTTGGGAGAAAAAATCTGGGAAATTCCTCTCTGACCCATCTAGGCGATCGAAACTCGTCCAGGAGATCACTCTGTCCCTGTATTTCCTGCAGTACTTACCTTCTGTAAAAGGTGATCTCCACCCCAGCCAGGAACAGGCCCAATTTACTCTTGAAGTACTCCTAGCTGGCAGCCTGTTCCCGAGGTCTCCACTAATCCCTGTGACTAAAACCATCTCCTGAAATCTAACACAGAATTAGAACACAAGAAGTAGGAGCAGGACCAGGCTACACGGCCCCTGGGCCCGCTCCGCCACCCACTGGGCCATGACCGATCCGAACCTAGCCTCATGTCCGATTTCCTGCCTGCTCCCCGTAACCCCTAATTCCCTTTACTTCTAGGAAACTGTCTATTTCTGTTTTAAATTTATTTAATGATGTAGCTTCCATAGCTTTCTAGGGCAGCAAATTCCACAGACCTACTACCCTCTGAGTGAAGAAGTTTCTCCTCATCTCAGTTTTGAAAGAGCAGCCCCTTATTCTAAGATTATGCCCCCTAGTTCTAGTTTCACCCATCATTGGGAACATCCTCACCGCATCCACCCGATCAAGCCCCTTCACAATCTTATATGTTTCAATAAGATCGCCTCTCATTCTTCTGAACTCCAACGAGTAGAGTCCCAATCTACTCAACCTCTCCTCATATGTCCACCCCCACATCCCCGGGATTAACCGAGTGAATCTTCTTTGTACTGCCTCGAGAGCAAGTATGTCTTTTCTTAAGTATGGACACCAAAACTGTATGCAGTATTCCAGGTGCAGTCTCACCAATACCTTGTACAACTGCAGCAATACCTCCCTGTTTTTATATTCTATCCCCCTAGCAATAAAAGCCAACATTCCATTGGCCTTCTTGATCACCTGTTGCACCTGCATACTAACTTTTTGAGTTTCGTGCACCAGGACCCCCAGATCCCTTTGTACTGCAGTACTTTCCAGTTTCTTGCCATTAAGATAATAACTTGCTCGATGATTTTTCCTGCCAAAGTGCATAACCTCACACTTTCCAGTATTGTATTCCATCTGCCAAATCTCTGCCCACTTACTTAGCCTGTCTATGTCCCTTTGCAGGTTTTTTATGTCCTCCTCACTCACTACTTTCCCTCCCATCTTAGTATCATCTGCAAACTTTGATATGTTACACTCGGTCCCCTCTTCCAAATCGTTAATATAGATTGTAAAGAGTTGGGGACCCAGCACTGACCCCTGCGGAACACCACTAGTTACTGATTGCCAGTCTGAGAATGAACCATTTATCCCAACTCTCTGCTTTCTGTTAGATAACCAATCCGCCACTCATGCCAGAATATTACCCCCAATCCCGTGATTTTTTATCTTGAGCAATAATCTTTTGTGTGGCACCTTGTCAAATGCCTTTTGGAAGTCTAAATACACTACGTCCACTGGTTCCCCTTTATCCACCCTGTATGTTACGTCCTCAAAGAACTCAAGCAAATTTGTCAAACATGACTTCCCCTTCATAAAACCATGCTGACTTTGTCCTATTAAATTATGTTTATCCAAATGTCTCCTTAATAATAGACTCCAAAATTTTACCAACCACAGATGTAAGGCTAACTGGTCTATAATTTCCAGCCTTCTGCCTACTACCTTTTTTAAATAAGGGTGTTAGATTAGCAGGTTTCCAATCTGCCGGGACCTTTGCTGAGTCCAGGGAGTTTTGGAAAATTATTACCAATGCATCCACAATCCCTACCGCCACTTCCCTCAAGACCCTAGGATGTAAGCCATCAGGTCCAGGGGATTTATCCGCCTTGAGTCCCATTATTTTACCGAGTACCAATTCCTTAGTGATTTTAATCGTATTAAGCTCCTCCCCCCCCAGAGCCCCCTGTTTGTCCAGTGTTGGGATATTCTTAGTGTCCTCTACCGTAAAGACTGAAACAAAATATTTGTTCAGCGTTTTTGCCATCTCCATGTTTCCCACCATTAATTTCCCGGTCTCATCCTCTAAGGGACCAACATTTACTTTAGCCACCCTTTTTCTTTTTATACAACTATAGAAACTCTTGCTATCTGTTTTTATATTTTTTGCTAATTTACTTTCATAATCTATCTTCCCTTTCTTAATCAATCTTTTAGTTATTTTTTGCTGCCTTTTGAAGGCTTCCCAATCTTCTATCTTCCCACTAGATTTGGCTACCTTATATGCCCTTGTTTTTAGTCGGATACTATCCTTAATTACTTTACTTAGCCACGGATGGCTGTCATTTCTTTTACACTCTTTTTTCCCTCAGTGGAATATATTTTTTTTGAAAGTTGTAAAATAACTCCTTAAATGTACACCACTGCTCATGTACCGTCTTACCCTTTAATCTATTTTCCCAGTCCACTCTAATCAATTCCGCTCTCATACCTTCATAGTCTCCTTTATTCAAGCTCAGTACGCTTGTTTGAGATCCAACCTTCTCACCCTCTAATTGAATATGGAATTCAACCATGTTATGGTCACTCATTCCAAGGGGATCCTTTACTAGGACATTTTTAATTAATCCTGACTCATTACACAGGACCAAATCTAAGGTTGCTTGCCCCCTGGTCGGTTCAGTTACATACTGCTCAAGAAACCCATCCCTAATACACTCAATGAACTCTTCCTCAAGGCTGCCCTGCCCAATTTGATTTGTCCAGTTAATATGATAGTTAAAATCCCCCATAATTATAGCTGTTCCCTTATTACAAGCCCCAACTATTTCCTGATTAATACTCCATCCAACAGAGTTGCAACTATTAGGAGGCCTATAGACTATGCCCACTAGTGCTTTTTCCCCTTATTATTCCTTATCTCCACCCAAACTGTTTCACTATCCTGATCCTTTGGCCCAATATCATTTCTCTGTATTACAGTGATTCCTTCCTTTATTAACATAGCCACCCCACCTCCCCTTCCTTCCTGCCTGTTAAATACCCTGGTATGTTTAATTCCCAGTCATGGTCACCCTGCAGCCATGTTTCTGTAATGGCCACAAGATCATACCCATATGTAGTTATTTGTGCCGTTAACTCGTCCATTTTGTTACGAATGCTACGTGCATTCAGATAAAGAACTTTCAAATATGTTTTTTGACACAAATGGGGCGGGGTGCAAATGGAGCAGGGTGTAAATCGGGTTTCCAACCCAGTAGGTTAAAATCGGAGCTATCATTTTGAAATAGAAACAACATTTTTTCCATGCTATTAAGGTTTTCTCAATCCACAATCCCACCCCCTTGTCAGTTGGTTAAATTACCTTATCTATGGTATTTGAAGGAGAACAAATGACTAATTGTGCATTTGAAGTTGACGTGTTCTGAGCAGAGATTTTTAAGTGCTTGCAAATCTTTAAATCATATTTATACATTACCCTCTTCTGTAAAGTGCAAGTATAAATTAAATAGAAATCAATACACTTGACTCCATTCATTTTACAATTTATTTTACACTGAAAATGATGGTACACTGGCTTGTCACTCTTGCGCAAGGGCATGTCTGCATAACACCAGCTCTGGATTGCGCCGACGCATTTTTACAGAAACAAAGTACAATGTGTTACATTTTGGCCACAATTTTGCTGACCTCGGCGGGTGACATTGGTGGCGGGTCCCGACCCCGCTGCTGGCTCCATCCCGCTGTGTAGAATGAATTTCCCTTGATTGGGCTTGTTAAGCCCGCCCAGCGCGTTTCCCGGCCAATTAGAGGAAGCAGGTCTGGTGACATCATTTGATGATGCGTCATCAGCCGGTTTCCTTAAAGGGACTGTGGCCAAATTTATTTTGACATTTGTGCTGTCAGTGTTCTACAGCATTGAGGTGCTGCAAACACTGACAAGCACTGCAGAGAGGAGCACAGCTGCACCCAGGCTCTCCCATGACTCCCTCCATATGCTTATGGAGAGAGTCACAGCATGGAGGGAGGTCCTCTTCCCTTCCAATGGGCAGAAGAGTCCTCACCAGGAGATCAACACAGCCTGGTTGCATATTGCAGAGGAGGGCACAAGCAAGGATGTCATCAGGAGGATCTGGCTGCAGTGCCGCAAACGTTTCAATGATCTCAGTAGATCACGAAACGTTAGTAAAAAGCCACACTCAACCTCATCCTGCTGTGCCTCTCATCACATCCCCATCACTCTGCCTTCCCTACCCTACTCCTTCACATCCTTACTCACACCAACTTACCTTGGACCTCCACCCAGCCCTCTCTATCTATATTATCACATCCCCATCTCACTAGCCACCCTTCACACTCACCCTCATCCTACTGCAATCATACCAACTAACAACACACAAGGGTAGGCACTTGGGTATTTTAGCCAATGTTCATGTGAAGTTTCTGTTAATGTGGTGTCAAACACTGAAACCTTTATTTTCAACACTTTGCATTCTTGAACAGATTTGTGTGCACCTTTGGAAATGGTTTAGTGAGTTACAGTGAATGGTGAGACATAACGGTACCTCCCACATTGGTGATGAGTGCGAAAGGAATGGCTTGGGCATTGTAGGGATGCTTTATGGTGTTGGTGTCGGGTGGTGCCAACCTGGCGCATCATGTGACAGCGTCAACTGAAGTAAATCTGGCCTCCCGGGCAGCAATGTGCTCGGGTGCTGATGCCCTGTGTCCTGTGCAGCATCAGTTGATTGCGGAGAAGGTTGGTGCTGTTGTTGTTGGTGCTGCTGGTGTGCCTGGTGATGCTGGTGTTGGAGCTGATCGTGGTGGGATTCTGAGGACCAAGGTTAGAGAGTATAATGGGCACCCATGCTGATGGAATAGATGGCAGGTAAAGTAGAGATGACAGAAGCGATCTGTCAATGGCGAGAGAGGTAGTGAGGTCAGACTGGATGGAGACTTGTGTAAAGACTTGCAGCATGGTGAATCTGTAGTGGAAATGCAGTGAGGAGAAGCTAGTGGCTGAGGGAAGATATCTCTGTAAGGTGGGAGCTTTTACTTTACAGTTGAAGCTGTCAACTCAACAGCTGATTCAATGGCCACTGAACTCCCGCCTCAGCTTAACAGGCGTGGATCCACAGCCAGCATGGACGAGCACATAAAATCAAAAGGTAAGCTCAAATGTATTCTTAATGATCTCTAAACAAGGTCATAATTACCTGTATTGGGTTCCCCCGCTGCTGCGCGTCAGGTCTGCTCAGCGTTGACAGACCCGACATTGGGAAAGGCGCGTGGCAGCGGGGTCCCGACCCACTGGGGGGAGAAAAACATTCCCACCCGACCCGCCACCAATCGTGCCCGCTGACCCCCTGGAAAATCTCGGCCTTTATGTTTCTTGCACTTAGAAATTAAAACATTTCTTGACGGCAAAATGCACCACCAAGCGCAAATAGATTCCAGCAATCCGCATTATTGTGACTTAGAAGCAAATCTCGAGTTTAATTAAATAGGATTGTTCATTGTAGCCAACGGAAGCCTCAACGCTAATACAGTGCCTTTACTTGCGCAGGCTTAGAGTGCAAGGATCACAATTCGTGGGACATTATCCCACAGAACACTCTGCTGGCAGTCTAGTCACTGTATCACTTGCACGTTGTGCCAGGGTGGAAAGTACTGCACAGCAATGTTCCCTCATTTTTTGGGTGTGTGGTCCCTTTAAGTAGCTGCGCGGCCCATTCAAATTCTCCACATGCTCGCCCGTGGGTTTCTCCCATATAATAGCCAGCGGGCAGCCCGCGCAGGACCTCTAGGCCGCAGCGCAGTCACGCAGCTTAGCGGGAACGCTGCTGCACACGCGTGAATTATTCATGATTTGGGGAGTGCCGCTCTTTAAAAAAAAAGTCTTTGTTCGATAAACAATTAATGCAAATCCTTCGCAGAGTTTAGCAAACAGGGATTATTTTTGCAGCATTTGTCCCCAAGCCAGAAACATCTTAAAGGAATGTGAACGTGAGAACAATGAAAAGACACACGAAAGTGAAAGATAGAGAAGGGAAGAGACACAACACAAAAACAGTCAGGTAACAATCGATGTAAATGTTATCCAGATGAACACTCATTAGTATTGTGAGCTTAGATGAAAAGCTGCTCTTGATACTGTTTGGTTTAGCAAACCTAGTACACTGAACAAACAATACTGTTTGGACAAACTGATTAAAACTGGCCTCCAAAGTAGTAGCCCCACAGAATAGTCTGATACATTAACAGCTGAGTGCGGATGCAGCATTCGCATTGTCCCTCGCAACCACAGAATGATAAACTGAAATATTTTTACAGGCATGGTTGAAATAATTTAAATTTGCAAAGAGTGCCTTTAACTTCATCCCTCCTCTCTGGATTCTTCCTCTAAATGACAATGTTGCGAGGATGGTCATATTGATGCAGTTTGGGCAAACGTAGGTTTTTTTTTTAAAAGCTATAATCATTCTGCTCTCGCTTTTTTCTATAAGGATTACATATTATGATGTATTTTTGAGTGTTAATTTGTGCTTCCAAAGTAGAAAATTGGTTTTTAATTTCAGCTTTCATCAAGCAAAACACATGTGGATGCAAAAATGTATAAATTTTTCAAGGCAGCTGTTGAAAGTGTCACAGTTGCGAATGATATGCAATGCGACGCGTGGCAAATCATTTTCTTGTTTCTTAACAATACGCCGGTTCTGTATTTACACAGGGGCAAACAAGTTTCAATTTATCACCACCTTATTGGCGATGTGTTTTAAACGCAGGATTTCTGAGAACAAACTTTGACATTTGGTTGAACTAAATGAAGTGTGATTCAAATAGTGTCTCTGGTTACGCAAGATTTCAGACAATTGTTAAACCATATGGTGTGGGGTTTTTTTTTCCCTGCCATCATTCTGAGAACTCGATTCGCCGTACATCTGCGTTCAGTGAAATAAATGGTGCAACTGACAGCATTTCAGCTTTCTTAAAATATTTCAATCATTTTTACACCAAGTTTCAGTAAACATCTGCTACAAAAAACTCCTTTCACTGCAATACTTTGTGTCACTCGCAATCCTCTTAATTATTCCATTTATTTTATTGATTTCAGTCAAATCTTTTCAAGCTCTACCCTTTCAGATTCTGAAGTTTAAATCTTTTGTCAAATCTGACATCAATTTTTTTTTTATTTCATGTGCAAGTCGTGAATACTCTTCACGTTTTAACTGTTCCCATACCAAATTCCTTTGACAGCTTTCAAAATATGCAGTTTGGTTTGACATTAACATCTGTCAGAATGATTTGCAGTGAATTTATAATCTTGAACATCTTGACAGAAACAGAGACATGTAAGCACAGTAGAATATGTAATGTCCTTTTCCCCCCACAGTTCCCCATATTATTTTCTTTTATAAAAAATTTCAACCCCACCCCCACCATGTACCTGGCAGCCTGTCCTGTGGAGTAGCGACCTGCCCAAGATCTGCAGCAATGGCCTTCTAACCGAAGACTTAAGAAGCACAAAAAATTCCCGTCTAATTTTCCCTGCCAGGAAGCAGCTGGACTCAACTTGGCACTTCCTTCGGCACCTGAATTAGATGGGAACTAACCTTTTGGGACATTACGACAGTAAATCCACATCCCACCCACTTTTGCCACGGTGATTTAGCAATCCACAAATCATATATGGGGTACTGCCAGCAACAACAGAACACAGCTAATTTCATCGTTGTCTTTGGAAATAAAACCGATACGACGCCAATTTTGATACATATTTCCAGCGAGAGTCATGCCATGGTTCAACTGGCAGCACTCTCGCCTCTGAGTCAGAAGGTTGTGGGTTCAAGTCGCACTCCAGAGACTGGAGCACAAAAATCCAGGCTGACACTCCCAGTGCAGTGTTGTCGGAGGTGCCGTCTTTTGGATGGGACGTTAAACCGAGGCCCCCGTCTGCTCTCTCAGGTGGACGTAAAAGATCCCACAGCACAATTCTGAAGAGGAGCAGGGGAGTTATCCCCGGTGTCCTGGCCAATATTTATCCCTCAACTAACGTCACTTAAAAAAAAATTATCTGGTCATTATCACGTTGCTGTTTGTGGGACCTTGCTCTGCGCAAATTGGCTGTCGCGTTTCCTACATTACAACAGTGACTACACTTCAAAAGTACTTAATTGGCTATAAAGCGCTTTGGGCCGCCTGAGATCATGAAAGGTGCTATATAAATGCAAGTCTTTCTTTTTTTTTTAAAAACCTGGTCAGGTGTGCATGCAATGTTTCTGTTTGAAAAAACATTAGCAGCCTCCTATTTGAATAGGTGAAGATCATCTCCAGTATTATTTGCCAGTTAGATTAATGTTGATGTATACTGTTTGAATTATAACACTGTCTTTTAAATGAGGGTCCCTAGATCCCTTGGGGTGTTATACTTAATACTGAGGAGGACTGCGACAAAATACAACATGTTCATAAACCTGCAGAATGGGCGTGTAAATAGCAAATTTATTTCAATATAGATAAGTGTGACGTGGTGTATTTTGGTAGGAGGAATAAGGAGGTCACACACTCCTTGGAAAATAAGGGCTCGATTTTAATTCCCGAGGCGGGTTGGAGTCGGGTTGCGTGGTGGGCGGGTTCGGGAGCCGCTTCCAGCGGGATCAGCTGCAGAGTTGCGATTTTTATTAAAGTACCTTGTTAATTTCCTGGAGGCGCGCTGGCCGGTCCAATGAGTGGGATCGGGTCGGCTGGCCGCCTCTGATGACATCATAATAGCAGCTGCTTTTAAAGCTGCCTTCCAGCCTGAGCCTTTCCATTGTGGTTTCCTGCACTTCTTTTCACAGCTGTGACTTCTTCCAGAGGCAAGGCAGCTCCTCGGTTTAATGATGAGTCCCTCCAAGTTCTTGTTGATACTGTCAGAGGGCGCAGGGAGATTCTCTTCCCTCCTGATGGCCGGAGGAAGCCTCCTCAGCAGACCAAGGCAGCCTGGCTGCGTATTGCTCAGGAGGTGAGCGCAAGGTCCATTTATGCACGCTCATGGATCCAGTGCCACAAGAGGTTTAATGATCTTGTGAGAATATCAAAAGTGAGTATCCCATCTCACTTGCCTTCACTCTGCTTCCCTTCTCTTCTCATCACCAGCACTCTGCATTGGAAGCCTCCTCCTTCACATCCCACCTTACTCTTACTTCCCTTGCACCCTTTCCTATCCATCGCTGTCTCTGCACTGAATCACTTCAGCATCCTGCCTATGCTCCCCTTAGACTCGCTCTCACTGTCATGCAGTGACAACAACTAACAACGCACAGAGAGCTACCTTCCTCTTGGCATCTTATCCCATCTTCGTCTCACTCAAAGCTTCTATGGTAGGGATTAATCATACTCACTCCATCACTGTGGTTGAAACTCTGCTTGTGTCCCTCCTTGCAGGAAAAGATAGAGGGAGAGAGCAATGACTGGAGGAGGAACACCTACCCTTGCAACATGGACCAGTGCTAAGGAGGCAGAAAACGAGATTGTTGGAGGTGGCGAGGACCTGGAAGTGGGCGATGGAGAGATGGGTACACTAGAGGAAGCTGGTGACATAATAGAGTTTCATCCCTCTCAGAAAGCAATGGAATATGATGTTCATAGAGAATCGCTTTGTATCATCTGCTCAAAAGGATGTGTCTGCTACATCAATATCAGATGTCTAATTCAAGCCTTTACTCTCCCACAGGACCATCGAGCACCCCCCCCCCCCCCCGCCACGATCCAGGACAAAGACCTGGACATCTCCTCAGAGGAACCTGAAATCTCTGAAGGAGCAGCGTCACCAGGACTCAGCGCACCCAGCACCAGCGCAGCAACACACACCTCGGTGGGGCCCTCGCGAGTTAGAGTAGTGTTGCCACCTGGTCTATCACAGCGCACAAATGAGCATTAGCAGATGGTGGAGACAGCGACAGCAGTGGAGAGTCCTCCTTGGAGGTCGCAGGACTCTCCTAGCTCTGCTGAGCTACATGCAGATGCTGTACCTCTGGGGCCATCCAGAAAAAGAGCGGTTCGTGAAATACAGGAACATGTGCAGGAGTCTCTGGAATGGTTTGCCTCCCGGGTTAGTGCGAGTGTGGAGAGAATGGAGGAGTCCATCTCTAACATCAGCACTGCCGTGGTGGAGGCAATGGCGCATGAACGCTCCACCATGAAAAGGATGGCAACCTCCGTGGAAAGGATGGCTACCTCCGTGGAAAGGATGGCTACGGCCATGGAGAAAATAAGTCGCCAGAGTCAGGAAAACATGGTGACTGTTCAGAATTGAATCTCTGGAGGAGCGATGGGCAGCTATTGAGCAGAGAGACCAGAGCTTCATGGATGTCCTTTTCAGGAGGACTGCCAGTGCAGATACGGGTCCTCATGGCCCCCCTGAAGTGCAGCAAGGTGCTCGCCTGCCACGTGCCAGCACTGAGGTGCGGCTGACCCATGAGAGGGATGTTGTTGGCAGGATAGAAGGAAGTGTGGGCTCCTCTCAAAGCACTCGTACGACCATGCCACTGCGGAGCCCTCAGTCAGAGACTCACTTTGCGGAGATAACTGAGATGGCCGTTTCAGCCCCTGCACAGCTGCAGGAAGAGCAGACTGTTGAAGAGCCCTCTCAGGCTCCCAAACCCAGAGGACGCCCGCCAAAGGCGTCTAAGCAGGCGCAGCATCCCAGTCAGCAAGGTGCCTCTATATCTGCTGAAGCAACAGGGGAAGCACCACGTAGAAGCACGCGTAAGAGAAAGATTAAGCACCTATAGTCACAAGGGGACTCACTTGGGTGATGTTTCGTTTTTTTCTGACTGTTGCTGGTATATTTTGTCATGTGTTAAAGATAAATTATGTCAAACAGTTGATTGTGTGGCCTATGTGTTCTGGGAAATGGCAAAAGCGCATTGAGGGCTCAGGGCGACTTGCATTTGTAATGCTGATGGTAAAAGTGATAGGAAATAAGAGGGTATAGCAGAGATGAAGTATGACCTTGGACAAGTGTCGCCTGCAATTACAGAGCCATATGGTGGCCACCTATGGTCGAAGAGTAAGCTTATGGTAGTGTGGCATGGCAGTGTGCATACCCTGGTTGACAGGCAGCAGTGAACTGTAGGGATGCTGCATTGGTCACAACAGGGCATGCAAGGCACCCCTCATCCTCCTCCTACTCCTCTTCCCAGGAAGATCTGTAGTGAGCCACGCGGCTGCTACTCCCCCAATTATGAGGACCAGGATGAGAGGGCATAAATGTTTCCCATCCCCTTGTTATAGATTTCATTTGAGGTAACAATCTTGCAAGCGCACAGTCGAAGTGGCCTGAAATATTTCCATTCATGACACACTGCAGATGGGTGTCAGCTTGAACAGTCAGAAGGTCAGTAGATGTGCAAAATATTATCCCATACCTACAACAGCAAAGTTGTTGCATTTGAATGTCAGCCATGTTTCAGGAGCACTTTTAAAGTGCTCCACCAATGACTACAAATCATGTTTTCCAGCAACTCGTCTCCTTGAACCTGGCCTGTTTCTGACTAGTCGGGAAACAGGAGCCAGAAGCAGGAACATGGGAAACCTGTCCCACCGGTTGGAGACGGGTCAGTTTGGGAGCAGCTAAACAGACACTCGGGAAAATCGGGTGGGGGCGGGATGGAGGCGGGTTGCGTGTCTGAATAATTTTTCCCAATTTTCCAAGAGACCCGCCTCCTCAGGGCAATTAAAATCAAGGCCTAAGAGTCTAAATGGGTAGAGGAGCAAAAGCACCTGGGGGTACAGATCATTAAAAGTAGCAACGCAAATTAACAAGGCCATACAATTGCAAACAAAGCACTGGGGGTATTTTCTGGAGGAATAGAACTGAAAAGCAGGGAAATGATGTTAAGCTTGTATAGAACCTTGGGTAGACCACACTTAAGAGTGCTGTGCACAGTTCTGGTCTCCATATTATAAAAAGGATATAGAGGCACTGGAGAAGGTGGAAAAAGGGTGTAGAGGGATGATAAGAGAACTGAGAGCTTATAACTATCAGGAAAGACTGAACAGGCTGGGGCTCTTTTCTAGAGAAAAGACCAGGCTGAGGGGCGATCTAATAGAGGTCTTTAAAATTATGAACGAGTTTGATAGGGTAAACGTAGAGAGGATGTTTCCACTTGTGGGGGAGACCAAAACTAGCGGCCATAAATATAAGACAGTCACTAATAAATCTAATAAGGAATTCACGAGAAACTTCTCTACCCAGAGAGTGGTTAGAATGTGGAACTCACTACCACAGGGAGTGGTTGAGGCGAATAGCATAGATGCATTTAAGGGGAAGCTAGATAAACACATGAGGGAGAAAGGAATATATGCTGATAGTGTGAGATGAAGTATGGTAGGGGGAGGCTCGTGTGGAGCATAAACGCTGGCATAGACCTGTTGGGCCGAATGGCCTGTTTCTGTGCTGTAAAGTTTTATGTGATTCTATGTAAGGATTTGCGTCAGAACAGACTAAGAAGCAAGTTATCATGCTTTAACAGCCTCCACAAAGGGATATCCTGTAGCCATGCGATGCTGTGCATGGATATCTATAATCACTACATACCCTGCTAAACAAACACTTGTTATGTATCTCACACATATTACAGGAGCTGGACACCATTTGTCTGTAGCTGGACAACATTTATACAGCTGCTGTACCCAACACAGATGTTACACAGATGAGCACCAATACTCCATTATCAACGCACGTTCTCCTGCTCTTAATTATAAGATCATCTGCTGTGTTGGTGGCTGTGCATCTTAGTTTACTGCAGAGGCTGTGGAGGCTCAGTTGTTCAAGGCCGAGCTCGATAGATTTTTGACACTAAGGCAACCAAGGGATATGGAGATTGGGCAGGAAAGTGGAGTTGAGGTAGAAGATCAGCCATGATCTTATTGAATGGCGGAGCAGGCTCGAGGGGCCATATGGCCTACTCCTGCTCCTAATTCTTCTGTGCACGGTTGGAAAAAAAATACTCTCAACCAGCCTGAGATAAGCTACCTCTCGGTTTAGGTGAGCTGGGGGTAAAGGTTCAATGAAAACGTGTTTCTTCCTCAATCTCCAATCCTTCATTGTCTTTTTTTTCTGCTTCTCTTGTGGCTTTGTTGTAGCTGTTCCCCACTCACTCAGTAGGTCCTCGGCTATCCTAAATGTGTCATTTATTCCTCTTCGGTTTCAACTCCTCTGGCTAAACCTCAAAGTAAAAGGCTTTGGCAACTGAAAGGTAGTTTAGGAATTTGTCGGAAATTTTTTTTTCTACTTGGCCCACAGACTGTCTCTCCTGTTTGTTGATGTGCCATCTCCCTGTCTCATAACCTGTGGAATGCACCATTTTACATAGAATGGCATAGAATGTACAGCCCAGAAACAGGCCAATCGGCCCAATTGGTCTCTACTGGTGTTTATGCACCACATGAGTCTCTGCCCACCTTACTTCATCTAACCCTATTAGCATAACCTTCTATTCCTTTCTCCCTCATGTGTTTATCCAGCTTCCCCTTAAATGTATCTGTGCTATTCACCTCAACTACTCCCTGTGGTAGCGAGTTCCACATTCTAACCACTCTCTGGGTGAACAAAGTTCTCCCGAATTCCTTATTGGATTTACTAGTGACTGTCTTATATGTATGGCCCCTAGTTTTGGCCGCCCCACAAATGGAAGCATTTTCTCTACGTCTACCCTATCAAACCCCTTCATAATTTTAAAGACCTCTATCAGGTCACCCCTCAGCCTTCTCTTTTCTATCTTTCTGTTCAATCGTCCCTGATAATTATAACCACTCAGTTCTGGTATCATCCTGGTAAATTTTTTGCACCTTCTTCAAAAAGTTTTTTCCCCCCCTAGTCAAGAGAGTGGGCATGCAGCTCCCAGTCCTTTGTCAATGCCATTGCGAGACCTCAGGTGCCGAGAGCAATCTCAGCGTGCTCATCCATTTTTCTTGGTGCCCTTCCTCGAGATTAGCCACTCAATTGTACAAGGATGCGGTGGAGCAATGCGGACACTGTTTCTAGGGGAGCCATGGTTACGCTATTGTGGAGTGTGTAGGTTTAGGGGGCTATCTGGCAGACTTCAGCCAGGCGCTGATACCAAGCATAAATGATGCACCACCACCTCTTGGGGCACTGGGTATACACTGTTTTCTTTTGGCAACAACAGGCGCAAAATCTTGGCACAGCATCAGTACCAAAGGTGCGGTACATTGGTTGCATCAGAAACACCATGAAGTTATTGCCTGTGCCATCGAAACAGCTCTCAGAATTTGTTCAGACTCAGTTATTCACCATTGCTCAGCATAAGAGAAATTAAGTTGAAGAAATCATTTACTTCCAGTTTTCATAAGAAATATATTAAATTGTTGGCTCCACATTAAAAATAAGAACCTACGCAATTTTTTTTAAAAATTACATAAAAGCTTGTTCTGACTCAGACATTCTCATGCAGCCAGTTTATTATTTAATTGAGATAGAAATTAGGTCAAATAAAAAAGCGATGTGGGTTGAGAAGAATTATTGAGGACTGTCTAAAAACTTAACGATATTGTGTCAGGAGCCTCCTTAAACGGAGGGAATTGGTTCCAGACCTGGACTAGGTGTAGCTGAAAAACTCCAAAGGAACACTGCAGCCCGGCCATTCTCCTGTAGCTCCAGGTTACCATCCCATCTGCTATACCTAAACCTCTCCGCTTCTCTCTCTCGCTTCCTTTAAGGCGCTCCTTAAAACCTAACTTGAATGGAGAAGGCTGAGGGGTGAACTAATATAGTTCTTTAAAATTATGAACGGTTTAGAGAGAGAACAAATGTTTCCACTTGATTTGGAAGAGCAAAACTAGAGCCGATCAATATAAGATGATCTCCAAGAAATCCAACGGGAATTCAGAAGAAACTTCTTTATCCGGAGAGTGGTGAGAATGTGGAACTCGCTACCACAGGGAGTAGTTGAGGTGAATAGTATAGATGTATTTAAGGGGAAGCTAGATAAGCACATGAGGGAGAAGGGAATAGAGGGTTATGCTGATAGAGTAGGATGAGGAAGGATGGGAGGAGGCTCACGTGGAGCATGGACTGGTGGGCTGAATGGCCTGTTTCTGTGCTGTATATCCTATGTCATACCTCTTTGACCAAGCTTTTGGTCACTTATCCTAATATCTCC
Organism: Somniosus microcephalus; assembly: GCF_052327205.1. Lineage (NCBI taxonomy): Eukaryota > Metazoa > Chordata > Chondrichthyes > Squaliformes > Somniosidae > Somniosus > Somniosus microcephalus. The sequence continues at coordinate 259,874,339 of NC_140993.1, forward strand.
TTTTGTGGCTTGGTGTCAAATTTTGTCTGATAACACTTCTATGAAGCGCTTTGGGACGTTTTACCACATTAAAGGCACTAAATAAATGCAAATTGTTGATATGTAGAGCACACACAAAACTTGTTTCACCATCCAATTGGAGACCTCCACACAAATAACAGGATACTTAAGCAGTAACAACAACTAACACTACATGTACACCTAAGGTTCCTCTTCAAAACTGTTTGAATCTACAGCGTAAGTAAAGAAAAGGAAACTCTGCAGGGTTCTGGCAGCTAGTCTCCACTAGGAAGTGCCTAGCCCCCACTTAGTAGGTTCCATGCAAGTTTTTCCAGGTCTTTGTAACCTTGTGGGGAACCTGATACGTCCTCACAAGGCTAATAAAATAAGCACACACATTCTAAATCAGCAATAGCTCATTAAACAGCATTCATCAATAGTTAATACTTAGGGGACTGCAGTAACTCTTTTTGCACAAGTCTAAACTATAACAAGACTTGCTTTATATTAAAAAAAGTTTATAGAGGGACTATTACGAGCGAAAGCATGTTGTGCAAGTCTGTATATTTTCCTATTGTATTATATTAATAATTAGAAATTTGCAGCAAATGTATTTTTTGCAGATGTTACCTGAAATAAAAAGCTTTTCTTATTTTGAAAGATCAAAAGTTCTTTCTGCACTTGAGGACCAAGCAGTAATGTTTCATACATACTGGGATGTCTCAATATCACACACATGATTTGGAAAAACAAAAATGCAGGCCAAATGTCTGTTTTTTTTTTAAAACACCTTTTTAAAGTTCCCTTCCCTCTAGTGTCTCCACGTAACTGAAGTCCTTGGTACCATTCTAGTAAATCTCCTCTACATCCTCTCAGAAGGGGAGATGCTTCACCAACACAATGAGATATCCCACCTTGGCTCAGAACTGACCCAATTCATCCTAACCTGGGACTGCCAGATTGAACTGGTAGGTCGAGCCAAATCACATCACTGGAGAACACAACAGTGCAAAGGGACTGCCTTAAACCACTGCGCTATCGTAGCGTTACATGTGTGCAAACCACCCCGGCCACTGAAGACAGGCTCAAAACTCAAAACTGCTTCAACCCACCGCTCCCTCCTTCAGCTCAGCTGCACAATGAACACTTAGCTTGGCTCAAAGTTTCCACTTTGTATGCCAGAGCTTTCTAATCCCCAAACCAGGAAAGGGTCTGGCTCAGTTCAACCCATGTCCAGATAAGTTACAAGTTCAGGACCAGATGTATGCACTTTTCTTCGACAGCACCCTTCAAACAAACCTTCTTTTAAGCATGTGACGAAGTTTAGTGTTAAGAAAAAAATGGGTTGAACGTGGCAAGAATCTAAATTAGTTCCAAATTCTGTGAAATTCAATTGTTTCTATCAGGAATTTAAAATATACGCACGTGTAACAAGAAATCTAGTGGGGGTTGTTTTTTAACATTTTATTTAAAGATTCCTGTAATAAGTTGAGACTGTGCAAACCACAACGATAAAGGGAAAAAATATATAATACGTCAACAATTCCCAAATGATGACGACAGCTGTGGTTACACTACATACCGCATTGGCAATATGATATGAAACCTGATTACAAAACTGAGGTCAATAGGGGTCAATGGGAAAACGCTTCAGTGGCTGGTGTGAGACCTGCTGTAAAGAAAGATGGATATGGTTGTCAGAGGCCAATCATCTGAGCCGAAGGACATTCGCTGCAGGTGCTCCTCAGGGAAGCCTCTTTGGCCCAACACTCTTCAGCTACTTCATCAGTGACCTTCCCTCTGTCACAAGGTCAGGAGTTGGGTTGCTTGCTGATGATTCTGCAGTGTTCAGCTCCATTTATAACTCCTCTAATAATGAAGCGGTTCATGCCATTCACAGCATCTTACAACAGGACCCGGACAACATCCAGGTTTGGATTGACAAGTGGCAGATAACACAGGCACCACATAAGTGCCGGGCAATGACCATCGCCAACAAGAAATAGCCCAATTCCTCCCCCTGACCTTCAGTGGAACTGCCATCAACATCCGAGGGGGTCACCATTGGCCAGAAGCTTAACTGGGCTAGTCACATCAACACCATGGCTAAAAGAGCAAAGCAGAGGTTGGATGCTCTGCAAAGGATGGCTCACCTCCTGACTCTTCACTATCTCCAAGGCTCAAGTCAAGAGTATAATGGAGTACTCACCATGTGTGTGAATGTTGCAGCTGCGACAGTCAAAAGCAATCCACTTGATAGATGCCCCTTCCACTGAACTCAGTATCCACCACTGCCATACTGCACTTGACGCATGCATTATTTACAGGGTACGGTACTGCCACTTCCCAATCTTACTTCAACCGCACCCGTCAGCCCTGCGCTTTCTTCCACGAAGAACAAGAGCAGCAATGCCATGGCAACGCCATCGCCTCCAAGTACAGGAAACTCTCGATTTACCGGCACCGAAATAACCGGAAATCTCTGTTAACCGGCAAAATTCAGGAGTAGGTTCAGGTAAGTTTTACTTCATATTAGTGGCCGTTCCTGGATCTGTGGCCGTGTAACCGGGGCTCCTACACTTATTGCTAAGCGACAGGGACGCTTGGTCTGTGGCCGGAGTTCCTGCACCTGTTGCTAAGCAACAGGGAAGCCTGGATTTGTTGCTGTGTACGGAGCTCTCGTACCTTTTAACTATACCTCTCTGTAATCCGGACTTTTTGATAAACCAGCACCACGCCGGTCCCGTCGGTGCCGGATAAAAAAGAGTTTCCTGTAACATGCCATCCAGACTTGGACATGTACTGCTAATCCTTCATTGTTGCGGAGTCAAAATCCTGGAATTTCCTACCTAACACCACCATTGTGGGAGCACCATCATCATAAGACTGCAGCGGTTCAAGGAGAAGGCTCACCACCAGCTTCCCAAGGCAAGTAGGGATGGGCAATAAACGTGACCTTATCAGTATTTCACAGATCCCAAGAACAATTCAAAGAAACTGATAAAAAGATTAAAATTACTCTAAAGCCAGCAAGGTTCTTGGGAACTGGGTTCTCGAGCTGGCTCTACTGGGCTGTTCCTGAAATTTGTCACGTTCATCGTCGTTCTCCAAGGGGTCAGCCGTGGCTCAGTGGGTTCTCGCCTCTGAGTCAGAAGGTCGTGGGTTCAAGCCCCACTCCAGAGACTTGAGCACATAATCCAGGCCGACACTCCCAGTGTAGTACTGAGGGAGTGCTGCACTGTCGGAGGTGCCATCTTCAGATGAGACGTTAAACTGAGGCCCCATCTGCTCTCTCAGGTGGACATAAAATATCTCACGGTACTATGAGCAGCGCCGTTCTCCTGGCCAATATTTATCACTCAACCAACATCACTAAAACAAATTATCTGGTCATTAGCACTTTGCGGTTTGTGGGAGCTTGCTGTTCGCAAATTGGTTGCCGTGTTTCCTGCATTACAACAGTGAATACAACTTCAAAAGTACTTCATTAGCTGGAAAGCTCTTTGGGCCATCCTGAGGTTGTGAAAGGTGCTATATAAATGCAAGTCTTTCTCTCTTTCTTTGCGGTCTTTGTACTGTACTACAAAGCTGCAGTATTATGGCATTCAGTTAGGTTACTCCATTTGTTAGTTACTGAGGATTCATGAATTTCTCAGCTCTCAATCTGACCATCACCGGGAAATGTCTGCATTGATTGACACCACTTTGCTGCAACATTTTGCATGGTTCCTATAATGTTAAAATCAATACAAAATCTGGTTTGGCTATCACAAATATTTATATAAATAAGACCGTGAACAAAGTAGGACATCACCATCCCAAGGGGTTTGGCAAGCTTCTGTTTCTCTGGGGAGAAAGACCCATGTGTTGTTTTCATCAAATGCATTTGCTAAATTTCAGCATGATTTACAGCACCGAATTGTAAATTTTCAAATAATTGACAAAATAAAAAAAATTGGCAAACACTTCTTCGAAAACATTGCCCTTTTTAAACTACAGATTGCACAACAAATGGAATTTGTACAATTATGACTTTGGAGTTTTTTTTAAATGATTAAACTATAAGAGGTCAGTTGTGTAGATGCCAGCCAGCTCAAGCTTTAGAAATCTAATTTTAAGAGGCATTCACTGGGTGTTTGTTTATTGGCCTGTGCAGCATTTCTTACCTGTAATCTGGGAGATTTGGGGATTGGCTACAAGCAGGCTTTCTATAAGGCGAGAGGGGTTACCACATAAAACAGAAGGATCCCAAAACTTCCAAGGGATTAAAATATAATATCAATTGGCTACTGAAGAACGAATATATTTAGTAACGCCCAGCGTTATATGAAGAGTGTTTAAATAAAACACAACTGGGTGATACCAGGTCACACAATTCAAGAGTCCATAGGATGCGAGTTATTAAGGCCCAACTCACTTAGTTTTATCTTTCTGACAAATGCATGATTCCAGCTCTACATTATTGACAACACACATCATTGTGGTATTACTTGTCAGATATAAAAATGGATCCATTTTTATGTCAAAATATTCCAAAGTTTCAGCACTTTTGGATTGGCAGGATGAGGAAGATTGCGTATCTGACACTGGGTGATATTGACATTCGCTGTGTTCAATGCCAAGTCTCAGTTAGCCTTGAGCTGAGGGAGTGACACCAGGAGACAGCAAGATATTAAGATACAGGTTGTAGCAAATGCCTACAGCAAGATGGTATATGCATTCCAGGAAGTAAAGCTGCAAACTGCTTAAACATGGGTGGGGGTGGGGGGGGGGCAGTGTTAAGTAGAGACGAGGATATAAAGGAGCAGCAACAAGATGGAATGGATAGGAGGGAACGAAATGGAAGCAGGAGTAGACGCGCAAGGCAGTGAACACAATTTGAACATTTTACTATTCAGACAAAAGGTGAAGGCTTGGCTGCTAGTGATCAGAGAATGGTTACAGCACAGAAGGAGGCCATTCGGCCCGTCGAGCCCGTGCCGGCTCTCTGCAAGAGCACTTCAGCTAGTCCCACTCCCCCGCCCTTTCTCTGTAGCCCTGCAATTTTTTCCCCTCAAGTACTTATCCAATTCCCTTTTGAAAGCCACGATTGAGTCTGCCTCCACCACCCTTTCAGGCAGTGCATTCCAGATCCTAACCACTTGCTGCGTAAAAAAGCTTTTCCTCATGTCGCCTTTGGTTCTTTTGCCAATCACCTTGAATCTGTGTCCTCTGGTTCGCGACCCTTCCGCCAATGGGAACAGCTTCTGTCTATCTTCTCTGTCTGTCATGATTTTGAATACCTCTATCTAATCTCCTCTCAAACTTCTCTGCTCTAAGGAAAACAACCCCAGCTTCTCCAGTCTAGCCACGTAACTGAAGTCCCTCATCCCTGGAATCATTCTCATAAATCTTTTCCGCACCCTCTCTAAGGCCTTCACATTTTCTTAATACTCCAATACTCCAGTTGAGGCCAAACCAGTGTTTTATAAAGTTTCATCATAACTCCCTTGCTGATGTACTCTATGCCTCTATTTATGAAGCCCAGTATCCCGTATGCTTTTTTAACCGCTTTCTCAACCTACCCTGCCACCTTCAACGATTTGTGCACATATACCCCCAGGTCTCTCTGTTCCTCCACCCCCTTTAGAATTGTACCCTTTAGTTTATATTGCCTCTCCTCGTTCTTCCTACCAAAATGGATCACTTCGCACTTTTCTGCGTTAAATTTCATCTGCCACGTGTCCACCCATTCTACCAGCCTGTCTATGTCTTCTTGAAGTCTATCACTATCCTCCTCACTGTTCACTATACTTCCAAGTTTTGTGTCATCTGCAGATTTTGAAATTGTGCCCTGTACACCCAAGTCCAAGTCATTAATGTATATCAAGAAAAGCAGTGGTCCTGGAACCGACCCCTGGGAACACCACTGTATACCTTCCTCCAGTCCGAAAAACAACCGTTCACCACTACTCTCTGTTTCCTATCACTTAGCCAATTTCGTATCCATGCTGCCACTGTCCCTTTTATTCCATAGACTTCAACTTTGCTGGTAAGCCTATTATGTGGCACTTTGTCAAACACCTTTTGGAAGTCCATGTACACCACATCAACCACATTGCCCACATCAACCCTCTCTGTTACCTCATCAAAAAACTCAATCAAGTTAGTTAAACACAATTTGCCTTTAACAAATCCGTGCTGGTTTTCCTTAATTAATCCACACTTGTCCAAGTGACTGTTAACTTTGTCCCTGATTATCATTTCCAAAAGCTTCCCCACTACTGAGGTTAAACTGACTGGCCTGTAGTTGCTGGGTTTATCCTTACACCCTTTTTTGAAAAAGGGTGTAATATTTGCAATTCTCCAGTCCTCTGGCACTACCCCTGTATCTAAGGAGGATTGGAAGATTTTGGCCAGTACCTCCGCGATTTCCTCCTTCAATTCCGTCAGCATCCTGGGATGCATCCCATCAGGTCCTGGTGACTTATCAACTTTAAGTTCAGGCAGCCTTTCTCATACCTCCTCTTTATCAGTTTTTATCTCATCCAGTAACTCCACTCCCTCCTCTTTCACTATGACTTTGGCAGCAGACCTCTCTCCAATCTGGAGCAAGTCCAAGGCCAGATGGCCCAGAAGGATTGAATGTTAGGATACAAATGCTGTCAAATAGGCAATCTGACTCCCCTATTCAAACAATGTTGGATTATCAATGTGTAAAGCTATATAGAGCTGAATAGCAATCGCTCTGTTGTGGGATCAGTGACGTTCTCTCTTTACTTTTAGGTTTACCTGCCTCTTTGTCCATCAAATGCATTCCAAGAAAGAAAGAAAAAAAGACAGACAGAAAGGCAGACAGACAGACTTGCATTTATATAGCGCCTTTTACGACCACTGGACGACTCAAAGCGCTTTACAGTAAATGACGTACTTTTGGAATGTAGTCACTGTTGTAATGTGGGAAACGCGGCAGCCAATATGCACACAGCAAGCTCCCACAAACAGCAATGTGATAATGACCAGATCATCTGCTTTGTAATGTTGACTGAGGGATAAATATTGGCCAGGACACTGGGGATAACTCTCCTGCTCTTCTTCGAAATAGTGCCATTGGATCTTTTACGTCCACCTGAGAGGGCAGACGGGGCCTCGGTTTAACATCGCATTCAAAAGACGGCACCTCCGACAGTGCAGCACTGCACTGGGAGTGTCAGCCTAGATTGATGTGCTTAAGTCCCTGGAGTGGGACTTGAACCCACAACCTTCTGACTCAGAGACGAGGAGTGCTACCAACTGAGCCCACAGCACAATTGAACCACAATTGCATCAGCCATCAAACGTATTTAATTTGATCAAGATCTCAACTCGTTTTTCTTGAGAAGAGTGGCAGTTCACCTTCCTGGATGAAATTGTTTCAGGATAACTCAGTCCTTCTCAGGCTGCCTCCCAGATCTCTTCTTCCATTACATGGATGCCTATGTGAGTGCTGCTTCTTGCTCTCGCTCTGATTGAGAATTTTATTAACAATGCTTCCAATTATCACCCATCCTTCACCTTCACATGGGCAATCTCTGCCGCCTCCCTCATCTTTCTGGACTTCATGCTATCTCTAGCAACGGGCTTTATACTGACATCTATTACAAGCCCAATGACTCTGATAAGTAAGCCACTTAATCTGTTGAGGCAAATGCTTTGTTGTTGATCAGATCCACTCAAAAAAAAACAGTATTTAAGCTGCATCTGGGATGTGTTATGAAAAATAAATCATGCTTAACCTGTTAAGTGTACAAATGTTTGGAATTAGTCAAGACACACCTGTGTGCACAGAATCTGTGTGTGCTTTTGAAACTAAAAGACTACATGCAATTTTCTATTACCATCAAATTAAAGCAGAACTTTTTTTTTTCTGTAAAAGGACTTATATCCTAAACGTTAAATACAAAATTAAAGGAAATATTTCTGAAGTAAACTTTCTGTGGCTGACCTGGCTGTAATAACTAACCACATAAACTGTACCAGCAGGGCATTCTGAATCATCCCCTTCAGAGACTTGCGTAATTTGTGAGAAAAAAAAAGGTATTAACAATATACGTCTAGTCTGTTTGAGAATGAAAGATGTAGATAATGTAGTAAAGAATGCTTTTCTACTGCTGTGGTTATAAACATTTACAGTGGGAAAAAATATCCAGAAGCAACAATTGAGCCTTTGATTTGGTTAAATCTGAAAAACTGTGAGCACCACAGAGAAAGCCAATAAATCAGAGAAGGAGCAGCTTGATTTGGATGACAACATAAACTGCTACACAACTGGACAAAATCTTTCAGAATAAAATTCTGGTTTAAATATTATATATATTTTTTTGCACTGCACAATTATTTTTTTTTTATATATAATCCTGAAAATCCTCCTCAGTAATACTGTGCATCTAAAACTCATCGAACTGCCAAGGGGTAAACACAGCTCCATCCATCACACCGCCACTTGACAAATACATTCCATAATAGAAGTTTATTTTTATGGTAGGCTGAATCAAGGACTTTCCCATGCATACAAAAACTTGTCAAAATTATTTATGAGGCTTGCTGAGACACACAATATGTCATATCAAACTCCTTATTTTCCTTCCGAGCACAGACTGTCAATATCTCTGCTGCTATCAATAATGTGGAACACCGCTTTGATAGGCCCTCAGGATTTTGAGGTCACTTGCCCAGCCTAGTTTGCAGCTTGAATTGTTCCTGGCTACATTGAAGCTAAACTAAGCCACATCTTTAAGATTTAGTATTTTAGACTCCGCTAGATAGCAAACTGTGGCTTAATGTGACCAAACAGCCCGCTTTCTTCAATATCACCTGAACTATCTTTTACCTTAGTAACAGAATCTAACTCAAAATACAGCTCTTTGCCACTTCATGTTCCTGAACGTGTCAGCACACCGTATCTCCGGAAGGATATATTGGTCTTGGAGTGGGTGCAGTGCAGATTCACCAGAATGATATCGGGACTAAAAGGGTTAAATTATGAGATGGGGTAATTAAAAAAAAATGACTATAAAATTTCCCTATTTCCAGCACCTGCATTTTTTTGGGTTACTATAAAACGCATCATTTTTCCCAGCACTTGGTGCTGTCCCATGAAAACCAAATTAAATCACAACACGAGGAAAGGCTATTTGGTTGCCACATTTCCCTCCTTCATCGCCATTTAATTTTAATTGAGAGTCTGTTTAAAGTGCTGGTGCTGTTCTTTTTAACTGGCTACCTGAGTGAGGAGGGAGTTATCAGCTGGTACAGTAACTAGTTGGTCTCACAGCCAATGCTTGATCCACTCCCAGGCATTTTAATTCAGGCCAATTTTAACCAGTGCTGGTTAGTGTTGCTAAACGGACCACATGTTGACTGTAAGTTCTGAATTGACCTCCAGGGTTAATGATTCAGGCAGAAGCTATGTCAAAATCAAGATTGGATTGGATAGGTAGATGAAAAAAGACTTGCATTTCTATGGCGCCTTTCACAACCTCAGGACATTGCAAAGTGCTTTACAGCCACTGAAGTACTTTTGAAGTGTAGTCACTGTTGTAATGTAGGAAACGCAGCAGCCAATTTGCAAACAGCAAGCTCCTACAAACCGCAATGTGATAATGATCAGATCATCTGTTTTTTTTAAATGATGTTGGATGAGGGATAAATATTGGCCAGGACACCGGGGATAACTCCCCTGTTCTTCACCAAAATAGTGCCATAAGATCTTTTACGTCTACCTGAGAGGGCAGGCAGAGCCTCAGTTCAACATCTCATTCAAAAGAAGGCACCTCCAACAGTGCAGCCCTCCCTCAGTACTGCACTGATGTGTCAGCCTGGATTTTGTGCTCAAGTCTCTGGAGTGGGACTTGAACCCACAACCTTCTAACTCAGAGGTGAGAGAGTGCTACCAACAGAGTCATGGCTGAAGTTAAAAGGGGATGGAGCGATAAGGAACATGGTGGATAAATGTGATTAGGAGCATTTGCTCGCATGCATCAGACTGGTTGGGTCAAATGGCCTGCTTCCGTGTTGTAACTTCTACATCATTCAATGTAAGAGCAACTATACCAGCTGGCAATTTCCTCCATTCTCAAGCAGCTGGAGAAAGACTGAGCGTCGGTACTTTCAACAGGCTCCTGATTATATTATAACTAATAATATATTTCATGCAACCAGAGATCCAGGATTTAAAGCCCCAATTCATTGGTCCCATAAAATATACCTGATGCAAATATTTCCAGGTTGATAGCTTTTTCACAGTATTATTTCAGCCTGCGTTTAACTGGTAAGAAATTGCCTGTTGTGGGCTCTGAGTTTTATGGAGGATTATACATGGTTGGGTGCTGGCATCCAATTTGAATTTTAGAAAATAAAATAAACGTTCATTTCTTTCTTCAGCTCACTGGTTTGGAGTTGAACTAGTGGGTTGAAGTAGACTATGACTTATTTTAAAAGTAAGTTATATTTTCCTAAGGTCGATGAACATGAGGAGATTTTTTAAATCTATTGTTTCAGTGCAGCCATCAGAAACAAAATATGAACCATGTCTTAAGATAATATGAGCAAAGTACTTCCCAAATTCAGCTCATGATTTCTTGAAGTACAGTACAAGTTTGATTCCAAGTGTGAATGTATTAGCCTGCAAAATCTCAATAGGAACTCAGTTTTTAAAAAGTGTTAAGTAAAGCTATTCTGTTCTTTTTACAACTCAAGAAAACAACTGTTCAAAGCTCTTTCTTTTTACTTCTGGAAGTTTTGAATTACAACAACTTGCATTTATATAGCGCCTTTAACGTAGTAAAACATCCCAAGGCTCTTCACAGGAGCGTTATCAGGCAAAATTTGACACTGAGCCACATACTAGGAGAGGTGACCAAAGCTTTTGTTAAAGAGGTCGGTTTTAAGGAGCGTCTTAAAGGAGGAGAGAGAGGCAGAGAGGCGGCGAGGTTTAGGGAGGGAACTCCAGAGCTTAGGGCCCCAGGCAGCTGCAGGCACGACCGCCAATGGTGGAGCGATTAAAATCAGGGATGCAGAAGATACAAGGAATAAGGAACACGGTTTTAAATTAGTTAAAATAACACATTTTAGTTGCATTAATGATTATGCTGACACTAAAATGAAAGTGATATGAATACATCATTTTAACTTAATTTATTCTATCTCCCTTTTATACCTCATTTTCATGTACTATGTACACACATTCATCAGTGTATCTGATTAATGCAAAGTTTGCTACTGCTCTACCAATGTAGGTATTTCAATATTCTTCTACGTCAGTAGCACTGCAGAAGGCAGCCACTGCTTGATCTGGATTCTGTAACTGTCAGGAGATTACTTTGTGAGAATCAGGTCATTCACTTTGATGGAACTCACATAGCCAGCAATAAATGGATAATCTGGATTAACGAATTTAAGTAGAAATTGATCTCGATAACTCCTTCAGAGTTTAGACTGCATTATCACCACATTATATATATTATATATATTCAGCTTGCGCCTCACAAATAACCTGACGACTCCCAGTGATGCAGAGTCACAGAGGGCTCGATTTTCCAAGCCCCGAGGAGGCAGGTTTGGAGGCGGGAGTGGTGGGAAAATTGCAGAATCGGGGGGCAGGAACCCATCCCGCCCCCAACCCGCCTCCGTGCCAATGTCCCAGGAGGCGGGTACCCGGCCTGAGCTGGGAGCTGCCTCCCAGAGGCGGGAAGGGGATTAGTGCCAATTAACTGCCTGCTAACAGGTAGTTAACAGGCAGTTTTTTGCCTAATCCCTATTTTTAGCCCTGAAGTGTGGGCTGTCCGACGGCTCCGAATCACTCCAAGTTAACGAGGCGGACTGTCGGTCTGCAGGGGTTGGAGGGGTCGAGATGTCTGTTGTGCAGGTGAGTGATGGGTGCATGTGTGCAGAGGTAAGTGTGTGAGGTAAGCGTAAAGGCCTAGAAATTCGGTGGGCTGCGCCACCGGTTAGCGCCTAAAGAGGGCACTCAGTGGCTTTAGTGCCACTGGCCACGCCTCCAGCGATATTCAGCGGGGCGCTAATGGCGGCGTTAGCCTGTAGCACTGCGCCGCCACCGATGACGTCATCGGTGTGCGCAACGCCCCACTACTGCCCCGATCGCGATATTTGGTCGCGCCCACCTCTGTAACGCCGGTCGCAAATCGCGCCCGATTCACGGGGCCTACCTGTGGCGGTAGTGGCGCAAATTAAGGTGGAGGTGCGGGGTGGCCATTTTTTTCGGTGGCCGCCTGCCAGCACCTCCGTCCCCGGCCTCCTGATCCCCCCCTCCGGGCAGTGCCGGCTGTGCCCCGAGTGCCCGGCACTTCTCCTCGGTGCCGGGCTCTTTTGCCGGCACTCGCGATCGGTCATCACGCTGGTGCAGGCCCCTACCCCTTAAGAAAGGGAGGAAGGCCTGCAGCACCGCAGCGCGCCGTGCCGCAGCGTGTGGCGCTGCGGCACGTTGCGCTGCGATATTCAGTTTCAGTGCCCCAAGAGGGACGCGGGGCGCCTCGAGCAGCGCCCCGCGTCCCTCTTGGGGCGCTCAAACTGAATTTCCGGCGGGCGCAACGGCTCCGTTCGCAGCGGTAATTCCGGCGCCCAGGCAAGCTTGGCGCCCCGTTTGGGCCTCCACCGAATTGCTAGGCCAAAGTGTTTTAATAAGTTTTACTTACCTTTACTTTCTCCTGCAGGCTTCCTTCCTTCAGGTCTCGTGAGACCCTCATCTCACTGGCACAGAAAGCGGAATGGCCGCTGAACTGTCAAAAGCTGCAGCCTTTGCTTTCTGGTCTGGAGAGCTCTCTAACTGAGTTTGAGTAGAAGGACTCAAGTTAGAAGACAGATTTTGTCAGTGTTTGACAGCTTCACAGAGCTGACAAACGTTGATTTTTCATCTGTCAAAAGCTCTTGACAGATGAAATGTCAATCGCTGATGTCAACAGTAACCAGGTGTCCCTTAATTGGCCTGCTGAGCCCGCTGGGCGGGCTTAACAAGGTCAATCAAGGGAAAGTAGTGTGGGTTGGCCACAAGTCGATGGAGGCGGGACTACAACCCAAAAAGTGGGAGTCCCGCCTCCAAAAGCTCGCCATTGACAAAATCGGGCCGAGAGTGTCCACAGCGTCTGGTCTGCACTCAAGGCGTCCATAATCAGCACCTGTAAAGAGGCGCTCAGTCACTCGACCAGGAAACACCAAGACTGGTTCGACGAGAATGACCAGGAGATCCAGGAGCTAATAAGCCGCAAGTGCAAGGTATTCCTGATCTGGAAACATCAACAGAACTCGAGAGCAAGAAAGCAGCTCTACAGACGCCTAAAGGCCGAGGTCCAACAAAAAACTCGCGACCTAAAGAACAGATGGTGGGTGGAGAAAGCGCAGGAGATCCAGCAACTAGCCGACAACCACGACGTGCGTGGATTCTTTAGCGCAGTCAAGACCGCCTACGGCCCAAGCACCCATGGTCCTACCCCACTGCGGCCCAAGACCGGAGAGGTACTCATCAAGGACAGGGAGGCAGTCAGTGCCCGCTGGAAGGAGCACTTCGAAGATCTCCTTAACCGAGACTCTGTCTTTGACGCGAGTGTCCTCAACTCCATCCCGCAGCATGCTACCCGCCACCATCTCAGCACAACCCCAGCCCGACATGAGGTTGAAAAGGCCATCCGACAACTGAAGAACAACAAGGCCTCAGGAGCAGATGGAATCCCTGCCGAGGCACTAAAGCATGGCGGAGAAGCACTACTGGCGCGAATTCCTGAACTCATTTCTCTTATATGGAAGGAGGAGAGCATGCCAGGGGATCTCAGAGACGCCGTAAGTGTGACCATCTTCAAGAAAGGTGACAAGTCCGATTGCGGTAATTACAGAGGAGTTTCCCTGCTGTTTGCCACAGGGAAAGTCATCGCAAGAATCCTCCTCAATTGCCTTCTCCCAGTGGCTGAAGAGCTCCTCCCAGAGTCGCAATGCGGATTCCGCCCACTAAGGGGCACAATGGACACGATCTTCAACGCGCGGCAATTACAAGAGAAATGCAGGGAACAGCACCAACTGTTGTACATGGCCTTCTTTGATCTCACAAAGGCCTTCGACACCGTCAACCGTGAGGGATTATGGAGTGTCCTTCTCAAATTCGGCTGCTCTCAAAAGTTTGTCACCATCCTCCACCTGCTTCACGACGACATGCAAGCCGTGATCCTGACCAACGGTTCCACCACAGACCCAATTCATGTCCGGACCGGGGTCAAGCAAGGTTGTGTCATCGCACCAATGCTCTTCTCGATCTTCCTTGCTGCAATGCTCCGTCTCACCCTCAGTAAGCTCCCCGCTGGAGTGGAGCTAATTTACAGAACAAACAGGAAACTGTTCAACCTCCGTCGCCTCCAGTCCAGATCTAAGGTCATCCCATCCTCTGTCGTCGAATTACAGTATGCAGACGACGCTTGCATCTGCACACACTCGGAGGTCGAACTCCAAACCATCGTTAAAACCTTCACCAAAGCATACGAGAGCAGGGGCCTTACACTAAACATCCGTAAGACAAAGGTCCTCTACCAACCTGCCCCCACCACACAGTACTGCCCCCCGATTATCAAAATCCACAACAAGGCCTTGGACAACGTGAACCACTTCCATACCTCGGGAGCCTACTGTCAACAAGGGCAGATGTCAATGATGAAGTCCAACACCGCCTTCAGTGTGCCAGTGCAGCCTTCGGTCGCCTGAGGAAGATTGTGTTTGAAGACCAGGACCTCAAACCTGGCACCAATCTCATGGTCTACAGAGCAGTAGATACGAGACTCCCAAAACAAGCACTCTACTCGGAGCTCCGTCACAGCAAGAGAGCCCCAGGTGGGCAGAGGAAACGCTTCAAGAACACCCTCAAAGCCTCCTTGAAAAAATGCAACATCCCCACCGACACCTGGGAATCCCTGGCCCAAGACCGCACAAAGTGGAGGAGAAGCATCTGGGAAAGCGCCGAACACCTCGAGTCTCTTCGCCGGGAGCAAACGGAAGCCAAGTGCAAGCAGCGCAGGAAGCGCAAGTCAACCCAAGACCCCACCCACCAGCCCCTTCAACCACCGTCTGCCCCACCTGTGACAGAGACTGTAGATCCCGCACTGGACTCATCAGTCACCTGAGAACTCATTTTTAATGTGGAAGCAAGTCATCCTCGGTTCCGAGGGACTGCCTAAGAAGATATATATACATATATTACTATATATATTGTATAGATAGATAGAAAGACAGATAGGTAGCTAGATAGATACAGATGAGAAAGAAAGAATTATTTTGTAATTTACTTGTTCAAAGTTATCTTGTAGCACTTTAGGCCCTATACGATAAATCCAATATGCTTTTGGATAATGTCTCATGGAATTAGTACAACGTTTGGTCATACCTATCTCCTATACAACAACTTCCATCTTCAAAGGCATTAGAAAACTTCCACTTTCTTCCAAAATGAAATGCCAAACAGGACTAATACAATTTTTTTAAATCACGTTAAATATATAAATTTAGGATTAGTACAATCAACATAAAGGGGGAAATTAGAATTTTGTTTCACACGTAGGGTTCTTACAATCTTTACCACAAGTGGCTATTAAAGAAAGCAGAGTCAATTATGGCATTTAAGAAGCAATCAGACTTTTATAAAAATAGAGGGAAAGAGAGTAGACAGCTGTAATGTGGAGCTAGCAACAGCACAGCCTGAGTGGGTCCGATGGTCTCCTACAGGGTGGAAATTTCTCTGACTCTATTAAGACTAGCCATTATATACATTAACAAACTTCAAGGATTTATTAGCATCATGGGAGTGAGCTAACTATCGTAAACTACTCCAGCTTTACATTTTCTGCTTATGGCAATATTTCAACCATCCCAGTTCGCTAATGCTTTGTAATTCATCAGAGATCTCTGCATTCCCTCAATTCTGGCCTTTTGTGCATCCCCGATTTCCTTCACCCCACCACTAGCGGCCATGCCTTCAGCTGCCTAGTCTCTGAGCTCTGGAAATCCCTCCCTGAACTTCTCCGCCTCTCTCTCCTCCTTTAAGACGTTTCTTAAAACCTACTTCACCTGTTCTAATAGAAACATAGAAGATAGGAGCAGGAGTAGGCCATTCGGCCCCTCGAGCCTGCTCCACCATTCAATGAGATCATGGCTGATCATCCAAATTCAGTACCCTGTCCCTGCTTTCTCCCCATATCCCTTGATCCCATTAGCCTTAAGAAATATATCTAACTCCTTCTTGAATATATTTAATGAATTGGCCTCAACTGCCTTCTGTAGAGAATTCCACAGGTTCACCACTCTCTGGGTAAAGAAATTCCTCCTCATCTCAGTCCTAAATGGCTTACCCCTTATCCTTAGACTGTGACCCCTGGTTCCGAACTCGCCCGCCATCGGGAACATCCTTCCTGCATCTAGTCTGTCTAGTCCTGTTAGAATTTTATAAGTTTCAATGACATCCCCTCTCATTCTTCTAAACTCCAGCGAGTACAAGCCCAATCGACCCAATCTCTCCTCATACGTCATTCCTGCCATCCCAGCTATCAGTCTGGTGAATCTTCGCTGCACTCCCTCCATGGCAACAACATCCTTCCTCAGATAAGGCGACCAAAACTGCACACAATACTCATGGTGTGGTCTCACCAAGGCCTTGTACAACTGCAGCAAGACATCCTTGCTCCTGTACTCAAATCCTCTCGCTATGAAGGCCAACATACCATTTGCCTTCTTAACCACCTGTTGCACCTGCATGCTTACCTTCAGCGACCGATGCACAAGGACACCCAGGTCTCATTGCACTTCCCCTTCTCCCAATCTATTGCCATTAACAAAATAATCTGCCTTCCTGTTTTTGCCACCAAAGTGGATAACCTCGCATTTATCCACATTATACTGCATCTGCCATGCATCTGCCCAATCACCCAAGCTGTCCAAATCATACTGGAGTTTCTCTGCATCCTCCTCACAGCACACACGCCCACCCAGCTTTGTGTCGTCTGCAAACTTGGAGATATTACATCTAGTTCCCTCGTCTAGATCATTAATATATATTGTGAATAGCTGGGGTCCTAGTACCGATCCCTGCAGTACCCCACTAGTCACTGCCTGCCACTCGGAAAAAGACCCGTTTATTCCAACTCTTTGCTTCCTGTCTGCCAACCAGTTCTCTATCCAAGTCAGTACCTTACCCCCAATCCCATGTACTGCAATTTAACTTTACACGCTAATCTCTTATGCGGGACCTTATCGAAAGCCTTCTGAAAGTCCAAATACACCACATCCACTAGTTCTCCCTTATCTATTCTACCAGTTACATCCTCAAAAAATTCCAGTAGATTAGTCAAGCACGATTTACCTTTTGTAAATCCATGTTGACTTTGTCCGATCCGGTCACTGTTTTCCAAGTGCTCTGCTATTACATCTTTTATAATGGACTCTAGCATTTTCCCCACTACCGATGTCAGGCTTACCGGTCCATAATTCCCCGTTTTCTCTCTACCACCTTTTTTGAATAGTGGGGTTACATTAGCTACCCTCCAATCCATGGGTACTGTTCCAGAGTCTATAGAAATTTGGATGATGCCCAGCAATGCATCTACTATTTCTAGGGCCACTTCCTTAAGTATCCTAGGATGTAGATTATCAGGCCCTGGGGATTTATTGGCCTTCAATTCTGTCAATTTCCCTAACACCATTTCCCTACAAATACTGATTTCATTCAGTTCCTCCCTCTCATTAGACCCTATGTTCCCCGACATCTCTGGGAGGTTATTTGTGTCCTCCTTTGTGAAGACAGAACCAAAGTATGTATTTAATTGGTCTGCCATTTCTTTGTTCCCCATTATAAATTCCCCTGATTCTGACTGCAAGAGACCTACACTTGACTTCACCAATCTTTTTCTCTTCACATATCTATAGAAGCTTTTACAGTCAGTTTTTATGTTCCCTGAAAGCTTACTCTCATACTCTATTTCCCCCCTCTTAATTAATCCTTTTGTCCTCCTTTGCTGAATCCTAAACTGCTCCCAATCCTCAGGTTTGTTGCTTTTTCTGGCCAATTTATATGTCCTCTCCTTGGATCTTATGCTATCCCTAATTTCCCTTGTTAGCCACGGTTGAGTCACCTTTTTTGTTTTATTTTTATGCCAAACAGGGATGAACAAATTCTGTAGTTCATCCATACGATCTTTAAATGTTTGCCATTGCCTATCCACCGTCAACCCTGTAAGTAACGTTCCCCAATCCATCCTAGCCAACTCGCGCCTCATACCATCGTAGTTTCCTTTATTTAAATTCAGGACCCTAGTCTCCGAGTCAACTGCTTCACTCTCCATCTTAATGAAGAATTCTATCATATTATGATCGCTCCACCCCAAGGAGGCCTCGCACAACAAGATTGCTAATTAATCCTTTCTCATTACATAATACCCAGTCTAAGATGGCCTGATCTCTAGTTGGTTCCTCGACATATTGGTGCAGGAAACCATCCCGTATACACTCCAGGAATTCCTCCTCCACAGTATTGTTACTAATTTGGTTAGCCCAATCTATATGTAGATTAAAGTCACCCATGATAACTGCTGTGCCCTTATTGCACGCGTCTCTAATTTCCCATTTAATGCCATCCCTAACCTCAGCATTACTGTTTGGGGGTCTGTATACAACTCCCACTAACGTTTTCTGCCCCTTGGTATTTCTCAGCTCTACCCATACAGATTCCTTACCATTGTGTTAATCTCCTCTTTAACCAGCAATGCTACCCCACCTCCTTTTCCTTTTTGCCTGTCTTTCCTGAATATTGTATACTCCTGGATGTTGAATTCCCAGCATTGGTCACCCTGGAGCCATGTCTCCGTAATCCCAATTACATCATATTCGTTTACATCTATTTGCGCAGCTAATTCATCCACCTTATTACAAATGCGCCTCGCATTAAGACACAAAGCCTTTAGGCTTATTTTTTTTAACACTCTTAGACCTTTTAGAATGATTATTTACTGTGGCCATGTTTGATTTACACCTTTGATTTCGCTGACTGCCACTTTTGCTTTTCTCCTTCCTGTCTTCTGCTTCTATCCTTGCTTCCCATTCCTCTGTCTCCCTGCACAGGTTCCCAATCCCCTGCCATTTTAGTTTAAACCCTCCCCAACAGCATTAACAAACACTCCCCCTGGGACTTCGTCCCGGTCCTGCCCAGGTGCAAACCGTCCAGTTTGTACTGGTCCCACCTCCCCCAGAACTGGTTCCAATGTCCCAGGAATTTGAATCCCTCCACCTTGCACCATTCCTCTAACCACGTATTCATCTGAAATATCCTTCTATTTCTACTCTGACTAGCACATGGCAATGGTAGCAATCCTGAGATTACTACCTTTGAGGTCCTATTTTTTAATTTACCTCCTAACTCCCTATATTCAGCTTTTAGGACCTCATCCCGGTTTTTACCTATATCGTTGGTACCTATATGCACCACGACAACTGGCTGTTCACCCTCCCCCTCCAGAATGCCCTGCAGCCGCTCCGAGACATCCTTGAGCCTTGCACCAGGGAGGCAACATACCATCCTGGAGTTTCGTTTGCGGCCGCAGAAACGCCTATCTATTCCCCTTACAATAGAATCCCCTATCGCTATAGCTCTCCCGTCCTGTGCAGCAGAACCACCCACGGTGCCAGGAAGTTGGCTGCTGCTGCCTTCCCCCGATAAGCCATCTTCTTATGTGGCTTGGTGTCAAATTTTGTTTGATAACGCTCCTGTGAAGCACCTTGGGACGTTTTACTACGTTAAAGGCGCTAAATAAATGCAAGTTGTTGTTGTTGAGCTGTTTATTATGCTCCAGCACATATCATAAAAGCAAGAAAGTGAAACACAAAGGAATATATTCACAGTGTCATTATAGGTAAAATTAAAGGACGTTTGAGAAGATACTATCCATTTAGGTTGCTGCATAGTCCGTCAAAACAAAGGGAACATGTTCCATTACAAAGCAGACAAGAAAGCATCTATCATTTCATCCTTAAACATCTGACACTTTGCACTGTTATACTAACATGAATGGTATATATTCAAGGTACAGTAATATTTTGACAGGTTTTAGTACATTTTTACGTCAAATTACATAGAATTTATAGCACAGGAAAAAGGCCGTTTGACCCAACTGTTCTATGCCGGTGTTTAATTTCCACATGAGCCTCCTCCCGCCCCTATTCATCTAACCCATACAACATATCCTTACATAGGATATACGGCACAGAAACAGGCCATTCAGCCCAACCAGTCCATGCCGGCGTTTATGCTCCACTTGTGTCTCCTCCTGTCTTTCCTCATCTAACTCTATCACCATAACCCTCTATTCCCTCCTCCCTCATATGCTTGTCCAGCCTCCCCTTATATGCATGTATACTATTCGCTTCAACCACTCCCTGTGGTAGCGAGTTCCACATTCTCCCCACTATTTGGGTAAAGAAGTTTCTTCTGAATTCCCTATTGGATTTCTTGTTGACTATCTTATATTGATGGCCTCTAGTTATGCTCTTCCCCACAAGTGGAAACATTCTCTCTGTATCCACTCTATCAAAACCTTTCATAATTTTAAAGACCTCTATTAGGTCACCCCTCAGCCTTCTTTTTTCAAGAGAAAAGAGACCCAGCCTGTTCACCCTTTCCTGATATGTATACCCTCGCATTTCTGGTATCATCCTTGTAAATCTTCTCTGCACCCTCTCCAGTGCCTTTATATCCTTTTTATAATATGGTGACCAGAACTGCACGCAGTACTCTGAGGCCGTGATTTTACCATCGGTGTCGGGATAGTGGCGGGAGAGCTGGTTTCCGGATTCCAGTCATGATCCTGGCTGCAGCCACTCTGTCAAAGGGATTTTCCCTTGATTGGCCTTGTTAAGCTGCCCTGTGGGCTTTCCGGCCAATTAACAGGAAGCGGGTCCGATAACGTCATTTGATGACGCGTCATCAGCCAGTTTCCTTAAAGGGACCACAGCCACATTGAGTTTGACAGTTGTTCTGTCAGTGCTTGTCAGCAGTGAGGTGCTGCAAACACTGACAAGCACTGCACAAAGGTGGACGCTTGCACCCAGGCTCTCCAATGTCACAGCACGCAGGGAGATTCTCTTCCCTTCCAAGGGTGGAAGAGACCTCCCCAAGACACCAACGCAGCCTGGTTGCACATTGCACTGGAGGGCAAAAGCAGGGATGTCGTCAGGGGTCCCTGGCTGCAGTGGCACCAACCTTTCAATGATCTCAGTGGATCACGAAATGTTACTGCAAAGCCACACTCAACCTCACCCTGCTGTGCCACTCAACACATCCCCATCACTCTGCCTTCCCTACCCTTCTCCTGCACATCCTTACTCACATCTATCTACTTTATCACTTCCCCATCTCACTAGCCACCCCTCACACTCACCCTCATCCTACTGCAAGCATACCAACTAACAACACACAAGGGTAGGCACTTGAGAGGTTTAGCCAATGTCCATGTGAAGTTTTTGGTAATGTGTTGTCATACAGTGAAATCTATTTTTCCAACACTACCCCTTATTGGACAGTTCTGAGTGCACCTTGAGAAGTGTCTTACTGAGTTCCAGTGAATGTTTAGACATAACTACCCCGTCCCCACCCCCCCCCCCGCTATAGTGATGAGTGTGCCTGGAATGGCTTGGACATTAAAGGGATGCTTCATGGTGCTGGTGTGGGATGGTGTCAACCTGGCGCATCATGTGGCAGCCAGGGTTTACAGCGTCAAGTGAAGTAAATCTGGCCATGGTGATGCCATCGCTGGCCTCCGGGGGAGCAATGTTGTCAGGGGCTGGTGCCATGTGTCCTGTGCAGCACCAGGTGATGGTGGAGAAGGTTGGTGATGTTGTTGGTGTACCTGGTGGTGTTGGTGTTGGGCTGATCGTGGAAGGATTCGGAGGACCAAGGTCTGATTTTTTCAAGGGCACCAATGTTGATGCAATAGATGGCAGCTGCAGGTGAGATGACAGAAGCGATCTGTCAATGATGAGAGAGGTTGTTCCAATCAGGTGGCACTGGACATACAGTTGCCTCTAAACACTTGCAAGCTAAAGAAATCTCTGTATGTATTACAAATGAAGTAACCAACAGTTTCTGACCATCTGCAACATGGCATCCTTTACACCACTTCTGCCGCTGTCAGCTTATCAGAAACATCAGAGCAGACTCAAATCACGCCAGGTTGAGCTGGCGTGTTCCCGAGCAGTGGGTAACCCGTGGGGGAGAACGTAAAATTGGAAGGAAGTCTCAAAATAGTATTAAATTGGCTCTTAACAAGCCATTTAACTAGCTCAATTGTATCCCCCGCCACTTGGTGTCGGGTCAGTTCTCTGCTGACAGACCTGACACCTGGGAGACTCGCGTGGAGGCGGGTTGCCAGCGGGTTTCCTTTCCGCTGTCAATCTTTGCTAGTTTGACAGCGGACCCCGCCTCCAAACCCGCCCTCTGAGCGCCGGCAAATTCGTGGCCAGAGTGTGGTCTAACCAGGGTTCGATACAGGTTTAGCATAACTTCCCTACTTTTCAATTCTATCCCTCTAGAAATAAACCCTAGTGCTTGGCTTGCTTTTTTTATGGTCTTGCTAACCTGTGTCTCAGCTTTTAGTGATTAGTGTATTTGTACTCCTAGATCCCTTTGTTCATCTACCCCACCTAAATTTGCACCCTCCAAGTAATAAGTGACCTCCCTATTCTTCCTAACAAAATGTAATACCTCACATTTATCTGTGTTGAACTTCATTTGCTAATTATTTGCCCATTCTGCAAATTTATTAATGTCCTCCTGTAATTTGTTGCAGTCCTCCTCAGTGTTGACTATCCCCCCAATTTGGTATCATCCATAAATTTAGAAATTGTTTTTAATTCTTAAGTCTAAATTGTTAATGTAAATTGTGAACAGCAGTGGTCCCAGCACTGATCCTTGTGGAACACCACTACCCACCTTCTGCCACTGTGAATAGCTACCCTTCACCCCTACTCTCTGCTTTCTGTCCTGAAGCCTGCCAGCAATCCATTCTGCTACTTGTCCCCTGACTCTGCATTCTCTGACCTTGTTCATCAGTCTATTATGGGGTACCTTTTCGAAGGCCTTTTGAAAGTCTAGATAAATTACATCTACCGCATTACCATTGTCTACTCTCTCTGTTACCTCTTCAAAAAATTCAATATGGTTGGTCAAGCAAGATTTTCCCTTTTGAAATCCATGCTGACTATTCATTATTATAGCTTCTATTCCTTTCTCCCTCATGTGCTTATCTAGCTTCCCTTTAAATGCATCTGTGCTATTCGCCTCAATTACTCCTTATGGTAGTGCGTTCCACATTCTAACCACTCTCTGGGTAAAGACGTATCTCCTGAATTCCCTACTGGATTTATTGGTGACTATCTTATATTTATGGCCCCTAGTTCTGGTCTCCCTGACAAGTGGAAACATCATCTCTATGTCTACCCTATCAAACCCTTTCATAATGTTAAAGGCCTCTATTAGGTCACATCTCAGCCTTCTCTTTTCTAGAGAAAAGAGCTGAATTTCTCTGAATTTCACCATGGTCTAAAATAGCCGTATGCAAAGTGGCACTAGAAATGTGTTCATTAGTTCAAAATCTTTTTTTTTTAACTACCATACAAAGTCGTTGTGGATATTTTGTTGTCCCAAACTGGTTCCGGGCAATATATGCAGACGAGGCTCAAACCACGAGGCGCCCATACAGGTCTGTAATTCAGTCCCTTTCTAGCTATTACTGTGCATAAATTAAACAATCTTTTCTTTTGTGGATTTTGAGGCATGCTTTTACCCCTGACCACTGCTGGTCAGGATTATTACAGTAAAGAATGTAACATCAACTTCCTCTTTGTGCATATTTTATTTTAACCTTGCGGCCTTTCGCATCATGTACCATCTTCCTGTTGACGTTGTCAATTTCAGTGAAGGTTAAACAAGGTAAACACTTAGGAAGAGTTATTAAATGCAGGATACAGGCAATGAGGAAGTTGCAAGAGTAGGGATGGGTGAAGGCATGGACAAATCTGAAGATGAGAATGAACTTTTTGAAATGAATGTGCTGAGGACAGGCAGCCAGTAGAGGCCGCAAGCATTTATGTTGGATAAGATGTGGACGGCAGGGGCCAGATAAGAATCCTGATAGTGCTGATCTCCTTCTGAGAATTCCGAAAAAAACGAGTGGCATCTGATGTGCCCTTGTGTAAGAAAGGGTTAATTTGCTTGAAAACTTGGCAATAGCATTTATAACTAATTAATTAACTAACAGTGTTAGCAGCTATTGTGTAGAGAATAGCAAAGTCAGCAAACTGTATCTTGTTACTGAAGCCGGAACAAACCTCAGTTAAAGATGCTAGGAAGACAGGACACGCTCAGAAATCTGATTAGTGCAGGCATAGGGTGTGATCAGAACAGGAACATTAAGGTAAAAAAGGGAAGTGTGGTACATGCTGATTGGATTAGGCTGTGTGTAGTTCCGTTTTCTGGTGTGTAAAGGACAAGTGCTCGAGGCTGTTTAGAGTAGAAGGATTTCGAGGCGAGAGGCAAAGCATCCAAGAGGAAGGGAACAGACCTATCATCATGTGACATAAAGAGGCACACTTCTATCCAGGACGGATCGGGTGATATACTTTCTGCTTGGTTCTGTAAACTATCGCTCATGTACTGTAATGTGTTAAGTTTTACAAGTCTTAAATAAAGTATCATTGTATCCAATTGGAGTTGAGTGGAATTCCCTAGACTTGTGAATCATCCCCATTCGAAAGTACGCCAAATGTGGAACTGTGACAACTTGAGTTAAGAAGAACAAATCCAAAGTGACAACTGTGCTATTATTTGGGGCCAGCTTCATGTTCAACATGAGAACTGTCCAAATGTTTATGTGTGAGCGGTACTATTTGTTCTGAAAGCTGGAGGTAAGCACTTACCAAAGAAAAGATGCAGCTAACTGTGGAATTATTTGTAGGTTCTGTGCCACAAGTGCGAAATTGGACAGCTTTAGTGATGTGGGTATTACTGATATTGATATAGCAATGGACAACTTGGGTGGGGGGGGGCGTCTAAACTATACCAAGAATTCGTGGTAATATGGCCAGCCTGGGCTAGACCATGGCTCAAACCTGTTGATTTCAGATATAAGAAAACATGAAACTGTGCGGGGGTTAGAAGTGTGAATGGTTAGTCTGAAAGAGACTGCAGCAGCTAATGCACAAGCTCCTCTGACTAATATGCAAAACTACTGAACCATTAAGACTTGATCTGCATAGACATTCTGTCATTTGAGCAGTCTAAACGTTGGCAGTGCAGACATAATAATTATAATGGACCATTTTGTTTGTGAGGCTCAATCATAGGCAACTAAAGACCAAAAGGATCAAACAGAAATAATTAAGTACACAGGTGAGGAGGCCATTGGCAATGAACAGCGATGGCCATGTAGCATCGTTGACATCCTGTCGCAAGGGATGACTCATTTTGGACCTTCAGTGTTTCAGTTCAATGCAAGAAAATACAGATTTCATGGCTATCACTTCAGACCGTATAGTATGCACTGCACTACACTAAAGTGAGTCCAGCACATTTTCTCACAACCACACACAAAAGTATACTCTAACAATGAGTTTTTAAAAAACTTACTGAAGATAGCACATTTATAAATCCAATATAAATCTAATACAATAGTCTCGAGTCTGCCATACCCTCTACAGCAGTAACTGCCATACCCTCTACAGCAGTAACTTCTTCTAGATCTAATTTATTTAAAAATAATGTTTCAATTAGACCACAGGGAGTGAGTCAAGACCAGTATTTTCTTTGCCCACCCCCCTCACCCCACCCAAGAATTTACAGTTCTTTCATTGAAGATTTTATTCTCATCACTAAAATTAAGCGACCAGCAAAATGATTAAGAGCACGAGGCCAACCCGAAACAAATTCTTGTCCTCTGTGGCTTATATTGGTAGTCACAGGTTGTTGCTTACCTGCTCGATGGGTAGTGAGCAGCCATTCCCATTGAAATGCACGACTGCCAATTGCTCTGTATGCATGACTTAATGTTCTACAAATACAATCACCTCCCCATTATTCATTCACATGTCTAAACAATTGTCAAGTCACATTCCTTGACGTACACTTCAATCTGCAAGGACAGAAGGCCAGCTAAGGTTTGAAAATCTTACAATATTAATAAAGTTTGCACATTCCAGGGGAGAGTTTCCTGGGTCTCCATCCAGGCACATTGGATCACAAGGAATATCAGAAAACCGGTGAGTCAGAGGGCACATGCCTGCTTGTAAAGGACCCTCCGAACAAACCCTGTTTTCCTTCCATCAATTAAATGGAAGGAAATTGGCAGTTCCTTTAAAGGCATGCACTCCCACCTGCCTGATTTTCTAATATTCTCTGTGTTGAGTCTGTGTTTACAAGTGCAGTTATACTGAATAACAGGACACAGACTACAGAAGTAAGTAAACAGGTCTTTAGTGATTGAGGGTCAGGGCGGAACTGAGGTACACTTTGCTCCGCAGGGTTTATATACCGGTGTGGTCACCACTGGTACTACAATGTACAGGAGCCGTTAAAAAGTAGTCCATCACCTTAAGGTATCCTCTTAAGGTAGTACAGGTTACATACACTACACTCTGCATTCAGGTTATCCAGTGTGCCGACCCAAGAGAATCTCTCCTTTAATGTATGCTTCCCATTAACTTAAAAAAAAGTAAATTGTAGAAATCGACTGTGCTGAACAGTGCAGTTAAAGCTAGATAATGTGCACTTGCCAATCTGCTGGCTTTGCAATGTTGACACTACTCTGCCTCATCCAATGATCTACTCCAAATACTGACTGGAGAATCCCAGATTATATTGAGATTTGGTAAGGATGGAGCCTAAAGAATGTTATATAAATTGCTGTACATTAACACGTAGTGCCAAGTCAAAAGCTTTCATCAACAAGGCTACAACCTGAGCACTTATTAAACTTATGACTGTAAAAAGTCAGATTTCAGCTGATGGTCATCTTTAGAATCTCTGGTGGCAAATCTTTTTTTCCTCAATTATTGTAATTGACCAACTGCTTTCCAATTTGAAACATTTTTCTCTCTCGTTTAAATCATGCTATCTAGCCAAGTTATTAAAAGTGCTGCACAGTTTTATGTTTAATTAACAGTTTGTTTCTTTAAATTCAATCCCTCTCACTGCTGTGGTATCCTGTTGGCATACTGCCCAAAATAACATTTACAGTGCAATCCCCAATTCCCGAGCGAGGCTACTTAATCCCCAGTTTTAAGTGCTGTCTCATGCTTGCGCCCTCCTGACCTGCGGTGCCCACAGGAAAATGAAGGTAGTGTTTGAAAGAGGCATTGTGACAAAATGTAATAGGCTCACGTGCTTAATAGGCAACATTCTGATTACTGACCGCGTCAGCATCAACTTGAAGTACACCACTGATCAACATCCGAGAGACTCAATTAAGTAAAGTAAGAGCGTTTATGGCTTATAATAATGAAGACAGCACAAGAAAGGGATGAAAATGTGCATCAAGATGTATGTCCATTAAGAGCTTTTACAGTGTGGAATGATGATAGGCTCTGAAGCTAAATCACAGAATCACAGAAACCCCACAGTGCAGATAGAGGCCATTTTGGCCCATCGAGCCTGCACCGACACATATCCCACCCGATCCCCGTAACCCCTACACCAACACATATCCCACCCTATCCCTGTAAGCCCACGTATTTAATCCCCCTAACACTAAGGGTCAATTTATCATAGCCAATCAACCTAACCCGCACATCTTTGGACTGTGGGAGGAAACCGGAGCACCCGGAGAAAACCCACGCAAACACAGGGAGAATGTGCAAACTCCACACAGACAGTCACCCGAGGCCGGATTCGAACCCGGGTCTCTGGCGCTGTGAGGCAACAGTGCTAACCACTATGCCACCGTGCTGTAAAGTATATCTGAAGAGCCTTGGTAATGACTACAGTTATGTTATTAACAAAATGGTTACACTGCATACGATCAGTGCAATACACCGCTTTTGGTATATAACTGCAAAATTCAATTTGACCATATTTTAGTTAAGCTTTAAAAATATTTGTGCTTCACAATACAATCGTCTAGCCTCTCAGGTAGATGTAAGAGATCCCGTGGCACTATTTTGAAGAAGTGCAGGGGAGATCTCCCCAATGTCCCTGGCCAATATTTATCCCTCAGCCAGCATCACTAAAAACACAGATCATCTGGTCATGATCACATTGCTGCTTGTGGGAGCTTGCTGTGCGCAAATTGGCTGCCGCACTTCCTACGTTACAAGAGTGACGACACTTCAAAAAGTACTTCATTGGCTGTAAAGCGCTTTGTGATGTCCTGAGGATGTGAAAGGGGCTATATAAATGCAAGTCTTTCTTTCTTCTTTCTAAGGTGGCGATGAGCTGCTTTAAGTTTCAGCAGTCAACATTTTGGGACACACATTCCATTCATAAATACAATAGATGTATTTTGCTGCTAAAATAGCTTGGCAGTATTTTATGATGCTGAAAACCTATTTTACATTACAGCACACTTCTCCCTCTTTTATAGATGCAAATGAGGAAGCTGCAATGAGGGTACTATTATACTGTTGATACTTGTTTCAGATTAGTATTTTGCAATCCAAGTTGTGCTGCCAGTTGTACTTGCACTGAGCTAAGTGGACAAAAAACCTTCACTTACGTATCTGCCTGGAGCGTTGGATTTTTCCGTGTCTGTTGTGGCACTCTCGTCTCTGAGCTAGAAGGTCATGGGTTCAAGTCCCACGCCAGAGGCTTGAGCCCCATAATCCAGGTTGACACTTCAGTGCAGTAATGAGGGAGCGCAGCACTGCCGGGGGTTGCTGTCTTTCAGATGAGACATTCGCACCCGTACGACCAGATTTAGGAACAGCTTCTTTCCCAGGGCTGTCATCCTACTGAACTCCACAAATAAACTCTAAAGCCTGCACATCTGCCAATGCACTTTATTATGGTTATGTTTATGTTAATGTATTACAAGCCAAATGTATGTTGAATGTTTAAATGTCTTAATCTAAATGTACACTCTCGGGAGCCGCAAGCCTACATTTCGTTGTACTGCACTTGTGCACTAACAATGACAATAAAAGTTGATTTGATTTGATTTGATAAACCAAGGCCACAGGTGGACGTAAAAGATCCTATGGCACTATTTTGAAGAAGAGCAAGGGGAGTTCTCCCTGGTGCACTGGTCAATTTTTATCCCACAACCAACATCACTGAAACAGATTTTCTGGTCATAATCACCTTGCTGTTTGTGGGAGCTTGCTGTGCACAATTAGCTGCGTGTTTCCTACATTACAACAGTGCCTACACTTCAAAAGTACTTCACAGGCTGTAAAGCACTTTGAGCTGTCCTGAGGTTGTGAAAGATGCTATATAAATGGAGTCCAAGAGTAAAGAGGTAATGAAAATTTGTACAAGGTAATGGTTAGGATGGTGTGTGACTTGGATGGGAACTTAATGGGTAACAATAGAATACCAATTTCATCCCAATCTTGATGAAAACCTTCATTACCACCTTAGTCCACAAGGCTTGCACTGTCAGGTTAAATAAATATGTCAGTATCATTGCGATCAACAACTTGTATTTACATAGCGCCTTTAACAGAGGAAAACATCCCAAGGTACTTAAAGAATCATTGAATAGTACAGCACAGAAGGAGGCCAATTGGCCCATCGAGTCTGTGCCGGCTCTTTCGAAGCACAAGCCAGTTAGTCCCACTCCCCCGGCTCTTTCCTCATATCCGCGCAATTTTTTCTCCTTCAAGTATTTATCCAATTCCCTTTTGAAGGCCACTATTGAATCTGTGTCCATCGCCCTATCGGGCAGCACGTTCCAAATCCCAACCGCTCGTTGTGTGAAGAAGTTTTTCCTCCTGTCACCTCTTTTATCATTTGCAAACTTGTGGAGTCAGTCACTGTTTAAGAGTGCAGATGTCTCATGCTTGTTAAGTGAAGGCTTCCCAACATTACTGTACAAATAAATGACTGTTGTTTTACTGCACTCTTTGTGATGCTCTGGGATTGACAGGTCTGTTTATCCCTTGATAGGAAGCAAAACACATTTCATGTCTTTTATATTCCTTATACAAATGTGATACTTTGCTGGTTGTCATAAGAAATATAATCCACCACTGATCTACTAACCTTCCTCTGCGTTTTGGGTACATCATGTGAATGAATTCCCAGTTATACATCAATTACTCACTTGCATCCGCATAACCAACATTCCAGTTATCTCCAACACCAGCAGATCTTATTGCTGTTTATTTGACTAAATATATAGGTATCGTATTTTTTGTTTAAAAAAGGACCTACATCCGAAGAATGTGGTGGAATTAAGGTATTTTTACCTGTTGGTATTTTTGAACAGTAGGACTTATTTTCATCAACTCGAGCCCAGATTTCCCCCTCAAGTGGTACCAGCTCCCTCGCCTAACTTGAGTGAAGAACATTGGGATATTTTCCCGCCCACTCGCCCCCTGCGCTTTGCAGCATTTTCTACCGGAAGTGACGTCGACAGTGTTAAACGTCTGCTCAAATATGGGTCGGCGCGTTATAATGAGATGTAAGTGAAGACAATATGACATATTGCTTTCGGATGCGCATTAGCATTTTCTGGGTGTTAAGGAACACCGGTGCATTTCCTGGCATCCCTGCATCACTATGAGTGGCATGGGAAGAGGGGATTGGGGGGGGGGAATGGTTTTTAAAATTAAAGGCCCAGAGGGCAGCACGGTGGCATAGTGGTTAGCACTGTTGCCTCACAGCGCCAAGGACCCGGGTTCGAATCCGGCCTCGGGTGACTGTGCAAACTCCACACAGACATTCTCCCCGTGTTTGCGTGGGTTTCCTCCGGGTGCTCCAGTTTCCTCCCACAGTCCAAAGATGTGCGGGTTAGGTTGATTGGCTATGATAAAATTGACCCTTAGTGCTAGGGGGATTAAATACGTGGGGTTACGGGGATCGGGTGGGATATGTGTTGGTGTAGGGATTACGGGGATCGGGTGGGATATGTGTCGGTGCAGGCTCGATGGGCCGAAATGGCCTCTATCTGCAGTGTGGGGTTTCTGTGAATCTGTGAATCACCTATGCAATGATTCAGGTGATCCCTTGCATAGGTTAAATAATTAGAAAGCTAATTTGATATTTATATCACATGGCACCCAACCCAAATTCTGGTTGGATGTATTCTTGGAGGTAGCGTCACTTGATGCTCCTGCCTCCAAGCATCCCGCCGCACTCCCGCCATTGGTCAACCGACATGTCCATCCTCGCAGTGCCCCACCTTCCCACGGCCAAAGTGACTCTCCATTACCCGATTGGATGATTCTTGACTGTCAGTCAAATAGCCTGCTTCCCCACCGCCCCCCACCATCTCCAATATTTTTATAACTAATAAGAGGAAGTGTTCAAAGACAATGAAAAAAAAAGCATAAATCGTGCCATTCATGTACAAATGACTTATGAAATATACTGGGCGGCCTGCTGGTGGCACTGTCCAGGGCACGGGCCCAGCTTGCTCAGGGACATTTTGTAAACAGGAACTAGTGAAGGATAACTAGACTTCCATGTTGTGAAATAGTCGATTAAATCCTTGTTTAATACTCTGACCAAGTGCCGAGTAATTTTCTTGCATCAATTTAATCGACTGGTTGCTGCTCCACGCTCTGAGTGGTTTTGGGAACAGATGGCTATGACTCAAACGTAGAAGGGAACCAGAGGTAGTAATCAATCCATCATGGAGAAACTACTCCGACCCGCCCGTCTCGACCTGCACCCGAATTCACCTACAACGGCTAAGGTATGGAAACACTGGTATTGTACCTTCAGCAACTTCCTCAGGATGTGTGGTGAGAATGTTGCTGATAAGTTAGAGATACTTGCCAATTATGTATCCCCTCATGTGTTTGACTATATCGAAGACTGTGTGGACTATGACGCCGCTATCCAAATACTACAGCAACTATATGTTAAGACCCCAAACAAAATTTTTGCTCGGCATCTACTGGCCACAACTCGACAACAACCCGGGGTATCACTTGACGAATTCCTTCAAAAGCTTCGCAGGCTCAGCAAGGATTGTAATCGCAAAGCTGTCTCAGCTGAGCAGTACCAGGAGGAGTTAATTTGTGATTTCTTTATTAACGGAATTGCGTCTCCTTTCATACGCCAGCGTCTGTTGGAGAATAAAACCCTCAAGTTACAAGCTGTCTTTGTGACCAGGCATGTTCTCTGGACTTGGCAAAAAAAAATGCAGATGCCTATCTTTTACCGCATGCACAGACTGCTGCTACCACTTTTGGTAACTCCTCCAATGGGCCTCGGGCAGAAGCCCTCACTGATGACTGCTCTATCCTAGCCGATGACGACCGTACCCTAGAAGCCCTCAATGATGACGACCCTGCCCTAGCGGCATCTTGGCAATCTGGAAGGAAGTGTTTCTTCTGTGGAGGTGCATTCCACTATAGGAAATTTTGTCCTGCTCGTAACGCAACCTGCAGTCATTACAGTAAGAAAGGTCACTTTTCTAAGGTATGCCAGTCAAGAGCCTGTTAGTAAGAAAGGTCACTCTTCTAAGGTATACCGGTCAAGAGCCCCTGTTAGTTTTGCAGCTGCTATCTATAAAACTGCTCCTCCAAGAGACACCTACTAAGGTTACAGCTGCGAGCTATGAAACTGCTCCTCCCCCAAGAGCCACTACTAAGGTTACAACTGTCAAGGGTGAAACTACTCCTCCTCCCATCACAGCTGTTTTTTCCCCAAAGCCCGTCCCATGCAGCCACGAAGGTTTCGGTAAATGGACACATTTTGAGTGCACTAATCGACTCATGCAGCTGTGACAACTTCATCAGTGAGCAGGCTGTCAGTAAGTTAAAACTGCGTATTTACCCTACGGACAGGGAAATTGCAATGGCTCAGACGACACTGACCACCAACTCTTCCGGCTTTTGTCTTGTCGACCTTATTCTCAATGGCCGCACTTATTCCTCCACCCGGCTCGGGGTGCTCAAAAACCTATGCAGTGATGGGCTCCTGGGACAGGATTTCCAGAAACAACACAAAAGACTCACTTATGAATCTGGAGGGTTAAAACCGGAGCTTACTATTTCCAAAGTACCGTTTTGTGCGCTTTTGGCGGCTTCGCTTGACGAGACCTCCTTGTTTGCCAATCTTTCCCCCCGATGTAAGCCCATAGTCACTAAATCACGACGTTTCAGCCAAGGTGATCTATCCTTTATCGAGGCAGAGATCTCTCACCTTCTAGCTGACAATATCATTGAGCCATGTTCATCTTCCTGGCGGGCTCAAGTCATCGTTGTTAAAAATCCTCTGAAGCAACACAAGAAACGTCTTTGCATCGATTACTCGCAAACTATTAACCAGTATACCGACCTGGATGCCTACCCACTACCACGCATCGATGACATGGTCAGTAACCTTGCCAACTACAAGGTATTTTCAACTTTTGACTTAAAGCGCGCATACCATCAAGTACCGTTAAAGGACTCTGATAAAAAGTATACAGCCTTTGAGGCCAATGGTCGGCTTTACCAGTTTTGTCGCCTTCCATTTGGGGTCACCAATGGGGTGGCCGTCTTCCATCGGGCAATGGATAGCCTAGTCAAACAGGAGAACTTAACGGACACTTTTCCATATCTGGATAATATCACCATTGCTGGTCATGACCAGAAGGAGCATGATGCAAACCTCCAGAAATTTCTTGACGTTCTCCGTCGTCGCAACTTAACCTTAAATGAGTCCAAATCTGTGAAATCAGTACCATCAGTCAACATCCTTGGCTACTGGGTGGGCAATGGTGTCATCAAACCGGATCCGGAGCGACATTGTCCGCTTCAGGAGCTCCCTCCTCCTACGAATCTCGGCTCTCTTCGTCAGGCACTCGGCATGTTCGCCTATTATGCGAAGTGGATACCCCACTTTTCCCACAAGATCCAGCCCCTGCTTCACGCGAAGTCATTTCCGTTGAAGGCAACAGCTATTTCAGCTTTCGACCTCCTCAAGCAACAACTGGGAAAAGCCACGCTTCGTTCCATCGATGAAAATCTCCCTTTCGTGGTCGAGTGTGATGCATCGGATGTGGCAATCTCGGCTACCTTGAATCAAGGTGGTCGACCCGTTGCATTTCTGTCCAGAACTTTGCAGGGTAGCGTGCTCCATTATCCTCCTGTCAAGAAGGAGGCTATGGCTATCATCGAAGCAGTACGTAAATGGAGTCATTTTCTCGCTCGTCGCCATTTCACGCTTATAACCGATCAGCGCTCCGTGGCCTTTATGCTGGATAACCGGAAACGCACTAAGATCAAGAATAACAAAATATTGTACAGCTCTGGAGGATGGAATTGGCCGCCTTTGGCTACACCATACATTATCGACCCGGCAAAGAGAATGTGGCCCCGGATACCCTCACGCGTGCACTCTGCTCTTCCATGTCAACTTCGACTCTTGCGGATCTTCATACTGACTTATGCCATCCTGGCGTTACCCGTATGGTACACTTTGTGCGATCTAAAAATCTCCCATTTTCTACAGAAGACGTGAGAAGAACATGCTCCACTTGTAGAATTTGCGCGGAATTAAAACCGTAATTCTTCCGTCCGTCGGATGGCTCGCTCATACACGCTACACAGCGTATGCAGCGACTCAGCATTGACTTTAAGGGGCCACTGCCTTCCTCAACGTGAAACACCTACTTGCTTACTATGGTGGACGAATATTCACGCTTTCCCTTTGCTTTCCCTTGTCCCAATATGCTTACTTCCACAGTGATCAAATGCCTCGGTCAGGTCTTTTCCCTTTGCGGTACGGCCAATTTCATCCACTCTGATCGGGGTCCCTCCTTCATGTCAAGTGAACTCAAAAGTTATCTTTCCCAACGGAGAATCGCCACAAGAAAAACGACACCGTATCATCCTATTGGAAATGGACAGGTTGAGAGATACAACGCTATCATTTGGAACGCTGTTCATCTTGCATGGAGGTCACACAACCTGTCAGACCAGCAGTGGAAAACTATGCTCCCTGACACATTGCATTCCATCAGGTCTCTTCTTTCTACATCCACCAACGCTACTCCTCACGAATGATTCTTCGGGTTCCAGCGTCGCTCCACTCATGGGACGTCCCTACCATCATGGTTGGCAGCTCCTGGCCCCGTGCTGCTCCGAAGATTCGTCCGATCCTCTAAGAGTGATCCCCTCGTCGACGAACTGGAACTGACGGATATCAATCCCACGTATGCATACGTGCGGTACCCTGATGGCCGGGAATCCGCAGTGTCACTCGGGATCTGGCTCCCTGCCCAACCAGTCCCACGGACCCAATCAATGGTGGGACCCGTATCAATGACGCCGATACTCTGCGCTCCTCCGAGGATGACGCCCTACCTTGGACATCAAGGGATCTGCCAGCTATTCCGCCGGATCAACCCGGGGAACAGAGCGCTCCCCGCGGCATGGCCACCCGAAGCCAGGATGCCGGTCAGTCACCGACTACTGGGCAGGGTGAAGCCAGCTCTGCGCCTGTGGGGGCCCGCACCAGGAGCCACGATCTCCCCAGTCTCCCTCAGGTCGATCAAAGCGACACAGACTCTGCCAGCCTGCTGGTACGAACCAAGCAACCCAGGGACCAAAACACAGTCCGAGGAGACGTGCCTTCCGGCCACCGACGGAGATCCAAACGACTGCGTCTATTCTTAGT
Source organism: Somniosus microcephalus (assembly GCF_052327205.1). Classification (NCBI taxonomy): domain Eukaryota; kingdom Metazoa; phylum Chordata; class Chondrichthyes; order Squaliformes; family Somniosidae; genus Somniosus; species Somniosus microcephalus. The sequence goes on from NC_140993.1 coordinate 259,910,151, forward strand.
CAGGCTAATTTGGTAGAAAGAAGCCGCCGGACTCCCAACCTTTCAGGCGGGAAGAATGACATAAATCGTGCCATTCATGTAGAAATGACTTATGAAATATACTGGGTGGCCTGCTGGTGGCGCTGTCCAGGGAGAGTATAAATACTCGGGCACAGGCCCAGCTTGCTCAGGGACATTTTGTAAACAGGAACTAGTGAAGGATAACTAGACTTCCATGTTGTGAAACAGTCGATTAAAGCCTTGTTTAATACTCTGACCAAGTGCCTAGTAGTTTTCTTACGTCACAGACTTTATTGACTGCTCTTACAGTTTTCCTCCAGGGATGCTGGAAGCAGTGTCCAGGAGATTAATCTTTAATCCCGGGAGACTCCAAGACAATCCTGGAGGGTTGGCAACCCAATAGCCCATTGCCATGCAGAAGGCAACTGGGGCCTACTGCTGCTTCTTCAGGGTGACTCTGATCCCGGAAAATTGCCGAGAGTCAGGGCAGTGAGCAGAATTCCCATCTCGCTGCAGCAGAAAATCTAGGCCTTGATAACTAGTAAAGAAAGAACTTGCATTTCTATGACGCCCTACACGACCTCAGCATATCCCAAAGCACTTTACAGCAATGAAGTACTTTTTTAAGAGTAGTCACTATTGTACTGTAGGAAAAGCGGCAGCCAATTTGTGCACAGCAAGCTCCCAAAAATTGCAATGTGATAATGATTAGATAATCTGTTTTATTGTGGTGTTGGTTGAGGGATAAATATTAGTCATTTACTCGAATCCCATTTCCCTGTCCTTTCCCCATGTTCTTCCTCTAATGCTTATCCAGTTCTCCTTCAAACACTGCTATAGCATCTGCCTCAGTGGCTGCTTGTGGTAAAACATTTCTTGATACAATTTTTTTTAATACATAAATAGAATTATTGAAACAGTACAATCGCTCATTAGTTGGACATTTAAGATCCATGAATTTAATAGACTCCTATGAGTATCATAGAATCATACAGCACAGGAGGAGGTAATTCAGCCCATCGTGTCTGTGATGGCTCTTTGAAAGAGTGATCTAATTAGTCCCGCTCCCCATAGCCCTGCAAATTTCTACTTTTCAAGTATCTATTCAATTCCTTTTTGAAGGTTACTATTGAATCTGCTTCAACCATGCTTTCAGGTACTGCGTTCCAGATCACAACAACTCGCTGCGTAGAAACCATTCTCCTCATCTCGCCTCTGCCATTTTTTTGTCCATAACCTCCAATCTGTGTCCTCTGGTTACTGATCCTCCTGTCACTGGAAACAGTTTCTCCTTAAAGGAAACTCTCGTTTAAACGGCACCTAAATATCCGGAATTCTCTATTAACCGGCAAAATTCATACTCCGAAAACACCTCAATAACCGGCAATGTTGCCCAGTCTGAGTCTCCCGCGGTGGCCGAGTTAGTCAGTGGGGGGCAGGTCTCCAAACTGCCACTACTCGGCTTCTTGGCGCTGTTGGAAGTCCAAACACCTCAATAACAGGAGTCTTGACTCTTTGTTTGTTAAAAATAGCCTCGGTAGATAACCCTCTCCGTCATCTGGAATTTTTAATCAACCGGCAACACGCCGGTCCCGTCGGTGCCGGATACCAGAGAGTTTCCTGTATTTACTCTGTCAAAACCCCTCATCGTTTTGAAATCTCCCCATAACCACCTTCTCTGCTCTAAGAACAATTTCAGCTTTACTTGCTATTTATAATAATTGAAAGTATGTATTGAAATTTCAATAAATACGACTTTGTGGAGTTCTACTTTAACAATGGTTTCTTCACAACTGGCACGAGCCAAGAGCTAAATCTAATATGCTGCCACCTATTGGTAAGTTCACCAGGCTATTAAAATAGCACAGTGGTGGAATCAGCAAGGGCAGGGAGGACTGATATAGGATGAGTACAGCCAACTTTCTTACTGGGATCACCATGATGAGAACATCCTGGAACAATAATTTCATTTCAGAAGTTCATTTAAAATCATGATTTTATTGTCAGAGTTGTATATGCACAAATTAAGCAATTCACCGATACATAATTAAGCCCCATTATTTTCCACTGAAAAAGCTCATTGGGTTCATCACAGAGTCCCTTCCGCATACACACCACCAAATGAAACATATTTTGACAGTAGTTTGTACAATTCCTTAACAGCGTAATGCAGCCCCATTCTACTGACTGGACCTCCTCTTGTTCAGTGAAGTTATGAACAGCAAAAACCTTTCCAAAATCATAGATGCAATTAAGGGGAGGCGAGCTAAGTGCATGGGGGGAGAAAGGAATAGAAGGATATGCCGATAGGGTGAGATGAAGTAGGGTGGGAGGAGGCTCGTCTAGAGCATGAACCAGTTGGGCCGAATGGCCGGTTTCTGTGCTGTAAAGTTTTATGTAAATCGTAGAACCTAGAACCTGTCAAATAATCCTTTTTCCCTCAGAGCATCTTCCAGTTGGGCAGCTCAGAGGTCTTAAGATGATCTGAAACAACACATCAGCGGCAATCATGACGTGCATGTGACAGAGTGCAGGCGTGGACATCTGGCATAATGGCAACACTGAAGTTCACCGTTAACACACAGAACTCCAGTGAGCCACAGCAAGAGATGCACATGAAGCTATTGTCAGAACACGGCAGGGAGAATGTCAGGTTCCACACTGAGCTGATATCTACAACGAGTGATGCCTTGTAGTCAAACGCTGTTAAATTACCTGTGAAGGGTTACTGGCAGCACTGAACATTCTCTCATTGTTTATTTAGTTCTGAGGCGCCAGCTTTTGCGCTGATTGCTTTAACTGACAGTGCAGGAAATCCGGGCTTTGTAAACAGAGTGCTTCTGTATTGAATTACAGGTAACAAGTGTGCAATCAACCTGCTTGCTCGGACCTTTTCAAAAGCTCCCTGCACGGATATGCTGTATACAGGAAATCAATTAGACATTAAAGGCAATTGCTTTTATGAACACAGACTAAATAGAGGGACTTTAAAGACCAAGAAAGCATTGAATTTTTTGTACTGAAGTTACACGTTCTTCAATATTTGAAATTGGCCCCCGGTCCGATAAAGCCTCGATTTTTAAAATTCTCATCTTGGTTTTCAAATCCTTCCATGGCCTCGCCCCCTCCCTATCTCTGTAACTTCCTCTCCAGTCCCACAACCCTCCAAGATCCCTGTGCTCCTCCAATTCTGGCCCCTTGCGCATCCCTAATATTAATCGCTCCATCATTGGCGGCCGTGCCTTCAGCTGCCAAGGCCCAAAGCTCTGGAATTCCCTCCCTAAACCTCTCTGCCTCTCTATCTCTCTCTCCTCCTTTAAGACGCTCCTTAAAACCTACCTCTTTGACCACTTGTCCTAATATCTCTCCGTGTGGCTCGGCGTCAAATTTTGTTTGATAACGCTCCTGTAAAGCGCATTGGGATATTTTACTCTGTTATATAAATGTAAGTTATTGTTGTTGTTAACTTTCACTTCATGGGCTGAAGCGGCTTCGGATTGGACTTCATAAGTCACCCGTGAGAGGCTGGAACCATTTTGACAGACGGGCCTCGTTGTCCAATCACAGTTGAGCTGCCCACACGCTTTCCGACATTAAAGCAAGGTGCACGCTTCTATTAAAGCATGGAAGTCAGGTTAGCATTGCTGCATGGCGAGGTCACGACGAGTATCAGGTCACGAGGAAGGACACCTGCGCTTCTCATAGGCAGCCCTGGAGGTTTTGGTGCAGGGAGTGAGGACACGCAAAGGATCTCTTGGTTGCCCTCAATGAAGACTTGCAGACCCTGCAGGCTGGCCTGGAAGAACATAGAGTACAGAAGGAGGCCATTCGGCCCATCGTGCCTGTGCCAGCTCTTTGAAAGAGCTATCCACTTAGTCTGGACACAAAAAGCATCAAGGGGTATGGGGAGAGCGCGGGAATATGGCATTGAGATAGAGGATCAGCCCTGATCATATTGAATGGCGGAGCAGGCTCGAAGATCCGAATGGCCTACTCCTGCTCCTATGTTTCTATGTTTCCTACTCCCCTGTTTTTTCCCCATAGCTCTGCAAATGTTTCCTTTCGGAACAGGTCAATGGTCTCAGCCTCTCCCCCAGAACATGGCTTCAAAGCTGCTCGGAATTTAATGATCATACATGTTCGGCCAAGGTAGGAATTATTTTTTGTCATGATGCCTTCTAAGCATCACATCTTTGCTCAACACTTACCCGCCGACCCCCTGCCCCCACCTTTCCCACCCATTCCCCATTGCTTATGATTTGTTTGAAGTTTTTAGGATTTTGAAAGAAATTGATAGGGTAGAGAGAAAATGTTTCAGTTTCTAGGACAAGGAGACATAACCTTAAAATCAGAGCCAGGCCATTCAGGAGAAAAGTTAGGAAACACTTCTTTACGCAAAGGGCGGTAGAAGCGTGGGACTCTCTCCCACAAAAAGCAGCAGATGCTAGCTCAATTAATCATTTTAAATCTGAGATCGACAGATTTTTGCTAGCCAAGAGTATTAAGGGATAGGGAGCCAAGCTGGGTGGATGGAGTTAGGATACAGGCCATCCATGATTTCATTGAATGACGGAACAGGCTCGAAGAGCTGAATGGCCTACTCCTGTTCCTATGTGGCAGTAGCGGATGTAGTCTGCGATTTGTTCTCTTCTATTTGTCCTTGATGTGCATCTCGTGCAGGGAGCTGCCCAAACTGTTGATGCCTCACAACTCCTGACAGATGAGGCTCGATAACCTATCTCGAACTTGTGTTCGTTGTGGCTTAGTTGGTAGCACTCTCATCTCTGAGACAGACGGTCATGGATCCAAGTTCCACTCCAGAGACTTGAGCACATCATCTCGGCTGACACTCCAGTGCAGTACTGAGGGACCGTTGCACTGTTGGAGATGCTGACTTTCAGATGCAACCTTAAACTGAGTCCGCCCTCTCTCAGCTGGACGTAAAAGATCCCATGGCACTATTTCGAAGAAGAGCAAGGGAGTTTTCCCCGGTGTCCCTTAACCAACATCACTAAAAAACAGACGATCTGGTCATTATCGCATTTCTGTTTGTGGGAGCTTGCTGTGCACAAATTGGCTGCCGCGTTTCCTACATTACAACGGTGACTACATTTCAAAAGGTACTTAATTGGCTGTAAAGCGCTTTGGGATGTCCTGAGGTCATGAAAAACACTATAAATTCAAGTTCTTTCTTTTTTCTTTATTAATTCATCCTTTCTTCTACTTCCAGGTCCCCCTGCAAAATCAGGCCTTTCAAAAGAGGGGTGAACCTCGGCAGCCTGTACCGTCACCCCCTCAGACCTCAACATGCATCAGCACAGAGATCGGCAGCCTGGATGGGAGCGATAGTGAGTTAAAGGGGTCTGCACAGGGCGACGCTCACCTCACAAGTGAGCAGGTGCTGGCAGTAGCGGGAAGGACAGCAGAGGACAGAGGGTCCAAGCATTGCTAAAGAAAGTGGGCAGAAAAAGCCTCAATGCCCCAGCTTTTAGGAGAAGGCTCTTGGAACTGCATCCACCGATGCATTGGGCAACCTGCCATAGAGCTGCCACATCATAGCTGAGAATATGGAGAAGTCCACCTCTCGTATGTACGTTGTACAGGTGCACAGAATGAGTTCTCTGCAGTCTAGTATGGAACACGATTAACTTAATTAGACCCAGATCCTGTTGTAAGAAAGAAAAATAAGATTTGTGCTTCTCTTACAAGATAGTTAGCAATTGCATTATGGTGAGGGAAGATTTAGGAGGTGAAAGTGCACCAAAGACAAATATCTGCAGCATTCATTGGGAGATACCCAAAGCAATAGTTGTAGAAAGCCTGAAGCTTTGGTTGCAAGAAGCCTAATGTGTCCATTAAAGAGGGATATACTTTAATTTACAGAATCTTAGAGGAGTACCATTAAGGGAGGGGGGAAGAGAGCAGAGAAGGTACTCGATGTAGCGCTATAATGATATAGAATTGCATAGGCCCTTGAAGAAAGCTGCACATGATCAAGTGATCTCTGTGGCGTGAATTTCACTTCTACTGACATTAATTTGATTCTGGCGCCAAGCCAAGCGAATCTCCAGCATCCAAAAACAGTGATGTCATCAAGCTGGCTAAGCAGCCAATCACATTGAAGAATTCTCACAGACAGCAAATCAGGAAGTAAAATGCACTGATTTTCCTTCACGCAATTAATCATTTTACAGAGAGCGAAATAAAGACTGGGACATAGACATGGAATTAAGTTGGAAGCTGAAATATCATAAACAAACGTTGAAAAAAAAATATTAAAAACCCTTATAATGGAAAAACTTGACATTCCACAAATACAAAACTATTTTTCAGGGCCAGAACAGTTGTTCAGCAGTCAGTACGCCATTAAAAACCCAATTACACCTCTTTCAACGGGGCTTAACTTTTTCGGGGGGGGGGGGGGGGGGTTTTAACAGCGATATTCCAACGTAAAAGGAGAAGTTTCCATCAGTTCCGTGTGATTTGAATTGATTGCCGGCTCCAGGGAGTTCCACAGCACAGCCTGTGGAGGAGCAGGGAATAACTGACGGCAACTTCTGGATTTCCGCATTTATTTGCGCATATGCGGACTCGAGACGTTGCTGTCAGTTTTAGAGGAGTAAGGATGGCGAACGTCGACAGTTTTGTCGTCACTACGACCGCAAACTTCGGGCCACAGAATTTACAGCACTGATGCAGGCCATTCGGCCCATGCCAGTGCTTATGCTCCACACAAGCCTCCTCCCACTCTATGTGCTTCATCTCAGCCCATCAACAATCATTAATAGTGAAAAAGATTGAGAGATGGTGGCCAATAATGGTTCATTCTGTTGGAGATTGACAGGCTTTGGGTTGTTTAACTGGAATTAAACCAAACAATTTATAATTATATTTATGCATCAATAAAACCCTGATTTAGGTCAAATAAATAATTGAACTAAAATTAGATTTCAGCCTGCATGGTTATCTTAGAAAAAATAGACCAACATATTATAATCAATCATCAAAATATCACTCATCTATATTATTTAAAAAAAATTAAGTTTAGTTATTTGGGATATGCCAAAATGCCTAAATTTTCATCTTCCAGTAGGAGCTAGCCAAACGCACAATGGTCGTAGTTTTCCTTACCAAGTCGGGTTGGGCGCGTGGGAACCGCGTTGTTCTGATGATCCCGCTCCTCAGAGCAACTTTCAGTTAATGAAGCCCATTAAGACAGACATGCATGTTTCCCAGCCCTATTAAATGGTGCGGGTCTGATGACGTCATCGATGACTCATTTCCAACGGGGATATTTAAAGCAGCCTTGGCCACATCACATTTAAAGGTTCATCTCGGAGTGAGCAGGGAGGTTATTGCTGGATCTTCTTAGTGCTCACACTTCAAAACATGACTTCACAATAGCAGAGGGCTGCACCCAGGTTTTCCGATGACTCCCTACATATTCCTGTGGAGGGAGTCAAAGCACACAGGGAGATCCTCTTCCCTGTGGATGGGTGGAAGAGATCTCCCCAAGAGACAAACAGTCTGACTCCAAATAGCTAAGGAGGTGAACAGCAGGGATGTGGTGAGTCGGACCTGGGGGCAGTGCCGGAAGTGCTTCAATGATCTCATGAGATCAGGAAAGGTGAGTGCAAAGCCACACTCAACGTCATCCTGCTGTGCATGTCACCACATCCCCATCACTCTGTCTTCCCAAGCCTGCTCCTGCACATCATTCCTCACACCAACATACCTTGCACGTCCACCTATCCCTCTCTCTCTATGTACATACTCACATCCCCATCTGACTAACCACCCCTCACACTCTCCCTCATCCTAATGCAACCATACCAATTAACAACACATAAGGAGGCCATTTGGCATTGGCACTTTGGCATTGGCACCACACTCCCTCATAGTCAGATGTAACCCTCTACAGGTGTAGCCCACACATTCCTTACACTCAAGCTATCACTCTCACTCAAACTTATCTTCTTTCCCTCATTGCAGGAGAAACGAGCGCACAACAGGGAGAGGGAGAGAACCGGAGGTGGCCCTCCATCCTTCACCACTTTAACTCCAGCAGAGGAGGTCGCTCTGGAGGTGTCAAGAGATGCAGAGCAGCTGGCGGTGGGAGAACATAAGAGATAGGAGCAGGAGTAGGACATACGGCACTTCGAGTCTGCTCCGCCATTCAATAAGATCATGGCTGATCATCGACCTCAACTCCACTTTCCCGCCCGATCTCCATATCCCTTGATTCCCCTAGAGTCCAAAAATCTATCAATCTCAGCCTTGAATATACTCAAAGACTCAGCATCCACAGCCCTCTGGGGCAAAGAATTCCAAAGATTCACAACCCTCTTGAGTGAAGAAATTCCTCCTCATCTTGGTCTTAAATGGCTTACCCCTTATCCTGAGACAGGGGAAGAAAATCTCTTAGCATCTACCCTGTCAATCCCCTTCAGAATCTTGTACATTTCAATGAGATCAACTCTAATTCTCCAGAGAGTATTGGCCCATTCTACACAATCTCTCATCATAGGACAGCCCTCTCATCCCAGGAACCTTTGTTACACCGCTTCCAAGGCAAGTATATCCTTCCTTAGATAAGGAGACCAAAACTGTGCACAGTACTCCAGGTGTGGTCTCACCAAGGCCCTGTACAATTGTAGCAAGACTTCCTTACTCTTATACTCTAACCCCCTTGCAATAAAGGCCAACATGCCATTCGCCTTCCTTATTGCTTGTTGTACCTGCATGCTAGCTTTGTGTTTCTTGCACGAGGACACCCAAATCTCTCTGATCACCAACATTTAAAAGTTTCTCACCATTTTAAAAAATATTCTATTTTTCTATTCTTCCTTTGAGAAACTATTAAATGTTGGTGTTCAGAAAGATTTAAGTGTCCTCATACAGGAAACACAGAGAGTTAGCATGCAGGTACAGCAAGCAATTAGGAAGGCAAATGGCATGTTGGCCTTTATTGCAAGGGGGTTGGAGTATAAGAGTAAGGAAGTCTTGCTACAATTGTACAGGGCCTTGGTGAGACCACACCTGGAGTACTGTGCAAGGTTTTGGTCTCCTTATCTATGGAAGGATATACTTGCCTTAGAGGCGGTGCAACGAAGGTTCACTAGATTGATTCCTGCGATGAGAGGGTTGTCCTATGAGGAGAGATTGAGTAGATTGGGCCTATACTCTCTGGAGTTTAGAAGAATGAGAGGTGATCTCATTGAAACATATAAAATTCTGAGAGGGATTGACAGGGTAGATGCTGAGAGGTTGTTTCCCCTGGCTGGAGAGTCTAGCACTAGGGGGCATAGTCTCAGGATAAGGGGTCGGCCATTTAAGACTGAGTGAAGAAATTCCTCCTCATCTCAAAGGGTTGTGAATCTTTGGAATTCTCTACCCCACAGGGCTGTGGATGCTGAATCGTTGAGTATATTCAAGACTGACATAGATTTTTGGACTCCAGGGGAAATCAAAGGATATGGATATTGGGCAGGAAAGTGGAGTTGAGGTAAAAGATCAGCCATCATCTTATTGAATGGCAGAGCAGGCTCGAGGGGCCGTATTTTTTTTATTCGTTCATGGGATGTGGGCGTCGCTGGCAAAGCCAGCATTTATTGCCCATCCCTAGTTGCCCTGGAGAAGGTGGTGGTGAGCCACCTTCTTGAACCGCTGCAGTCCGTGTGGTGAAAGTACTCCCGCAGTGCTGTTAGATAGGGAGTCCCAGGATTTTGACCCAGCGACGATGAAGGAACAGCAATATACTTCCATGTCAGGATGGTTTGTGACTTGGAGGGGAACTTGGAATTGGTGGTGTTTCCATGCGCCTGCTGCCCTTGTCCTTCTAGGTGGTAAAAGTCGTGGGTATGGCCTACTCCTGCTATTAATTCTTATGTTCTTAGGGCCCCACTATAATACCTTGGCTACTGGAACAGCTAGTCCTGGTGCGCTGCCATCTCCTCTGACCTCGAAGGGAACACACACATGTCCTCTATTATTATAACTGTTTTCAGCTTTTCTTTTTCATGCTAAACACATCTTTTCCATTCAGTAACTCTTAACTCGCAATAAAGCCCAAGTGTAACCAAGAGTTAAGCATTGTTCCTACATCTGTGGAAGCTCTTGTAACACTTCTCTTGCCCTCTCAACAGGTTACACAAAGTCTCATCTGATAGCTGAACCCTCCTTCGCCTATAGCTTACAACATCGCTCGATTTCAAGATTCCTTGTCTCCATTTTATTGATGTTTTACTATGATCAGTGGTCTTCTGAACTGGTCTTGTTCCTTCTAAGCTCCAAAAAACAAGGATCCTCCTCCTTCCTACTGCATCCTGCTCTTGACTTACGATTTGCCAGAAGCCTAAAATGATAGAAAACCTTACCTTCTTTTTACAACCTTCAGATACCTCTTCCAAAAATTCAACCAGTGTGTTGGAACACCGCAGTGGGAGAATACGCACCTATTTTAAATTACAGTCTCATAATTACAACAAACGCAATCTGCAAAAATAAACCAAAACCTACTAGAAAAATGTCCAAATAATCAAGGCAGTATTTCTTCCATTCTGTTCTCCTGTCCTGTCCAGTATTTTGTCTCCTGTTTGCTCCATGGTTTTGCCTTTCAGACTCTTGCTTGCTTCTGTGGTCTCTGGAGCTGTGAGGGCAGATTTTCCAAATGAACGTTCCTGGCTTCGAGCCTCGCCCTCTGGGAGCACACATCAGGAGAGCACGCATGCACTGTGCAAGTACGCCTGAAATTTCCCAACGTGTGCTCCTGGTGGGTGAGTCGCCACGCCAAAGGCTGCACATTCAGAAAATCAGTACTGTTTTGTACACCCTGGCATGGACTGACTGTGTACAAGACAATTCCATACAGAAAGAAATTGTCACGGTAAGTCCCAAACACATTATTTTCTTTAAGGTTTCAAAGAAACCCTCAATATGATATAAGACGTGCTTATAAAGAACTACATCACAGGACCTGGGTTCAATTACTCACGTACATGCCCTGTGGGCTCTTGTGTATCTAACTTCACTCAGTGGATTATATTTAAGTATGGTTTTCTATCTTCCAGGTGAACAATACAGTTACAAGGAAGTAATGCTGAAAGTTTCCGCAATAGTGTTAAAAACGTCTGTGTGGTGCTGTGATGCATCTTTAGAACTACCAATAGATGGGGGAAAATCCACTGAACAGAAAATGCAAATATGTATGAGCATTTCTGAACAGATAAGGACTAATTTATTTCTGATTATTTGCTCTACCTCTGGTCTTTGCCTCCTTATGCTAATTGTTGCTGCTGCAATTAGTCTGATGGTAGATCCCCACTGGCAAAGTTCACGAGCAGGTTGCTGAACATTTAGCTGCTTGGGAATCCCGTTCACTCGCGATCCCTGCGACATACCTATGCAAACGGCTGGACATTATCAACATTGCCTGCAGGGCAACTCAGAAACCGTCCAGTTTCAGGGTTAAGGTAATGGTTTGAGAATAAAAGAAAATAGCATGTAAATGAAGAGAAATGGGCAGAAAAAGTATCTTTTTTAATGTTACTCAAATGTAATTATTAATTCCTGCTTCGCCCATACGCTTTAAATCTTCAAACATCTACCACAAAATCTATTAAAGTACTATGTTGAAGTGTCAGCCATGGCTCAGTGGGTAGCACTCTCGTCTCCGAGTCAGAAGGTTGTGGGTTCAAGTCCCACTCCAGAGACTCGAGTGCAAAATCCAGGCTAACGCTTCCAGTGCAGTACTGAGGGAGCGCTGCACTGTCGGAGGTGCCGTCTTTCAGACAAAATGTTAAACCGAGGCCCTGTCTGCCCTCTCAAGTGGACCTAAAAGATCCCACGGCACTATTTGATGAAGAGCAGGGGAGTTATCCCGATGTCCTGGCCAACACTTATCCCTCAACCAACATCACTAAAAAAATTTTTTATCTGGTCATTGTCACATTGCTGTTTGTGGGAGCTTGCTGTGCGCAAATTGGCTGCCGCGTTTCCCACATTACAACAGTGACTACACTTCAAAAGTACTTCATTGACTGAAAAGCGTTTTGGGACGCCCTGAGGTTGTGAAAGGTGCTATATAAATGCAGGTTCTTTCTTTCTTTAAAGAAAAGTTCTTTATGTAAATCCGTAAAACTATTTCAGCTTTCTCACTAAACTCCCAACCACTGAACTTTCCTTCCTGGCCCCTATGCTAGTAATCTGCAAGGTTCCGTGCAGACCGCTCACAAGCTTTTCCATTGGAAATACAGAGCATGCGCAGAAATATAAAGGGACCGAGCACTGAAATAAATAGGCCGCACACAACAAAGCACAGCTTCGAGGGAAGATTGCTCTTGAGCATCCCCGACATTAATTGCTCCACCACTGGTGGCCATGTCTTCAGCTGCCTGGGCCCTAAGCTCTGGAATTCACTGTGTAAACCTCTCCGCCTCTCTACCTCCTTTAGGATGCTCCTTAAAACCGTACCTCTTTGACCAAGCTTTTAGTCATCTGCCCATATATTTCCTTATGTGGCTCGGTGTTAAATTTTGTTTGATTATGTTCCTGTAAAGCGCCGTGAGATGTTTTACTATGTTAAAGGCGCTATATAAATGCAAGTTGTTGTTGTTATTATTAGGAGGAGGAAAATAAAGGTATCTCTCTCTCTCACACAAGCAGATGCCCCAAGGCATCAGTATGTTGGTAGTTTTAGAAGAACAATGCGGTTATGCCAAGTATTATCAGGGACAGCAATTTATAATCATTGTAGGTGTCCCTGGGATCTGTGAGCAATGGGAAGCAAACCCAGGATGAGGTCACAGGGTCTAACAGTACTTTGAGGAGTTCCCAGGATCTAGAAGCACTGGGAGGGTGTCCTGGGCGTTCAGAAGCACTCCACAGAGGTTTCTAGGAGCCATGGGGTAGGTCACAGGATCTGGAATCATTGGGAAAAGGGTGCTGGGATCTGGGAGTGCGATGGGGTGAGCAACGTCATGGTGTCTGAGTGCATTAGGGGATAGTCTTCAGATCAGGGAGAAAGGTCCATGTTTCGGTAGTATTGAGGATTGTCCCAGAGTCTGGTGTAAGAATCCTGAGAAATCTCCATTTCAGATTACCACTAGCTAACATGAACGAAATGAAATAAGCATTATTAGTTGTAGGTTTAAGTTTGTATTATGTAACTGTGAGTCAATGTACGCCAATTCTTGAATAATCATGCTTTTAAACTAGTGTAATATGCCTTGGGTAGACCTGGTTAGATTTTAAAATAGAAGAGGCCTGCTTGACTAAATGAAAAAAGCAGACTTCAATAAGCCTTGTTAGCAAAGCGACAGTCAGTCTGTGAGAAAAGCTGAGAGAATTAATGGAATTCCAGAGACTGAGATAAGAGGCAGGGACCGTAAGATTATGAATTACATGTTAGTTGGTTTTTAGAATACTTGCTTTACTATCTTATAACCATTAATATCTTATAATCATCAGTAATAGATCTAGAATCATGTGTAAAGATTAAATGTAGAAGTTTGTAATCATCAACTGCATGCAAGTATAACCTGAATTATGTATAACATGTAACCCTTTTTCTTATGCTTAAGTCTGTGAGTAAGCTGTAACCAGACAACCTGGGGTGAGAAAGAGATTGCCATGGTCGAACAGACTGCAGTTAGCCAGGGAACCAAGGTCAGCTGTTGTTACCGTTGTGCTGGAATGTCATAACATCCGCAGTGAATAAAAACAAAGGCCAACAGCAGGGGCCGTATCTCAACCTGTGGAGACATATTCCTTTTGTAATGCCATGACTACCCCAGATATGAGTCTTGATGGTCCCAGGATCTGGGCTCAGCTCTTGGGGTCCAGGAGTATTAGGGAGGGGTTATCTGGGAGAAGATCTGGCAGTATCAGTAGGTGGCCAAGACCAGGGCCCAGCATCCTTGCAGGGGTGTGGGCGAGGCGAATGGGCATGGACTGCCTTTGGCCCCTTTTGGGACCAGCAAATAACTTCCCCCCCCCCCCCCCCCCTCCATGTTCCCACCTGTCAGTTTTCTTTCCCACCCTGCTTGTGGCACATTTTAGGCCGTGAGGTGGCTTCCCCCACTTTCCCCATCGTTGGCCAGTTCCTGATTTTAATTTTCTACTTTAAAGCATCAAGTGCACTATGTGGGCTTGCCAACTTATACAGCCTTCAGTTAGCATAAACTTCCATAAACAAATAAAAGCTACCTCATAAAATGCTCAAAAGTCCATTGTTTATCCAGTTTCCTTGAAGCACCTTGGGTTAGGAACATAGGAACAGGGGCTGGCCATTCAGCTCCTCGAGTCTGTTCCGTCATTCAATTAGATCTTTATCTTAACTCCATTTACTCGCCTTGGTTCCGTAACCCTTAATACCCCTGCATAACAAAAATCTATCTATCTCAGTTTTGAAATTTTCAATTGACCCCCAGCCTCAACTGCTGTTTGGGGGAGAGAGTTCCATATTTCCACTACCCTTTGTGTGAAGAAGTGCTTCCTGACATCACCCCTGAACGGCCTATGTTGCTCTTGTTATTTCCAAGTTTTTCTCCAAAAATATACCTTTAAGTCCCAAAACCCTTGAACTGTTTTTCTCAGAAGAGTAACATTTCAACTGAATTTGGAGCCAAAGTGAAGAGAGGACTTGCGATGACAGATGTGGTCTGCACCCAATCGGCTTGAACACTTCAAATCAAATTCATCTTTTACCTACGTTTATGTCACTTGGAAAAAACAAACTGAAATCATCTCCAACTTTTCCACTGAGAAAATAAATCCTGTCTCGATTTTTAAACTAGCCTGGGAGATTTGCAATTGTAGGGTGGAGTACAACCTTAATTGTGATTCATAGCATATCCTTGGAGCTGTCAATACTGGGGAAATGTTAAGAGATTTATGATCAAAAAGAGCAAGATCGCAAATTATTTAAACTGATGGAATGGTGTTCATTTTTCATTGTAAGCAATTTAAAAAAAAATACATGAGATTATTCTAAATACCATAGACCACATTTGTCAATAAGGGGGACCGTATAATCTGCACTGCAGGACAAGGTTCTGAAACTTAAAATTTAATACAAGACTTTGAAAATATGTTTATTTGACTGACATAGTTGTACATGATACAGTGTCGGTGATAATGAGATTTTAAGCTTGATGGGAAGAATAGGCTTTCTTCGTGTATTATCTGATGGGCAGATAAGTGTGATTAGGACTATCTGCCTTGCATGAAGAGTAAAAGTCTATGATCTTGGTTTTGCTTTCAACAAAGGAAACCAGAGATGCTGCTAATCACAGGTGCCGGGCAACTATCTGAGGCAAAAATTGACATGGAGAAGGAACCAGATTAGCAGGAAGAAAGAAAGACTTGCATTTATAGTGTACCTTTCAAGACCTCAGGACGTCCCAAAGCGCTTTACAGCCAATGAAGTGCTTTTTGAAGTGGTGTCACTGTTATAATGTAGGAAACGTGGCAGCCAATTTGCGCATAGCAAGCTCCCACAAACAGCAATTAAATAATTATTTTAAATCTGAAATATGGCTTTCAGAATTTAGCCTCCAGTTTGTTTTGAAGTCTTTTGGAAAAAGGCAAAGATACTTTTCAAATCCTTACAGGACGAAGGGAGACAACAATAACAGCTTGCATTTATGTAGCACCTTTTAACGGCCCCAATTAAAAAATTGGTTCAGAATCTGTACTTTGGTTCACAAGAGTGTCTAAGAGGCCAATTGAAATATGTTAACTTAGAAAGCGTAAAGCATTTCTGCATCATGTATACTGTGCAGCAGATGTAGAAAGCACTTGAACCTAGGGTAGGTGAAGTTAAGATACAGATCAGCCATGATCTAATTGAATGGCTGAATGGCCTACTCCTGTTCCTATTTCCTATCACTTAAAAATTTGACAGCAGAATTGGCTTGCATTTAAATTGTTCCTCAGAGAGCCAAATACCTGTATCTTATGTTGCGGAAAAATGTTTTCAATCAGTTACGTTCAGGAACCAGTAATAACAAAAAAAACTTGCATTTATATAGCGCTGTTAGTGTAGTAAAATGCCCCAAAGCGCTTCACAGGAGCATTATCAAACAAAATTTGATCACTTGTTATGAACTTAATGGCCAGGATTTTCATTGGGCCGTGGAGTCGGGAGTGGAGGCGTGTGGGGGGTTAAAATCCCGAAATCAGGGGTCCCGACCCCATCCCGCCTCCATGCCAGTTTCAAAGGAGGTGGTACCCGCCCCGCACTGGGACCCGCCTACCCGAGGCGGGAAGGGATTAGTGCCAATTAACTGCCTGTTAACAGGCAGTTTTTAGCCTAATCCCTATTTTTAATGCTGAAGTGTGGGATTCCCAACGGCTCCAAACCACGGCAAGTTTGCGAGGCGGGCCGTCGGGTTGAAGGACTTGGAGGGGTCGAGATGTCGGTGTTCAGGTGAGTGATGTGTGTATGAGTGCAAAGGTAAGTGTCTTTGTTGTGTCCAAAGTGTTTAAAGAAGTTTAAATTACCTTTTCTTACCTTTTCAGCCTTCCTTCCTTTAGGTCTCGGGAGACCCTCATCTCACTGGCAGAAAGCAGAATGGCTGCGAACAGTCAAAAGTGACAGCCTTCAGCTTTCTGTGCAGGAGAGATTTCTAACTGAGTCTGTGGAGAAGGACTCAGGTTAGAAGTAAGACTGTCAGTGTTTGACAGCTTCAAACAGCTGTGAAACGCTGATGTTTCATCTGTCAAAACCTGTTAACAGATGAAATTTCAGTCTGTGACGTCACCTGTTGCCAGGTGGCCCTTAATTGGCCTGTTGAGCCCGCTGGGCGGGCTCAACAAGGTCAATCAAGTTAAAATCACGTGGATTGGCCACATCTCGATGGAGGCGGGACTACAACCCCGAAAGTTGTAGTCCCGCCTCCTACCCGACTTCTGAATGAAAATCCAGCCCAATGTTTGGGACTACACCATGCTGATAGGAATCCTCCACTGCAAATTGTAATGCATCAGCTTTAGACACAATGTCATCATTTGACCAAGCATCATGCTCATTAAAAAACAGTTGTACATAACCCAGCATCTGATTTCATTAACGTTATGCCGAGAATGAAGTTTTTAAAAAGGTAGGAAAATGAATTTTAATGCTAAATGCTCTCCGTGCATTCTCATTGGTTCAGCAAATGCTACAGAGAATGCAGACAATGCACAATGGTATCAGCTCCAGAGGAACTTCAGCCTGCCCTGAAGTAGGTGAAGGAAAATGTGTCAAATTTTGTCTGATAACGCTCCTGTGAAGCGCCCTGGGACGTTTTACTATGTTAAAGGCACTATATAAATGCAAGTTGTTGTTGTTCCAGTAGTGGAAATTGGGGGGGGCCGGAAATATGCAATCAGAAAACGGAAGGTATTTTATATGTAACAATTGAAAAGCTCCATTTCATTCCGAGGGTATAAGCATTAAGGCAATAGAAGGCTGTGCTGGGGAATTCCATGAGATCTTAAAATTTAGTTTTGCAGTCCAATTACTTATGCACACTGTTTGCTGACACCAATCATGGAAATATATATTTATGGGAATTCTAAGTTTTATTTTATTATAAATGATTTTAATTGCACATATTTTAAACCTTTCTTGGCCCCTCAACTCATATATATCATCACTGATTGGATCTGCACAGTTCCTGACAATAAAAAGATAATAATATTGGAATATTTAGTGGTTACTTGATTAACACTATATGACTTTGGAACATTTTTCCTGTATGACGATACCTCATGCTGTGTGAATAGAACATCAATAGTGGTGCTGATGCAATTCTTATCACAACGGTGAGATATATTAAAACCGCGGCATGGTCGGAGAAGGTGAAATTTAATTCTGTAGATCTGCCAGTGTCTTTTAGCCCATGTCCTTACAGCCTTAAAAAAAAGGAGCCAAGGGCTTGATTTTTTATGTGTGTGTGCATCTTTTGCTACTGTATGCAAACCATGACATTAGTTACTGGCTTTGCCCTTTTGACAGCTGTACAGTGATAGAGATAAATGAAAAGGCCGCAGTGTTCTCGTCATTGTCCCATGTATACCGTGCAGTTATAGCCAGCGGTTCAGGCTTCAAGGCAGCAGACTGCATACCTGAGAAGAAAAAAAAACCCCACACGCAAAACCCTCAAGATTCATTTTAGTTAACAGAAATCCTTTTGAATCTTAATGTCCAATCGGGTCGGTTTACTAATTATATGCTTTTTTTTTTTCTTTGTTGAAGGAACAGTTCTCTATACAGTATTGCTCACAATTCCAGCTATCACCTGCTTATGCTCCTTCTGCAGATCAATAGCGCCTAGTTAAGTGGATGAAAAGGCTAAATGTGACTCTCGTTTGCAATGCCAGGGGTTATTCAGCTTTTAAGTGGTACTCTTGTGCTTCATTTCAGCATGCTAAAATCAACTCCCAGGTGGTCTGGATTTTGTAACCTTTTTTATTATTAAGGATCTGTCATTTTTTTTAAACTTTCATAGCTTCAATACTGCATAGGTTACAGTAAAACTGCTTGCATAACCATGATGCAGAAAATCTACATTATGCTCCAAAGCTTCTGGCTATACATCTCCGATGGCAAAACCTACATTGGTTTTAATACAAGCAAAATCAATAAATATTAACCTTTTCTGACACTTCCTACACCGATACTTTATCAGCTACTGTCAACTTATACAATAAAAAGCCAGTGATACATTGCATTTTTTAAGCTAAGAATCAATGATAGATTAGAACATCGATGTAGATTAGCAAAGATTCAATATTAATTACTTTTTTTTAAAAAAAGACAATGCATGGCACGCAAGAAGAATTTCAGCTCTATGATAAAACTGTTCCAGTGTTGTGGCATTAATCAAGTCTCCCATTTTACGTTAATATTTCAGGATTACAATTAAAGTTACAAAAAGACACACATATATGGGGGGAAATGTTACAATCTACATATAGTCTGGAATTACGCCATTGTCTTTTAAGTAAGTTAATGCATAACTACATCAGTTTCTACATTACAATAGCAACTGCACTTCAAAAGTAAATTTAATTGGCTGTAAAGCGCTTTGGGACGTCCTGAGGTCGTGAAAGGCGCTATATAAATGCAAGTCTTTCTTTAACTGCAAGGTAGCAATATGTTCAGAGCCAAGATGACCTCGCAAACCAAAGCATATTTAGCAATGTGAAATATCTAATTGAATACAACATACACAGAACGTACTGATCCTTCTAGTTAACATCCAATGTCCAGTTCGTGCAGTTCTTAGTGATTTGCAAACACAGGGGTACAACCTATGCACCACTATAGTGTAGAGATTTTGCTGATCAATACACCGGAACTTGGTAAATTTTTGTGAAATGTGGTAGCAGAGTTGAAGAGTCAGTTCTAGGATGACAGGCACCTGCAATTGTATCACATGGCGCATAGTGCAATGATTTATGTACCACACAACTCAACAAATTTTTACAACCCAGCAAATAACGTCTTATATATTAACAATTAATCTCTGAAAATTACTGGACTACTTTCACCACATTTTCAATATGACGAGATTCAGTAGCATACTTCACTAGAAAAGGTCAGTCCTCAAATAGTTTTAGGTTATGAAGATCTCATTTCCCATATCAATTCAGAGCAATCCTTGTGATGTTAACCTGTTAGGCATAACCTCTCAGTTCTTTGTAAGATCTATCAGGAAAGACTGAACAGGCTGGGGCTCTTTTCTCTAGAAAAGAGAAGGCTGAAGGGGTGACCTAATCGAGGTCTTTGAGACTATGAAAGAGTTTGATAGGGTAGATTTGAGAAGATGTTTCCACCCGTGGGGGAAGACCAGAACTAGGGACCATGAATATAAGATAGTCACTAATTAACCCAATAGGGAATTCAGTAGAAACTTCTTTACCCAGAGAATGGTTAAAATGTGGAACTCATACCACAAGGAGTAGTCGAGGAAAATCGCATGGATGCATTTAAGGGGAAGCTAAATAAGTACATGAGGGAGAACGTAATAGAAGGTTATGCTGATAGAGTTAGATAAAGAGGAGGAGACTCTTGTGCTAAATGGCAGTTGGGCCAAATGGCCTGTTTTTGTGCTGTACATTGTGAGTAAATCTTGTGCTCCAGAGCTAGCTGCGCCTCTAGCCAAGCTGTTCCAGCACAGCTATAACACTGGCATCCATCCGACAATGTGGAAAACTGCCCAGGTATGTCCTGTCCACAAAAAGCAGGACAAATCCAATCCGGCCAATTACCACCCCATCAGTCTACTCTCAATCATCAGCAAAGTGATGGAAGGTTTCATCAACAGTACTATCAAGCAGCACTTACTCACCAATAACCTGCTCACTGTTCCTCAGTTTGGGTTCCGCCAGGACCACACGGCTCCAGATCTCATTACAGCCTTGGTTCAAATGGACAAAAGAGCTGAATTCCAGAGTGAGGTGAGTGTGACTGCCCTTGACATCAAGACAGCATTTGACCGAGTGTGGCATCAAGGAGCCCGAGTAAAACTGAAGTCAATGGGAATCGGGGGGCAAATTCTCCACTGGCTGGAGTCATACCTAGCACAAAAGAAGATGGTTGTGGTGGTTGGAGGTCAATCATCACAGCCCCAGGACATCGCTGCAGGAGTTCCTCAGGGCAGTGTCCTAGGCCCAGCCATCTTCAGCTGCTTCATTAATGACCTTCCCTCCATCATAAGGTCAGAAGTGGGGATGTTTGCTGATGACTGCACAGTGTTCAGTGCTATTCGCAACTCCTCAGATAATGAAGCAGTCCATGCCAGCATGCAACAAGACCTGAACGACATTCCGGCTTGGGCTGATAAGTGGCAAGTAACATTCACATCTACGGGTACGAGTGATCATCGTATCATAAGATATAGATTAGCAATGGAGAGGAGCAAGGAACAATCTAGAGTGGAACTTCTAAACTGGAATAGGGCTAACTTCAATGGGATGCGAAAGGATCTAACCAGGGTAAAATGGAACCAAAGACTGACAGGAAAAATTAACAGAACAATGGGTGATCTTTAAGAAGGAGATGTTCCAAGTACAGACTAGGTACATTCCAACAACAGGGAAGGGTAAGGGAACCAAAGCAAGGGCTCCTTGGATGATGAGGGAGAGAGAGAAGATGATGAAACAAAAAAAGAGGGTGTATGATGCATGTCAGGTGAATTCTTCAAAGGAGAACCAGACCAAATACAATAAGTTGAAAGGGGAAGTGAGGATGAAAATAAGATTGGCAAAAAGAGAATATAAGAGTGGAATGGCGGTTAACATAAAAGGGAACCCAAAAATCTTGTACCGGCATGTAAACAATAAGCGGGTAGTAAGAGGCAGGGTGGGGCCTATTAGGGACAAAGAAGGTGATATATGCTTAGAGGCGCAGGGCAAGGCTAGAATACTCAATGAGTACTTTGTATCGGTGTTTACTAAGGAGGTGGATGCTGACAAAATATCGGTAGAAGTGGAAAAGGTAGAAGCAATGGAAGGGGTGAAAATTGATAGACAGGATGTACTAGAAAGACTGGGTATGCTTAGAGTGGATAAGTCGCCTGGTCCAGATGGCTTGCATCCCAGGTTGCTAGGGGAATTGGGGAAGGAGATAGCAGAAGAGCTTGCCATAATTTTCCAATCTTCCCTAGATGCGGGGGAAGTGCCTGAGGATTGGAAAGTGGCAAATGTGACATCATTATTCAAGAAAGGGTGTAAGGACAATCCTAGTCACTACAGGCTGGTCAGTTTAACATCAGTGGTGGGTAAAGTTTTAGAAACAATAATCAAGGCAAAAATTAACGGGCACTTGGAGAGGTTTAAGCTATTTAAGGAGAGCCAACACGGATTTGTAAAAGGCAGATCATGTTTTACTAATCTAATTGAGTTTTTTGATGAAGTAACAGGGAGGAATGATGAAGGGAATGCAATGGATGTTGTCTACATGGATTTTCAGGAGGCGTTTGACAAAGTACCAGATAGAAGGCTGGTTAACAAAATTGAGGCTCATGGAATAGGTGGGTCAGTGGCAGCTTGGATAAGGAATTGGCTTAAGGACAAAAAACAGTGAGTTGTGGTAAATGGCTGTTTTTCAGACTGGAGGATGGTAGACAGTGGTGTTCCCCAAGGGTCAGTGCTGGGGCCATATATATATATATAAATAACCTGGATATTGGAATACAGAGTAGAATTTCTAAATTTGCCGATGACACCAAACTTGGGCTTGTGGCAAACAGTGAGGATGATACCAATCGACTGCAATAGGACATAGAAAGGCTAGCAGAATGGGCAGACAAGTGGCAGATGGAATTTAATACAGAGAAGTGTGAGATGATGCATTTTGGCAGAAGGAACAGGGAGAGGCAATATACACTTAACAGAACAGTTTTAAAGAGTGTCCAGGGACAGAGGGACCTGGGAGTTAATGGGCAGGATTTTCATTGGGCCGTGGAGGCGGGATTGGAGGCGTGTGGGGAGTTAAAATCCCGAAATCGGGGGGCACAAACCCATCCCGCACCCAACCCGCCTCCATGCCAGTTTCAAAGGAGGCGGGTACCCGATCCGCACTGGGACCCGCCTCCCCGAGGCGGGAAGGGGATTAGTGCCAATTAACTGCCTGTTAACAGGTAGTTAACAGGCAGTTTTTAGCCGAATCCTTATTTTTAATGTTGAAGTGTGGGATTCCCGATGGCTCCAAAACACACCAAGTTAGAGGAGGCGGACCGTTGGGATGAAGGGCTTGGAGGGGTCGAGATGTCCGGTGAGTGATGGGTGCATGAGTGCAAAGGTAAGTGTGTTTGGTGTGTGTAAAGTGTTTAAATAAGTTTTACATACCTTTCCTTACTTTTACAGCCTTCCTTCCTTCAGGTCTCGGGAGTCCCTCATCTCACCGGCACAGAAAGCAGAATGGCTGTGAGCTGTCAAAAATTGCAGCATTCAGCTTTCTGTTCCGGGAAGATCTCTAAATCATCCCGAGAGGAAGGAATTAAGCTGGAGTACAGATTGTCAATGTGAAACGCTGATATTTCATCTGTCAAAAGGTCTTGACAGATGAAATATCAATCTGTGACATCACCTGTTGCCGGGTGGCCCTTAATTGGTCTGCTAAGCCCGCTGGGCGGGCTCAACAAGGTCAATCAAGTCAAAATCGCGTGGCTGGCTAGAACTCGATGGAGGCGGGACGACAACCCCGAAAGTTGTAGTCCCGCCTCCTACCCGACTCCTCAATGAAAATCCAGCCCAATGTGTATAGTTCCCTGAAGGTGGCCGGACATATTGAGAAAGTGGTTAACAAAGCATATGGGATCTTGGGCTTCATAAATAGAGGTATTGAGTACAAAAGTAGAGAAGTTATGCTGAACCTTTATAAAGCGCTGGTTAGGCCACAACTGGAGTATTGCGTCCAGTTCTGGTCACCACACTTTAGGAAGGATGTGAAGGCCCTTGAGAGGGTGCAGAGGAGATTTACCAGAATGGTTCCGGGGATGGGGGATCTTAGCTACAAGGACAGGTTGGAGGAGCTGGATTTGTTTCCATTAGAGCAAAGGAGGTTGAGGGGTGATTTGATAGAGGTGTACAAGATTATGACTGGTTTGGATAGGCTAGACGGGGAACGGCTGTTCCCACTAGTTGATGGTACAAGGACTAGGGGGACACAGGTTTAAGGCTTTGAGCAAGAGATATAGGGGGGATGTGAGGAAAAACTTTTTTGGGCAGCAAGTGGTGAGGACCTGGAACTTGCTGCCGACAGAAGTGGTGGAAGTGGAGACACTCAATGTTTTCAAGGGGAGACTGGATAGGCACTTGAGGGAAATAAACTTGCAGGACCACGGGGATACAGTGGGGGGATGGGACGGACTGGATTGCTCTACAGAGAGCCGGCACGGACTCGATGGGTCGAATGGCCTCCTTCTGTGCCGTATGACTCTATGACTCGTGCCAGGCAATGACCATCTCCAACAAGCGAGCATCTAACCACTGCCCCTTGTTATTCAACGGTATTAGCATCCCCAAATCCCCCACCATCAACATCCTGGGGGGTCACCATTAACCAGAAACTTAACTGGACCAGGGACATAAATACTGTGGCAACAAGAGCAGGTCAGAGGCTGGGTATTCTGGGTGTCTCACCTCCAGACTCCCCAAAGCCTTTCCAACACCTACAAGGCACAAGTCAGGAGTGTGATGGAATACTCTCCACTTGCCTGGATGAGTGCAGCTCCAACAACACTCAAGAAGCTCGACACCATCCAGGACAAAGCAGCCCGCTTGATTGGCACCCCATCCACCACCTTAAACATTCACTCCCTCCACCACCAGCGTACCGTGGCTGCAGTGTGTACCAGCTACAAGATGCACTGCAGCAACTCGCCAAAGTTTCTTTGGCAGCACCTCCCAAACCCGCGACCTCTTCCACCTAGAAGGACAAGGACAGCAGGCACATGGGAACTCCATCACCTCCAAGTTCCCCTCCAAGCCACACACCATCCTGACTTGGAAATATGTCGCCATTTCTTCATTGTCGCGGGGTCAAAATCCTGGAACTCCCTCCCTAACAGGCACGGTGGGAGCACCTTCACCACACGGACTGCAGCGGTTCAAGGCGGGGGCTCAACGCCACCTTCTCTAGGGCAACTAGGGATGGGCAATAAATGCTGGCCTTGCCGGAGATGCCCACATGTCAGGAACAAATAATTAAAAAATCACAGAACCCAGAACCTGTCAAATATTCCTTCTAATGTTCTGTTGTTTCATTGATAACTTTTGGTGCTGAGTTCTGGTGTTAATGATAGACTTTATAGACACCCCAGTTATCAATATTGATATGCAAATACCGTACTTTCAGCACCACCACCGTATATTTCAAATTTATTTCAATTATGTAAGTAGGATAAAGAGATTTGTATTGTCACGATCCCTTCAGATGAAATGCAGCATTCTTTTGATTTTAAATTTCATACGTGCAGCAGTCTCGCCATCAATACCATAAAGAATATGGGATATAAAACTGATTGCAAGCCGACCCTGTATTACACATATTACGATTTAGTGGATTTAAGCAGTATCCTTGCAATACCACCAAAAGCTTTATGTATTTTTCACTGTGGACAAAAAGATAGGCAGATGGTGCAACAAAAGTGCTTCTTTCTGCTCCCCAAGAGTTCAAAGCTTTTTTCCAGGTGCATATTTTATTTAAGACACATGCTGTAAACTGGGTAATTTTTCTTGACAGATATACGCAACAAGCTGTCAATCAAACTGACGGTTGAGTAGAAAACTAGATCTTCAACTGTGAAGAAACAAACCTGTTTGAACCAACAGCACAGCGAGAAACCAATAAAGCTTCGGGTTTAAAGGAAAATGCTTTTGGTTGAACATTCGCTAAAAATGAGAGGACAATATGGAGAGTGGGAAAAGATAACACCACAGTTTAAGAAACAGGAATAGGTTATACGGTCCATCAAGCCTGCTACATCTTGACATTCAATGGCCTTACCATCACCGAATTCCCCACCATGAACATCCTGGGGGTCACCTTAACCCCCTAAAGTTAACTGGACCAGCCACAGAAATACTGTGGCTACAAGAGCAGGTCAGAGGCTAGGTATTCTGCAGCAAGTGACTCATCTCCTGACTCCCCAAAGCCGTTCCACCATCTCCAAGGCACAAGTCAGGAGTGTGATGGAATACTCTCCACTCGCCTGGATGAGTGCAGCTCCAACAACACTCAAGAAGCTCGACACCATCCAGGACAAAGCAGCCCGCTTGATTGGCACCCCATCCACCACCATAAACATTCACTCCCTCCACCACTGACGTACCGCAGCTGCAGTGTGTACCATCTGCAAGATGCACTGCAGCAATTCGCCAAGGCTTCTTCGACAGCACCTCTCAAACCCGCAGCCACTGCCGCCTAGAAGGACAAGGGCAGCAGGCACATGGGAACATTACCACCTGCAAGTTCCCCTCCCAGTGACACACCATACTGACTTGGAAATATATCGCCGATCCTTCATCGTCAATGGGTCAAACTCCTGGAACTCCCTCCCTAACAGCACTGTGGGAGTCCTTCTTCTTCTTCTTAGGCAGTCCCTCGGAACTGAGGATGACTTGCTTCCACATTAAAAATGAGTTCTCAGGTGACTGATGAATCCAATGCGGGACCTACAGTCTCTGTCACAGGTGGGGCAGACGGTGGTTGAAGGGGCAGGTGGGTGGGGTGCTTGGGTTGACGTGCGCTCCTTGCACTGCCTGCGCTTGGCTTCCGCTTGTTCCCGGCGAAGAGTCTCAAGGTGTTCGGCGCCTTCCCAGATGCTTCTCCTCCACTTTGTGCGGTCTTGGGCCAGGGATTCCCAGGTGTCGGTGGGGATGTTACACTTTTTCAAGGAGGCTTTGAGGGTGTCCTTGAAGCGTTTCCTCTGCCCACCCGGGGCTCTCTTGCCATGCTGGAGCTCCGAGTAGAGCGCTTGTTTTGGGAGTCTCGTATCGGGCATGCGGACAATGTGACCCGTCCATCGGAGCTGATTGAGCGTGGTCAGAGCTTCGATGCTGGGGATGTTGGCCTGAGCAAGAACACTGACGTTGGTGTGCCTATCCTGCCAATGGATTTGCAGGATCTTGCGGAGGCAGCATTGGTGGTACCTCTCCAGTGCTTTGAGGTGCCTGCTGTACATGGTCCATGTCTCTGAGGCATACAGCAGGGCAGGTATCACTGCTGCCCTGTAGACCATGAGCTTAGTGCTGGGTTTGAGGTCCTGGTCTTCAAACACTCTCTTCCTCAGGCGACCAAAGGCTGCACTGGCACACTGAAGGCGGTGTTGGACTTCGTCGTCGACGTCTGCCCTTGTTGACAGTAGGCTCCCGAGGTATGGAAAGTGGTCCACGTTGTCCAAGGCCTTGTCGTGGATTTTGATAATCGGGGGGCAGCACTGTGTGGCGGGGGCAGGTTGGCAGAGGACCTTTGTCTTACGGATGTTTAGTGTAAGGCCCATGCTCTCATATGCTTCGGTGAAGGTGTTTACGATGGTTTGGAGTTCGACCTCCGAGTGAGCGCAGACGCAAGCATCGTCTGCATACTGTAATTCGACGACAGAGGATGGGACGACCTTGGATCTGGACTGGAGGCGACGGAGGTTGAACAGTTTCCCGTTTGTTCTGTAAATTAGCTCCACTCCAGTGGGGAGCTTACTGAGGGCGAGATGGAGCATTGCAGCAAGGAAGATTGAGAAGAGCGTTGGTGCGATGACACAGCCTTGCTTGACCCCGGTTCGTATGTGAATTGGGTCTGTGGTGGAACCATTGGTCAGGATCATGGCTTGCATGTCGTCGTGAAGCAGGCAGAGGATAGTGACAAACTTTTGAGGGCAGCCGAATTTGAGGAGGACACTCCATAATCCCTCACGGTTGACAGTGTTGAAGGCCTTTGTGAGATCGAAGAAGGCCATGTACAGTGATTGGTGCTGTTCCCTGCATTTCTCTTGTAATTACAAGAGGGAGTACCTTCACCACACGGGCTGCATCGGTTCAAGAAGGAGGCTCACCACCACCTTCTCAAGGACAGTTAGGGATGGGCAATAAATGCTGGCCTTGCCTGTGATGCCCACATTCCATGAATGAATTTTTAAAAAATCAACTCTGCATCCCCGCCCTATCCCCATACCCCTAGGTTCCCTTAGTGCCCAAAAATCTATCGATCTGTCTTGAATATACAGGAAACTTCGTGCTATCCGGCACCCACGGGACCGAGCTGCTGCCGTTGCCTCAAAACTGCCATACTCTCCAGAGTTAATGTTGAAAGATACGGAGATTCTTATCTCTGGATTTGACAACAAACACTGTTGCTTAGCAACAGCTTCTAAACACTCGGGTGTGGCCCTAAAGCTCTGTAGCTGAAGCTGTTGCTATAGCTACAGACCTTGCACAGCTTGACTGTTCAAACAAAGCAAAAAAAACAAACAAAAAGAATAAAAAACGGCTGCTGATTTTTGCCGGTGGCTCCAGATTGCCAGATAGCTCACCTCCGGATAGCACAAAGTTTCCTGTACTCATCGACTGAGCATCCACAGCCCACTAGGGTAGAGAATTACAAAGATTCACATCTCTCTGAGTGAAGAGGTTTCTCCTCATCTCAGTCCTAAATGGCTGACCCCTTATCCTGAGACTATGACTCCTAGTTCTAGACTCTCCAGCCAGGGGAAACAGTCTCGCATGCATCTACCCTGTCAAGCCCTCTAAGAATTTTATAAGTTTCAATGAGATCACCTCTCATTCTTCTAAACTCCAGAGAGTATCGGCCCATTCTACACAATCTCTCATCATAGGACAGCCCTCTCATCCCAGGAATCAATCTAGTGAACCTTCGTTGCGCCCCCTCTAAGGAAAGTATATCCTTCCTTAGGTAAGGAGACCAAAACTGTGCACAGTACTCCAGGTGTGGTCTCACTAAAGCCCTGTATAATTGCAGCAAGACTTCTTTACTCTTATACTCCAACTGCCTTGCAATAAAGGCCAACATACCATTTGCCTTCCTAATTGCTTGCTGTACCTGCATGTTAACTTTCTGTGATACGAGGACATCTAAATCTCTCTAAACATCAACATTTAATAGTTTCTCACCATTTAAAAAATATTCTGCTTTTCTATTCTCCCTACCAAAATGAATAACCTCACATTATACTCCATCTTCCACCTTATTGCCCACACACAGACAGACAGACAGAAAGAAAGACAGACTTCCATTTCTACAGCGCCTTTCTCGAACACCGGACTTCCCAAAGCGCTTTACAGCCAATGAAGTACATATTTTTTTAAGTGTAGTCACTGTTGTAATGCAGGAAACACGGCAGCCAATTTGCGCACAGCAAGCTCCCACAAACAGCAATATGATCATGACCAGATAAACTGCTTTAGTGATGTTGATTGAGGGATAAATATTAGCCAGGACACTGGGGATAACTCCCCTGCTCTTATTCAAAATAGTACCATGGGATCTTTTACGTCCACCTGAGAGCAGATGAGGCCTCGGTTTGACATCTCATCCGAAAGCTAATATATGACACCCAATCCCATGAGCCCTAATCTTGTGTAACAACCTCCTGTGTGGCACCTCATTGAATGCCTCCTGAAAATCCAAATATACTACATCCACTGGTTCCCCCTTATCTGGCCTGATAGTTTCACCCTCAAAAATCTCTTAAAGATTTGTCCAACATGATTTCCCTTTCATAAAACCGTGTTGACTCTGCCTAATTATGTTGCGATTTTCCAAGTGCCCTGTTACCATGTCCTTCATAATAGATTCTAGCATTTTCACTACTACTGATGTCTGGTTAACTGGCCTATAGTTCCCTGTTTTCTCAATCCTTTCTTGAACAGCAGGGTTACATTTGCTACCTTCCAATCCACAGTGACAGTTCTAGAACCTAGGGTATTCTGGAAGATCAAAACCAATGCATCCACTATTTCTGCAGCCACCTCTTTTAAACCCCTAGGATGTAGGCCATCAGGTCCACGGGATGTGTTGGCTTTTAGTCCCATTATTTTTTCCAGTACTTTTTCTTTACTAATATTAATTACTTTAAGTTCCTCACTCTCATTAGCTCCTTGGTTCCCCACTATTTTTGGTATGTTCTTTGTGTCCTCTACTGTGAGGACAGACACAAAATATTTGTTTAACATCTTTGCCATTTCCTTATTCTCATTATAATTTCTCCTATCTGTCTTAGGGGACCCACATTTAGTTTCACTAATCTTTTCCTTTTTACATACTTGTGAAAGCTCTTACAACCTGTTTTTATATTTCTTGCTAGTTTACTCTCATATTCTATTTTCTCCCTCTTTATTTCTTGGGTCACCATTTGCTGGTTTTTAAAAGCTCTCAATCTTCAGGCTTACTACTCTTTTTGGCAACATTGTAAGCTTCTTCTTTTAATCTAATGCCATCCTTAACTTCTCTAGTTACCACTTTTCCAGTGGAGTTTTTATTCCTCAAGGGAATGTATATTCGCTGAGAATTATGAATTATTTATTTAAATGTTTGCCTTTGCTTATCTACCATCATATCTTTTAATCTAATTTCCCAATGTACCTCAGCCAACTCGCTCCCCCATACCTCCGTAATTGGCTTTGTTTAAATTTAAAACTCTAGTTTCGGACTAAACCACATCATCTCAAACTTAATATGAAATTCTATCATATTATGATCACTCTTCCTCAGAGGATTCTTTACTATAAGATTAACCCCGTCTCATTACAGAATACTAGATCTAAAATAACCTGTTCCCTCGTTGGTTCCTCGACATATTCCTCCAGAAAATTGTCTTGAATGCATACCATGAACTTGTCCTGCAAGCTACTTTTTGTCTTGTTTCTTGTCTTTGTTGTGATTAATGTATTATTTTCTGCCTTTCTTTATTCCCGACTTTTTGCAAATTTGATCCACCCTTCACCTGAAGGGCAAGGACTATGGCTGGGATACAGTTCTCCGGGCATTGGTGGACCTATCTTTATTCTTCATTTGCCAGTGTAGACAGTGGCAGGGGGCATTTTCAAGCAGTTCACCATTGGGGAGGGATATCACAAGAAGTCCAAACCTGCCCCTACCTAATGTCCATAGAAATAAATGTTCCACCACAGGTCACTGGCTAGCAATCAGGAGTGAAAACCTTTGCCGATTTTTTGCACTCCTAACCCAGCTTTATTGTACCTCTACCCCAACTGAGATAAGCTAACTCAGCAGTGACCACCATGTTTTTGTTAGACTCTCCCTCGTCATGCACCTTCCTCTACTGTGAGAAATAGCGAGAGACCTGTTCTGCTGATCTCTGCCAATTCCACTGTAACCACCTGCTAGGTTGTGCACAAGATTGGCTTAGGGTGAGGAGCAACCAACACCTCCAAAACAGATGATTTGGTCATTATCTCATTGCTGTTTGTGGGACCTTGCTGTGCACAAATTGGCTGCCGTGTTTCCCTGCATTACAACAGTGACTACACTTCAAAAAGTGGTTAATTGAC
This sequence comes from Somniosus microcephalus, assembly GCF_052327205.1. Taxonomy (NCBI): domain Eukaryota; kingdom Metazoa; phylum Chordata; class Chondrichthyes; order Squaliformes; family Somniosidae; genus Somniosus; species Somniosus microcephalus. The sequence continues at coordinate 259,941,171 of NC_140993.1, forward strand.
TGTAAAGTGCTATGGGACGCCCTGAGGCTGTGAAAGGTGCTTTATAAATGCAAGTTCTTTTTTTCTTGCACTGTAATTTGCCTTCATTGTGGAGCAGTGCTTGGCTGCCAGCCCACACTTCGCCACAGTGACACAGTTGATGCTCATTGTCTGGGAAATCCCATGTAAGGACCCGCATTCTACCATTCGATGAAGCAGCAAGTTGGCACTACAGTGCATTACGACGCCCTGATTGTTTTATCGATACAATGAGACCTCGATGTTGTGAGACACTGAGGGAGCCCCCACCCCTCAGATGATGGACATTGGCAGATAATAGAGTCCCCAAATGTTGGTCTTGTACGTATGGTACAGTAATACTGTAGGAGCGTGAATGAAGACAAAGACAATACAAATAACAAGCTTAATTTATTATTTCCTGGGCTATGAAGTTGATTTAATTCAGCTGGGAAGCTGTGCAAGGTTTTGTCCTGAAAATTACAGAGGATAATAGAGAGAGAGAGAATATTTGGAGCTTGAAACACCAACATTTAAGGGGAAGCTGGATAAACACATGGGAGAAAGGAATAGAAGGAGATGCTGATAAGGTGAGATGAAGAGAGATGGGAGGAGGCTCGTGTGGAGCATAAACACCGCATGGACCAGTTGGGCCGAATGGCCTGTTTCTGTGCTGTACAATCTATGTAATTCTATGTAACTTATTCTCCTATTAGTCTTCTTTTTGCAAAACACTATTTCTTAATGCTCTTAAATATTCATTTACCTGTTCTGTAAAACTATAAGCCCTTTTTTAAAATTCTTATTTTCATGTTCTGTAATGTGTAAACCCCTTTTAATTCTCAACCTCCAAGTTGTTCCAGTCATTTTAGGAAGAAAAGCTCATGTTTTGGTTTCCAAGCATTAGCTTATTCATTCCTTTGTGGAAAAAAAAGTGGTTCCAATTATTGCTGGCCTATTTTAAATACGTCACATGTTGCAAATAGATGACTTAACTCTTTGTTAACTTAGCCAATATAAATGCCTTTCCCTGTGGAAATAACACACAAAGAATGTAAATAAGGAAGAAAAGAAGAAACCTTGTGGGAATTACTTGGTCCTGGAAATTCATTTAACTCAACTTAACTGGATTTCCATGCCTTTTCCCTGTGTCATAAATCGCAACTTCTACAAGAAGTAACTCAGGAAGTACTACTGAACGGCCAGCTGAGGGCGCCGTCCGAGGAGTATAAATACTCAGGCGTGGGCCCAACTTGGCCAGAGACAATCTGGAAACAGGAAGCTAGTGACTACTAACTAGACCTCCATGTTTTGTTACAAGTCGATTAAAGCCTTGCTTTATGTACAACCAAGTGCGTAGTGAGTCTTTATTACGTCACCCTGGGTTCAGCAGATTGCCACCTGGGGTACACAGGTAGTCTGGTGGAACCATGGAGTAAATTCATGGCCCTGACGTGCTATCCTAAAATCAAGATCTAACATGTCAACAGTGAGATCATTACTACCCTGATATGTCGCTTGCATGCCAACTGTGTAGGGTTGCCAACCCTCCAGGATTGTCCTGGCGTCTCTGGGGATTAGGGATTCATCTCCTGGGCGCTGTTGCAAGCAAAAAAAAACCAGGAGAAAAATCATTGGGGACCATGTGTGTGTTTCCCCCACCCGCCCCCCCCCATTTTCTTTGAACACTTTTGGTTATTAGTTGTAAACATATTGCAGATGGGGGAGGGGGAAAGGTCGTGAGACTGGGCCAGGCAGTTGGAGGTGTGAGGTCATGCGATGAAACCTCCAGGAACAGCAACCCTACGATTGGGTGTCCCGAACATCGGTAAGCAGTCTCGAGGAAGAAGGATTAGAACTCAGAATAAAGCAAGTCTTACCTGCATGCAAATAAGCCAGATCTGGATTCTCGATATCTGGATGAAGCTCCTTGAGATGGTTGCGGAATTCTAATGGGATATTGGTTCCATACTCGCACTTTGGGCAGTTGTACATCTGCACTCCCTCGTGTTTGCCAGTGTGTAGGATATGCTTGCGGATATTCTCTGCACAGTTCGACCTAATTGGTTTTTTCAAAAAGAATATTTCATCAGTTTCAGCACGTTTTTAATGGTAGCCTTAATGTTTTAATTCTTTCCAGAGGATGTAAGTCTTATACAGGAAACTTTTTTTTACCCGGCACGGACGGGACTGACGTGGTGCCGGTTCATCAAAAATTCCGGAAAACCGAACACTGTAGTAAAAGATAGGGAGAGCGGACAGCTCCGTATAAAGCAACAAACCCTGTTGCTTAGCAACAACTGTAGAACAATGGCCACAAGTTTCAAGCGTCTCTGTAGCTTAGCAACAGCTGCAGCCACACCCTTGCACAGCACAGATGGAAGGCGGCAAATACAATATGAAGTAAAACCTACTCCTGAATTTTGCCGGTTAACCGAGATTTCTGGTTATTTAGGTGCCGGTAAATCGAAAGTTTCCTGTAGATAATTCAGCACTTAGAATCTTTAGCAAAAATAGTCTTATTAAAATGAAAATCTAAGCTACTGCAATTTTTGGATACTAAGGGAATCGAGGGATATGGGGATAGTGCAGGAAGGTGGAGTTGAGGTAAAAGATCAGCCATGATCTTACTGAATGGCGGAGCAGGCTCGAAGGGCTGAGTGGCCTACTCCTGCTCCTATTTCTTATGTTCTTAAGCAAGGCACAGAGAAAGATCCAAAGGGACATGAGGTGAAATAACTGAAGCTGAAGGAGGGAGGGCAATTATTACACTCGAGTCGCATAAATATCCAGCTCATGTTGACTATGAGGCTAGTGGTACTGCAACTATTAGTCATGTTTAGGTTTGCATATATTGTTACAAACTGAAAGCCTGATAAAAGAGGAGGTCATTAAAGAGTGAATGCAACATTGACAATGAAAGTAACAATTTGCATGTCAACATATGCTTCAAGAAAAATAACTGATTTTAAAACTTTAAAGGAGTGCATTTTTAAGAGGGAAAAAATAGAAGAGTCGTTGAATATTTTAACATGGTTCTGCTTTAACTTTACACTCCCATTTTATCCTCTCCCCAGCAAAGATTGTTCTCTATCCAAGATGTTAGGTTGGGTGTGTGTCATGGAGCTTGACTCTGATTGCTCTTGCAGTTACTGCGTGATCCTATTTTACCTCAGATACTGAATAACCTCCTTAATGCCTGACCCTCCACCCAGTGGCTTAGTTGGGAACTATCCGATCAAAGCAAACAACCTGACGTATCAGATACTTCCGAGACTCGACCTTCTGCATCTGAAGTTACAAGTACTTGACCCTTTGATCTGCTGGGGCCATTTCAAGCTTTTAATTCGTCAACCCACTATTTGTTGGAATGCCACACTTAATTCCGGACTTAAGCCCAATTTAAACAAATCCAGGGCAAGTAAATTTTTCAAGATCGATTAGTATTTTAATGCTAATAACCAAACATTGTGTATTAGAATATTAAAACTAAAATGACTGTAAGACCACAATGACACTGATAAAGTCCCAGTGTTTTTTTCTTCTTAATCTGTAGCCATATAGCATAAAGGAAATAATAATAATACATACATAAAATGCATACTTAATAATAACATAAAAAGTGTTGTTTTACAGTGTCCATGCATAAACCAGCAAGACAGGAATTTTGTTGTAACTGGAACAATCCGGAATGAAGCTGATTAACTTCTGTCATGATGTCTCTAATTTGTGATAGCTTTTTATATTCTTTCCTCATTATGTCTTTTGCCTCTGAAGTAAGCCCAGTGCTCGGTTAAAAAGGCCTAATCTCGGATACCCTTTCTCAAACAATAAGGTATGGCGCTATAAGCTTGCAGATATCTCCGTGGAGGCCATCAATGGCGTTCCTAGGCTGCTTTTCCTGTAAGTTTCTTTGAGACGTACAGGAACAGACCCCTCTGCACCCCCCCCCCCAAAACAAATTATGCTCCCTCCCTTCTGCTGAATTGACCAAGACTGCCAAAGATTTATGAGGCGGCAAGATAGACTTTCGCCAAGAAATTCATTTAAGAATGCATGGCACAAGAATGCTCAGGAAGGTTGTGTTCTAATCCTGCAGGGTTAATCTCGGAGGGACAATTCTTGCTGCTGATGTGCCATGATTTTCTCCCTAATAGGCAGAACCAAGAATTTTGACCCACAGCACCTTTGGTGTTTGGCAGCAGGTTCTACCGTAACGTGCATCAAACTCCTTCGCTAGATACCAGAGACGATATCAGCAGCCACATCCAGAGAGGAGGACAAGGAAAAATAGTCAAATTTAAAAACGGATTTTATAAATGTGTGCTGTTTATCATGTGTGAGTATGTGTGTGTGTATCTGTACTCTGCTGCCCTGTATCTTAACTCGCACCAAGTCTCGTTCACCCATCGCCCTTGTGCTCGCTGACCTACATTGGCTCCCAGTCAAACAACGCCCCAATTTTAAAATTCTCATCCTTGATTTTAAATCTCTCCATGGCCTCACCTTTCCCCATCTCTGTAATCTCCTCCTGCCCTACAAGCTTGCGCGATCTCTGCACTCCTCTAAATCTGGCCTCTTGCGCATCCCTGATTTTAATCGCTCCATCAGTGGGGCCGTGCTTTCAGCTGCTTTGGTCCGAAAGTGCTGGAAATCCCTCCCTAAACCTCTGTACCTCTTTCTCCTCCTTTAAGACGCTCCTTAAAACCTACTTCTTTGATCAAGCTTTTGGTCCCCTGTCCTGATATCTCCTTCTGTGGCTCAGTGTCAAAAACGTTTTTATTGATAACGCTCATTAAGTGCCTTGGGACGTTTTGCTACGTTAAAGGCACTATATAAATGAAAGTTGTTGTTATTTCACAAAGTTAACTATTTCCTAGGGATCCTAGGAATACAAAAATGTGAACAAAGTACAAGAACTGGAGAATAATTTACAACTAATGTTGCTTGGTTACAGGAGGCATACTACAGTCAATGCTGTATTCTAATCACATACCGCACTGTAACATTGGGCAATTGCTTCCCAGCTTCACTCTCGTGTGTCCTCATTGCATAATGCATGAGGCTAGCAAAGGCTGCCTAATATATAAACGTATTTTTCGCTGGTTAACGGACTTATTTGGGAGAATGAGTCATTCCTGTAAAATATTTTGAGCACACTTATAGCGTAGCTCGCACACTGCTACTGTAGGATGAACTGATTCTTTTAAAAATACAAGCTGTACTGTACATTATACATTCCACTGCACAGCTCCAGCCTCCTCGCATCTAAACAAAAGTCAAACACTCAGCAATTTCCAAAATTCAGGGGAGGATTCAAGGGCAGTGCAAAATGCAGGTGATTGCTATAGCCTGCTCATCCTTTAGAAACCTATACTGATAGATCGCAACAAATAGTGTAAGTTAGTTCTTGCATTACAAAGTGTGGCTTCATTGCATGATGCATCAATACCCAATATTCCAGTATAAACTGAAATAAAATAACTCTATATAATAACTTGTATTTATATAGCGCCTTTAACGTACTAAAACATCCCAAGGCACATCACAGGAGCTTCATCAGACAAAATTTGAATATAGCATTAAAATGAACTGGTAAGTATAAAAAGGATAAAGGAAAAACCCTCAAGAAAGGTCGTATGATAGATAATATGTATTTAAAAGCGTGCATGGGAGGGACGGGGAAAGAGGTGATTAAACAAACGTCTAACTATGTTAATAATGAATGCGTTATACAGTAGCACCTATGATGGTTCAAAGGCAAAATACTGCGGATGCTGGAAATCTGAAATATAAACAGAAAATGCTGGAAATGCTCAGCAGGTCAGGCAGCATCTGTGGAGAGAGAAACAGAGTTAATGTTTCAGGTCGATGGCCTTTTGTCAGAACTGGAAAATGTTAGAGGTGTAATAGGTTTTAAGCAAGTACAGAGGCAGGGAAAGTGGGAAGAAAAAGAACAAAAGGGAAGGTCTGTGATAGGGTGGAAGGCAGGAGAGATTAAATGACAAAAAGGATGATGGAGCAAGGCAAAAGGAGGTGGTAATGGAACAAGTTAAGAAACAAAAGATGGATCTAGAGGAGGTGTAAATGGCAACAGCAGAATCATTACCAGCACCTGCTGTCTGAGAAAATGGGAGCAGAGGTTATGATCTCAACTGTTGAACTCGATGCTGAGTCCGGAAGGTTGTAAAGTGATGGGTCAGTTGGTAGATGCTTGATGTGATGAGATTATTCAGCCGCACAGATCAGCAAAGTTTTCTGCTGTCAGTGTGGTGGTTGTAGGGGGTGCTGTGGTTGGCCTCAGTTCCCCTGGGATGTTGAGGTTTACCACTCCCGACAGCTATCCAGTGACACCCGCTGGAAAACGCATGTGTACACGGACATTTGGGCAAAGGCAAGGTCAGACGTGGCTGACATTTGCCCAAGGTGGAGTAGCTTACCCATGCTCATGGTGCAGGCCTGAGGCAGGAATAATGACCATATGGATGAGTTAGCAAAGAGTGGCTAGCAACAAGAACAAGTTGTATTTATATAGCGCCTTTAATGTAGTAAAACGCCCCAAAGCACTTCACAGGAGCGTTATGAGACAAAATTCGACACTGAGCCACATAAGGAGATATCAGAACAGGTGACCAAAAGCTTGGCCAAAAACGTAGGTTTTAAGGAGCGACTTAAAGGAGGAGAGAGGTGGAGAGGTTTAGTGAGGGAATTCCAGAGCTTAGAGCCCCGGAAGCTGAAGGCACAGCCGCCAATGGTGGAGCAATGGAAATCGGGGATGCGCAAGAGGCCAGAATTGGAGGAACGCAGAGATCTCGGAAGGTTGTAGGGCTGGAGAAGGTTAGAGAGAGAGGGAGGGGGGCGAGGCCATGGAGGAATTTAAACACAAGGACGAGAACTTTAAAATCGAGACATTGCCAGACTGGAAGCCAATGTAGGTCAGCGAGCACAGGGGCGATGGGTGAGAGGACTTGGTGTGAGTTAGGAAACGGGCAGCAGAGTTTCGGATGAGCTCAAGTTTACGGAACCATTGAGCCATACCCTATTATGACAGTGCCTGCAAGAGAGCAATGGATATAGTTGGAAGGAAAAGAAAATGCAAGATAATAATATAATAATAATAAACTTTATTGTCATTGTTAGTGCACAAGTGCAGTACAACGAAATGTAGGCTTGCAGCCCCCGAGAGTGTACATTTAGATTAAGACATTTAAACATTCAACATTCATTTGGCTTGTAATAATTAACATAAACATAATAAAGTGCATTGGCAGATGTGCAGGCTTTAGAGTTTATTTGTGGAGTTCAGTAGGATGACAGCCCTGGGAAAGAAGCTGTTCCTAAATCTGGTCGTTCGGGTGCGAATGCATCTGTAGCGTCTCCCAGATGGCAGGAGGGCGAACAGACTGTGGCTGGGGTGGGTAGGGTCTTTGATGATGGTCCGTGACCTCCGTAAACAGCGTTTCTGGTATATGTGCTCTATGGTCGGTAGCCGGGTGCCGGTAATGCGTTGGGCAGTTTTGACTACCCGCTGCAGGGCTTTCCGGTCATAGGAGCTACAGCTGCCATACCATACTGTGATACAGTTCGTCAGGATGCTCTCTATTGTGCAGCGGTAAAAGTTAGAGAGGATCAGGGGTGACAGGTTACATCCCTTCAGCCTCCTTAGGAAATATAGGCGCTGCTGGGCCTTCTTCACCAGAGGTATTGAGGGACCAGGAGAGGTCTTCCGTGATGTGGACTCCGAGGAACTTAAAGCTGTCCACCCTTGACTTTAATGAAATAAGGGTACAAAATAGAGTAGGAGATAAAGTTTGCCCCCAGAACATAAATTGCTCGAGTTCCAACGGGCAGCAGCTAAATAAAAGAGATCATCCAAGGTCAGATATTGATTCTTTTTATTTGGCCTTTTTGAAAAATCTGCACAGCTTATATTTTCATGTACATTGGCATTTTAACGTGTACACGATAAACTGCATTTTCACATCAGGAGGACAAAGATGCTTTAAAAAAAAAAAATTGTAGTACGCATGAAGGAGTGGTTCATTTTCCTTCTCTCACACTCCCCCAAAAACAGAAACAGAGAAATCAACATTGCTTTTGTAAGCTAAATAGCGAATTGCTGGTGATAACTGTAGGAGAGGACGAAGGTCGGCATTAAGTGATGCTGCAGCTTAAACAAGATGCATAATATTGAGCGCAGACACTCTCCTTAGCAATGTTACAAGCTGAAGCAGGCTAACCCAGTGGGAACTTTGCAGCGATGGTCTACAGTAAGATACTCTACTTGAAATGGACTGCAAGAAAGCTTACTCAGCTTCCTTCTTGTCAGAAGTAAAATGAGCTTTAAAAATGGTTGATCTTCATTCACGCTCAGAGACCTTGAATACAGCAGTACAATAGCCTGTGGCAGATTGGTAATGCAAAACGATAAGTAGATTAGTAAAACGAAGACACACAAAAATGGATTCAGAGGATAAATGGGAGAAAAACTATTAAAATGCCACACTAACTACAAAACAAAAAAAAACCCTCATGAATGTAAACATTGGATGTAACCAGTAGACACATAGCCGAGGTAAAAAAAAAAAGTGGATTCCACGGCTCATTTCACCCAGTAAACTATCAAATGGTATTTGATTTTGTTCAAAATTCGCAAAACAAATTGGTGCAATATTGTCAGCTGTACCAGCTCAGCCTAACAAGGAACATATCCATAACGTACAGACTGGCAAGAAAACAAATTGATTTTACGATTTGTAAAACACATGGGGTACAAATGATAAACCTGAGAGATATTAAAGCATTATTTCCTGATGCGCCATTGGAAGTAACACGCTAAAAACAATTGCTTTGTGCCTTCATAGTAATTTTTTTTTTAAAGCTCTTGTAGTGTTGACATCGCCGGTGTCCAGTTTATAATTAGTATTTTTCCTTCTTTTTTTGGCAAGTGTTCTTTCGCATCATCTCTGCTAAGAAGTGCGCGCACATTCTATGCAAATCCAAAAAAAAAGTATGGCTTCATAACTTTTAGAAAGGCTTCTGTGAAATGATTGCGAAAAATCCAGAGGCCACCAGGCTTCACAACATAAAGCTGAATAATGCATGACTGCTTCATAAAAAGCCGATGCAGTCATTTAAAAATGTCCCGTACAGTTTCAGAAACTTGCACGATGTTCATCTTTTGTCCCTTGGAACTCTTACAAATGTCTTTTTTTAACGGAATATATGATGTTCCCGAAAGACATTTCCCCATTTCTATTCTCTTCAACTCCTGTGAGCCCTTGTTCTGCGTGATAAGGCAATCTCCTTGGGGATCTGAGCAGTGTCGTTTCTGCACCACGAGTGACAAGGACTCGACTTGAATAACTGCTGTGCGCAGGTTGTAATTATGTCAGCCGGAGCGTTGAACAAGGGGGCTGATTAATGCGAGCCCCTGCCCAGGGATAGTCCCCCATCAAAACCTTACCACAGACCAGCACTAGGGATGGGTTAAGGTGGAAAGGAAAGAATTTAAAAAAAATGCAGCACCTACATGATAGATGAATTGCTGCAACAGTCTTCAGGCAGATGTTCATGGACAATATAATATACAATTACTAGCCCTTATCACCTTTCCTGGCACAATAAAAAAAATCAGACTACTACAGCTCATGTGAGTGAAAGCAACATTAGTTTCCACCATACAGTAACAACTCACCTAGCATGTCAAACAACTAGTATTCCCTGACTCAATTTGGGAAACATACTCGCAACAGTGAGAATTTAAGGATCAATTTAATGAATGCAGATCCTGTTTTATCTGAATCCAGAGATCGATTTGCAAATTTGATTTTGAATGGAGACAAGATAGATTGTCTTTGGCTTCTTTAAGAATGACAGATAACTAAAGCAAAAAAAAAAAAATGGTAAAATTACACAAAGCAGCAGCTGAGAATAATAACTGTTTAACATAAATCACTGTGGGGCAATCAGCCAGGCACACTGCTCCCATCCTACTAATTCCGCATAAAGTACTCAAATACTTACCAATGTGGAATGCCATCTAGTGGGAAGCAAGTCCACAAAATGTGCTCCAATAATAATTGGGAGATCTGTGGTTGGGCTAGGTATATTTATTCTTTAACAATAAAATGTTCTATTCGAGACTACGGGCAGTTATGTTTAACACCCTGCCCCCACTCCCGCCCCTCCCCCCCACCGCCAAATTTTCTTCTTTCTTCTCTGAAACTACATTGTGCAACAACAACTTGTATTTATATAGTGCCTTTAATGTAGTAAAACATCAAGTCGCTTCACAGGAGCGTCATCAAAGGTTGACACCGAGCCACATAAGGAGATATTAGGACAGTTGAGGTAGGTTTTAAGGAGCGTCTGAAAGGAGGAGGGAGAGGTGGAGAGGTTTAGGGAGGGAATTCCAGAGCGTAGGGCCTCGGCAGCTGAAGGCACGGCCACCAGTGGTGGAGCGATGAAAATTGAGAAATGCGCAAGAGGTCAGAATATGAGGACCGCGGAGATCTTAGAGGCTTGTAGGCCTGGAGGAGGTTAGAGAGATGGGGAGTGGTGAAGCCATGGAGGGATTTGTACAATTTTGAAATCGTGGCGTTGCCAGACTGGAAGCCAATGTAGCTCAGCTGGCATCGGGGTGGTGGGTGATCAGGACATGGTGCGAGTTAGGATAGGAGCAGCAGCAAGAGTTTTCGACGAGCTTAAATTTACGGAGGGTGCAAGGTGGGTGGCAGGCCAGCCAGAAGAGCAGTGGAATAGTGCAGGGACATAGGTACATGTATGGTGGCAACCCCCCACTTCCTTCCCTAAATGGCTATGTGTCATGTGTGGACCCAGGCAGGAGTGTCATCGTGCTATTCAACCACATGGGACATCACAGCTAACCCTATGTGCTTCTCAGAGAGGGGTGGTGGGGCGGGGGGGGGGGGGAGTGGAATTACTGAATAGCGATCAGGAGCAAGGACTTTGCCTGATTTGTTATCCCCAAACATAGCCCCAATAGATAGGATTCAGCTGACGCATCACAAACCAAAGACCAAATCTGCAACCTTCCTGGCTACTTTGGTTCAATCCATGAGGGAGCAAAAAAAAAGTCTGAAATATTTCTTCGAACCACATCACTTACTGCTGATAATACAGGAAATTGAACTTTCCCTAAAAAATCAGTCAACAGCAGTTCCATAACATAACTTACTGCGTCAACATTCTAACCCACTTAAGAACATGAATAAAATGCAGTTGTGAACATACAAAAGAAGTTATCGAGATTCTCTTTTTGCCTGGTGAAACAGAAAAGCCAAACATTAGATTTTCTCTAGAAAAGAGAAGGCTGAGGGGTGAACTGATAGAGGTCTTTATAATTATGAAAGGGTTCGGTAGGGTAGACGTAGACAAGGGGGGAGAAATTCACAATCGCCCCATTTTAGGCGCTAATTTTTAAAAGTTTGAAACGTTAGCGCCAGGTGCTAACGATTTCAAACTTCTGAAAATTTGGTCGTTTGCGCTCTAAGAAGGAAGTGGAGGACTAAATCTGTGGTGTATGTAACCTGTTCCACCTTAAGAGAACTTAAGCCTGTTCCACCTTAAGAGATGTACGACTTTCTCTGGCTGCTGTATACGTAATACCGGTGGTGACCACACCGGTATATAAGCACTGTGTAGTAATATTGTATTCAGTATAGTCCCTACCTCCAACCAGTAAAGACCTGTTGAATTTACTCTTGTAGTCTGTGTAGTAATTATCACTATAACACACAGACTTAACAGTGGCGACGAGTCCGATTCTTACCCTGCGGCAGTTATTTCCACGGCGGCTTCGTCCACAGACAGGACGTCGAAGAGAGGTTTCCACCCTCATCACCCTACTGGAAGACACGTCGAGCGGCAGGCATCGAGAAACCGGAGTGCAGAAGACATCCTGACCTCGAAGCCTCCATCAGCGACTGTCAGCTTCTTCTTTCTACCTCGGTGGTGGGTAAGCCGGGCAGCGACGCGACAGAAAGTCAACCGCGTTGGCTGTACAGACGGGGCTGGGAAGACGGAGGAATAAGGGCGGTGAGATCGATCGCGACCGGAGATAAGGGCCGGGCCGCTTTCGAGCGAGAGGCGCAGCGCGGGGACATCGATCGCGACCAGAGATAAGGGCCGCATTCGGGCTAAAAGGCGCAGATTCTGGGGAAACTGAAGGTGCGAGAGCCGCGGTGAAGCGGAGACAGCGTCGGGGGACGGTTGAAGACCGCCAAGCGCGGGAAAACCGCCATTTTGTGGGCGGAGGACGACGACAAGAGCGGGAAGCCGCCATCTTGGATAACATAAAAATACAATAAATTGCAACGATGCCTAAACATGGGAACATTAATACCTTTGATAGTGACATCGAAGATTGGGCCATGTATGTAGAACGCATACAAAATTATTGTAAGGCAAATAAAATTCCTGATGCAGATAAAGCACTAACATTATTAAATTTAATGGGTGCGAAGACATACGGGCAATTGAAACACCTTGTATCACCAGATGAACCGGCGGATAAGACGTTCGAGGAGATTGTTACTGTCCTGAAAAATCATCTAAACCCCACGCCGCTGATGCTAGCGGAACGATTTAAATTTTACGACAGAAGGCAGCTGCAGAATGAAAGCAATGCTGAATATTTGATGGGATTACGTAAGCTAGCAAAATATTGTCAGTTTGGAACGGGACTGACAGAGGCACTACGAGATAAATTTGTGTGTGGTTTATTTAAACAGGATACACAAAAGCGACTGCTCGAGGAGAATGAGCTGACGCTTGAGAAGGCGGTCACTATGGCAGCAGCACACGAAGCCGCAGCGAGAGGCACGGCAGTAATGCAGCTACGGTCACCGGAACTCGGTACAAACAAATTGGGTTTGCGTTCTGTCAAATGTTATCGTTGTGGAAAGACAACGCACGATCAGAACCAGTGTTGGATTAAAAAGAGGTAGAAGTGGTCCACAAGGGCGAAGAAAGCCAAGTAATGGACTTATATGTGCTACCTGAAGGAGGTCCACCACTACTAGGACGGGAGTGGATTAGGAAAATGAATATGGACTGGCACTCCTTGAAGGCACTAACGGTAGATTCCGGGGAAACAGATGTCAAACCTAAACGATTGTCCAGAATATTGGATGATGCTAAAGAGGTGTTCCAGCAGGGACTGGGAACACTGAGAGGAATTACGGCAAACATCAAGATTGATGAACATGCACAACCAAAATTTTTTTAAGCCAGACCGGTACCCTATGCAATACGACCTACTGTTGAAGCGGAACTGGAAGCACTAGAACGTTCAGGTGTACTGTCTAAGGTAGATTGGAGTGAGTGGGCTACGCCCATTGTTCCCGTTATGAAACGTCCTGCGAGCAACAAGCCAGGAGATCCAGGGAAGGTTCGCATCTGTGGAGATTTCAAAATCACCGTTAATCTGGTGCTTCACACGGTGCAGTATCCGCTTCCACGGATTGAGGATATTTTCGCTTCATTGTCTGGCGGGAAACACTTCACCAAGATAGACCTGGCGCAGGCGTACTTGCAGATGGAGGTTGAGGAAGAGTCACGCCAATACCTCACGATCAACACGCATCGAGGGTTGTACCGGTACAATAGGCTGGTTTTTGGAGTGGCATCGGCTCCAGCAATTTGGCAGAGGGCCATGGAGCAGGTATTACAGGGAATTCCAGGCACACAATGTTACCTGGACGATATTCTGATCACAGGTGATGGTGATGAACAACATCTCGCAAACCTGGAACTGGTGCTCAACAGACTGAAAGAGTATGGACTTAGAGTAAATCGGCAGAAATGTGAGCTCTTCCAGAAGCGGATCTCGTACTGTGGCCATGTCATTGACCGGGAGGGGCTTCATAAGTCTCCTGACAAGATTGAGGCAGTTGTAAAGGCTCCCGCTCCGGAGAATGTCTCTCAGTTGAGGTCGTTTCTAGGATTAATTAACTATTACCATAAATTTCTGCCAAATCTATCCACGGTACTGCACCCGTTAAACGCTCTTTTACAGAAAGGGGTACCATGGGAATGGGGCGAAAACTGTAAGAAGGCATTTCGCAAAAGCAAAGAATTGATCACCTCAGAGGAAGTGTTGGCTCACTTCAACCAGACACTGCCTATTCGGTTGGCTTGTGATGCTTCTCCATATGGTATTGGGCAGTACTCTCACACAAGTTGCCAAATGGCACGGAAAGGCCAGTCGCGTTTGCATCCAGATCATTGACCTCCGCTGAGCGCAGATCGATAGGGAGGCTCTTAGCCTTGTATGGGGAGTGAAGAAGTTTAATCATTACCTGCAGGGCCAAAAATTCACACTTCTGACAGACCATCAACCGTTGGTATCCATTGTTAACCCTAAGAAGGGTGTTTCGGTGATGACAGCGCAGCGTCTCCAGAGATGGTCTCTTTTCCTAGGGGCACATCAATATCAAATAGAATTCAAAGGTACGAAACAGCATGGCAATGCTGATGGGCTGTCGCGCCTGCCACTACCTGAAGAAGAAGACACGACGAAAGTTGACCCTGTTGAGTTATTTCATTCGACCATCATCGAGTGTTTACCAGTCACCAATGCAAGTATTGAAAGAGAAACCAGGAACGACCCGACACTGTCCAGAGTCTACGAGGTGACAGTGAAAGGATGGCCAACACGGGGTGATCCTCTGTTACCGGCATTTTCGGCAAGGCGAGACCAGCTGTCCGTCTGCCATGGTACCTTGATGTACGGGACAAGAGTGATTATTCCTCCCAAGTTAAGGGAAAGAGTTTTAAACGAACTGCATGAAGGTCATCTGGGGGGAGTTAAAATGAAAAGTCTTGCTAGGGCTTATGTATGGTGGCCGGGTATTGACCAACAGATTGAGGAGTTAACGAAAAGCTGCGCTGGGTGTCAAAAAGTGCAAAATGCACCTCCGATAGCACCGCTACACCCATGGGAATGGCCTTCAGCCCCATGGCAATGCGTACACATTGACTTTGCTGGTCCATTCATGGACTCCATGTTCCTAATCGCGGTGGACGCACATTCCAAATGGCCAGAAGTCATCAAGATGAATACCACTACTTCAGAAAAGACAATTGCGGTGTTAAGAACAATATTCGCAAGGAACGGATTGCCAGAACAGATCTGTTCGGACAACGGACCACAGTTTGTATCGGAAGAATTCCGACAATTCTTAAAGAAGAATGGAGTAAAACATTATACCTCTGCCCCATATCATCCGGTGACAAACGGGTTGGCTGAAAGATTTGTCCAGACATTCAAAAAGGCAATTAAGGCCATGAACGATGATCAGATTCCGCTGCAACACAAGGTCGACAAGTTCCTGATGTCATATCGAAACGCCGAGCATGCAGTGACTAACCAAAGTCCTGCCATGATGTTTTATAACAGGAGGTTGCGGTCCAAGTTGGACTTGTTAAAACCAAATGTGCGGAGGGAAGTGGAAAACAAACAGTTTCGGCATATTAACAACAAGACCACTCAAACTTTCGACGTAGGACAACCAGTGTTGGCAAGGGGCTATGGAAACGAAAAATGGCAGTCCGGAACAATTCGGGCCAGACAAGGACCTCTGATGTACACAGTAGATATTGGTCATAATGTGATAAGGCGTCATGCGGATCAACTGGTAGAGTCGAGAGCAAGGGTTGAACCCATGGTTGTGACAGAGACAACTGTGGAAGGCGTTAATGAACCTGAAGCATCTACCTCGGCAGGGAATGTACTTGATGATGATGACACCCAATACATTGGAAACCAAATAGAGGAGGCACCTCAACAACAAGAATCAGAGACTACTGAGAGGCGTTATCCAAGCCGCATCAGAAAGCCTCCTGAGAGACTGAACCTTTGAACTGTTATACCTGAAGTTATATATGTATATATGTTATTATGTTATGTTAAATGGGGATATGACTGTTAAGCTAAAAAGGGAGGATTGTGGTGTATGTAACCTGTTCCACCTTAAGAGAACTTAAGCCTGTTCCACCTTAAGAGGTGTACTACTTTCTCTGGCTGCTGTATACGTAATACCGGTGGTGACCACACCGGTATATAAGCACTGTGTAGTAATATTGTATTCAGTATAGTCCCTACCTCCAACCAGTAAAGACCTGTTGAATTTACTCTTGTAGTCTGTGTAGTAATTATCACTATAACACACAGACTTAACAAAATCAAGCTCCACTTCCTTCTTGGAGCGCAATCGGCAGTAGGCGGGGTGGAGACTTCAGCAGCGCTGCACACTGGGCCATGCGGCGCCACCGCGTTCAAAGACTCCTTCCCTCCCTTAAAGGGAAAGGCCAGCGCTGCAGGCTCTGCAATGGAAAAAGTACCGACCTGGACCACCAAGGCAGCTACGATCCCCCGCGATCAGCCCGGCACTCAAGCAGAGTGCCTTGCCAGACTGATCGATTGCGGGCAGGAACCCGCGAAAAAAAGCAGACCAAGAAAGGTAATTTTTTATTTACTTACCTCGGCCACCTCGCCTTTAATCATCCGCCCCCCCCCCCCACCCCCCTGAAGCGGCCAGCCGCCCGATGCACGCCTCCTGCAGCTGTCGGTGTTTTCGCCCGGCGCTGCTGCAGGGGGCGGAAGTCAATTTCAGGTCCAGGGCGCTACCGGGGCGATGTGCACGGTGATGATGTCAAGATCTCCGGGTGAAGGAGATCGGGTCGCAACGCCACAAAACTCCCGCCGAATATGGCAGGAGTCGATGTCAGCGCCGTGCCCGGTCGCAAAGCCATTTGCACCCCGCTAACGGCAGGCACATAGGCACCCAATGTCGCCCCCAAGATGTTTTCACCCGTGGGGGAGACCAAAACTAGGGGCCATAAATATAAGATAGTCACTAATAAATCCAATAATTCAGGAGAATCTTCTTTACCCAGAGAATGTGGAACTCGCTACCACATGGAGTAGTTAAGGCGAATAGCATAGATGCATTTAAGGGGAAGCTAGATAAACACATGAGGGAGAAGGGAATAGAAGGATATTCATACAGCGATGTATGAGGAAAGATGGGAGGAGGCTCGAGTGGAGCATAAATGCCAGCATGGGCTGGTTGGGCCGAATGGCCTGTTTCTGTGCTGTATATTCTATGTAATACCTTTAAAATGTGCAAGAATTTACAATCTCATTTATACATGACTAAGTTTAATATATTATTTCAGTCTTCAAGCTAAGCTTAAAGTTAATTTTTGGGGGGGGATGGAAAAAGAGAGCAGACAAAAAAAAAAATCAAAATCAAATCTTCATTCTATTTAAATTGTTGTCATGAGTTGTCATTTATTGATGCATCAAGTGTTTTTGCATGCTAGAGCGAGTAATGTGTCACTGGACAATGAAAATGTGTTGTGTTACAACAGCAAGCTCTGCTTAGACACATTCCTTCAAGTAAAATGAACTGAAATGTGTCATTCTTGTGTGAAAGTTATAGGCAAATACGGTGGGAGTTAGGAGGAGGTAGACAGCTGTGTGTGCGCATCCGAGAATAGCAACGGCTTACTGACAGAAAGAAACACATCATCGGATAAAGTGGACGTACTGATGAAGAAGCAATGGGAAAAAGGTGGCGAGAAGGATTAAAAAAAAAAATGTGTTCTTCTGCTGTGGGCGATACGGACAACGGAGCATTTATTGCCTCCCCAAGTTGCCCTGACGCTTTAAGAATCAACCATTTGGTGTTATGCGCAGATCGGGTAGAGGGCGGCAGGTTACCATTCTCTGAAAGAGCCAGTTGGGTTTTTATAACTTTGTAGTGTCAGTCGTGGCTCAGTGGGTAGCACTCTTGCTTCCAAGTCAGAAGGTTGTGGGTTCAATCCCACTCCAGAGACTCGAGTATGAAAATCTAGGCTGACACTCCCAGTGCAGTGCTGAGGGAGTGCTGCACTGTCGGAGGTGCCATCTTTCGGGTAGGACGTTAAAACAAGGCCCCTTCTGCCCTCTCAGTTGGACGTAAAAGATCCCATGGCACTATTTTGAAGAAGAGCAGGGGAGTTCTCCCCGATCTCCTGGTCAATATTTATCCCCCAATTAATATCACTAAATAAAATTCTGATCTGATCGTTATCACATTGCTGTTTGTGGGAGCTTGCTGTGTGCAAATTGGCTGCTGTGTTTCCTACATTACAACAGTGACTACACTTCAAAAAGTACTTCATTGGTTGTAAAGCGCTTTGGGACGTCCTGAAGTCATGAAAGCGCTCTAGAAATGCAAGTCTTTCTTTTTAATATTGAGCTCCGCATTCCGTGGCCTGCTCGCAAGTGACCAGATTTACTGAATTAAATTTGGCAGTGAGATTTGAACTCACATCCTCTATTAGTTCAATATTATAACCACTAGACTACTGTACCCAATGACTTCAGAAGATATAAGCACAGGCGAGAGTTTGCTTGCTCGTATTTTCTGGTTGCAAAAATCACAGGGCCAGGTTCTGAGCACTCAAATACTTGAAACTTGAGTTATGCCCATCTGAAATGCTGGGGTCATGCGAGACTTGGGAGGTTTTATAAATCTCAGGTTGGTCAGAAATGTTCTTTCCACCATCTACAAAGCACAAGTAAGGAGTGTGATGGAATCCTCTCCACTTGCCTGGATGAGTGCAACTCCAACAACACTCAAGAAGCTCGACACCCTCCAAGACAAAGCAGCTCGCTTGATTGGCACCACATTCACCACCTTAAACATTCACTCCCTCTACCACCGGCGTACCGTGGCTGCAGTGTGTACCATCTACAAGATGCACTGCAGCAACCTCCCAAACCCACGACCTCTTCCACCTAGAAGGACAAGGGCAGCAGGTGCATGGGAACGCCACCACCTCCAAGTTCCCCTTCAAGTCACACACCATCCTGACTTGGAAGTATATCGCCGTTCCTTCATCGCCGCTGGGTCAAAATCCTGGAACTCCCTCCCTAACAGCACTGTGGGAGCACCTTCACCACACGGACTGCAGCAGTTCAAGAAGGCAGCTCACCACCACCTTCTCAAGGGCAATTAGGGATGGGCAATAAATGCTGGCCTTGCCAGTGACGCCCACATCCAATAAACGAATAAAAAAATAATGATCACCAAATATGCAAATATTTCTAAGTTGATTTGAACAGAGGAAACTTAGAGGGGAAAATAGGACATTCCATAGTTATCCACTGAACATAAAAATAAATCTGCTGGTCAAAGAGCTGTTAGTGCTGGGAAATGGAACATTTTCTCCAATTTTCGTATTTAAAATTAGCATTAAGCATGGTTAAGATGCAGAAAGTAAAGCTCCCTCTATACTGTTTGTCAAAGCCAAGTCTAGGTAAAGTACAACCTACTGTACTAGTGTGACATTTCCATTTTCCACACTAGCCATCCCTGCAGCTTCCCTGGGTGAGACTGTCAATTTACACATGCAGTTTTGTGCTGTGGCTTCACGCTCATTGGAAACGGAAGTAATTCTGTTTAGCAATCCCACAACCCTTCAGAGTGAGGAGACTTTCATTCCATCAGCACGATTAGCAGAAATCTTGATTAGTCTGTGGAATTCTGCACATTTGAGTTTTCTTTGGAAACTGCAAGTCCCAAATTTTCAAGTTTAAAAAAAAAATCGCTTAAACTGACCATTTTCGAAGTTAGGTCCCACTGGGGTTGCCTTGCTAAACTTTTTGATCTTGCACAGAAAAAACTGCCATGGTTGTCACGACATTCGCGCAAGTGTTACAATTTCTGAAAATGGTGGTCCAGGCAATGAGACACCGCAGCATCATAGAGTTCAGTCACACGCATACTTCGAGATGAATACCAAAAAAAAACAGGTGCGTTGAAATTGTGCTGTGCAATATTAGCAACTAAGACATTAATGTAAAATTCCTTTGCCCACAATTTAAAATGCGCTCACACCCTCATTAAAAGCAGACAGAGGAATTTTATACTCGCAAGCTGACACGTTTGTTACTAATATTCGCAGTGCAATTTTACCCCGTTGCTTTCGAGATATCTAATTTGAAATGAATACATGTAAATGTCATGGTTCATAAATTTGTTTGGTTAATATATTACTCTAATATTAGTTTTAACGTTTCCATGTGCTTTTTATTGACAAGATATGGTACATTGATTTTATTGAAAATTAAACACATTTATGCCTGGTACAATTGTCCAACAGACTTCCATCACAAAAATCTCATCAGAGTTTACCAAAATCATTACGAGCCTTGACCCTAGGTGAAGCGTACTGTAATGGCAGGGTGGATGCATTCTGTATTCTGACCATGCTATATATGACCCAGGGTCTGATTACTCTGTTCATTAAACCTTCCAACAAATCAGAAAGGTTGCCAGTGATGATAAATAAAGCTTTACTTGGAAGCTTGAAGTGTTAGACAATCTGTTGATGTATATTTCTGATTGAACGCAAGAGATGCAGCTGTTGAACATACGAACGTTTACGAAAAATGATGGGCAGGAAAAGACCCTCTGGTTCATCTAGCCTGTCCCCTACAGTTGTGATGCCTTGTGCATCACAATACAGACACTCCTCACCCCACCCCACCGGGAGCCATGTGATCTTCTGAGAGGGGCGAAAAACCAGCTAAAAACCCAGGCCAATTAGGGGAAAATATCAGGAAGAGTCCTCTCTGACCCCCTTAAGCAACCAAAACTAGTCCAGACCATCCTCGTCACAAGGTACCTACTCCTTCTACAAGATGATAACCCAACCAGAAACCGGTCCAGCTCTCGCGTGAAGGAGTTCAGTGAATCAGAGTTCACCGCACGAGCCGGCGGCCTGATTCACTGGTCCACTATTCTCTGGGAAAAGAAAAATCTCCCAACATCTAACTTAGTTCTACCCTTACATAACTTATAACAGTGACCCTGGGCCCTCCCTAACCTATTCAGTTGAAAAAGTTGGTCTGCACAAACGCAATTGCTTTCCTTCATCATCTTATAAACCTCGATCAAAAGTCTAGTCTTCTCTAAAGTGTAGAGTCCCAGCCCTTTTAGCCTATCTTAATAACTAAGATGTTTCAAACTGGGAATGAAACTTGTGGCCCTCCTCTGTAACTCTTTCCAAAGCCTAAATATTATCACCATGTGAGGAGACCAAAAATGAACACAGTATTCTAACTGAGGCCTAACCAAGGACATGTACAAGGGCAAAATGACGTCCTTTGTTTTATAGTGAACTGTCCTGTAAATACACCCTGGTAACCAATTTGATTTAGCTAGAGCTTCACGGCATTGGTCATGAACCTCCAGAGATTGATGCACTGAAGTGCCCAGATCTCTTCCATTCACCACTGGCTTTAGTTCTTTTCCCTGAAGGACATGTGTATGTTCAGCATTCACACGCCACACATGCATAACACTGCAATTTTCTAAGTTAAATGTCATTTGCCAATCACAGGCCCAAGCCCCCGGTGTATCTAAATCTGCCTGTAGTAGTCGAGCATCGTCTACTGTCCTGACACTGGTACATATCTTGGAATCGTCAGCAAATTTCCAGATCAATCCCCCAACACCTACATCTAGATCATTAATGCTTATGGAGGGAGTCACAGCACGCAGGGAGGTTCTCTTCCCTTCCCACGGGTGGAAGAGAGATCAACGCAGCCCGGTTGCACATTGCACAGGAGGACACAAGCAGGGATGTGGTCAGGAGGACCAGGCTGCAGTGGCGCAAACCTTTCAATGATCTCAGTAGATCACGAAACGTTACTGCAAAGCCACACTCACCCTCATCCTAGTGCAATCATACCAAGTAACAACACACAAGGGTAGGCACTTGTGTGTTGTAGCCAATGTTCATTTGAAGTTGTTGTTAATGTGCCGTCAAACATTGAAATCTTTATTTTCAACACTTTGCGTTCTTGGGCAGATTTGTGTGCACCTTTGCAAGTGCTTTAGCGAGTTGCAGTGAAAGGTGAGACATAATGGTACCCCCCGCAAAGGCGATGAGTGTGGAAGGAATGGCTTGGTCACTGGAGGGATGCTTTATGGTGTTGGTGTGGGGTGGTGCCAACCTGGCACATCATGTGGCAGCCAGGGTGTACAGCATCAAGTGAAGTAAATCTGGCCGTGGTGAGGTAATTCCTGGACTCCCGGCCAGCAATGTGGTCAGGTGCTGAAGCTCTGTGTCCTGTGCAGCATCAGTTGATTGTGGAGAAGGTTGGTGTTGTTGTTGGTGCTGCTGGTGTGCCTGGTGATGTTGGTGTTGGGGCTGATCGTGGTGGGATTCTGAGGACCAAGGTGAGATAGTTTCAAGGGCATTGATGCTGATGTAATAGCTGGCAGGCGAAGTAGAGATAACAGAAGCGATCTGTCAGTGGTGAGAGAGGTTGTTCCAATGAGGTGACACTGGATACAGAGTTTACTCTAAACACTTGCAACCTGCATAAAACTCAATCTGTCTTGCAAATGCAGTAAGCAACAGCTCCTGACCTTGGAAGTGAACAGCTGTGAGATGGGAGCTTTTATAGCATACTAGCTGGAGTGCCCGGCGGTGCCGAGGGTTTTTTGAGGGCATGTTGTTATGAAAAAAGTAGAAATAATTTTTATATATATATATAAATGAGTTTGTCTGTCTGTCTGGCTGTGTGGGAAAGAGAGAGAGGGAGACTGGGGGGGTGGGGAGTGAGGCCCGGGGATCGAGAGAGAGACTGGGGGGAGAAGAGAGAGACGGGGGGGGGGGGGAGAGAGCGACTGGGGGGGGGGAGAGAGCGACTGGGGGGGAGAGAGAGAGAGAGAGAGAGAGAGACTGGGGGGGAGAGAGAGACTGGGGGGAAGAGAGAGAGAGACTGGGGGGAGAAGAGAGAGACGGGGGGGAGAGAGAGAGAGAGAGAGACTGGGGGCTGGGGGGGGAGAGAGAGAGCGAGACTGCGGGTGAAGGGCGGCCGCCATTTTGTGAGGTCGGCGGGAAGTTCCCTCACCCTCTCTCTCCTGCCCCCTCTCTCTCGCTGCCCCTGTCTCTCCCCTCTCTCTCTCCCCGCCCCCCTCTCTCCTTGCCCCTCTCTCTGCCTGCTCCTCTCTCTCTCTCCCTCCCCCCTCTCTCTCCCTCCCTCCGACTCACCACGGTACCAGAACAGAGTATATCCGACACTGGGAGTCCGGGTGCCCATCGCTTCGAAGCGAGCTCGGGGTTCCTCATGGTTAACGCGGCGGGCCTTTGGACCCGGTTGGCCGGGCGGCAGTGGAACGCCTTTCGCTCCAGACTCCCGTGTCCGATATCAGTCGGGGACGGCTCGTGTGAAAGCCCCGGTTTTCCCGGTCCCGCACTCACGGCAAGAGAGAGAGGGAGAAGGAGAGAGGGAGGGAAGGAGAGAGAGAGAGAGGGAAGAGGAGAGAGAGAGGGAGAGAGAGAGAGAGAGAGAGAGGGGGTGGGGGGAAGGAGAGAGAGAGAGAGAAATTTTTTAAGCTTCAGGCCCGGCCGGTCTGTAATGGCCGCCACTCACCTCAGTAACGGCAGTTTGAAGGATTAAGCCCCGCCCACAAACCCCATGAAACGCCCCCCGTGACGCACCGATTGGTCAACCATCAGGTCACTGAACTGTAGGATTGGTCAACCATCACATCACTCAACGCTAATGAGCGGTAGGATTGGTCAACTGCTAATGAGCGGATTTTTTTCCGTTTTTTGAACGTTTTTTGTCTACTGTCTGAACAATTTTTATCTGAGCAAAAAGTAAAGACATCTAGTAGACTCCCCTAATCATAAGCTTTCTTTTGATATAACATATGTGTAGGTACGCTCTATAACTTTTGAGTGATGCCCAGACAGACAGACAGACAGAACTATCCTTTTATTTATTTATATATATATAGATAGATAGATAGATAGATTTGCAGCTGTCAAGTAAAGAGATCATTTCATGGTAACACAACTCCCGATCTGCTTACCTGATGTGATGCCCGAGCAGCGTGGAACCCATGGGCGACCTCGTAAAATTTAAAGGTGAGCTCAAAATAGTTTTTAAGTGGCTGTTAACAAGCTATTAATCACCTAAATTGCCTCCCTCGCCGCTTGGTGTCGGGTCTGTTTGGCACTGACAGACCCGACATCTGGAAAACTAGCGTGGTGGCGGGTTGACAGCAGGTTCCCTATCCGCTGTCAAAAAACATTTTTTCCCACCCGAACTGCCACCAAACGCGCCCGCTGACCCCCCAAAAAATTCCCTCCTTTCTGTCTACGGGCTTTCAGCCAATTCTCAATCCAGCGCAGCAGATTACGACTAATTCCAGAAGATTCAATCTTGTAGAGAAGCCTCTTATGCTGTACCTTATGAAAGTCCAGGTAGACAAAGGAGGAGACGGTGCTGGCCATTCTTGGCAGGGGTATGGCTGAGCCCTTGGCCAGCGGTGGGGCAGAAAGCATACAGGATGCTGGTATCATCATACTTTATCCTCCTTCTCGCATGCATCTCTTGCTTTCTCGCCCTCCCCTCACCATAACTCCACCCTTGTGCCTTCCTCATTTCACACAAGAAATGCAGCCTGCCCAGCCAGTGGTTGACCAAGAAGAGGAAGAGGAAGAGGAGAGTGAAGAAGAAGAAACACCGTCACTTGAGTTGACACTCTCAGCCAGCAGCTCCTCAAGGTCGACCAGCAAGGCCACATGCAGTGTCCCCCACTGAAAGTCAGCAGCCTTCCACCAGCCATGCTGCAGCCACTGGGGTAGCACTGCGTGACATCAGTAGGATAGGCAAAGGCATACACAAGACAGTCACTAAGGGAATGCATAAGGGTGATGAGTTGATTCCTTGATGTCATATTGGATGGATAGATGTATAAAGTTGGATTGGAAAGTTTGCTTTGTGGTGGCTTTTATTTCAGCATTGTGGCCAAGAGGATGCTGTGATGGTCAGTAACAGAGGGAAGGTAAGGTGTGGAACAAATGTTGAAAGGGGAATTGGGGTTGTGGTCACTGGTACCGCAAGCGGATGATTCCATCCCGGATATCCCGGCCAAAAAGGGGCTGTCTGGGTTGCATCCTTCCTCCTCTGTGTCTTCCCCCTCTGTGTCTCCCCCCTCTGCATCTTCCTCTTCCTTCTGACAGCAGATGCTGTAAATCTGAAATAAAAGCATAAAATGCTGGAAATACTCAGCAAGTCAGGCAGCATCTCGACCTGAGACATGGACTCTGTTTCTCCCTCCACAGAGGCTGCCTGACCTGCTGAGTATTTCCAGCATTTTCTGTCTTCTCAGAGCCCTTCCTTTACCATCCAAGGCCTTGCAAGCATCCAGCAACACTCCTTGCACTCCCTGCGCACTTAAAAAAACTTTTAACATGTATTGCACCAAGCCACTACTTCAATAGTATAAAAAAAAAATCCAGTCCAAAAGCTTAAATGCAAATTTACCTGAAATATGTGTGTGTTCCTTTAAGAGGTGCTGACAGTGCCTCTGTCAGTCTGCTGAATGCTGGGTTTTCATGGCGCGCTTAGGACCCAGCATTGAACGCAACGCTAAGGTCCAAGTTCGCTGAGTGACGTCACCCTCTCTTAATTTACATTTCCAGGGCCAGCGCTGCTATTGGCAGCTCAAGACCCCCAACAAAATGGCAGCCGCCGAGTCCCACGCCACAGAAGGGCGCTAGAGTGGTGGCCACCATTTTTAGACCGGATCGTGGCAAAAACTCGTGGCGGTAAGTGGGCCAATTTCTAGACCATAACCTTTTTTGGAAGCCATATTGGGTGTCCCTGATATAGCTTTTTCTTAGTAGTCATATTGTGCATCCCTCATGGTTCCATCATGGTTCTTACCTATTACTGACCCAAGCTAATGGGCCTCGAGTTACCCGGTTCTGCCTTATTCCGCCTTTTTTAAACATTAGAACTACGTTAGCCTCCTTCCAGTCTAAGGAACAGCCACAGACTGCATCGAGATATTAAAGATATGGGTAAGGGGGTCATATAGGGCCTGTCCCATCTCCTTGACAACCCTTGGGTGGATATCATCCTGGCCAGCAGCCCGATCTATTTTAAGGTTACTTATTCTTTCTAAAACAGTGGCCTAGAAATTGAGTTTTGGCGCTGCCAGGGCTTTAGCGCCGGAAGTTAGTGCCGGAGCTAAGTCGCGCTGGTCGGGCCCAAAATTCACTGGTTCTGCGCCCAAACGGCTGCCGGCGCTGCTGAAAGCTGTTAGCGCCTGAAAACTGGCGCTATGCGCTGAATTTCGGCGCTATTCCGGCGCTGCGGCGCCCGCTGCGGTGCGGCAGGTTCGGGAAGTGCAGGCCTCCTCCTTCCCTTAAGGAGGAGCTGCCTGCACCCGGCCGCGGCCCACGATAATTTTATTAAAAATGAGCCCGGCACCTCGGACAAGTGCCGGGCTTGCTTCTGTTCCGGCGGGGGGGGGGGGGGGGGGGGGGAAAGTCCGGGGAGGGAGCTGCGGCCAGGCGGGCGGCGGGAAAGCGGCCGGCCGCCGCGGGGCCTTTAATGCGCCGGCGCAAACTTGTGCAAGGCACCTCTGCCAGAACGTTGCTTGCGGCTGCCACGGGCGAGGCGGCCGCAAGTCAATTTCGGCGCTGGGGCCCGTCACCACGGCAACCGGGACGCTGCGCACACCGATGACGTCATCGGTGCCGGCGCAGCGCTACCGGTCTACCGCGGCGGAAGGGCCCCAGGCAATTTAGGCGCCGGCGCCAATTGCAGCGCTAGGCCCTCTAGCGCCGCAAAATCGGCGCTAAGGGCACTGAATTTCTAGGCCAGTAT
Organism: Somniosus microcephalus; assembly: GCF_052327205.1. Taxonomy (NCBI): domain Eukaryota; kingdom Metazoa; phylum Chordata; class Chondrichthyes; order Squaliformes; family Somniosidae; genus Somniosus; species Somniosus microcephalus. The sequence goes on from NC_140993.1 coordinate 259,967,890, forward strand.
GTTTTATTGCTAACAATGCCATTTAATTCCGTCAGCTGAGCATCATCTTCAAGGGTGAAGACTGGTGCAAAGTACTCATTTAGTGTTTTGCATTACACTGATGTTTTTTCTAGTTTGAACTCAATTCTACCTTTGTCGACATTAATTGTTAAGCTGCGGAATGATCTCCACAGGGTAAGTTTGGTCTGTTTCATTATGAATAATCCCGGGAAAGCAATAACACAAAGTTGTCATACAAACTGGCACAGGGCGGAGTCTGAATCATCATAACTTTCTGTGACTAACACAAGGATTACAGGGCTTCAGCCTGGGCTAATGGGCAAAGTCAAAAAGAGGCCAAGACCATTTGACAAACAAAATCACTAATTTTCCACAACTCTCAAGAGATGGGATGGTAGCCACAATAGACATGTGTTAAAAATTGTGCAGCAGTCACTGGGAGATCTGAAGAGGACCAAACTATACCTAATGATTAAACTATACCTAATGGCACATCTAAATTCTGGGCTCAGTGAAGATCTGAAAGCTAACAGGCCCATTCAATGATATTCTATTTGCATGTACGAAGAGAATGGGGACATAATTTGAGTTTGAAAGGGCCTGTTGCTCACCACTATCTTGTAATAACCCTGATGATCGCAGCTAACATGGGAGCCAGGGAGGGGAGTTGGGTGGTCAGCAGTTTGGTGAGAATAGGGTCAAGGGAGCAGGAGGTGGGTCTCATGGACAAGATGAGCTCAGAGTGGGCATGAGGGGAGATAGGAGAGATTATGAGGGGAGATTCAATAAAGGCGTTCAAAATTATGAAGGGTTTTGACAGAGTAAATAAGGAGAAACTGTTTCCACTCGCAGAAGGGTCGTAAACCAGAGGACACAGATTTAAGGTTTTGGCAAAAGAGCCAGAGAGGTAGATGAGGAGAGGTCTTTTTACGCAGTGAGTCGTTATGATCTGGAATGCACTGCCTGAAAGGGAAGTAGAAGCAGACTCAACAGTAACTTTCAGAAGGGAATTAGATATATACTGTACTTGAAGGGGAAGTATTTGCAGGGCCATGGGGAGTGGGACTAATTGGATTGCTCTTTCAAAGAGCCAGCACAGGCAGGATGGGCTGAATGGCTGTAAGATTCTCTGATCAGAAAAGTCTTGAGATGACCTGCTCAAAATCGGAGTCACAGTCAGCGTTCCCTCTAAGCTGCGCGCGTGCGCGGCCTGCCGTGCAGTAATCTGTGAGGTACCGAGCGGGCCGCTCACAAACATTTCCATTTGAAATACCGCGTGTGCGCAGAAATTTAAAGGGACCACGCACTGAAATAAATAGGTCACGCACAACAAAGACAAGTTAGAGGGAACATTGGTGAAAATCCCCAAGATAAGTGGAGAATGTTCACTTCCTGGCCTGCCTACATAAGTGATTTGTAAATGTCGAGCCTTTGATGGTAGTGTATTAACACGTGGCTTAGAGTCAGAAGCATGCTATGCCTGTGTAGCTAGGCTGTGCGACAAGTTTCATCGATGTTGCAGAAGAAGCTTGCTTGGAAAGCCTGCCGGAGGGAACTAATCCCAAGGCACTACAGGTGCGTGTAGTTTTCATAATTAATTTTTCAAAACCTTAATCACATCACAAGCTTTGTTAACTACATCCTTTTCTCCCTTTACAATCAGAACCAAACTGTTTCCCTCCCAAGAGTAACACTTCTCACTGTACAGTGTGTTCTGTATATTGGAAGGCCGATAACAAGAACTTTGGCCTAGAATTGGATCGCACCCGAACTTGCACGCGCCTAAAGAGGCTTGCGGCAGGAAATTGGTCCGCTGGCCTCACTTGTATATTACTAGCGAGGTGCGGGTGGCAGGTGTGCTCAGTCGCAACCCAATTTGGAAAAGGGGCCTGAAACAGGCGTTAGGCCCATTGCTTCTCATTGTATCATGCGACTCTTCTTCCTTCTTAGGCAGTCCCTTGGAACTGAGGATGGCTCGCTTCCACATTAAAAATGAGTTCTCAGGTGACTGATGAGTCCGATGCGGGACCTACAGTCTCTGTCACAGGTGGGGCAGACGGTGGTTGAAGGGGCGGGTGGGTGGGGTGCTTGGGTTGACGTGCTCTCCTTCCGCTGCTTGCGCTTGGCTTGCACTTGCTCCCGGCGAAGGGACTCGAGGTGTTCGGCGCCTTCCCGGATGCTTCTCCTCCACTTTGTGCGGTCTTGGGCCAGGGATTCCCAGGTGTCAGTGGAGATGGTGCACTTTTTCAAGGAGGCTTTGAGGGTGTCCTTGAAGCATTTCCTCTGCCCACCTGGGGCTCTCTTGCTGTGTCGGAGCTCCGAGTAGAGCGCTCGTTTTTATCAGGCGACTGCCAGGGCAGTAGAAGGCGAACTGGACGGACCTTGAGTCGTTTTTGGTCTAGTTATTCCTACGCTCTAATGCAAGTCAGGGGACCAACGCCTGACTGAACGAGTGGGTAGTGGTCGTGGCGCAGGAGAAGGTAGCCTTTGGCTGAGGAGCCTGATCTCATGGGCCCACTATGAAAAGAAGGCTGTTGGTTGAGCACCATATCTATGTTTAGGTGTCAGCTGTGGCTCAGTGGGTAACAGAAGGTTTTGGTTCAAACCCCACTCCAGAGACTTGAGCACATAATGTAGGCGGACACTGATGCTGTCGTTCCGATGAGGCGTTAAACCGAGGCCCTGTCTGCCCTCTCGGGTGGACATAAAAGATCAAACGACACTATTTTGAAGAAGAGCAGGGGAGTTCTCCCCAGTGTCCTGGGGCCAATATTTATCCCTCAATCAACATCACTAAAAGAGATTATCTGGTCATTATCTCATTGCGGTTTGTGAGAGCTTGCTGTGCACAAATTGGCTGTTGTGTTTCCTACATTACAACAGTGACTACACTTCAAAAAGTACTTCATTGGCTGTAAAGTGCTTTGGGACGTCCTGAGGCTGTGAAAGGCGCTATAGAAATGCAAGTTCTTTCTTTCATATGTGCAGACATGAAGCGTGATCTCCCAGGATGGGCAGCAGATGGCAAGAGTAACAGGGGAGTCTATTCCCATTCTCTGCGCCACCAGGGAATTGTTCTCCTTGCTGCAGTATTCTCCCCAGCATGACCAGATTGTGTGGCAGCTCAAGGTCAGGATGCCTCTGGCACTTGAAACACAGCCTGCAGCAGGTCCAGTTCAGGATCTGACTATCCTGAGGCAAGGCACAAAAAGCCTCGTGAGAAACAGGCGTAGGCCATTCAGCCCCTCAAGCCTCTTCCGCCATTCAATTAGATATGGCTGATCTGCATCTATGGGTACGGTAGTGTAGTAGTTTTGTTACTGGACTAATAATCTAGAAAACCTGAGATCAAATCCCACCAGGTCAGTTTGATGAAATACAAAGCTGGGGTCAGTAAAAGTGACCATGAAGCTGCCGGATTGTCATTAAAAACCCAACTGGTTCACTAATATCCTTTAGGGAAGGAAACCTGCTGTCCTTACCTGGTCTGGCCTGTAGTGACACCAGTTCCCCACCCAGCGTGGTTGACTCTTAACTACCCTCTGAAGTGGCCTAGCAAGCCACTCAGTTGTGTCCAGAACAACTTGGGATGGGAAAATAAATGTCAGCCATGCCAGCAACACCCACATCCCAAGAAAGAATTTTTAAAAAAATCCTCAACACCATTTACCTGTTTTTGCTTGATACCGGAAATAAAGGTTCTAAATTGGGGGAAGGCCGATTTTAATAGGATAAGGCAGGATCTGGCCAAAATGGACTGGGATCAGCTACTTGTAGGAAAATCCGCATCGGAGCAATGGGAGGCTTTCAGAAGGGAGACTGAGATCATACAATGGCAACATGTTCCCGTAAAGGTCAAGGGTGGTTCCAAAAACCACAGTGAACCTTGGATGTCAGGGGATATATGAGAATGGATTAGGAAAAAAAGGAGGGCTTTTGGCAGATACAAAAGGCTAAAGACAGAGGAAGCCCTAGAGGAGTACAAAAAGTGCAGGGGGATACTTAAAAAAGAAATTAGGAGATCAAGGAGGGGCCATGAAATAACACTGGCGAGCAAAATAAAGGAAAATCCTAAGATGTTTTATAAGTATATTAAGGGTAAGAGGATAACTAGGGAAAAAATAGGGCCCATTAGGGACAAAAGTGGCAATCTGTGTGTGGAGCCGGAAGATGTAGGAGGGGTTCTAAATGAATTTTTTGCATCTGTTTTCACTATGGAGGAGGACGATGCAGACATAGAAATAGGGCAGGGGGACTGTGATATGCTCGAACATATTAACATCGAGAGGGAGGAGGTATTGGCGGTTTTAGCAGGCCTAAAAATGGATAAATCCCCAGGCCCGGATGAAATGTATCCCAGGCTGCTGTGTGAGGCAAAGGAAGAGATTGCGGGGGCTCTAACACATATATTCAGGACCTCTCTGGCCACAGGGGATGTGCCAGAGGACTGGAGAACCGCTAATGTAGTACCATTATTCAAGAAGGGAGTAGGGAAAAACCGGGGAACTACAGGCCAGTGAGCCTAACATCAGTGGTAGGAAAATTATTGGAAAAAATTCTGAGGGACAAAATTAGTCTCCACTTGGAGAGACAAGGATTAATCAGGGATAGTCAACATGGCTTTGTCAAGGGAAGATCATGTCTGACTAATTTGATTGAATTTTTTGAGGGGGTGACTAGGTGTGTGGATGAGGGTAACGCAGTGGATGTGGTATACATGGATTTCAGTAAGGCCTTCGATAAAGTCCCGCACAGGAGACTGGTCAAGAAGGTAAGAGCCCATGGAATCCAGGGTGCCTTGGCACATTGGATACAAAACTGGCTTAGTGGCAGAAGGCAGAGGGTGATGGTCGAAGGTTGTTTTTGTGACTGGAAGCCTGTGGCCAGTGGGGTGCCACAGGGATCGGTGCTGGGTCCCTTGCTGTTTGTGGTCTACATTAATGACTTGGATATGAATGTAAAAGGTATGATCAGTAAGTTTGCGGATGATACAAAAATTGGTAGGGTGGTAAATAGCGAGGAGGGTAGCCTCAGTCTGCAGGACGATATAGATGGGTTGGTCAGATGGGCGGAACAGTGGCAAATGGAATTTAACCCGGAAAAGTGCGAGGTGATGCACTTTGGGGGGACTAACAAGGCAAGGGAATACACAATGAATGGTAAGACCCTAGGCAAGACGGAGGGGCAGAGGGATCTGGGTGTGCAAGTACACAGATCCCTGAAGGCGGCGGAACAGGTGGATAAGGTGGTAAAAAAGGCATATGGGATACTTGCCTTCATTAGCCGAGGCATAGAATATAAGAGCAAGGAGGTTATGATGGAGCTGTATAAAACACTGGTTAGGCCACAGCTGGAATACTGTGTGCAGTTCTGGTCGCCACACTACAGGAAGGATGTGATCGCTTTGGAGAGGGTGCAGAGGAGATTCACCAGGATGTTACCAGGGCTGGAGCGCTTCAGCTATGAAGAAAGACTGGGCAGATTGGGTTTGTTTTCCTTGGAGCAGAGGAGGCTGAGGGGGGACATGATTGAGGTGTACAAAATTATGAGGGGCATAGATAGGATGGATACTGAGGAGCTTTTTCCCTTAGTAGAAGGGTCAATAACTAGGGGGCATAGATTCAAGGTAAAGGGCGGGAGGTTTAGAGGGGATTTGAGAAAGAACTTTTTCACCCAGAGGGTGGTTGGAGTCTGGAACTCACTGCCTGAAAGGGTTGTGGAGGCAGGAACCCTCACAACATTTAAGAAGCATTTGGATGAGCACTTGAAATGCCATAACATACAAGGCTACGGACCAAATGCTGGAATATGGGATTAGATTAGACAGGGCTTGATGACCGGCACGGACACGATGGGCCGAAGGGCCTCTATCCGTGCTGTATAACTCTATGACCTAACAAAAATCAATCGATTCAGTCTTGAAAATGTCAATTGATCCAGCATCCACAGCCTTTTGGTTGCTAGTTCCAAATTTCCAATACCCTTTGTGTGGAAAATATGCTTCCTGATTTCACTCCTCATCCTCCAGCTCTAATTTTAATACTGTTCTGGATTTCTCTACCCAAGGAAATAGTTTCTATCGAATCCCATCCACACAACTTACTGTGCCTCCTATCTTAACGTCATCTGCAAACTCTCTATTCCTTCATCCAAGTCATTGATATATTGTGAAAAGCTGAGGCCCCAGTACAGATCTCTGGGGAACACCATGCATCGCATCCCAGCCAATCGGGGAACATTCCCTTTATCCCTACTCTCTTGTCTCCTGCCTCCCAACCAATTACTGACCCATGTCACAAGGTTACCTCCAATTCCGTGGGCTCTCATCATCAGCCCCGATGACATCTGCCGTGCCTCCCTCTTGCCTGTTCAGGTTAAAATCGAAACCCGCGGGAAGACAGCGGGAATTCGGTTGGTAAGTCCCACAGACGATTTTTAACTGGCTGCTGGCCTGCTTTCTGCCGGGTGGACAGGGTTAAAATCGCCCCCTTTTAGTTCTATCAACACACGAAGGAACAATCCTCCTGACATCCACAAAAAGGAACTGATGTCCTTCTGAGATCTGGAATGCACTGCCTGAAAGGGTAGTGGAAGCAGATTTAATAGTAACTTTCAAAAAAGAACTGGATATATACTTATAAAGGAAAAATTTGCAGGGCTATGGGGACAAAGAAGGGGAGTGAAATTAATTGGTTGCTCTTTCAAAAAGCTGGCACAGGCACAATGGGTAGACCCTTTCTCCCGTTGTTGTGTATGTAATATGTGTGCTACTTGAACCTATGGACAGGACTGCACTACTTGTAGGGCGTAGTGATACGCAGTACCACTCCTGGCCATAGGGGTATAAATAGTACTGTGGGTACTGATCTCCCCTCAGTTCCCGCCTGTGGGCATGAAGTAAAGACCTACGTGCAGTCCCTACCTCCAACCAGTAAAGACCTGTTTGAGTTATACGTTTAAGTCTTTGTGTTAATTGTTCAATACAATACACATACTTAACACCCGTCTTTAGAATTCTCATTCCATCTAGTCCCCTCCTTCTGGCTTCTTACCCCACCTCTAGATCTTTTCATTGGGAACTGCCGGTGTGACGTCAGCCATCTCAATTCCTCTGTTGCCCTCACTCACTCTAACCTACCTCCCTCTGAACTTGCAGCACGCCATTCTCTCAGGTCCAACCCTGACATTGCCATTAACCCTGCTGACAAGGGCGGTGCTGTTGTTGTTTGGTGGAAGCTGAACGCCAACTCTCCGACGCCTCCTCCTGCCTCCCCCTGGACCATGACCCCACCACTGAACATCAAGCCATTGTTGCCCAGACCATCACTGACCTCATCCACTCTGACGATCTTCCCTCTATGGCCTCCAACCTCATAATCCACCAACCCCGCACAGCCTGCTTCGAGCTCCTTCCCAAGATCCACAAACAGAACTGTCCCTGGTCGACCCATCGTTTCAGCCGGTTCTTGCCTTACAGAAACTTATTTCTTCTATCTCGACTCTAATTTTTGCCCTCTTGCTCAGTCTCTTCCGACACCCTCCATCACTTTAATAGTTTCCAGTACCTGGCCCTAACCATCTCCTTTTCAGCATGGTCATCCAGTGCCTCTACACCTCCATCCCCCACTAGAACGGCCTCCGCTTCTTCCTTGAAATGAGGCCCAACCAGTCTCCATCCACCACCACCCTCCTCCGCCTGGCTGAACTTATTCTTACATTGAACAACTTCTCCTTTGACTCCTCTAACTTCCTCCAAATAAAAGGTGTCGCTAGGGGGATCCATATGGGTCCTGACTATGCCTGCTTTTTCGTGGGATATGTGGAACATTCTTTGCTCCAGACGTCCTCATGTCTCCTCCCCGACCTCTTTTTCCGGTGCACTGATGACTGTATCGGTGCCTCTTCCTGCTCTCGCCTGAACTGGAAAATTTCATCAACTTTGCTTCACATGGTCCCTCTTTGACTCTTCCCTTCCCTTCCTTGACGTCTCCAACTCCATTTCTGGGGCTAGGCTATCAACCAATATCTGCTATAAGCTGACTGACTCCCACAGCTACCTTGATTACACTTCCTCCCAAACGGCTTCCTTTAAGGACTTTATTCCATTCTTCCAGTTTCTCCATCGCATCTGTTCTGACAATGCCAGCTTCTACGCCAGTGTTTCAGATATGTCTTCCTTTTTTCTCAACCGAGGACTCCCCTCCCCCGTGGTTGACAGGGCCCTCGACCGTGTCCGTCCCATTTTCTGCATTTCTGCTCTCGCCCCTTCGCCTCACTCTCAGAACCATATAGGGTTCCCCTTGTGCTCACCTTCCACCCCACCAGACTTCCCATTCAACGGAGCAGGCTCCGCCATTTCCGCCACTACCAAACACATCTTCCCCTCCCCTCCACTTTCAGCATTCCAAAGGGCCCACAACACCTTCCCATGCAAGCGCAGGCGATGCAATGCCTGCCCTTTGACCTCTTCCCTTCCCATTGTCCAGGGTCCAAAAACACTCTTTCCAGGTGAAACAGCAATTTACATGTACTTCTTTCAATTTAGTATACTGTATTCGCTGCTCATGATGCGGGCTCCTCTACATTGGGAAGACCAAACACAGATTGGGTGATCGCTTTGCTGAACACCTCCGCACGGTCTGCAAGCATGACTCTGAGCTTCCAGTCGTTTACCATTTTAATTCGCCGCCCCACTCCCACTCAGATCTCTGTGCTCGGCCTCCTACACTGTTCCAAAGAAGCTCAACGGAAGCTCGAGGAACAGCACCTCAACTTTCGATTAAGCACTTTGCAACCTTCTGGACTCAACTTAGAGTTCAACAATTTCAGATCAAAACCACCGCGCTCATTTTTTGGACAGCAGGTGCTGGTAATGATTCTGTTGTTGCCATTTACACCTCCTCTAGACCCATCTTTTGTTTCTTTACTCGTCCCATCACCACCCCCTTTTGCCCTGCACCATCATCCCTTTTGTCATTTAATCTCTCCTGCCTTCCATCCTATCACAGACCTTCCCTTTTGTTCTTTCCTCCCCTCCCCCCTTTCCCTGCCCCTGCACTTGCTTAAAAACCTGTTCCATCTCCAACATCTTCCAGTTCTGACGAAAGGTCATTGACCTGAAACATTAACTCTGTTTCTCTCTCCACAGATGCCACCTGACCTGCTGAGCATTGCCAGCATTTTCTGTTTATATTTCAGATTTCCAGCATCCGCAGCAACCCCTAATCTTTTTTGGGGGGGGTTTGCGGCCCCCTTCCTTTAAGGGGGCTGCTCGGCCCATTCACAGTTTCGCGCATGCACAAAATTTAACATTGGAAAAGCCGGTGTCGGGCTGCGCAGGACCGACAGACAGCTGCACGGCCGCACAGCTTAGAGGGGACATTGCGCCGCAGTAGTTTACTTCTGTATGATTCAATGAGCTGTAGGTAGCAGTCAGCACATTAGCTGCCTGAACCAGATGGAACTCTATCTCACCCAGAAGCTTTGGGCATGAATAAAATACTTCTCTACCCTCACACCAATAAAAAGCCACAATTTAGCTGTAAGCTTGTTAGTGATCAGAAATAATAAAGTGCGGTAAGCCTACCCTGCTCAAGAAATAACCTCCAAAAACTCCACGGAGGTTTGTTAGGAGTGAAAAATATGTTCAACCTGCTATCTTACCAATATTTGTTCCACAATAGCTGGACAGAGAGACATATTCCACTTGACATTAGCAAGTAATGAGACTTGTGAAAATAATTTAGTTAGTCCACCTGGTAAATCAAAGCCTTCTTGGCATTAACATAATTGAATCTATGATTTAAATTAGGTGGAGAAAGATTAAAAAACGGAATGATAATTTCAGACTGCAAAAAAAAATTGCAAAATCACCTTCAGGAGTAATTTGAGAAGAAGTCTGAAAACAGATTAGTCGTCATGCTGTATCAGGTACACGTGCTTAATCACCCATGCCAGAGTTCACCAGCTATTCTGGCTGAATCTAGTGCCACCGCGGGAGCAGTCTTCTATGTGAACATAGTGGCTCTAAGATAGGGTACGTAAACTTATGGATTACCAGTTTATATCCCAAAGTGTTGGGAGAAGCGAATTGTATTAGATTTACAAAGCCTCTTTCATGAAATGGGATAAAAGAGGATGTTGCCTAAGATAACCCTTCATAGAGAAAACATGAAAAATTGCAGCATGAACAGAATCTGGTTTCAGATGCAAAGCCAACGTCTGTTTACAATACTTGAGACTGTAAGAAGTCCCGTTCATTAAAGGATCAGGCTTTGTGCATGAACTTTAGACAACAAACTTCTTTCGTTCTGCATTATCAGCTTTGTGCAAAATTCCTCTGAAGCCAATAAGCTATCCAACTTTCAATAGTCAGGTAGTTAATGAGAACGCTTTCAGATCAGAAGAAGAATTGAAATATCAGGTACCTCCTGATGGGGCAGTGAGAATAGACTGACACTGGCACTGTTCAACATTAAGATGTCTTAGAAATATCTTCATTTTAAACCAGATTCTGAGAATCAGAGGGAAAATCTGCAGAAATAATGGGCCCGGATTTTTGCGGTAGAAATAGTGGCGAAACTAACAGCGCTCACCGTTATTAAAGAGTAAATTGCACAGCGGCTTCCGGCGACCGCACATGCGCAGTTAAACGTGGAAATCAGGAAGTTGCTGTCCGATTTACCCTTCGCCTCCAGAAGCTACGCTATACCAGTACCTCGCCGAGAGACTCAGCATTGAAACACATGGCACGGCATGAAGTTGCGGTATTTACGTGATAGGTATTCACTAAACATGCCAGAAAAGGTTAGGGCTTGTCCATTCCAGTGTAATTGAATTTTTAATGGCGTGATAAGTCTCAATTACTGCCAAACAACCTCTCTGGCACTGAAAATTTATTTTTACAAGTGTGGCATCTCATTCCTTTGGATTTTAATTATCATTGGAGATTTAAAAAAAATAAAAAAATGTAAATTGTTTTTTTTAATGTTTCTTTCTGTCTCTTTTATCTCTCTCTCTTAATCTAACCTCTCTTTCCCTCTCTTTATTTCGCTTTCTGTACATGATTTTGCATTGAGTTGACTATTCCTGGTTCAGACTCTGCGGGCTGGATTTTACCAATCTCGGCGGGTCCATGGTGGGTGATGTCGGTGGTGGGTCGCGACCTAGCTGCTGGCTCCAGCCCCCTGTCCAAAATGATTTTCCCCTGATTGAGCTGGTTAAGCCCACCCAGCGCGTTTGCTGGCCAATTGAAGGAAGCGGGTCTGATGACATCATTTGATGACACGTCATCAACCAGTTTCCTTAAAAGGGACTGTGCGCAAATTTACTTTGACAGTTGTGCTGTCAGTGTTCTACAGTATTGAGGTGCTGCAAACACTGACAAGCACTGCACAGAAGTGCATGGCTGCACCCAGGCACTCCCATGACTCCCTCCATATGCTTATGGAGGGAGTCACAGCACGCAGGGAGGTTCTCTTCTCTTCCAATGGGCGGAGGAGGCCTGCCCAGGAGATCAACGCAGCCTGGTTGCACATTGCTCAGGAGGACACAAGCAGGGATTTGATCAGGAGGACCTGGCTGCAGTGGCGCAAACCTTTCAATGATCTCAGTAGATCACAAAACGTTACTGCAAAGCCACACTCAACCTCATCCTGCTGTGCCACTCATCACATCCCCATCACTCTGCCTTCCCTACCCTACTCCTGCACATCCTTACACCAACTTACCTTACACCTCCACCCATCCCTCTCTATCTACATTATCACTGAACCATCTCACTAGCCACCCCTCACACTCACCCTCATCTAGTCCAATCATATCAACTAACAACACACAAGGGTAAGCACTTGGGTGTTTCAGCCAATGTTCATGTGAAGTTTCTGTTAATGTGCTGTCAAACATTGAAATCTTTATTTTCAACACTTTGCGTTCTTGGACACATTTGTGTGCACCTTTGCAAGTGGCTTAGTGAGCTGCAGTGAATGGTGAGACATAACAGTACTCCCCGCAAAGACGATGAGTGTGGAAGGAATGGCTTGGGCATGATCGGGATGCTTTATGTTGTTAGTTTGGGATGGTGCCAACCTGGTGCATCATGTGGCAACCAGGGTGCACAGCGGCAAGTGAAGTAAATCTGGCCATGGTGAGGCCATCCCTGGCATTCCAGGCAGCAATGTGGTCGGGTGCTGATGCCCTGTGTCCTGTGCAGCATCAGCTGATAGCGGAGGAGGTTGGTTTTGTTGTTGGTGCTGCTGTTGTGCCTGGTGCTGCTGCTGATCATGGTGGGATTCTGAGGACCAAGGTGAGATAGTTTCAAGGGCACCGATGCTGATGTAATAGACAGCAGGTGAACTTGAGATGACAGAAACAATCTGTCAACAGTGAGAGAGGTTGTTCCAATGAGGTGACTCTGGATAGAGAGTTTACTCCAAACACTCACAACGTGCATAAAGCTCAATCTGTCTTCCAAATGCAGTAAGCAATAACTTCTCAGCTTGGAAAGTAAACAGGCGTGAGATGGGAGCTTTTATAGCACATTTGCAGCTGTCAAGTAATGAGACGATTCCATGGTCATACAACTCCCGACCTCCTTACCTGATGTGATCCCTGAGCAGCGTGGACCCCGTGGGCGACATCGTAAAATGTAAAGGTGAGCTCAAAATACTGTTTAATCGGCTGTTAATAAGGTCATAATGACCTGAATTGCCTCCCCCGCAGATGTCAGACCTGACATCTGGGAAAGGCGCATGGTGGTGGGTTGCCAGCGGGTTCCCAACCCGCTGTCACAAAAAAACTTCCCACCTGACCCAAACGTGCCCGCTGACCCCCCAAAAATGTCCCCCTTGCGTGTCTCATTAACCATTCTTCAATCTGATTGGTTAAGGGGATACACAATTGCTTGCACCGTTCACACAAGTCCCAGATCCACTGTAGAGGGTGCTGCACCAAAATGGCTCTCTAATCACAGGAAGTTCCAGTACTCACACAAGAACGACAAGCCTCACAAGGTCCATGCTATCCTGTCCTTGGCTCTTGAGCAAAATAACAGCAGCCGATTGTTGTATTTCCTATTTCCCAATCTAAGTGTGTCAGCTTGGTTCAGCTGGTAGCATTTATGCCTCTGCGTCAGAAACTTTTGGTTCAAGCCCCACTCCAGGACTTGAATATGTAAGGGTAAATTTTTGTCAAGTGAGTTCCCAAAGCTTAGCCTTGTTCAAAGAAAAAGAAAGAATTTGCATTTATATAGCACCTTTCACAACCTCAGGATGTTCAAAGTGCTTTACGGCCAATGAAGTACTTCTTTGAAGTATAGTCACTGTTGTAATGAACATAGGATTATATAGGATATACGGCACAGAAACAGGCCATTTGGCCGAACCAGCCCATGCCGGCGTTTATGCTCCACTCGAGCCTCCTCCTGCCTTTCCTCATCTAAATCTATCAGCATAACCCTCTATTCCCTTCTTGCTCCTCCCTCATATGCTTGTCCAGCCTCCTCTTAAACGCATCTATACTATTACTATTCTGAAGTCAAGATGGCGGCCGAGATGGTCCGGTGCTAAGCGCGCTCACCCTGCTTCGGGCGGCCCACTCTCGCCGCTCGCTCCTGCAACCGGAGCGAAGTGTTCGGCGAGTCGGGTGGAGGCAGCGCAGCGCAACGAGCAGCAGCAGCAGCCGCCACGACGACCCGCTAGAGCACGTCGGCCGGCAGCTCCTCGGCGGGAAGGCATTCCGACTGGGAGGAGGGGAGCCGAGCATGGCGGCCAGAGGCCAGACCTTGAGCGGGAGAAGCAGGCCCCGAGCCGTCGGACTGTGGAGCCGGTGACGGTGAGGAGGAGGCCGCGGCGACCGGAGCATTTACATCCCGACGATCTGTTCGGCGAGTCGGGCGGAGGCAGCGCAGCGCAACGAGCAGCAGCAGCAGCCACGACGACCCGCTACAGCACATCGGTCGGCAGCTCCTTGGCGGGAAGCTCGCAGTCCGACTGGGAGGAGGGGAGCCAGGCATGGTGGCCAGAGGTCGGATCGTGAGCGGGAGAAGCAGGCCACCACACATGGAGCCGGCAACAGTGAGGAGGAGGCCGCGGTGACGAGGAGGACGGAGCGGCTGAGGGACATCGTGCTCCCACTGCCACTGGATGCCATTGAATTGACTTTCTGAACACGGCGCTGTAAGAAAAGCTGACGTGTCCCTACGGGGAGTAAGCATTCCATTGTACTTGTACTAGTACTAGTTACATATGGCAAAAAAAATTGAATTGAATTGAATTGTATTTGCTTCAACCACTCCCTGTGGTAGCGAGTTCCACATTCTCACCACTCTTTCGGTAAAGTTTTTTCTTCTGAATTCCCCATTGGATTTCTTGGTGACTATCTTATATTGATGGCCTCTAGTTATGCTCTTCCCCAAAAGTGGAAACATTCTCTCTGTATCCACTCTATCAAAACCTTTCATAATTTTAAAGACCTCTATTAGGTCACCCCTCAGCCTTCTTTTTTCAAGAGAAAAGAGACCCAGCCTGTTCACCCTTTCCTGATATGTATATCCTCGCATTTCTGGTATCATCCTTGTAAATCTTCGCTGCACCCTCTCCAGTGCTTCTATATCCTTTTAATATATGGTGACCAGAACTGTACGCAGTACTCTAAGTGTGGTCTAACCAAGGTTCGATACAGGTTTAGCATAACTTCCCTACTTTTCAATTCTATCCCTCTAGAAATAAACCCTAGTGCTTGGCTTACTTTTTGTATAGTCTTGCTAGCCTGTGACGCAACTTATAGTGATTTGTGTATTAGTACTCCAAGATCCAGTTGTTCCTCTATCCCACCTAGACTCGCACCCTCCAAGTAGTAAGTGACCTCCCTATTCTTCCTATCAAAAGGTAATACCTCACATTTATCTGTGTTGAACTTCATTTGCCAATTATATGCCAATTCTGCAAGTTTATTAATGTCTTCCTGTAACTTGTTGCAGTCCTCCTCAGTATTGACTATTCCGCACCCCCACCCCCACAAAATTTGGTGTCATCCGTAAATTTAGAAATTGTGTTTTTGATTCCAAAGTCTAAATCGTCAATGTAAATTGTGAACAGCAGTGGTCCCAGCACTGATCCTTGTGGAACACCACTACCCACCTTCTGCCACTGTGAATAGCTACCCTTTACCCCTACTCTCTGCTTTCTGTCTTGAAGCCAGCTAGCTAACCATTCTGCTACTTGTCCCCTGACTCCACATTCTCTGACTTTGTTCATCAGTCTATTATGGGGTACCTTATTGACGACCTTTTGAAAATCTAGATAAATTATATCTACTGCATTACCACTGTCTACTCTCTCTGTTACCTCTTCAAAAATTTCAATGAGGTTGGTCAAGCAAGACTTTCCCTTTTGAGATCCATGCTGACTATTCATTATTATAATTTTGGTTTCTAGATGTTCTTCTATTTTCTCCATTATTTTTCCTACCACTGATGTTAAGCTGACTGGTCGATAATTCCCTGGACATGTTCTATCCCCCTTCTTGAATATAAGTATTACGTTAGCTATCCGCCAGTCCTCTGGCACTACACCTTTTTCTAATGAATTATTAAATATGCATAATAATGCCTCTGCTATCTCTTCCCTAGATTCTTTTAAAATGCGTGGATGCAATTCATCCGGACCAGGGGTTTTATCCTCTTTGAGTTTGATTAGTTTATTTAACATATCCCCTCTTTTTATTTTAAATGCATTTATCTCATACCTAATCTCATCATCCAATGTCACGTCCACCTATTCCATCTCCCTAGTAAATACGGCAGCTTGGTAAATACCCATTCTATCTCCATGGAAACACAGCAGCCAATTTGAGAACAGCAAGGTCCCAAAAACAGCAACGTGATAATGACCAGATAATCTGTTTTAGTGATGTTGGTTGAGGGATAAATATTTGCCCGGACACCGGGGAAAACTCCCCTGCTCTTCATTGAAATAGTGCCAGGGGATCTTTCACGTCCACCTGAGAGGGCAGACGTTGTTAATGCTTCATCCGAAAGACGGTACCTCCGACAGTGCGGCACTCCCTCAGTACTGCACTGGAGTGGTGTGTGGACTGGAGAACTGGGCGTGGAGGTCAGCATGTTCAATTTGCAGCCGTGCGAAAATTAACCCTATATTATCGAGACTGACACTCCAGTGCAGTAGTGAGGGTGCACTTCACTGATGGAGGTGAAGTCCTGTCTGCCTTTTCCAGTGGACATTAAAGATCTCATGGAAGTGCTCAAAGTTCTCGTGGTGCCCCAGGCCACATATCTTTCTCAACCAACATCCCCAAAAGCAGATTAACAAGTCCTGCATCTCTGCCAATTGTGGGATTTTGCTGTCTACAAAATGGCTCCTGTGGTTGCCCTTCATAACAACAATATCTGAATTTCAATATGACTAATTGAATGTGAAGCAGAATGACTATTTTGAAAGAAGCAATAAGGCTCTATATAAATACAAGTCTTCCCTTATTCTCAAATATTCATGAAGTGTGCTGTTGGCTGCTTAAAGACAAGCTAATTGATCTTGGGATCAAAATTTAACAAGGCTACTTGTATTGTTTGCACATTAAAGCTGTTGATTTATCGCTGGTCTTCACTGGAGACCTGAGTCCCCAGACTTCAAGTATCTGGATTTCTAGTATGGAGCCTTGCTGCTGCACAGTGAGTGAAAGGAATGGTGGTACTGTAGTACAAAACCTGCCATAGCCTACAGAAAAGGTGACTGAACCCAAAAGGGGTCGGTTTGCCCCTCTGAGTAATGGTGCTCGTAGACCAACAGAGAAAACATGGTCTGAAGATCAAAGATGGCGAAGGGCATCTTTAACAGTTTCAGTGTGGTTCTGATCAGAGAACCAAAATGTGAGCTCCTGCATCGAGGACACCCACTGTCATCTATTGCAACAGTCAAGTAGCCTGGTAGAAGTCTTCAGCCAAACAGGATGCAAGACACCTGATCTTTGACCTGTCTGAATCACCAAGAGAAGGTGGCAGGTCCACAGCTGGGAAGATCCTATTCAGTCAATATAATGGCAGGAATACCTCATCTTCAGAACATTCTGTACAAACACATTCTTCCCAGAAACCCAGCCACTGTGGTTGTTTGCTGAGGGGAATTACTAAGTAAATTTGGTAGACGACAGCATAACTGATTGTTGTGAAACTATAATGGCTTTCAGCTGGCATGGTAGACCAGAGTAAAATGGTCATTGTAGATTTGTGTTATTTGCCAAATTCCCTTGTGATGGCTCATCAGAATACAGGGGAGGCAAATCATACTAAAATGTTGATGTGGACAGCTTCTATGAGGGTTTCAAAAGCAGCTGAATATTTAGACACAGCTTGGGCTGATATGTTCAAAATCTTGGCCACATGAGCATTGAAAGCACTGAAAGCCCGAGATGAATCTCAATTGAATGAGGAACCTTCTCTTCAAAGTTGCATTCAGCCTTAGTGAAGAATGAAGCATGGGCTGCATATTTTAGTGATTGTTAGTGATTCAGTTGCTCCTAAGCAGCATTTGTTCAGAATACTCTACTGTTGGCCATTACTTCATGCCAACCAGGGGATGTAATCCTGAAGGGGTGGAGATAGTCAGTCCTGATTAAAACTGAGGAGACACCAATCATATTCTAATATCAACCTCAAAAGAACCACCCTATTTTGGCAGTGCAGAAGGGGTTGATCCAAAATCTGTTGATGGTTACTTGCGGGGCTGGGCTTCCTGGCTACATTGCACCTATCTAAGGCTTCTGCAGCTCTTTAGGATATCCTTTCATTCTTCCAGACGGTCTTCTGTAGTCCTTGCCAAGAATCCCAGACAATATCTGGCAGGAGGCCACGTCATGCTTTGACAAAAGGCAGCAGAGAGTTTTTGTAGCCTTCAGCTGCCGTGAGGGGCACTTAACAGAGTGTTTAAACCTCGAGTGGACCTTTAACTTTTTTTGTTTTTTGTTTGATGACTTGAAGGATGCCGTACTTCCCAAATTAACATAGAAAAAGAGTGAAAACACGGCAAATACACGGCTGAAGACAGGTTTGTGCAGAAACGGGCGGACCTGCTGAAAACAGGAAAAGAACTGACCCATTAATGCAGGAGACATGTTTTTATATGGCGCAGGTTGAAGCTAACACTTGAAAGCACACAGGTATGGGAGCAGAATATGGTCACTTATCAAAGCAGCGGCAAAGTGAAATTTAGTTAGCACTCTGAGGATTCAGTCAGTGACATAGTAAATTTCAGATAGCCAATCTTTCATCTGTTGCAGTCTCTAAATCGACAGGAAATTTTCTGACTTGAGGCCAGGTCCTGCCTTAAGTTGGAATCTCTGCCGAACAGCCCCACTGTCCTACGGTCATGGCATACAGCACCTGGTAAAAGTTGAATTTAATGGGACTGGACGCTGTAATGGTGCTCAGTCGAGCAAACAGCAGGACACGAAACGGAGCTTCTTTAAAAATGTCTCCCAGTACCAAGCAGACGGATTTTGTTTTAAAAAGTTGTGAGCAATGGAATTAAACTCTAGTTTATAACGCTCCCACATTATAAATGGCCTGCTTGGCTTGCTCCCAAGAAGCAAGTTATAACGACTGTCTACTTATTCATTTATAGAACAGGTGTTTTGATAAATGCTGTTAGATGAAAAGATGCTGTCACACTTCCATTCGAGTGTCTGGAATGAAGCAAATCACATGATATAATGGAGAATTGTTAAGTCTCCTGCATTTTGGTAATAATCACCGCTGAAATCAAAATCTCTCAAGGAAAAGAAAAACTATTTTAGACAATGCAGTCCATTTGCTTTTTGCATAACTGAGCTCCCTTTCTGAAGAACAAATTTCATATTCTGATGCTGACAATTGCTTCCTCTAGTCTATGGATATTACTAGTTACAGCATCCATATTACTTTGACTCCAGTTTATTACTTCACACACTTGTGAAAATATCATCTAACTATCTGTATCACCCCCAACAATCCAGTAACATTAGAAGCACAATTAGAATGGCCTGTAATATGCAGTCAGTGGTGAAGCAAAGGCATTCGCCGCTGGCCTCGAAGTAAGCTTCCCGCAAAGATAGAAACATAGAAGATAAGAGCAAGATTAGGCCATTCGGCCCCTCGAGCCTGCTCCGCCATTCAATGCGATCATGGCTGATCATCCAAATTCAGTACCCTGTCCCTGCTTTCTCCCCATATCCCTTTAGCCTTAAGAAATATATCCAACCTTCTTGAATATATTTAATGAATTGGCCTCTACTGCCTTCTGTGGTAGAGAATTCCACAGGTTCACCACTCTCTGGGTGAAGAAATTCCTCCTCATCTCTGTCCTAAATGGCTTACCCTTTATCCTTAGACTGTGACCCCTGGTTCTGGACTCCCCGACCATCGGGAACATCCTTCCTGCATCTAGTCTGTCCAGTCCTGTCAGAATTTTATAAGTTTCAATGAGATCCCCTCTCATTCTTCTAAACTCTAGCGAATATAAGCCTAATCGACCCAATCTCTCCTCATAAGTCATTCCTGCCATCCCAGGTATCAGTCTGGTGAATCTTCGCTGAACTCCCTCCATGGCAAGAACATCCTTCCTCAGATAAGGCGACCAAAACTGCACACAATACTCAAGGTGTGGCCTCACCAAGGCCCTGTACAACAGCAGCAAGACATCCTTGTTCCTGTACTCAAACCCTCTCGCTACGAAGGCCAACATACCATTTGCCTTCTTAACCGCCTGCTGCACCTGCATGCTTACCTTCAGCGACTGTTGCACAAGGACACCCATCTTGCGATCTCCGTGGCGAAAAGCTCAGCTTTTCTGACACGCAGCTGAGATCAGCTTAGTATGGTGGGAATTCCATAGCGCGAGCTGCTGTGACGTCAACAAGCTGTCTAAGGAGCCAATCACATTGCAGAATTCTCACAGGCCGAGAACCAGGAAATAGAAAGCGCTAATAATCAATCCATTTTTAAATAATTTAAAGAGAGCGAAATAAAGATTTTATACACACACATTGGGTTAAGGTAGAAATTGAAATATCATGAAGAAACTTAAAAAACATTTTTAACTTTAAAATCAAATAATTTTTAACTTAATGGAGAAATTTCACATTCCACCAATATAAAATTAGTTTTTTAGTGTCAAAATGGTTGTTTATCAGTAGTTATTCAGATCGCCGTCAAAACCCAGTTATATCTCATTTGAATGGGTCAAACTTTTTATGGGGTTTCCAACTGGGATTTCCCATGTGGTTGGCTCCTTAGACAGCTTGTTGACATCACAGCAGCTCGCACACTATGGGATTCCCACCGTACTAAGTTGATTTCAGCTGCATGGCAGAAAAGCTGAGCTGGTTCGGAAAAGAGGAAGTTTCTGTCAGATCAGTGATTTCACTGATTGACAGTTCTGGGGTGGGGAGGTGGCGGTGGGGAGACTACAGCGCAGCCTGTGGGGGAGCAGTGATTGACAGACCGCAACTTCAGGATTTCCACGTTAAGGCTGCGCGTGCACTAAACCCTGCAGTTGCGGTCAGTTTCGAAGGCGAAATGGCGACGAATGCTGCCAGTTCGCCGTTATCAGGACCGCACGTTCCGGGCCAAACTCTTGGGGAAAGCAGGCCTATAGGTCTGAATGTGCATAGGAACATCCAACACTTTCTGTGCAGAAAATACACAAATTAAAAAAAGTGTGTCCTTTTAAAAAAAAAAACTATTAAGGTCCAAGGAACAAACAGAACATGAGACTGATAACAGTGCCATGCTGGGAATTTTTCACTCAATGATAAAGATCTACTAATTAACTTGCCCTGTGTCGTGAATAAATTATGGGGTCTTTCTCACTTGCAAAACAAATTCAGCATTGCACCACTTCTGGCACAATACCATGCTTTTAATATTCACTTCAGTGAGAACACTTTTTTGGCCCACATAAAAACCCTGCTCATATAATTAATATTTTCAAAAAGCAATTCATTTATAATTTACATTATTTAAATTTACATTTTATTCATGTATATCTTTAAAATCCAAGCTATTAATATTTTAGGCCAAGTCCAAAAATATATATTTTTTAATCCTGAGCAGCCAGCGCAAGCAAAGCACGACGCAAGCAAGCATTGTTTAATGGCCATTTGTGGGTGCTCGTGCAATGCTTTCTCCAGCGCTGTTGGCGCTTCCACTTAACAGCGCTGCATCAGACTCCCGCCCTGAGTTTTAACCTCTCAGTCTCAGGTGTCGTAAAAGACTAGTCGGAATACTAAGTAAGTATTGGTGCAGACATGCTACATCCAATAAATGCCAAACAAAAATGCAGCAAATTTACTTTAAGAATAATGGCACCAATGGCAATGCTGCCAATCCTAAATGTGTGAAAATATACCTAAACACACAGTGCTATTTTTAAAAAACTGTTCTTGGAATGTGAGCAACACTGTCAAGGCCGCATTTATTGCCTGAGAAGGTAGTGGTGGTGGGTTTTCTCTTTAGACCACTGCAGTCCTTGTGGTGATGGCTAGAGAATGATGGTTCAAATATAAACCACTGGTTAGACAGGGTACCAGACAGGTGACAAGAAATACCACATTACAAACAGAAGCATTATAGCTACTACGGAAAAAAACTCTCTCCCCCCGCCCCCCCCAAGATTATCCAATCCAAGAATACAGTCCATGGTGAAAAGAATAAGCTCTAGAAAGCACGTAACAAGATCCTTTTCAAATGTGCAATAACTTTACTCATTTTACATTCAATTTGCAACATTCACATGGTCACACACAGACACACTTTAATTACTGGGGTTTCCAGTCTGAAGCTGTTAACCAAATCTGTGTATGCAACCGAATTAAGCATTCACAGACAGAATATCATTTGCTATAGCGAACACATTTTGCAAGTTAATATCTTCTTGAACGCTGTATCCTGTAATTTCAGAAGCCAATGACTAAATCCAGATTAACTAAATTAGAATCCAAACTGTTTTTATACCAGGAAAGGATATAAAACTGCAAAATGACATGGATGCTTTTCTAAACGTTAATATTGCAATGATTTTTCCTCAATTTTTAGAAAACTTATTTTCAATTACAGGTTACCTGCATAAACGTTCTGTAGATTATTACGGCTAAATCTTGATTATTTTTTTTTATAGAGTCTGATCAAGATATAATCCTGGTATTTTTCTTTGCCTACCCACTGAAATGCTTCAGTTTTGCATCCTCAATTGCAGATTATGCTTTCAAAATTCACTGACTACGTTTAGAGGTTTAGCTGTTTACAGTAAGTACAAGTGCGGGAAAAAAAACAGAAAGCCTTGGAAATACCAAGCAGGTTCATCTTGAAAAGAGAAAAGACAAATTAACGTTTTGTGCGGTAACCCTTGGAGAGAACTAGAAATTGGAAGAAAAGCAACACCTTCAATAGGACTGAACAAAACACGGGAGGATGGAATGAAGAGGGAACAGGTAAAGGTCGAATTACACAAAGCACTTGCTCGTTTCAATGGCCAGCAGGTTGCTGGAAAGTGGTAAAAACGGTGTAAAGACCATCTCAGCATTATGATAACGTACTAAAACAACTTGTATTTATGTAGTACCTTTAACGTAGTAAAACATCCCAAGGCACTTCACAGGAGCGTTATCAAACAAAATTTGACACCGAGCCATATAAGGAGATATTGGGGAAAAAATTGGGTTGATTTGCGCTTCTCGTTAGCGCCCGGGCGCGGTGCCGCTAACGCCTCCCGCGAAATTCAGTGGGAGGTTAGCGACGGCGGTAGCGTCATGCGCAGAGACCCACTTGCGCCCCGGCCGCAAACTTCCCTTGCGCCTCCTGACCTATCACCAGACGATATGTCCAACAGGGTCAGGGGGCGTCTTTGCAGTGGCGGCGACACTAGTAAAAAGGGGCAGGTGTCGGGCGGCCATTTTTTTTTGGCCGACTGCCAGCACCTGCCCCCCTTCCCCTTTTTTTCTTCGGGGTGCCGGCCGCAATCGCTCAGCCCGACACTCCTCTTGAGTGCCGGGTTGTTTTCCCGGCATCCCGCTCCCCGGCGGTCCAGCAGGGCCCCGGAGCGTGCAGTGCTAGACTCCTCCCCTTTAATCAGGGGAGGAGGCATACAATGACGCAGCGCGACGTGCCGACGCACGTGGCACTGTTGCACGTAGCGCCACGATCTTCAGTTGTAGTGCCCCAAGGAGGTGGGTTTCCCGACGGCTCCAAACCACGCCAGGTAGAGCAGGCGGGCCGTCGGGTTGAAGGAGTTGGAGGGGTCGCGATGTCGGCGCTCAGGTGAGTGATGGGTGGCTCAGCAGGCCAATTAAGGGCCACCTGGCAACTGGTGACAGTTGAAATATCAGTGTCTCACAGCTGTTTGAGGCTGTGAAACACTGACACTCTGAGTTCTAAGCTGAGTCATTCTGCACAGACTCAGTTAGAACTCTCACCGGCACTCAAAGCTGAAGGCTGTCACTTTTGACAGATCGCAGCCATTCAGCTTTCAGTTCCAGCTGAGTGATGCGCTCCCGACGGCTACAGGATGAAAGGCTGTTAAGGTAAGTACAGGTAAGTAAAAGTTCTTTACACACTTTAGACACACCAAACACACTTACCTTTGCACGCCTGCACCCATCACTCACCTGAGCGCCGACATCGCGACCCCTCCAACTCCTTCAACCCGACGGCCCGCCTGCTCTACCTGGTGTGGTTTGGAGCCGTTGGGAAACCCACACAAAACCCCTCAAAATAGGGATTAGGCTAAAAACTGCCTGTTAACTACCTGTTAACAGGCAGTTAATTGGCACTAATCCCTTCCCGCCTGGTTTCGGCGGGTCCCAGTGCGGGGCGGGTACCTGCTGCCCCTGAAACTTACATGGGGCGGGGTTTTGGGCGGGATGGTGTCGGGACCCCCAAATTCGGGATTTCCACCCCTGCCTCATCTGCTGTTGAAACCCTCATCTATGCCTTTGTTACCTCTAGACTTGACTACTCCAACACAGTCCTGGCCAGCTTACCACTTTTGACCCTCCATAAACCTGAGGTAATCCAAAACTTGGCTGCCCGTAACTTAACTTGCACCAAGTCTCGTTCACCCATCACCGCTGTGCTCGCTAACTTACACTGACTCCCGGTTAAGCAACGCCTCGATTTTAAAATTCTCATCCTTGTTTTCAAATCCCTCCATGGCCACGCCCTTCCCTATCTCTGTAACCTCCTCCAGCCCTAGGACCCTTTGACATCTCTGCATTCCTCCAATTCTGGCCTCTTGAGCATCTCCGATTTTCATCGCTCCACCATTGCCGGCCGTGCCTTCAGCTGCCAAGGTCCTAAGCTCTGGAATTACCTCCCTAAACCTCTCCGGCTCACTACCTCCCTTTCCTTTTTTAAGATGCTCCTTAAAATCTACCTCTTTCTGCCCTAATATCTCATGTGGCACGGTGTCAAATTTTGTTTGATAATGCTCCAGTGAAGCGCCTTGGGATGTTTTAGTAGGTTAAAGGTGCTATATAAATACAAGTTGTTGTTGTGTTCATTGCCCGTGGTGGTTCAGCTGGTAACACTCTCCTCTGAATCAGACGGTTGTGGGATCAAGTCCCGCTCCAGAGACTTGAGCACAAAAGCGAGGTCAAAACTCCAGTGTTAGTACTGAGGGAGTGCTGCACAGTCGGAGGTGCCGCCTTTCAGATGAGATGTTAAACCGAGGCCTCATCTGCCCACTTGGGTAGATGTAAAAGATCCCACGGGACTATTTCAAAGAAGAGCAGGGGAGTTCTCCCCGGTGTCCTGACCAATATTTATCCCTCAACCAACATCACCAAAACAGATTATCTGGTCATCATCAAACATTGCTGTGCGCAAATTGGCTGCCGGTATTTCCTACATTACAACAGTAACTACACTTTTTTTAAAAGTACTTCATTGGCTGTAAAGCGCTTTGGGATGTCCTGAACTCATGAAAGGCACTATATAAAGGCAAGTATTTATTTCTTTCAAAGTAGGTAGAGTTAAAATGGAAGCAAACATCCATCCCTTACCAAAATACAACATGGAAGGCTACACACAGGGGTCCTGGCCTAAGGCCCCAGTAGGCTTTCAATCCAAGCTAATCAAACTATTGGTTCTTTGAAGGATAATGGATAGCTTGTAAGTTAACTCCTGCCAATCAGGTGAAGTTGTGGTTTCAATTACTGTCGGATATCAGAGGTGTGGTCCTCTACTCTGGCACGGTCAAATGCAGATTAGGTGGCAGGTTTATAGACAGAATGGAGTAGTTCAGTAAGTGTTATCCTGACCTTCCAGTGGCTCACTGCTTCAAGACCCTCTCCCATTTCCACTCTGAACTCTCTGCTTTTGGCATCCTATGCTGCTTTAACCAAGCTCAAAGAAAGCTTCAGGAATAAGCACTGTACCTTCCCCCGGGCACTCGGCAGTTTCCGGGTCTGAACATTGACTTTGGCCTCTTTGGCCCATTGCTTCCCCCTGCCGATTTCTTCGAACATAAGAACATAAGAAGTAAGAGCAGGAGTAGACCATAAGGCCCCTCGAGCCTGCTCCGCCATTCAATAAGATCATGGCTGATCATCGACCTCAACTCCAGTTTCCTGCCCGATCTCCATATCCCTTGATTCCCCTAGAGTCCAAAAATCTATCGATCTCAGCCTTGAATATACTCAATGACTGGGCATCCACAGCCCTCTGGTACAGAATATTCCAAAGATTCACAGCCCTCTGAGTGAAGAAATTCCTCCTCATCTCAGTCTTAAATGGCCGACCCCTTATCCTGACACTATGCCCCCTAGTTTTAGACACTCCAACCAGGGGAAACAACCTCTCGGCATCTATCCTGTCAACCCCCCTCAGAATCTTGTATGTTTCAATGAGATCACCTCTCATTCTTCTAAACTCCAGAGAGTATAGGCCCAATCTACTCAATCTCTCCTCATAGGACAGCCCTCTCATCCCAGGAATCAATCTAGTGAACCTTCGTTGCACCGCCTCCAAGGCAAGTATGTCCTTCCTCAGAGAAGGAGACCAAAACTGTGCACAGTACTCCAGGTGTGCTCTCACCAAAGCCCTGTACAATTGCAGCAAGTCTTCCTTACTCTTATACTCCAACCCCCTTGCAATAAAGGCCAACATGCCATTTGCCTTCCTTATTGCTTGCTGTAACTGCATGCTAGCTTTCTGTGTTTCTTGGACAAGGACACCCAAATCTTCTGAACACCAACATTTGAAAGTTTCTCACCATTTAAAAAATATTCTGTTTTCCTATTCTTCCTACTAAAGTGAATAACCTCACATTTCCCTACATTATACTCCATCTGCCACCTTACTGCCCACTCACTTAGTCTATCTATATCCCTTTGCAGACTCTGTGTTCTCCTCACAGCTTACTATCCCACCTAGCTTTGTATCATCAGCAAACTTGGATACATTGCACTCGGTCCCTTCATCTAGGTCATTAATATAGATTGTAAATAGCCGAGGCCCCAGCACTGATCCTTGCGGCACCCCACTAGTTACAGCCTGCCAACCTGAAAAAGATCTGTTTATCCCTACTCTCTCTTTTCTGTCCGTTAGCCAATCCTCTATCCATGCTACTATATTACTCCCAACCCCGTGAGCCCTAATCTTGTGTAATAACCTTTTATGTGGCACCTTATCGAATGCCTTTTGGAAATCCAAATATACTACATCCACTGGTTCCCCTTTATCTACCCTGCTAGTTACATCCTCAAAAACTCCCAATAAATTTGTCAAACACGATTTCCCTTTCATAAAACCATGTTGACTCTGCCTAATCATGTTATGATTTTCTAAGTGTCCTGATACCACTTCCTTAACAATGGATTCCAGCATTTTCCCAACGACTGATGTCAGGCTAACTGGCCTGTAGTTCCCTGTTTTTTCTCTCCCTCCTTTCTTGAATAGCGGTGTTACATTTGTGACCTTCCAATCCATGGGGACCATTCTAGAATCTAGGGAATTTTGGAAGATCAAAACCAATGCACCACTATCTCTTCAGCCACCTCTTTTAGAACCCTAGGATATAGGCTGTCAGCTCCAGGTGATTTGTCGGCTTTTAGTCCCAATAGTTTCGCCAGTACTTTTTCTCTACTTATTTTAATTACGTTAATTTCCTCACCCTCATTAGGCAGTTGGTTCCCCACTATTTTTGGTATGTTTTTTGTGTCTTCTACTGTGAAGACAGATACAAAATATTTGTTTAACGTTTCTGCCATTTCCTTATTCCCCATAATAATTTCTCCTGTCTCAGCCTCTAAGGGACCAATGTTTACTTTTGCTACTCTCTTCCTTTTCACATTCTTGTAGAAGCTCTTACAATCTGCTTTTATATTTCTTGCGAGTTTTCTCTCATTCTATTTTTTCCCTTTCCATCAATTTTTTGGTCAACCTTTGCTGGCTTCTGAAACTCTCCCAATCCTCAGGCTTACTATTATTCTTTGCAACATTATAAGCTTCTTCTTTCAATCTAATGCTATCCTTAACTTCTTTAGTTAGCCATGGTTGGATCACTTTTCCAGTGGAATTTTTGTTTCTCAATGGAATGTATTTTTGTTGAGAATTATGAAATATTTCTTTAAATGCTAGCCACTGCTTATCTACCGCCATACCTTTTAATCTATTTTTCCAACTACCTTAGCCAACTCGCCCCTCAAACTTAAATAAAGCCAATTACATAGGTATAAGACTCTAGTTTCAGACTTAGGCAAGTCACTCTCAAACTGAATGTGAAATTCTATCATATTATGATCACTCTGCCCCAGAGGATCCTTTACTATGAGACTGCTAATTAACCCTGTCTCATTACACAGTACAAGATCTAAAATAGCCTGTTTCCTGGTTGGTTCCATGACATATTGTTCTAGGAAACTGTCCCGAATGCATTCCATGAACTCGTCCTCCAGACTACTTTGCCAATTTGATTTGTCCAGTCTATATGAAGATTAAAGTCCCCCAAGATTATTGCATTACCTTTGTTACAAGCTCCTACTATTTCTTGATAAATATTCTGTCCAACGGTACAGATACTGTTAGGTGGCCTATATACTCCTACCAGTGTTTTCTGCCCCTTGTTATTCCTTATCTCCACCCATATTGATTCTACTTCCTGATCTTCCGAGCCAAGATCCTTATGTCATCCTTTATTGTCAGGGCTACTCCCCATCCTTTTCCATTCTGCCTGTCTTTTCGAAACGTCAAGTGCCCTGGAACATTTAATTCCCAACCTTCGCCACCTTGCAATCATGTCTCTGTAATGGCTATTAGATCAAACCCATTTATCTCTATTTGTGCCACGTGTTCATCTATCTTGTTCCTGCATTTAGATAAAGTGTCTTTAATTTACATTTTTTTACCATTATTCCCTGCTTTGACCTGATTCTCTGCTGCACTGCTACCGTTAAACTCTCTGGCCTAGAATTTCGCTATCGCCGCGCCAGGTGTTTAGCGCCCGAAATTTAGCGCTCGCCCGGATTCCCGTAGCGCCCGCCTGAAATTCAGTTGCAGCGCCCCAAGAGGGAGGCGGGCGCTATTGCAGGGTTTGGCCGCCTCACTTGGGGCGCTGAAAGTCAGTTTCAGGCGTCCAGCTGCCGCTGCGCCACCCGATGCGGTGCGGCAGGCTGGGGTACTGCAGGCCTCCTCCTTCTCTTAAGGAGGAGCTGCCTGCAGCCGTGAGATCGCCGCTGGATTCCCCCGGCAAATGAGCCCGGCACCACGGAGAAGTGCCGGGCTCGCGGGGGTCAGACACCAATGCCGCGGGGGGGGTGGTGTGGGAGTCCGGGGAGGAAGGAGCGGCCAAGCGGCCGCCAGCCGCACCTCCACCTTTACGCCCCGGCCTCTCGGAGCTGCAAGGCCCCGTTTTACAAACGCTCCTTGCGCCCGCTACGGGTGAGGCGGCGGCAAGTGAATTTGGGCGTTGGGCCGGCATCGCGTTGAAACCGGGGCGCTGCGCACACCGATGACGTCATCGGTGCCGGCGCAGCGCTACCGGCTAACGCCACCATTTGCGCTACACTGAATTCCAGGCTACCAACAGCGCCGGCGCTAAAGACCTCTTTAGGCGCTAAGTGGGCACTAACACCACTGAATTTCTAGGCCTCTGTCCCTTCCTGTCACACTCTGCTTATTTTTACCCAAATCGCTACATTGCTCTATTGCCTTGACCTTTCTCTTTACATAGAAACATAGAAGATAGGAGCAGGAGTAGGCCATTCGGCCCTTCGAGCCTGCTCCGCCATTCAATGAGATCATGGCTGATCATCCAAATTCAGTACCCTGTCCCTGCCTTCTACCCATATCCCTTGATCCCTTTAGCCTTAAGAAATATATCCAACTCTTTCTTGAATATATTTAATGAACTGGCCTCCACCGCCCTCTCTGGCAGAGAATTCCACAGGTTCACCACTCTCTGGGTGAAGAAATTCCTCCTCATTTCAGTCCTAAATGGCTTACCCCTTATCCTTAGACTATGACCCCTGGTTCTGGACTCCCCAGCCATCAGAAACATCCTTCCTGCATCTAGTCTGTCCAGGCCAAACAGAATTTTATAGGTTTCGATGAGATCCCCTCTCAATCTTCTAAACTCCAGTGAGTATAAGCCCAATCGACACAATCTCTCCTCATACGCCATTCCTGCCATCCCAGGTATCAGCCTGGTGAATGTTCGCTGCACTCCTTCCATGGCAAGAATATCCTTCCTCAGGTAAGGCGACCAAAACTGCACACAATACTCAAGGTGCGGTCTCACCAAGGCCCTGTACAACTGTAGCAAGACATCCTTGTTCCTGTACTCGAACCCTCTTGCTACGAAGGCCAACATGCCATTTGCCTTCTTAACTGCCTACTGCACCTGCATGCTTACCTTCAGCGACTGGTGCACAAGAACACCCAGGTCTCGTTGCACTTCCCCTTCTCCCAATTTATTGCCATTCAAATAATAATCTGCCTTCCTGTTTTTGCCACCAAAGTGGATAACCTCACATTTATCCACATTATTATAGTGCATTTGCCATGTTTCTGCCCAATCACCCAACCTGTCCAAATCGTACTGGAGTTTCACAACATCCTCCTCACAGCATACCCTCCCACCCAGCTTTGTGTCGTCTGCAAATTTGGAGATATTACATCCAATTCCCTCGTCCAGATCGTTAATATATATTGTGAACAGCTGGGGTCCTAGGACCGATCCTTGCGGTACCCCACTAGTCACTGCCTGCCACTCGGAAAACGACTCGTTTATTCCAACTCTTTGCTTTCTGTCCGCCAACCAGTTCTCTATCCAAGTCAATACCTTGCCCCCAATCCCATTTGCCTTAATTTTGCACGCTAATCTCTTATGTGGGACCTTATCGAAAGCCTTCTGAAAGTCCAAATACACCACATCCACTGGTTCTCCCTTATCTATTTTACCAGTTACATCCTCAAAAAATTCCAGTAGATTAGTCAAGCATGATTTACCTTTTGTAAATCCATGTTGACTTTGTCCAATCCTGTCACTGCTTTCCAAGTGCTCTGCTATTACATCTTTTATAATGGACTCTAGCATTTTCCCCACGACCGATGTCAGGCTTACCGGTCTATAATTCCCCGCTTTTTCTCTACCACCTTTTTTGAATAATGGGGTAACATTAGCTACTCTCCAATCCATGGGTACTGTTCCAGAGTCTATCGAGTTCTGGAAGATGACCAGCAATGCATCTACTATTTCTAGGGCCACTTCCTTAAGTACCCTGGGATGTAGATTATCAGGCCCTGGGGATTTATCGGCCTTCAGTCCCATCAATTTTCCTAACACCATTTCCCTACAAATACTGATTTCTTTCAGTTCCACCCTTTCATCAGACCCTATGTTCCCCAGCATCTCTGGGAGGTTATTTGTGTCCTCCTTTGTGAAGACAGAACCAAAATATGTATTTAGTTGGTCTGCCATTTCTTTGTTCCCCATTATAAATTCCCCTGATTCTGACTGCAAGGGACCTACGCTTGACTTCACCAATCTTTTTCTCTTCACATATCTATAAAAGCTTTTACAGTCAGTTTTTATGTTCCCTGCAAGCTTACTCTCAATTCTTAATTAATCCCTTTGTCCTCCTTTGTTGAATCCTAAACTGCTCCCAATCCTCAGGATTATTGCTTTTTCTGGCCAATTTCCCCTCACCTGACGCCCCCCCCCCCCTTTTTGAGTTTAAAGCCCTATCTACTACCCTAGTTATTCAATTCGCCAGGGTGCTGGTCCCAGCCTGGTTTAAGTGGAGCCCGTCCCAACAGAACAACTCCCTCTTTCCCCAGTACTGGTGCCAATGCCCCATGAATTGAAACCCCTTTTTCCCCCACACCATTCTTTGAGCCACACATTGAACTCGATTCTCCCCCTCCCACTCCAAGTTCTTCTCCAGCCGCGAGGAGATATCCTTAACCCTGGCACCAGGCAGGCAACACAGCCTTCGGGACTCTCTGTCGAAACATTATAGTGTTGGGGTTACCCAGCATGTCTGTCAACATCTGGGGTGGGGGAGTGAGGTGGTTAACGTTTAGTCTGGCGGGGGCTACATCCAGAGTACTGGCCTCTCTTTTCAGATGCAGGTGGATCTGCTGTGCGTTTCCAACAATATTTCACATTCTCTAACATTTACAGTTTTATTCCCCCCTCCATTTTCTTGCCTTTTTTTGTTGTGTGCATCTTTCCCTCGCAGTTTCACTGACTTCGTTATTTGCATGCTCTTTTGTTCTTCTATTGCCTCTTCATTGCCTCGCTGAGATGATCCTTATATATCATCCATCAGTTTTCACCTCTTTCAAGCTTTTCAAGAAATTTGCTTGCTGAGCACTCAACCCATTAAATGCTCGGTGACAGGTGTCACCATTCCCGATTCTGGATGTCTACCTGCTGTTCCCTTTCCTACACCTTTTGTTTTGTTCAGTCCCATTAAAGGCTGGCTTATCCTCCAATTTCCAGTTCTGATGAAGTATCTACACCCAAAATACGTTAACCTGTCTAATCCATTTACAGATGCTGTTCACTTCCAATATTTTCTGTTTTATTTTAGATTTCCGACATTTGCAGTATTTTTTTCCGTTTCTAAGCAAAACTACGCTGTTTGTACTTAGAGGCTGCCCTTTAAAAAGACACTTTAAAAAAGCACATTCTAATATTTCTGAATTCACTAAAAATGTGCTTCGACTAATAATGAGGAAAAAGGGCTAGGTTCGAAATTTTATTCCAATTTGATCTAAATTAACCCATTGAGAAATCTCACAAACAAAAAATCTCTGGTATCTCATACAAGTCATTAGCAAAGTGTCCAACATTCCTCAGCTGAAATTTATGTACCCATTCCCCTCCCCCTGGAAAAAGTCAGTTTTAAAAGAAAGCTGAATTTAGAATCATAGAATGATGCAGCACAGAAGGAGGCCATTTGGCCCATCGTGCCTGTGCCGGCTCTTTGAAAAAGCGATCCAATTAGTCCCACTCTCCTGCTCTTTCCCCCATAATCCTGCAAATTTTTCCTTTTCCAAATTCCTTTTGAAAGTTACTGTTGAATCTGCTTCCACCACCCTTTCAGTCAGTGCATTCCAGATCATAACAACTCACTGCGTAAAATAAATTCTCCTCATCTCCCCTCTGGTTCTTTTGCCAATTACCTTAAATCTGTGTCCTCTGGTTAACAACCCTTCTGCCAGTGGAAACAGTTCCACCACATTTACTCTATCAAAACCCTTCATGATTTTGAACACCTCTATTAAGCCCCTTTTCTGCTCTAAGGAGAACAATCACAGCTTCTCGAGTCAACTTATCCAAATTGGGATCCAGTTTCATTCAGATCATCTTGGATTTCTGACCTGAAACAATATTGACATCCTGAAAAAGGACTAATCACATGTTTAAAAGCAGTGTGTATTTCTACATCAAGGCTCTTGCACTATTTTTAAATTCAGCTTTAAGTGAAGCATGTTTATCAAATAGTGATGACTAACCCTATTAGAAATGGAAGGTCACTATAAAACAAGAAATATGTAAGAAATTTTTAAAAATAAAGAAAAACAGTGAATGTTTGACATCTGAGAGAAGAGAATTTTGGAAAGATACAGATCAGGCAGCGTCTGAAAGAGAACAATAGGTTAACATTTTGTTCATCTGTTTCTCTCTTTCAGATGCTGACAGAATTGAGTAAAACCCGTCTGAGCATCAACTTTGTGCAGTTGTTTGTTTATTAAAACTATCCATTTGATCAGCTTGGACTGAACATATCAAATTCAGTATTGACAGCATTTGTAACCTGAGCAGGAAACTCTCTCAAATAGAAGTGAAACCTCGCCTAAATTTAAGAATAAGACATTCTTGTTGTTATCGTTCCACGTTTAAACATGTTTGTTTTTGACATGCAAATTAAAAAAAAAATGCATTCTGAAATATCTTCCGCAAACAAATAACGAGATTAAACAGACACGATCTGGGTTGCCAAACACCCTTAAAAATGCAATCTTTTGAGAAATCTAATTCCTAATTAAATGTGTAATTACTGATGCTGGTTATGTACTTTAATGGCAATGTATTTTTAATTTGAATAAACCTTTTCTCATCACCTTTAATCTTTTTCACATCAACTGGCGTTTAATGAACTGTTACCTGTAATCACACCAAGGACACTTGTAAGGTTTCTCTCCTGTGTGGACACGCCTGTGTCGGGTCAGATGGGATTGTGTTGTGGAAGCAAAGTTGCACTGGTCACATTTGAATGGCTTTTCACCTACAAAAGAAACCCTCATTATTTTTTTCGATGACAGACTCCTATAATTATCGGAGTGTAAGGGTTAGAGAACCATACTACGAAAGATTTAATTTCAGAAGCATTTACCTATTGACCGAGTATGAAGACCAATCATACATACTTTAAAAAAAAGCATATGTTCACAATCTCAAAACTCTTTTGATACTTGTATTATAAGGTGTAATGTTTTAAAAGTCACAGATTGCATATATTTGCATCTTTCACCATAACATAGTACCAGCTCTCAATTAAATGGTCACGACTGGATTAACCTTTTAGTGGTCACGGATGCAGTTATGTTTAGCATCTTAAAACAAACACATTTCAGAGTCTTCCATCTTTCATCAGAGGACTACAGAGTTTTTTTTACAGGAGAAAAAACAGCTGGCAGAAAGACACAAGGCAGTGTAAGAATTTCGAGGTTGTGAGGATATTATAAGCTACAAGAGTGAAATCCGAGTGGTTTAGCAGGTGGCTAGGGCGTCGAGGTTCAATTGCTAGCTTGTATTTGCCACTCATTTATATCCTCTATAATAATAATACAAACATACAAACAATGACGGACAGGAAAAGACCCTCTGGTCTATCCAGTCTGACTACACTATTCTGATACCTTGCGCAGCACAATATACACACTCCCCACCCCTCTCAAAACCTGAGAGAGGTGATAAAGCAGATAAAAACCCAGGTCAATTTGGGGTTAAAAAAAAATGGAAAATTCCTCTCCAACCCGCTTAGGCGATCGAAACTAGTCCAAGACATCACTCTGGCCCTGCTCATTCTGTGGCATTTATTATTTCCGATGATTGAAATGACTTTGGGTTCAAGTTTAACAGTCTGGGTTTCTCACCAGCATTGTTCTGCTGCTATACAGGAAGATGAAGCTGTTCAGCCATGACATAGGTGAAAGGACGGCAAAGACAGGGCAATGTGCTGGTGTAGCAGATTGCAGCAAGAGTGTTGGGACACCTGCTCAACCCCAAACATTCCGCTGAGTTTTTAATCTCAATCGCGCTGCTGTGGGGGATTAGGGCTGCCAACTCTGGTTGGATGTATTCCTGACGGTTTCGTCACATGCCCTCTTGTCTCTCACTGCCCGCCCCCACCATTGGTCGGCCATCCTCGCGGCACCTTGCGTTCACAAGCCAATTGAAGGACAAACAGACCCTTCATTACCCAAATGGATGATTCTCACCTTGAGCCAAACAGCCCTTTCCCCACCTCCAATGTTTTTTTTATAACAAATAAGCGAAAGTGTTCAAAGAATTTAAAAAACTTTTTTAAAGCACACAATTTTTTTAATGCCCCGATAATTTTTCTCCTGGGTTTTCACGCTGCAGTGTCCAGGAGATCAATCTTGAATTCCTGGAGACTCCAGGGCAATCTTGGAGAGTTGGCAACCCTATGGGAGGGGAGGGGGCAAACTCAGGAGAACTATTGTGACCTGATCATCCTCACACACCTCTTGCCAGCCTGCTCAAACCAGCATCGGTGGAGGCTTGAGTGTGGGTCACTTCTCAACAGCCTAGTCTGCAGTCAAGTGTGTAATCGAGGGAGACATGAAAATAAAAAGTGGGATTTCATACACTCACTGAAAGAGAAAAATGACACTAAATCTGAAGGTAGGCATCATTTGAATTTTTCCAGTAATACCATCTTTAGGACAGTGCAAAGGCAGGAAAACATAGCAAGCAATGTGTGCTTTATATTACTCTGCTCATCTTGCTTTACAATCGGCTTGTTTCTGCAGAGTATCATCTGACGAGAACACGAAAGTTGCTAAAAACCAGTTCGCGTAATCAAAATTGGGCACATAAGGGCTTACATGTCCAGTAAGTTTATTACAGAATTACCCATGCCCCTGTCACAGATCTGTACAGAATAAATCTCAGGATAATAATGTTTCTTTTCCCAGATTTAATTATCCTCCGATTTTTCCCGTCAGCTGCTTTTTTTCAAAAAAAATATAAATCACAAGCATAGTGTATCTACTTCTACAAATCAGTTATTATGTCAATAACTTCACACCGAAGCAATTATCAGTCTGGCTGCGCAGAAAACCCTCTTTGTTTTTTTAAAAAAATCTCAGAGCAGGTCACGATTGCAATTCTTCGTCTGTCTGGTCGGTGCTACTTTTAAAAGAGGTGAACGACTTTAACTGACCTGTGTGCTGTCGCCTGTGTTTGGTAAGAGCGTGGCGCGTTCCACCAGCAAATCCACAGAGGTCACACTGAAACGACTTCTCCCCTGTTGCAACAATAAACAGATAAGGGGAGCGTGGAGGTCACAGATCATTAAAACATATCTATCAAGACTTTCAGGGTTACTAATTCCTCCAATCAAATGTTTCCATGTAAATATGTCAAATGGGAATGAAATTACCACTGCAGTTTATTGACTGTGATAAAATCTGGAAAGCACCACTGAACATAATTACATAGTTGTCAGACCCATAAAAATTAGCTTTAATATCAATGGAATGGTTTCGTACAACTTCATTTCGGTTAGATGTCTTCCAGATGGGGATGCTTTATGCACTTGAACAGCTTTTATGCATATCCTGCTTCTTCTCCCCTCAATTCCCACAGACCCAGTCACTCAGTGTTGACTCGTCCGTCTACAACGGCAGGTTGAAGTAATAAAAAGGTTTTTTAAGCAGCAGTTATCGGATGCACAGACTGTTCAAGAGTAGAGGGGAGAAAAAAAAGTCTTAAGCTTTTACCTGACGCCACCTCCCAATGGTACGTTTGAGAATGCTGTAACTAAGACTAACACATTAATAAGAAGGTGTAACAACAGAGAGCACACCAAAACCACTTATCAATATTATTGATTGAGTTATAAATCGAAAGCAAGATACTGCGGATGCTGGAAATCTAAAATAAAAACAGAAAATACTGGAAATACTCAGCAGCATCTGTAAAACAGAGTTTACATTTCAGGTCGATGATCTTTCATCAGAACTGGAAAAAGTTAGAGATGTAACAGGTTTTAAGCAAGTACAGAGACGATGGTTTGGTTGGGGGGGGGGGGGGGGGGGTGGAAAGACCCAAAGGGAAGGTCTGTGATAGAGTGGAAGGCAGGAGAGATTAAATGACAAAAGGTATGATGGCGCAAGGCTTTTAAAACCTGTTGCATCTCTTAACTTTTTCCAGTTCTGATGAAAGGTCATTGACCTGAAACGTTAACTCTGGCCGGGACTTTACTAACCTCAGCGGATCCGGGGCGGGCAATGTCGGTGGTGGGTTGTGGCCCCGCTGCTGGCTCCATCCCACTCTGAAATAAATATCCCCCGATTGGGCTTGTTAAGTCCACCAAGCGCGTTTCACGGGCCAATTAGAGGAAGCGGGTCTGATGGCGTTATTTGATAACGCGTCATCAACCGGTTTCCTTAAAGGGACCATGGCCAACTTCATTTTGGCATTTGTGCTGTCAGTGCTGAGGTGCTGCAAACACTGACAAGCACTAAACAGAGGTGCACGGCTGCACCCAGGCTCTCTCATGGAGAGCATGCAGGGAAGTTCCCTTCCCTTCCGATGGGCGGAAGAGACTTCCCAGGAGGTAACACAGCCTGGTTGCACACTGCAGAGGAAGGCACAAGCAGGGATGTCGTCAGGAGGACCTGGGTGCAGTGCCGCAAACATTTCAGTGATCTCAGTAGATCACGAAACGTTACTGCAAAGCCACACTCAACCTCATCCTGCTGTGCCACTCATCACATTCCCATCACTCTGCCTTCCCTACCCTACTCCTGCACATCCTTACTCACACCAACTTATCTTGCACCGCCACCCATCCCTCTCTATCTACATTATCACATCCCCATCTCACTAGCCACCCCTCACACTCACCCTCATCCTAGTCTAATCATACCAACTAACAACACACAAGGGTAGGCACTTGGGTGTTTTAGCCAATGTTCATGTAAAGTTTCTGTTAATGTGTTATCAAACATTGAAATCTTTATTTTCAACACTTTGCATTTTGGACAGATTTGTGTGCACCTTTGGAAGTGGCTTAGTGAGTTGCAGTGAATGGTGAGACATAACGGTACCCCCTGCAATGGCGATGAGTGCGAAAGGAATGGCTTGGGCATTGTAGGGATGATTTATGGTGTTGGTGTGGGGTGGTGCCAACCGTGCGCATCATGTGGCAGCCATGGTGTACAGCGTCAAGTGAAGTAAATTTGGCCATGGTGAGGCCATCCCTGGCCTCCCGGGCAGCAATGTGGTCAGGTGCTGATGCCCTCTGACCTGTGCAGCATCAGTTGATTGCGAAGAAGGTTGGTGGTGTTGTTGTTGGTGCTGCTGGTGTGGCTGGTGTTGGGGCTGATCATGTGGGATTCTGAAGACCAAGGTGAGAGGGTATAAAGTGCACGCAGGCTGATGGAATAGATGGCAGGTGAAGTCGAGATGACAGAAGCGATCTGTCAATGGCGAGAGAGGTAATGAGGTGAGACTGGATGGAGACTTGTGTAAAGACTTGCAGCATGGTGAATCTGTTGTGGAAATGCAGTGAGGAAGAGCTTGTGGCTGAGGGAAGATATCTCTAAGGTTGGAGCTTTTACCATACATCTGAAGCTGTCAACTCAACAGCTGATTCAATGGCCACTGAACTCCTGCCTCAGCTTGGCGGGCATGATCTCCAAGCAGCGAGGACCCCATGGGCGAGCACATAAAATCAAAAGGTGAGCTCAAATGTATTCTTAATGATCTCTCAATAAGGTCATAATTACCTGAACTGGGTCCCCCGCCACTGCGTGTCGGGTCTGCTCCGCGTTGACAGGCCCGACACTGGGTTCACAGCGGGTCCCCTGGGGGGAAAAAAACACTTTCCCACCCAACCCACCACCAATCGCACCCGCTGATCCCCGGAAAATCTCGGCTTCTGTTTTGCTCGCCACAGATGCTGCCTGGCCTGCTGAGTGTTTCCAGCATTTTCTGGATCTGTGAATCGAGTTGTCTGGTGTTAGTTAAGTGAGCACATAAGGGATCTAGTTTTGAACCTCTTGCCATTCCCCGATTTTTTTTCCTTCACATCGTTCTTACAGAACTACCCCAGCCCACTCCGCCCGTCTGTGTAAACTTCTAGCTTATGTTAAGTGTACAGTAATCCCTCCCCAACCGCAGGGGATACGTCCCTGAAAACCCCCCGTGGTTAGTAAAATCGCGGTTGGCAAATACAGTATAAATGTTCAAATAACACAATAAAAAAGAATATAAAAGCAATAAAATCATGTTATTTACCTTAATCCTAAATTAAAAACAGCGTATACGCAAAATTCACTGCCGCGGTTGACAGAAGTTGTCGCAGAGGGGAAACCGTGTATACTTGAAATCCGCGTATGGCAAAACCGCGGTTGGGGCGGGATTCCTGTATTTCAGATATGTAAAAAAAACTCCTACATCCAAACCTGTTTCTGCACACATTCTGCACCTTGGGCTATTTTCAAAACCTTAAAATTCTGGACATTGTCAATCAGTGAAAGGAAAACAATCCCAAGATTTTTTTTGAATAAAACGTGTTGTAAATTTATCTGGAAATGAAATCACACTTGCGTTTTGCAGTTAAAAATGATGATCCATTCTGGAATACATCCACAAGCTGAACATATGTGAACTTCTGACAAGTGGACCAATGTGAGTACAACAAATGCAATTGAAGTATTAAGTCCCGTTCATCCATCACCCCTGTGCTTGCTAACCTGCACTGGCTCCCAGTCCGGCAACGCCTCAATTTTAAAATTCTCATCCTTCTTTTCAAAACCCTTCTTGGCCCTCCCTCCCTATCTTGGTCATCTCTTCCAGCCCTATAACCCTCCGAGATCTCTGCGCTCCTCCAAATCTGGTCTCTTGTGGATCCCTGATTTTCATCGCCCCACCATTGCTGCCATGCCATCAGCTGCCTGGGCCCTAAGCTCTGGAATTCCCTCCCTCCCTAAACCTCTCCACCCTCCTTTAAGACGCTCCTTAAAACCTACCTCTTTGACTAAGCTTTGGGTCACCTGTCCTAATATCGCCTTATGTGGCTCGGTGTCACTTTGGTCTTCCAATGCTCCTGTGAAGCACCTTGGGACGTTTTACTATGTTAAAGGCGCTGTATAAATGCAAGTTGTTGATGTGGTTTCTTGTCCAGTTCATTGATTTAGTTTCTCCTGTAAACCCTGCAGAAATGTCCACACTTTCTATATCAAAAATACCCAGAGTTGTTATTACCTAGCTCTGTTTTAACATATTTTGACAGCCATTTTTCCAGTAGCCAACTGCAGATTATAACCCAATAAACATGCCGTCATTATGTCACAATTGTTAATCGTGCAATTATAGACACTATCATGCATCATGGAGTGACTGGCCCATCAATGTCGAATACAAAACCCATCACCGACAAAAGAGGGAAAACAAATTCCCCATCAGCTCCTCAGTATAAATGATCGAAAATAACAAGTACATGGAAGCAGTTATCAGGATAAGGCTCATTTCAGGCTTCAGATGACTATTACAAACCATTCAGTTACAGTTTATGGCATCATTTGAACCCTATGATTAACATTACTGCCTTATAATAATTCCTGGGTGTCTATTATTTGTTATTTATATCAATTTACCGATTAAAAGAAATATCAAGAGAAAATAATTTTTTTTTGGATTGGTTGGTTATTGAGCCCTGTATGGACTGATTCCACTAACACAAACAATAAAGAGTGGACAACTACAAGGGGATCTCCTTAGCTGCAACAGCCCAGTATCGCTGCTCCTCTGTTTGCCTAATCAACTGATAGTCAAGGCTCCACAGAGTTTAGCAAATAATTCTGTTAAATTAAACTAAGTATAATGAGTAATTTAGGGTTACTTGTTCCCCTTTAAATGGAAAGCTAATTCACGTTTGAAAAAAAAATTGCATTTATATCGCGCCTTTCACGACCTCAGGACATCCCAAAGCACTTTACAGCCAATTAAGTATTTTTGAAGTGTAGTCACTGTTGTAATGTAGGAAACGCAGCAGCCAAATTGTGCGCAGCAAGCTCCCACATACAGCAATGTGATAATGACCAGATAATCTGTTTTAGTGATGTTGATTGAGGGATAAATATTGGCCCAGGACACCGGGGAGAACTCCCCTGCTCTCCTTCGAAATAGTGCCATGGGATCGTTTACGTCCAGCTGAGAGAGCAGACAGGGCCTCGGTTTAACCTCTCATCTGAAAGACAGCACCTCCAACAGTGCAGCACTCCCTCAGTACTGCACTGGAGTGTCAGCCTAGATTTTTGTGCTCAAGTCTCTGGAGTGGGACTTGAACCCACAACTTTCTGACTCAGAGGCGAGGGTGCTGACCACTGAGCTACAGTTGACACTTAGGATTTAATGGATCTGAATATTAATTATTTCAACAATCAATAAAATATTTGATTACCAAACTAAGAATCTTGGCACAAAACTCAAGATTGCAGAGCACTAAATTGGAATCGGAGTTCAATGTCACTAACTATGAGCAATTTAATTTTAAGTAGACTATCACAAGCTACGTTTTTTTTTTACACAGCAAGCTATTTTATGGGAGCCTCGGTCATTTTCTGACCAAGATTCTTTATAAGAACTGGTCTAAATTGATCTGTTGTTATCACAGCCCCCTTGGCTATGCCATCTCGCGTGCTTCTTGTTGTCCAAGGCCAGTTGGGCAATCTGCTCTGTTGCCTCCTCCACTCAAGAGCATCGGAGCGCAAACCAGTCTCTAAATGATCCCCGAATTTTTTCTCTGACCTGTGCGGCGGTATCTCTGTACAGCAAATTGGGAATTCAGTGGCATGGGGCAAAATGAT
Source organism: Somniosus microcephalus (assembly GCF_052327205.1). Classification (NCBI taxonomy): domain Eukaryota; kingdom Metazoa; phylum Chordata; class Chondrichthyes; order Squaliformes; family Somniosidae; genus Somniosus; species Somniosus microcephalus. Next base: position 260,009,513 of record NC_140993.1, read on the forward strand.
CCAGCTCGCCTGCACTCTTAAGAAGGAGATATTTTAAATCTTGTCCGATTGAATGAAACAAGAACTCACTTTGGTTAGTATAACAAGTGTGCAACTACTGATATTAAGAGTTAAAATTGCTTACTTTAATAGAGGAAAGAAAGAAAAAGACTGCATTCTTAGAGTACCACTTCAGAGACATTTCTTCTATGTTAATATATAATAATGCAAACTACAGGCATTTTCCCCTGAACATGTTCTACTTTTGAATTTAAATGCACAATGACATGGAAACAAATCCTTTATTTTCTATTAGGAAACAGACACTGTCCCCTATCTCTCATTATGGTGCAGACTACAAAATCTAACAACAAAAATCTATAATATTGATTGAACCAAGTCTCCACAATTATTCTTTAGAAGGAAACACTGACGATAAATTACATCTGCACTGGCTTCTCATCTGGTGTTCGATATAAGTGATCTCGGAGGGCAGTCTAGAGACCTTAAATCGTCAACACCCTTGTCAGTGAAGCTAAGGAGGTTTGGGCCTCCCAGACACAAACCTAAAGAAGCTCCCAACAACATTTCTTTTGATATAAACACATACAAACTTGTTCAACATTCAGTTCTTAATGAAATTCAAACTCTTGCTATTCACACATTCCACGTCAGATACTCCACAAATGTTTTGCGCGTTAATGACACATCATGATTCAGTGTACCGCTCATGCTTTATGTAGTTAAGACAAGCTATGAATGGAGGTTTTGGGGAAAGAATTTAAACAGGAAACACACTTGAAGTACCCAAAATTGTTTATTGTATGTCAGATGATATGCTGTTTAACAAGAACAGGAGTGTTAGATTATGATCATCTTTCAATTAGGCACTTTACAGCCTTCTGGACTCAACATAGAGTTCAACAATTTCAGATCATAACCTCTCGCCTATCATATATATATTTTTCATCCACACTTTTTGTGTCTTTTTTTCTTCTCTCCCACATGGCAGCTGTCCTTCATTCTGCCAGCGAAATTCACACTTCATCTAGAGCCATCCTTTGTTTCTTAACCTGTCCCATTACCATCTCCTTCTGCCTTGAATCTCTCTTAATGCCTCTTTACCTCTCCTGCCTTCCATCCTATCACAGACCTTCCCTTTTGTTCTTTCATCCCCTCCCCCCTTTCCCAGCCCTTGCACTTGCTTAAAAATCTGTCCCATTTGCTGCTTTTTTCCAGTTCTGACGAAAGGTCATCGACCTGAAACGTTAACTCTGTTTCTCTCGTCACAGATGCTGCCTGACCTGCTGAGTTTCTCCAGCACTTTCTGTTTTTATTTCAGATTCCCAGCATCTGCAGTATTTTCTTTTTGTGTTAGATTACATAATGTGCAATATATTATTTTACGGATAAGGTGGGGCTGTGTGCCTTTAAGCCCACACAGTCTAACTGTGTTAAGTTAACACTTAGGGTTCTCAACCCTCCAGAATTGTCCTGGAGTCTCCAGGAATTACAGATTAATCTCCAGGACAGTGATGCAAGCAACCCAGGAGAACAATCATAGTGGCATTAAAAGAATTGGGTGGGGGTTTTTTTCATTTTCTTTGAACACTATCTTTTATTAGTTATAAAAAGATGTTTGACTGGACAAGGCAGTTGGAAGTGGGAGGTCATGTAATGATGCCTCCAGGAATACATCCAACCAGAGTTGGCAACCGTATTCCAGGACAATCAAGAGTTTAATTGGCGTTGTTATTTGCAGATTGGATGGTGGTTGTGAATTTCAGGCTCCAGGTTATTAACAAACTGGCTTTCTTCGCCCCCCCAGATTGCCTTGCTTTTGCAATGAACGTGATTGGCTGGTGTGTACCTCGATTTTAAAACTCTCATCCTTATTTTCAAATCCTTCCATGGCCTTCCCATCTCTGTAACCTCCTCCAGCCCTACAACCCTCCGAGATCTCTGCGCTCCTCCAATTCTGGCCTTTTGCGTATCCCTGATTTCCATCGCCCCACCATTGGCGGCCGTGCCTTCAGCTCTAAGTTCTGGAATTCCCTCTCGAAGCCTCTCCGCCTCTCTCTCCTCCTTTAAGACCTTCCTTAAAACCTACCTCTTTGACCAAGCTTTGGTCACCTGCCCTAATATCTCTTTATGTGGCTCGGTGTTGAATTTGCCTGATAACACTCCTGTGAAGCACCTTGGACATTTTTACCAAGTCAAAGGCGCTATATAAATGCAAGTTTGTGTGTCAGCCGTGGCTCAGTGGGTAGCACTCTCACCTCTGAGTCAGAAGGTTATGGGTTCAAGTCCCACTCCAGAGACTTGAGCACAAAAATCTAGGCTGACACTCCAGTGCAGTGCTGAGGGAGTGCTGCACTGTCGGAGGTGCCTTCTTTCAGATGAGATGTTAAACCGAGGCCCCGTCTGCTCTCTCAGGTGGACATAAAAGATCCCATGGCACTATTTCGAGGAAGAGCACGGGAGTTCTCCTCGGCGTCCTGGCCAATATTTATCCCTCAATCAACATAACAAAAACAGATTATCTGGTCATTATCACATTGCTGTTTGTGGGACTTTGCTGTGTGCAAATTAGCTGTTGCATTTCCCACCTTACAACAGTCACTACACTCCAAAAGTACTTCATTGGCTGTAAAGTGCTTTGGGACATCCTGAGGCCATGAAAGGCGCTATATAAATGCAAGTTTTTCTTTCTTTCAAGTTGTTGTTGTTGCGTGATGGGTGCATACTAGATATATATCTCAATCTCATTTGTGCAGATTATCCTTAGCTTGCATATACTGTACCAGGATTTAGATTCTGAGATTTTAATGACCTACCATTTAGTGACAATCATTTCTCTATTTTAAGCACAATCACTTAACTGATGTATCCCATACTCGCAAAAGAATTCTGTACACACGTCACATTTTTAAAGAAGGGTAGAGAATGTTCTCTTTTACATCGCCAACAAATCTCATCATTCTTTCTTTGCAAGTCAAGTCATGCACTTAAATCAAGCATGCTTCTTCTCAATCTATTGTAATGCAAAGTAAAATAACTGATTGTTCCATAAATTGGGTTGCCACGAATTGCAAAATTTGTACTGATTTATGTTTTATATGTTAAAGACAGTCGGATTCTTCTAAACAAGGGTTTAAAGCAAGTGCCTGTGTTTACTTTCAAGGTTGCTGACCTTTGCCCTTGGAAAACCATAGTTACTCTGAAGTAAATGCCAGGCCCCGTGTTTTGCAGGTGTTAACAGGATGGGACTCTAAATTGGTTCCAGCCATTCAATTCAGATTCACTGCTTTTTCTTGTCATGATTGTGTAATGTCAGATTCATACGTGGCTGCGTGCTAAGCATGCAAATGGCAGTACATAAAAGTGGCCACCGTCTATCGTATTAATTGATAATCTATTGTATTTTTGTTTGGCAATATCTTTTAAATTCAGCTGCTTTCCTTCTTCAAAGAAATTAAGCAGATTAAGTAGGGTCTATCTGCAGATTCTTGAGCTCTTGCTAAAGACCTTTCAGGCAAAAAAAAAACCTCTAATTGTTTGGCTCAAGTATTTCACGTGAAACACCCTACCTTGAGGGATATGGCTTAAGATAACATGTTACCAAAAGACACCAGAACACTGGACTGTGCCTGAAGCACAGAGAGAGAGAGCTCACAGGACTTTATTTTATTTTGAGACTGGCGAGAGCTATGATTAACTGTATGTTATAAATCACAGTTATCTCGTAGTCCAATATTAGCCTAATTCACTGTATTTTATAACTGTACTCGATTCTGTGAGTAAATTTGATTAGCTGGTTTACCTGTCAAATCCTGCAACGCCCTGTTTGAATCTCTCCAATCAGGTTTTCATGCTGCTACAGCACTGAAATTGCCCTAACCAAAGTCACAAGTGACATCTTCTGTGACCGTGGTGCATTATCCTCCTTGAACGCTGTGTAGACTTTTATACGGTCACACCATCCTCTTCCAACGTCTCTCATCCGTTGTCTGGCTCAGTGGGACTACCCGCGCTTGGTTCCAATCTTACCCTAGCCAGAACATCTCTAACAATGGCATCTCTTCCCTTTTCCACACTGTTACCTTCCAAGCATTCGCCTGTGGCTCCCCCCTCTTCCTCATCTACATACCACATAATCTAGGCTGACACCCCAGTGCACTACTGAGCGAGTGCTGCACTGCCAGAGGTGCCAACTTTCGGATGAGATGTTAAACCAATTTACCTTATCAAAAGTCCTCAACATTTTGAGATGCTATTAAATCTCCCCTTAACCTTCTCTGTTCTAAGGATATCAATCCCAGCTTCTCTAGTCTCTCCACATAACTGAAGTCCCTCCTCCCTGGTACCATTCTAATAAATCTCCTCTGCACCCTCTCTAAGGCCTTGACATTCTTTCTAAAATGCGGTGGCCAGAATTGGACACAATTATTCAATTAACCTTGAATATTCTCGATTCCGTGTTACAGTGCGTATACAAGGACACAATTGCTATCAATCACGCCTTCAAAGAATATAGCAAATTACTGCTTTGATTAAAAAGCTGACCATATTTGTGTATTTAAGAATGGCGGAGTATCAGCTCAGGCTGGGATCTTTGCCATGTAATACACACCTCACCAAATGGGGGGTATCCTCAAGTGAGTTTGAAAGGATGGTTGCGAACCAGTCAGAACTTGGAAATATTCGTGGGCATGATTGTGATTTAATGGCCCAGATTTTGCTGTCAAAATAACTGTGAGGCTAATGGCGCTCTCCGTTATTTATGCGCAAATGCTGCAGCAACTTCAGGTGAGGGGCAGATGCATGGTTAAACTCAAAAATCCAAAAGTTGGTGTCCGAGTTGCACCGCTCTGCCATTAGCTTTGCAAAAACGGCATCTCGGTATCTGCCTCATCATTGAACTACATTGAATGGCGTGAAGTTGCTGCATTTATGCGGTAGATACAAACTAAACTCGCCACAGAAAGTCTTGTCATTTCAAGTCTAAGTATCCCTTTAACGACATGATAAATGTTAATTACAGCCAATCAACCTCTCTGGCACTGAATATTAACTATTACAAGTGTGGAGTCTTATTCATTCAGGTTTTAATTGTTGTTGGAGATATTGAAAATGTCAAATTTCAAATTAATTTTTCTTTTTACTTTTCCTTTCTGTCTCTTCTTTCTCTCTCTTAATCCAAACTTTCTTTCCCTCTCTTTATTTCTCTTTCTGTACCTGGTTTGACACTGAATTCCCCCTCCTCTAATTCACCTTCCTTCTCAGTCCTTGTGTTGTTAGTTTCACAATCCTTCAATCGGATTGAGTAAGGAGATACACAGTCGCTTGCCCTGTTCACGCAGGTCCCAGATGCCCGGTTTCCCTCGCTGCGACGTTTTCTATTCCCACTTTCAGCAACTTGCCACTCAAAAAATGTAAAAACCTAAACATGCAAGGGCAAATCTAACAGCAGACGTCATTGGATGCCCTGTCACAGCAAATTATGGTCCAATAATACGGTACTCTAGGGAAAATGAATGATCAAACACACCTGTATAAATTTAGTGCCAAAGTTAATCTACTGGGGTGGGATTTGGGGTGATTATAAGAATTAGCCGTAACAGCTGTACATCAGTATTAAACAGCCTAATGAATGAGTTGAACCATTTCAGCACCAATTTAAAAAAAAATCAAGTTGGAACCTTTAATAGATATGCATGAAGAAGGGAGACTATTATTTTTGAGCCTCCAGCCTCTTTTAGGTTACTCTGAAACTTCTGGAGGTGCTGTAAGTTCAGAGAACACTAATTGCACCGTTATACTAGGGCTAAGCAGTGCAATCTGGGCATCAATATATTAAATGGGCACGGGTGAATTAGTGGAGCTGTTCAGTTATAATGAATGCTATCAACTCAGCATCTCAGGTGTACCATTATGTCTTTTTTCGCTTATATGCACACACATATACACATCTTATACAGGACTATAAGAAAATCTGTTTTTATTAATGGCTGTTCTGCAATAATGTCTGGTTCTGGTGCAAATTTATCCTCTGCGATTCAGTATAATCTAAAAGTTTAACTACACAAAATTAAATTTAAAAAATCACTATTTTGAAACAAACTATTTTCAAAGATAATGGGGCTAGGAAATGAATACGTGTGACAATTTGTCTACATTAAAGAGCAAGCACAACTTGCCAACAAATACCTAGTAAAAATGAAACAGATCTAGCCCAGGAACAGAGATGATGAGAATTTACTAAGGGGGGTTAATTTTAACCCAACTCTCCGGGTGAGAATCCCACGGGATTTGCGGGGGGGGGGACTCTGGGTTCACACCCCGCCCGATATTGACTTCCACGGAGAGTAAAATCGGACAGGGTGCAAAACTAGCATTGCACCCGATCGCGTCAGTTTCCTGGTGGGCGGGTTAGGTTAAAATTGTCCCAAATTTCTGAATGTGAGTGGAACGTCTGCCAAATAATTTTGAACTGGTATTCTGTTTAAATTTGCGTTTATGTTTGCTGTACTTTCGTTCTCTGTTCCGTTGGGTGTGCCTCTGTGAAAAATCTGTGCCTCAATGAGGTGGGGGGGTGGGAAATATCAGAGAGTATCGGAGCGAGGATCACAGTCCATCTATACTACATTTAAGACACATTATGCTGTTATAAGTGATGGTTTAAAAAAATTAAGCATATTGTGGCTAACTTTCTGTGAACCCACTTACTTTAGGTAGAGTAACCTGTAATATATGGAGAGCCAAAGCAGATTTAATTATGCGCTGACAATTAAGGCCCATTTACATTACAGGGCTGCCCCTGGTGGCAGCCTCAAATAGTACAGTGATGCCGGACAGCACGCAAGACATTTCTGCTGTTTCCACAGCCTCCAACGTGTTTCTAAAGCTGTGGTTTTCTTAAGACTTCTGGAAGAAGCACCACTCTCGGTAGCAATCTTGAGCACTACTACACTGGAGGTAGTGACCCTTTTTTCTCACCACTGATGGGGTTGACTGGCTCAGCTTGCTTATACAGACTAGCAATCTTTTTTTTTTGCCTGCCTGCTTGTTAAGTATTTTCCTCAGCCACTGACAGGGACAGAAACAATGTTGTGAATTGCAAACTAAAAACACGTCAAGATTGAACAAGCAGAGCTGTTTTTATGGTGATCCCAGTGCTGTAGAATCTGCCTGTGATGTAAACGAGGCAGATTCTACAATGCCATAGCAATTCTGCAAAAAGGTCATGGCTAACAGTGTTCTAGGAATTAGCTAACAAAGATTCTCTCATGTTCTCAGGACTTCGCTGCGTTGCTGAGAAGTTTCCCTCTGTAAACTTGAGCTCATCCAAAACTCGGCTGCCTGTGTCCTAACTCGCACCAAGTTCTGTTCACCCATCACCCCCTGTGGTGCTCGCTGACCCACATTGGCTCCCAGTCTAGCAACGCCTCCATTTTAAAATTCTCAACCTTGTGTTCAAATATCTCCATGGCCTCGCCCCTCTCCCCATCTCTGAAACCTCTTCCAGCCCTGCAACTCTCCGAGATATCTGAGCTCCTCCAATTCTGGCCTCTCGCGCATACCTGATTTTCATCGCTCCACCATTGGAGGCCGTGCCTTTAGCTGCCTAGGCCCCAAGCTCTGGAATTCCCTCCCTAAACCTCTCCGCCTCTCTCTGCTCCTTTAAGACGTTCCTTAAAACCTACCTGTTTAACGAAGCTTTTTAGTCACATGTCCGAATATTTCCTTATGTGGCTCTGTGTCAGATTTTGTCTGATAATCGCTCCTGTGAAGCAGCTTGGGACCTTTTTACCACATTAAAGGTGCAATATTAATGCAGGTTGTCGTTGAAGCACTGCTTTAGCCCTCGAAGGGTTAACAAAACAGAGTGACAGAAATGAACAAAGGGGAACCCAAACTTGCATGTGATTCAAACTTCGTCAACACGGACTGATTGGGGCAAAGAGCCTCTTACTGCATTGCAATTGCTACGTAATCTCGATCATAAGTGAATTAGTTTGGACGAATGAAAAGTGCAGCAGGGTTTCCTTTTACGAAATGGACATTGCTTACAGATTTAACAACCACTTTTTCAGCCTGTTAAAGAGCAAACCTGTGTGAGTCCTGAAGTGATCTTTCATGGCAGATGCTGTGAGGAAGGAATAGTGACACGTCAGCCAAGTGCACTTGAATGGCTTCTGGCCCATGTGCAGCTTCTTGTGATTGGTCAGGGCCCACTTCTCTGTGAAAGTCCGGTCACAAATTTCGCACACAAATTTCCTGTTGCAAAATAAAAAAAAGGGGGGGGGGGAAAGAAGACGTAAGGAGCAGGAAGAAAAAAATATTGCACACACATAACACTGCCACGGCATTTAAAAAAATGAACTGTAGTAACTGTACGGATTTTCTGCAGACAGAATTGCAGGCTGGGCCTGTCACGTCTATATAACCAGGCATTGATTTTTCTGTCGAGACCCGGCACTTCAGCCATTTATTCTCTGCTCTGCAGTTGGACCCAAAGGGTTTGAAAAATTCTGTTAGTCCAGTTGCCCCTAAGGCAAATGTGAGAATAGATTTCACCTGTACAGTCCCCTCACTTATCCAGGGCGCATGCTGTCAGAGCAAAGGCTAAATGGAAAGCCATCCATACAAGGTTACTCAACCAGTCACACCCGCGTGAACTTAACCACTGTTACGGCACACACATTCAAGCTTTAGGTACAAAGCCTGGAATTACAATCACTGCTGAACCGTATCCCATTTCCACGTCTTAGCACGATGACTAGACAAACCTCAATAGGCTTGACTCCATGTGGTAAGCGGCATTGATTAACTTGGTGCTGTTGCCAGATAGGCTGCCCTGTCCCCAAGAGATTTACTGGGCTGAAGTAATAAGAGTAACAATCATGGTTTGTTACGGAATGTGCAGTATAAATATTGTCGTATCTGTAAATCTTGCTTTCTAGCAGAGTGCCACATATAAATGGCTTTTCAATGGTATTTCAGGGTCATTATTTGAAGATAATTATCCCACATGTTTATATTTTTGTATAAAATACACTGAACATATAATATTTATATAAAATGCAAATAAATCTGGAATAGATGTGACGTTAAACATTTCACACCCTACGGTGTTACTGAATATGATTGTCACATCTGTTCAGCTCTGACAGTAAGACAAGATGAATTTAAAATTCTGTCCAGCTACCCAAGGAGAATTGGGCACTTAAACTATTTTGTAAAATATCTACGCCAAACAGCTAGTTAAAAAAACCACCATCTACCAATGTTATAATATATGGAAAACCTGAAGTACATAAAACACAAGTTCAGCACCAGCTGGAGTATTGTGTCCAAGTCTGGGCACCACACTTTAGGAAGGACGTGAAGGCTTTGGAGAGGGCGCAGAAGAGATTTACTAGAAAGGTTCCAGGGAGGAGGGATTACAGTTACGTGGATGGACTGGAGAATCTGGGGTTGTTCTCCTTAGAGCAGAGAAGGCCAAGAGGAGGCTTAATAGAGGTGTTTAAAATCATAAAGGGTTTAGATAGAGTAAATAAAGAGAAACAGTTTCCAATGGCTTAAGCGTCACTAACAAGGCGGCACAGATTTAAGGTGATTGGCAAAAGAACCAGAGGCGACACGAGGGGAAAAAAGTTTACGCAACGAGTGGTTAGGATTTGGAACGCGCTGCCCGATAGGGCGATGGAGACAGATTCAATAGTAGCCTTCAAAAGAGAATTGGATAAATACATAAAGGAGAACAAATTGCAGGGATATGGGGAAAGAGCGGGGGGGTGGGACTAACTGGATTGCTCTTCGAAAGAGCCGGCGCAGACTCGATGGGCCGAATGGCCTCCTTCTGTGCTGTACTATTCTATAAGATAGCACAGTCTTCTGAAGATTCGGACCCAAAATGTTAACCCACCTTTTCTCTTGAAGATGCTCACTTATCTGGTGTGCATTTCCATCAGTTGCAGTTTTACTGGTTGTCTTCACAGCCATTGATACAAAATCCTTACCAATTCTAAAACCGCCTACGCAACTGAGGTACAGAGCAAGTCCTATTCAAAGGAGAGAAAATACCAAACAACCCAATCTGACGGCATAGGATTAAACACAATTGAGATGCGGTCAACAAACGACCACCTCTCAAAACCTTCAGGTAATCCCACGGGAGAAATACAAACATAGGAATAAAGACGGACAGGAAAAGACCTGCTGGTCCATGCAACCTGTCCCGCACAGTTGTGACGCCTTCTGTATCGCAATACAGACACTCCACTCCCCATCTGGAGCCATGTGATCTCCTGGAAGAGGAGAAAAACCAGATATAAACCCCGAGCACATTGCGGGGGGAACCAGGAAATTCCTTTCTGACCCCCTTGGGCAATCAAAACTACATCCAGAAGATTACATTGGCCCTGAAATAATATGGAATTAAAAAATACATACGGAAATACCTGATGATGTAATAGTAAAAAGGCAAAACATAAAAGACAAATAATTGCAGCAAAAGATCTGCGTAAGCAAAAATACACAGGTATTCAAAATCTCAAAGCACACGTGAAAAAATGGTCTGTGGATTACATATTTTAGAGTTCTGTTTCACCAGCATCTGCCATTGTAACACATAATTACAAAATTCTAATTTAATGAATACAAAGTACCAGCAAAATATTCAACGGCTCAATTCTGGACTTATTCTGTCCATTTAGTTAAAGTATAATGTCTCACTTCCAACTAAGAAACCAATTATATCTACGCACACACAGACACAATATCAATGATTCATGTCAATAGGCAATAAAACTACCAGCCACTGATGTGACAGACAACAGCCTATGGCTTGTGGAAAATGGGTGAAATCTTTCAGATTTTAAAATAAATTGACTCTAAGGGTAAAATAAAACAAATATCGATTGCAATTTTGGAGCTGCAAGGTAAACTATTGCTCCCTCAAGTTGCAAAAGTGACCTTCAGTGTATAATAATGCCCTTAGCTATTGGCTTTCAGCATTAGAACACGCTCCTGGTCACTTCTGTAATGCTTAGGTTAACTGACTATTTCAGATCTCTCTGTGATCAATACTAGTTCACATATATGATTACAATATTTCTGTCTCTGTTGTTACTGGGGGTAGACTAAATTCAAAAAGCTCTCTTATACCATGGGCCTTATTTTCTGAGGGCTCTGAACGGCCGCCATCCATCAGATGTCACTTCTGACTTGGGTTAGCGCTTATTTCGGTTTTATGGCAGGGATGGGAACTTGATTGGAGGGATTCAGACTCGACGTTGCATGAATTTGGGAGGTGACGCCACGTTCAAAGACTGGGGAGGAAAGGAAGGTAGGAGATGGAGTGGTAGTTTGCAAGCACAGATGCATCGAGGGAGGGTTTTTTGAAGAGGGGATTCTTAGTCGCATCTTCTGCATCCTTCAATATCAAAGGAAACAGTGTCTATGTGGTGCCACAGTAAACATCAGGAAATTTCTGTGTCCCCACCACAATAAGTGAACACATTTCAAAAGTTTTTAAGTAAATTCGATAGTAAGTGCTTTTTAAAAAAAAATGTGTGCAAGAGAGAAAGGGAGTAAACATTACACTGTTCTGATTACACGTCTGTTGTAGCTTTTGTTTTGTGTTCAATAAACTTCAGAAAGTGTATTAAGCTAAGCCGCTAAGAAAAAAAGGCTTGCATTTCTATAGCGCCTTTCACAGCCTCAGGACGTCCCAAAGCACTTTACAGCCAATGAAGTATTTTGAAGTGTAGTCACTGTTGTAATGTAGGAAATGCAGCAAGAAATGCAGCACAATTTGTGTACAGCAAGCTCCCACAAACAGCTATATGATAATGACCAGATCATCTGTACTTTTTAATGATGTTGATTGAGGGATAAATATTGGGCAGGACACCAAGGATGACTCCTCTTCGAAATAGTGCAACGGGACCTTTTACATCCACTTGAGAGGGAGGACTGGGCCTTTCTTAACATCTCATCCAAAAGATGGCACCTCCGACAGTGCAGCGCTCCCTCAGTACTGAACAGTCTTCCCCCCACACGGCCGACCCTTTCGCCCGCTTTCAGAATTCTCGTTCTACCTGGACCCCGCCATCTGGCCTCTTAACCTCTCTAGATCTTTTCATTGCAAACTGCCGGCGTGACATCGGCCGTCTCCATTTCTCTGCTCCCCTCACTCACTCCAACCTACCTCCCTCTGAACTTGCAGCACTCCATTCTCTCAGATCCAACCCCAACATTGTCATTAAACCTGCTGACAAGGGTGGTGCTGTTGTTGTTTGGCGAACCGACCTCTACCTAGCGGAAGCTGAACGCCAACTCTCCGACACCTCCTCTTACCTCCACCTGGACCATGACCCCACTACAGAACATCAAGCCACCATTTCCAAGACTGCCAGTGACCTCATCTCATCTGGAGATTTTCCCCCCCACGGCCGCCAACCTCATAGTTCCTCAACCCCGCACAGCCCGCTTCTACCTTCTTCCCAAGATCCACAAACAGGACTGCGCTGGTAGACCCATCGTTTCAGCCTGTTCTTGCCCCACGGAACTTATCTCTTCCTATCTCGACTCTATTTTTTCTACCCTTGTCTAGTCTCTTCCCACCTACATCCGCGACTCTTCCGACGCCCTCCATCACTTTAACAGTTTCCAGTTTCCTGGCCCCAACTGCCTCCTTTTCACTATGGACGTACAATCCCTCTACACCTCCATCCCCCACCAGGATGGCCTGAGGGCGCTCCGCTTCTTCCTTGAACAGAGGCCCAACCAGTCCCCATCCACCACCACCCTCCTCCGCCTGGCTGAACTTGTTCTCACATTGGACAACTTCTCCTTTGACTCCACTCACTTCCTCCAAATCAGAGGTGTTGCTATGGGAACCCGCATGGGTCTTAGCTATGCCCGACTTTCCGTGGGATATGTGGAACATTCTTTGTTCCAGTCCTACTCAGGTCCCCTCCCTCACCTCTTTTTCTGGTACATTGATGACTGTATCGGTGCTGTTTCCTGATCTTGCCCTGAACTAGATAATTTCATTCACTTTGCTTCCAATTTCCACCCTTCCCTCACCTTCACATGGTCCATCTCCAGCTCTTCCCTTCCCTTCCTCGACTTCTCTGTCTCCATCTCTGGGGATAGGTTATTGACAAACATTCACTACAAGCCCACTGATTCCCACAGCTACCTGGACTACACTTCCTCCCACCCCGCCTCCTGTAAGGACTCTATTCCATTCTCCCAGTTTCTCCGTCGTATCTGCTCTGACAATGCCACATTCCATACTAGTGCTTCCGACAGGTCTTTCTTTTTCCTCAACCGAGGATTCCCCTCTATTGTGGTTGACACGGCCCTTGACCGTGTCCGCTCTATTTCCCACACTTCTGCTCTCACCCCTGCCCCTCCCTCCCGGAACCACGACAGAGTTCCCCTTGTCCTCACCTTTCACCCCACCAGCCTCCACATTCAACGGATCATCCTCCGCCATTTTCGCCACCTCCAGCGTGATCCCACCACCAAACACATCTTCCCCTCGCCTCCCCTTTCAGCATTCCGAAGGGACCGCTCCCTCCGAGACACCCTGGTCCACTCCTCTATCAACCCCAACACCCCTTCGCCCGGCACCTTCCTGTGCAAGCACAGGAGATGTAACACCTGCCCCATATCTCCCCCCTTCCCACTGTCCAGGGCCCCAAGCACCCCTTCCAGGTGAAACAGCGATTTACTTGTACTTCTTGCAATTTAGTATACTGTATTCGCTGCTCACGATGTGGTCTCCTCTACATTGGGGAGACCAAACGCAGATTAGGAGACCACTTTGCGGAACACCTCCGTTCAGTCCATAAGGGGGACCCCGAGCTTCCGGTTGCCTGTCACTTTAATTCACCGCCCCATTCCCACTCAGACCTCACCGTCCTCGGCCTCTTGCATTGTTCCACCGAAGCTCAGCGTAAGCTCGAGGAACAGCACCTCATTTTTTGATTAGGCACTTTACAGCCTTCTGGATTCAACATAGAGTTTGACAATTTCAGATCATAACCTCGGCCCCTATCATATATATACTTTTTATCCACACCTTTTGTTTGTGTCTTTTCTTCTCTCCCGCATGGCAGCTGTCTTTCATTCTGCCAGCGGAATTTACACTTCATCTAGAGCCATCCTCTGTTTCTTAACCTATCCTATTACCAGCTCCTTTTGCCTTGAATATCTCTTAATGTCTCTTAACCTCTCCTGCCTTCCATCCTATCACAGACCTTCCCTTTTGTTCTTTCATCCCCTCCCCCATTTCCCAGCCCCTACACTTGCTTAAAAATCTGTTCCATTTCCTGCTTTTTTCCAGTTCTGACGAAAGGTCATCGACCTGAACGTTAACTCTGTTTCTCTCTTCACAGATGCTGCCTGACCTGCTGAGTATCTCCAGCATTTTCTGTTTTTATTTCAGATTTCCAGCATCTGCAGTATTTTCTTTTCGTCTCTTTATTTACTCTGTCTAAAGCCTTCATGATTTTAAACACCACTATCAAATCACTTTTTAGCCTTCTCTGCTCCAAGGACAACCACCCCAGCTTCTCTAGTCTATCCACATAATTTTTCCCCCAAAAAACAACTGGCTTCAAAATTCAACTACAGTATTTCATCTATGTTTTGTTGACAGTTAGAAAAGGTCCATGCTAATTATTGCTTATACCTGGGAGGTTCATACATCAACAGGCAGGGGTCAGAGAGAGGTGGAATGTGAAACAGAAATAGTGTGTGTATTTCTTCATTTAATGTTACTTCAATTTTCAAAAAAAGAGACACCGGTTGAACTTTGCAGCTAACTGAGGATCTCGCTTGTATTTTGTTGACAACCGGAAGAGGTCAATGCTAATAGCTTCCACCTGTGAGTTAGAGATTCTAATTTCTATCACCCATGTGATAGAAAGACAGAGAGAAAGGCCAACAGACAATTTCTTTCCTCATTCTAGATTGATTTCATTGAAGAAAAACAAGTTGAATTTTGAAAGTAAGGAAAACCTCTGAGTGAAACAGACAAGGGAGGATAGGAGATGGAAGGAGGAAAACTGATGGAAGATATGTTGGGGGGGGGGGGGTGGGGGGCGGCGGTGTCTGGTCTTTTGATACCTGTCCTTTGGGGGGATGCATGTAGGATTATGGTTAAGGTGATTAACAGTGGAGCAAAGGTAAGGGGAGGATATAGGGGTTGAGAGGGTAGTTCAGAGTGCAAGAGGTAGGAGTAGTAAAAGGAGTGAAGGAGTGGTAGAAAGGGGAATGGGTGGTGGGGGTTGGTGAAAGAGATGGGGATACAATGGGAGTAAAAGAAAAAAGTAAGACTTGCATTTATATCGCGCCTTTAACAACCTCAGGACATCCCAAAGCACTTTACAGCCAATGAAATACTTTTGAAGTGTAGTCACTGTCGTAATGTAGGGAAACGCGGCAGCCAATTTGCACACAGCATGCTCCCACAAACAGCAATGCCCTCTGAAATGGCCTAGGGGAGGCGGTGACGTAGTGGTTATGTCACTAGACTAGTAAGCCTAGAGGCTCAGTCAAATGCTCTGAGGATATGGGTTCAAATCCCACCACGGCAGCTGGTGGAATTTAAATTCAATTCAATTTAATTCTGGAATTAAATGTTAGTCTTAGTAATGGCGACCATGATACGATTGTTGCAAAAACCCATCTGGTTCACTAATGTCCTTTAGGGAAGGAAATCTGCCGTCCTTACCTGGTCTGGCCTACATGTGACTCCAGACCCACAGCAATGTGGTTGACTCTTAATGCCCTCTGAAATGGCCTAGCAAGCCACTCAGTTGTAAACAACCGCTACGAAAAACAATAAGAATAAAACCGGACGGACCACCCGGCATACCTACACCATATGGACTGCAGCGGTTCAAGAAGGCGGCTCAACACCATCTTCTCAAGGGCAATTAGGGATGGGCACTAAATGCAGGCCTAGCCAGCGACGCCCACATCCCATCAATGAATTTAAAAAAAATGATCAGATAATCTGTTTTAGTAATGTTGGTTGAGTGAGATTTCAGGATCAAATACTGTCCCCTGGTATTCCAAGGTGTACACAAATGACAACTCCTATAACAAGGGAAGATATTTGAACCCCAGTCATTGAGAAAATGTAAAATCGGACCGTGATGTTCACTAATTATTGGTGGTGATTTTCTGTTCCATCATGAGGGATAGTAATGCTGCGGAATAGAATACTTTTCTACTTAACTTGCAGCTTCAGCACCAAGCTCCCTCAATTCTACCAAAATAATAGTTCTAACGATAGAAAAGCACACCTTTGCCAGGAGAACTACCCTTCTCTGCTTCGAAGTAGTGCCATGGGACCTTTCACATCCACTTGAGAGAGCAGACAGGGCCTTGGTTTAACGTCTCATCCAAAAGGCGGTACCTCCGACAGTGAGGCACTCCCTCAGCACCGCACTGGAGTGTCAGCCTAGATTTTGTGTTCAAGTCTCTGGAGAGGGGATTGAACCCACAACCTTCTGACTCAGAAGCAAGAGTGCTACCCACTGAGTCAAGGCTGACACACAGTGTAAACAGTACTGGAAGCAGCATACAGCTGGGAGTGCAATAAACCAGTTACTGTAGGACATAAAACTTTAGTTTATGAAGTTCTTGGACCAAAGCTGGACCTGGAATGCAGCAGACACAAGACCAAAATTGTGAGGGAAAAAAGACTGATGTTCATCATTTTATTTTTGTATGTTTAAGATAATTTAATGGGTTTAGGAGTGGCAATGGCACCAAGTAGAGGAAGCAAGGGAATGAGGTGGGACTATTTTGGTAATGTCTATAAATTACATAGATACATAGAAGATAGGAGCAGGAGTAGGCCATTCGGCCCTTCGAGCCTGCTCCGCCATTCAATGAGATCATGGCTGATCATCCAAATTCAGTACCCTGTCCCTGCCTTTTCCCCATATCCCTTGATCCCTTTAGCCTCAAGAAATATATCCAACTCTTTCTTGAATATATTTAATGAACTGGCCTCCACCGCCCTCTGTGGCAGAGAATTCCACAGGTTCACCACTCTCTGGGTGAAGAAATTCCTCCTCATTTCAGTCCTAAATGGCTTACCCCTTATCCTTAGACTATGACCCCTGGTTCTGGACTCCCCAGCCATCGGGAACATCCTTCCTGTATCTAGTCTGTCCAGACCTGACAGAATTTTATAGGTTTCGATGAGATCCCCTCTCAATCTTCTAAACTCCAGTAGAGTATAAGCCCAATCGACACAATCTCTCCTCATACGTCATTCCTGCCATCACAGGTATCAGCCTGGTGAATCTTCGCTGCACTCCCTCCATGGCAAGAACGTCCTTCCTCAGGTAAGGCGACCAAAACTGCACACAATACTCAAGGTGCGGTCTCACCAAGGCCCTGTACAACTGTAGCAAGACATCCTTGTTCCTGTACTCGAACCCTCTCGCTACGAAGGCCAACATACCATTTGCCTTCTTAACCGCCTGCTGCACCTGCATGCTTACCTTCAGCGACTGGTGCACAAGGACACCCAGGTCTCTTTGCACTTCCCCTTCTCCCAATCTATTGCCATTCAAATAATAATCTGCCTTCCTGTTTTTGCCACCAAAGTGGATAACCTCACATTTATCCACATTATAGTGCATTTGCCATGTTTCTGCCCAATCACCCAACCTGTCCAAATTGTACTGGAGTTTCGCGACATCCTCCTCGCAGCTTACCCTCCCGCCCAGCTTTGTGTCGTCTGCAAATTTAGAGATATTACATCCAATTCCCTCGTCCAGATCATTAATATATATTGTGAACAGCTGGGGTCCTAGGACCGATCCTTGCAGTACCCCACTAGTCACTGCCTGCCACTCGGAAAACGACCCGTTTATTCCAACTCTTTGCTTTCTGTCCGCCAACCAGTTCTCTATCCAAGTCAATACCTTGCCCCCAATCCCATGTGCCTTAATTTTGCACGCTAATCTCTTGTGTGGGACCTTATCGAAAGCCTTCTGAAAGTCCAAATACACCACATCCACTGGTTCTCCCTTATCTATTTTACCAGTTACATCCTCAAAAAATTCCAGTAGATTAGTCAAGCATGATTTACCTTTTGTAAATCCATTTTGACTTTGTCCGATCCTGTCACTGCTTTCCAAGTGCTCTGCTATTACATCTTTTATAATAGACTCTAGCATTTTCCCCACTACCGATGTCAGGCTTACCGGTCTATAATTCCCCGCTTTTTCTCTACCACCTTTTTTAAATAGTGGGGTAACATTAGCTACCCTCCAATCCATGGGTACCGTTCCAGAGTCTATCGAGTTCTGGAAGATGACCAGTAATGCATCTACTATCTCTAGGGCCACTTCCTTAAGTACCCTGGGATGTAGACCATCGGGCCCTGGGGATTTATCGGCCTTCAGTCCCATCAATTTTCCTAACACCATTTTCCTACAAATACTGATTTCTTTCAGTTCCTCTCTTTCATCAGACCCTATGTTCCCCGGCATCTCTGGGAGGTTATTTGTGTCCTCCTTTGTGAAGACAGAACCAAAGTATGTATTTAGTTGGTCTGCCATTTCCTTGTTTCCCATTATAAATTCCCCTGATTCTGACTGTAAGGGACCTACGCTTGACTTCACTAATCTTTTTCTCTTCACATATCTATAAAAGCTTTTACAGTCAGTTTTTATGTTCCCTGCAAGCTTACTCTCATATTCTATTTTCCCTTTCTTAATTAATCCCTTTGTCCTCCTTTGTTGACTCCTAAACTGCTCCCAATCCTCAGGATTATTGCTTTTTCTAGCCAATTTATATGTCCTCTCCTTGGATCTTATGCTATCCCTAATTTCCCTTGTTAGCCACGGTTGAGTCACCTTTTTTGTTTTATTTTTATGCCAAACTGGGATGAACAAATTCTGTAGCTCATCCATTCGGCCTTTGAATGTTTGCCATTGCCTATCCACCGTCAACCCTTTGAGCGCCATTCCCCACTCAATCCTACCCAACTCGCTCCTCAGACCATCGTAGTTTCCTTTATTTAAATTGCGGACCCTTGTCTCTGAGTCAACTACTTCATTCTCCATCTTAATGAAGAATTCGATCATATTATGATCGCTCCGACCCAAGGGACCTCGTACAACAAGATTGCTAATTAATCCTTTCTCGTTACATAATACCCAGTCTAAGATGGCCTGATCTCTGGTTGGTTCCTCGACATATTGGTCCAGGAAACCATCCCGTAAACACTCCAGGAATTCCTCCTCCACAGTATTGTTACTCATTTGGTTGGCCCAATCTATATGTAGATTAAAGTCTACCATGATGACTGCTGTGCCCTTATTGCACGCTTCTTTAATTTCTCTTTTAATGCCATCCCCAACCTCCGCCTTACTGTTTGGAGGTCTATAAACCACTCCCACTAACGTTTTTTTCCCCTTAGTATTTCTTAATTCTACCCATACAGATTCCACCTCATCAGAGCTAATATCCTTCATTACAATTGTGTTAATCCCTTCTTTAACCAGTAATGCTACCCCAACTCCCTTTCCTTTTTGCCTATCTTTCCTGAATATCGAATACCCCTGGATGTTGAGTTCCCAGTCCTGGCCTTCCTTGAGCCACGTTTCCGTAATCCCAACCAAATCGTATTTGTTTACTTCTATTTGCGCAGCCAATTCATCCACCTTATTACAAATGCTCCTCGCATTAAGACACAAAGCCTTCAGGCTTGTTTTTTTAACGCTCTTAGACCTATTAGAATTATTATTTACTGTGGCCATGTTTGATTTAAACCGTTGATTTCTCTTGACTGCCACTTTTGTTTTTCTCCTTCCTATCTTTTGCTTTTATCCTTGTTTCCCTTTCCTCTGTCTCTCTGCTCAGGTTCCCAACCCCCTGCCATTTTAGTTTAAACCCTCCCCCACAGCACTAGCAAACACTCCCCCTAGGACATTGGTTCCAGCCCTGCCCAGGTGCAAACCATCCGGTTTGAACTGCTCCCACCTCCCCCAGAACCGGTTCCAATGTCCCAGGAACTTGAATCCCTCCCCCTGGCACCATTCCTCTAGCCACGTATTCATCTGAAGTATCCTTCTATTTCTACCCTGACTAGCACGTGGCACTGGTAGCAATCCTGAGATTACTACCTTTGAGGTCCTGTTTTTTAATTTATCTCCTAACTCCCTATACTCCGCTTTTAGGACCTCATCCTGCTTTTTACCTATATCGTTGGTGCCTATATGCACCACGACAACTGGCTGTTCACCCTCCCCTTCCAAGATGTTCTGGAGTCGCTCGGAGACATCCTTGACCCTTGCACCTGGGAGGCAACACACCATCCTGGAGTCTCGTTTGCGGCCGCAGAAACGCCTATCTATTCCCCTTGCAATTGAATCCCCTATTACTATAGCTCTACCCCTCTTTTTCCTCCCATTCTGTGCAGCAGAGCCACCCCTGGTGCCAGGAAGTTGGCTACTGCTGCCTTCCTCTGATAAGCCATCCCCCCCAACAGTACTCAAAGTGGTGTATCTGTTGGAGAGGGGGATGGCCACAGGGGACCCCTGCATTACCTGCTTGCGCCTAGTACTCTGCCTGTTGGTCACCCGTTCCCTTTCTTCCTGTCCAACCTCTACCTGCGGTGTGTCCAACTCCGTAAATGTGCTATTCACGTTGTCCTGAGCATCGTGAACGCTCCAGTATGTGTCCAATCGCAGCTCCAGCGCCGCAATGCGGTCTGTCAGTAGCTGCAGCTGGATGCACTTCCTGCACATGTAGTTGTCAGGGACACAGGAAGTGTCCCTGAGTTCCCACATATCACAGGAGGAGCAGATCACGGGGCCCAGCTGTCCTGCCATGACTTACCCTTTAATTAATTGAATTTAAATTAAATCAATCAATCCCACTAATTACACTACAGTTAACTGGTTTACCAAGAGTCCCTGCTACACCAGAGAGACCTTAGAAACTATAAACCAGAGTTAAAGTTTAAAAAAGAGATATACTCACCAACCAAATACTCACCAACCAATCACTTACCTGCTTCCTGGTGACGTCACACTTTGATTACTTTTTACCTCTCTCCCCTGCTGTTGAATTGGTCGGGCTGCTCCTGACTCACTGTCGCCGGTTTGAACTGCCGCCGATGCTGTGTTCCCACAAGGCCCGCTCTAGTCGGGCTGCTCCTGACTCACTGCCACCGGTTTGAACTGCCGCCGATGCTGTGTTCCCACACAGGCCCGCTCTAGTCGGGCTGCTCCTGACTCACTGCCACCGGTTTGAACTGCCGCCGATGCTGTGTTCCCACACAGGCCCGCTCTAGTCGGGCTGCTCCTGACTCTCTGCCACCGGTTTGAACTGCCGCCGATGCTGTGTTCCCACACAGGCCCGCTCTAGTCGGGCTGCTCCTGACTCACTGCCACCGGTTTGAACTGCTGCCGATGCTGTGTTCCCACACAGGCCCGCTCTAGTCGGGCTGCTCCTGACTCACTGCCACCAGAGGTAGTGCCAATATTAGTGTTTAGGAGGCTATAGTGCCTATAGCTCAAAGAGTTAAAGTGGAAAACACCAAATGCTTGACAACTATTAACATATTAAGTATTTATTATGGGTCTAATATACTTGAGTTATGTGGAGAGACGAGAGAAGCTGGGATTGTTCTCCTTAGAACAGGGAATGTTAAGGGGAGATTTAATACAGGTGTTCAAAATTATGAGGTATTTTGATAGAGTAAATAAGGAGAAACTGTTTGCAGTGGCAGGAGGGTCGGTAACCAGAGGACACAGATTTAAAATAATTGGCAAAAGAACTGGAGGGCAGGCGATGAGAATGTTTTTTTACATAGCGAGTTGTTATGATCTAGAACGCATTACCTGAAAGAGTGGTGGAAGCAGAATCAATAGTAACTTTCAAAAGGGAATTGGATGAATACTTGAAAAGGAAACATTTGAAGGGCTATGGGGAAAGAGCAGATTGAGTGGGACTAATTGGAGAGCTCAAAGAGGTACGATGGGCCAAATGGCAGCCTTCTGTGCTGCGTGATTCTATGATAACTAGAGAGTAACAAAATGGAATGTTACTTTAACATAGCTTTCTGATGTTGAATGGCAATACCTTGCTGCTGCAATTGAACCCTGCTTTACATCTGACCGAGTAAAGCCAGAGCAGGAGTCGGCTAATGCTCCTTTTGCCAACCCTAGTGGCTGCTACCTCGATAAGTGCACATGCAGCCTACAAAAGTTCCATTAATAAGGTATTCATACCACTGCTCCAGGTCTGCAAATTTAAGTGATACAGATGGAAGACAGCACAGACAGGACGTGAAGGCTTTGGAGAGGGTACAGAAGAGATTTACTAGAATGGTTCCAGGGATGAGGGATTCCAGTTATGTGGATAGACTGGGGTTGTTCTCCTTAGAGCAGAGAGGGCTAAGAGGGGATTTGATAGAGGTGTTTAAAATCATGAAGGATTCAGATAGAGGAAATAAAGAGAAACTGTTTCCAGTGGCTGTAGGGTCGACAATGAGAGGGCACAGATTTAAGGTGATTGGCAAAAAAACCAGAGGCGACAGGAGGAAAAACTTTTTTACGCAACGAGTGGTTAGGATTTGGAATGCACCGCCTGATAGGGCGGTGGATACAGATTCAATAGTAGCCTTCAAAAGGGAATTGGATAAATACTTGAAGGAGAAAAAAATTGCAGGGATATGGGGAAAGAGCGGGGGAGTGGGACTAACTGGATTGCTCTTCGAAAGAGTCGATGGGCCGAATGGCCTCCTTCTGTGCTGTACTATTCCATGGTTCTACGTTTCACTCCAAAACACTGCGCAACATTTTTCACCCTTCTCGATTCCCCATGATATTGTTTTGTCAGCAGTTTCTAAAGTGGTTGTGCAAAACACAACACATAGCAGTATATCTAGTGAGCCGTGGCACAAAACAATCCAAGCCAAGTGTATTACAGTCTCTTTGGCACTTTAAAATAAAAATCAGCTAGCTAATTCGACTCAATAGCTTAACAGAAGGTAAGCTAAAAGCCGTAATAATCAATTGAAGATTCTGTGGCATTTTCCCTTCTGATGCGTTTGTTTGCATACCTCCATCGTGAATCGGCAAAACAAAAGAAACAATTACAAAGATCATTTAAATAGCACAATAATCATATGTCAACATTTCCATTTTTATTTCTTCCTGTGTCGACGGTAGAATAAATTCACAGGCTAAGAGTGCCATCCGTCAGCATTCTGCCAGTGTTCATTCTGCTAAGTGATGTTACCGCTCTAACTGCAGAAAATAAGGAGATTATTATAGTGACTGTTGGAAACTAAACATCTGGACATTCTGGGGACAGATTTACACGCTGTCTGTCAGATAAAACATCGTTTTGCCTGCTGCTTACGAAACAAGGATATGCCTGGCAGCTTTTCCCAGCTTTGCTATCAGCCTACTTCAATAGACCATTACTCCACCTTTACAGAAGAACGACATCCTGTCTTGGTTTACAGAGTCATTTCCACCAACGGCGGTACCTCAGACGGCTTCTGATTGTAATCATTTTTGGGGGGGTTAGTAGAGGTTTATTTGCGTTTTAGAGTTCGCAGGATCTTGGGGAACGTTTAAAAAAAAAACTTAAGTAATACATGCACACCAACTACAGTATCCAATTGCAAACAAGCAGCACTCAAGTAAAACTCACAAACTTCACTTTTAAGGGCTTGCTTATATATTGAAAAATCCATAATTCAGACTTGCACCTCATACTGCCAATGACCTACTCTAAAGGCTAATGAATGTCATTGTAAAGCATCCATCAGTTCCTTTCTGGATTTGGTGTGCGCAGAACTCTGCTGAGAGTGGCTGTATATCTACGGCAACTCAGGAGTTCCACTGAGCATGAAACAGTACCAAAAGTTCAAAATTAAATACAGCGCTGCTCCTCTCGTGGAAAAAAAGAGAAGTTATTCTGCTACGGGTTAAAGGTTATATAGCAAAAGCTGGCTCACTGTGATACGGTTTTACTCTGGCACGGCGAGAAAGGTTAAAAGGAAGAACATTGCACTGATGCAACGTGCCTGCTGTAAATCAAGTGATTGTGGGGTACACATGACTGGACTGAGATAGCGCACATGTTGTAAATCATGACATTCTCGATTAAATGTGATTTTACCGATATGGTGCACACGTCGGCACATACAGGATTAAACACTACTGTGCTGACTTATATACTTTGATCATCCAGCTTTGAAAAAGTTAGTATCTCTTTTAAAAATAACATAAGATTTACCAAAACGTTTTATAAGTACTTTCACTTTCATCTTTCAAGGTATTAAAAGGTAGAAATGTTGCCCGCCACCAGATTGAGAGAGGGACACAGACAGGGCCCAAAAGCCTGGGACTCGATTTAAAATGTTGCCCGGCAGCAGATTCACAGAGGGACACAGAGAGGCCCCAAAGCCTGGCACTCGATTTAAACTGCCCGGCCCAAAACAGCCCTGGCAAAGCCGGGCTCCCCCCAGCTAGTATATATATATTTCCACAGTCGAGGTACTATGGATTGAAGCCACAGATACACAGGGATTCCAGTAGCTACAACACTCCCAATTGGACTCTTGAATTTGGAGCTCAAGCCTGAATGTCAGTTGTGCCTGATGCTCTCACTATGCCTGGAATTTTGCCAGTGCTCAGCGGACGGGATGGGTAGCGGGTCAGCTGTTACAATTAAAATGATTGACAGCAGGTCGGGAACCCACTGTCAAAATGCACACACTGGGCTTTCCCAATGTCGGGTCTGCCAGCGGGAGGCGATTAAGATCATTAGTGGCTTGTTTACAGCCACTTATCAATGGTTTTTTCCCCAGCTTTTTGGATTTGACAGGTTGCCCACTGGTTTCCCACTGTGCTTAGCCCTCGTCTGTGAAGCTGAGGCGGGAGGTCAGTGGCCATTGAATCAGCTGATGAGTTGACAGCTTCAAATGTCAAGGCAAAGCTCCCAGCTGATTGAGAAATGTTTATTTAACCACTAGCTTCTCTAAACTACATTTCCACTACAGATTCAGAATGCTGCAAGTCTCTACACAAGTCTCCATCCATTCTGACCTCATTACCTCTCCCACCATTGACAGATCGCTTCTGTCATCTCTACTTCACCTGCCATCTATTCCATCAGCATCGGTGCCCTTGAAACTTTCTCACCTTGGTCCTCAGAATCCCACCACGGTCAGCCCCAACACCAACATCACTACCAACCTTCTCCGCAATCACCTGATGCTGCACAGGACACAGGGCATCAGCACCCGACCACACTGCTGCCCAGGAGGCCAGGGATGGCCACACCATAGCCAGATTTACTTCACTTGATGCTGCACACCCTGGCTGCCACATGATGCACCAGGTTGGCACCACCCCACACCAACACCATAAAGCATCCCTACAATGCCCAAGCCATTCCTTTCACACTCATTGCCAATGCAGGGGGTACCGTTCTGTCTCACTATTCACTGCAACTCACTAAGCCACTTCCAAAGGTGCACACAAATCTGTCCAAGAACATAAAGTGTTGAAAATAAAGGTTTCAATGTTTGACACCACATTAACAGAAACATTACATGAACATTGCATAAAACACCCAAGTGCCTACCCTTCTGTGTTGTTAGTTGATATGATTAGACTAGGATGAGGGTGAGTGTGAGGGGTGGCTAGTGAGATGTGGATGTGATAATGTAGATAGAGAGGGATGGGTGGAGGTGCAAGGTAAGTTGGTGTGAGTAAGGATGTGCAGGAGTAGGGTAGGGAAGGCCGACTGGTGGGGATGTGATGAGAGGCACAGCAGGATGAGGTTGAGGGTGGCTTTGTATTAATGTTTTGTGATCTACAGAGATCATTGAAACATTTGCGCCACTGCAGCCTGGTCCTCCTGATGACATCCCTGCTTGTGTCCTCCTGTGCAATGTGCAACCAGGCTGTGTTGATCTCCTGGGAAGGTCTCTTCCTCCCATGGGAAGGGAAGCGGACCTCCCTTCATAAGCATATGGAGTCATGAGAGAGCCTGGGTGCAGCCGTGCACCTTTGTGCAGTGCTCATCAGTGTTTGCAGCACCTCAATACTGTAGAACACTGACAGCACAAATGGCAAAAAGAAATTTGGCCATGGTCCCTTTAAGGAAACCGGCTGATGACGTGTCATCAAATGACATCACCAGACCCGCTTCATCTAATTGGCCGGCAATCGCGCTGGGCGCGTTTAACAAGCCCCGTCTTGGGAAATTCATTTCAAGAGGCCAGGATGGAGACAGCAGCGGGGTCGAGACCCGCCACTGACGTCGCCCGCCACGTCGAGGTTCGTATAAATCGCGGCCTTTGTCTTTCCCTACAGCCGTATTCTTAACTGTGTAGAGGCTTCACGTAGGGACAGGAAGTTATTTTGGTGGCTAGAAAGAAAGACTTGCATTTATATAGTGCCGCTAACGACCTCAGGACATCCCAAAGTGCTCAACAGCCAATGAAGTATTTTTTAAAATGTAGTCACTGTTGTAACATGGCAGTCAATTTGTGCACAGCAAGGTTCCACAAACAGCAAACAGATCATCTGGTTTTTTTTAGTGATGTTGGTTGAGGGGCAAATATTGGCCAGGACAACAGGGAGAACTCCGCTGCTCATCTTTGAAATAGTGCCTGGGGATCTTTTTCATTCGGCTGAGAAGGCAGACTGGGCCTCGGATTAAAGTCTCATCGGAAAGATGGCGCAGCGATCCCTCAGTACTGTACTGACGTGTCAGCCGAGATAATGTACTCAGGACTAGTAAAGGTATATGAGATTGCACCCAAAGACAACATGACTTCACAGAAACCAATACACATTCAGAAAGAAAGCAACATCATGCTTAGGGAAAGAATGATTGGGGCTTGGTGAGAAAGGCAGAAAAAGCAGGAGTAGGCCAAGATGGAGCTTCCAAATGGAATTTTCAGTAGGAAGCACCACGAAACAAAGGTTAAAGTAAAAGATCTTGTTATGCGCCACATGACTATTGGCTAGCTAAGTGGAGTACTAGCAGTGGGCTATGAGCAAGCTGGACAGAAAAAAATATACGGTATAGGGGTGACCTGAAAAAGAATGGGATAAAAGTACAAAACAACTGAACAACCAAGATCATAATCATAATCAACTTTGTCATTGTTAGTGCACAAGTGCAGTACAACGAAATGTAGGCTTGCGGCTCCCGAGAGTGTACATTTAGATTAAGACATTTAAACATTCAACATACATTTGGCTTGTAATACATTAACATAAATATAACCATAATAAAGTGCATTGGCAGATGTGCAGACTTTAGAGTTTATTTGTGGAGTTCAGTAGGATGACAGCCCTGGGAAAGAAGCTGTTCCTAAATCTGGTCGTACGGGTGCGAATGCATCTGTAGCATCTCCCAGATGGCAGGAGGGTGAACAGACTGTGGCTGGGGTGGGTAAGGTCTTTCATGATGGTCCGTGACCTCCGTAAACAGCATTTCTGGTATATGTGCTCTATGGTCGGTAGCCGGGTGCCGGTAATGCGTTGGGCAGTTTTGACTACCCGCTGCAGGGCTTTCCGGTCACAGTAGCTACAGCTGCCATACCATACTGTGATACAGTTCGTCAGGATGCTCTCTATTGTGCAGCGGTAAAAGTTAGAGAGTATCAGGGGTGACAGGTTACATCCCTTCAGCCTCCTTAGGAAATATAGGCGCTGCTGGGCCTTCTTCACCAGAGAGGAGGTATTGAGGGACCAGGAGAGGTCTTCCGTGATGTGGACTGTTAAACATAACATAGCTAAAGATACAAGAGAAAAGTCAGGAGTCCTTTGAGGTGCAAGAACAGGTGCAGAGAGAAGGCTGAATTGGGAGAGCGGGCCAATTTTGCATTTTGACTGTATGCCTTGCTGAGGTATGTGTATGCATGAGTTGCAGAAACACGGTTATAAGATGAAGGCTTAGCATGGGTGATCAAATAACGTGGAACTGGTTGACAGGTAATGCTTTGCCGCATGGAAACTTTGGATCATTGACCTACATTCTTCTTAGGCAGTCCCTCGGAACCGAGGATGACTTGCTTCCACATTAAAAATGAGCTTGCATGTGACTGATTAGTCCAATGCGGGACCTACAGTCTCTGTCACAGGTGGGGCAGACGGTGGTTGAAGGGGCGGGTGGGTGGGGTGCTTGGGTTGACGTGCGCTCCTTGCGCTGCCTGCGCTTGGCTTCCGCTTGCTCCCGGCAAAGAGACTCGAGGTGTTCGGCGCCTTCCCGGATGCTTCTCCTCCACTTTGTGCGGTCTTGGGCCAGGGATTCCCAGGTGTCGGTGGGGATGTTACACTTTTTCAAGGAGGCTTTGAGGGTGTCCTTGAAGCGTTTCCTCTGTCCACCTGGGGCTCTCTTGCCATGCCGGAGCTCCGAGTAGAGCGCTTGTTTTGGGAGTCTCGTATCGGGCATGCGGACAATGTGACCCATCCATCGGAGCTGATTGAGCATGGTCAGAGCTTCGATGCTGAGGATGTTGGCCTGAGCAAGAACACTGACGTTGGTGCGCCTATCCTGCCAATGGATTTGCAGGATCTTGCGGAGGCAGCGTTGGTGGTACCTCTCCAGTGCTTTGAGGTGCCTGCTGTACATGGCCACGACTCTGTCTTCGACACGAGTGTCCTCAACTCCATCCCACAGCATGCTACCCGCCACCATCTCAGCACAACCCCAGCCCGGCATGAGGTTGAAAAGGCCATCTGACAACTGAAGAACAACAAGGCCTCAGGAGCAGACCTACATTGTACTGTTGGGTATTCTCACCTTGCCAGGTTGCTTAAAATATGTTGTCATCTCCTTCCTGTTTAACATATCGTATACAGGAAACTCTCGATTTACCGGCACCCAAACAACTGGAAATCTCGGTTAACCGGCAAAATTCAGGAATAGGTTCAGTTAAGTTTTTCTTCAAATTAGTGTCCGTTTCTTGATTCTTGGCTGTGTAATCGGGGGTTTCTGCACTTGTTGCTAAGCAACAGGGACGCTTGGTCTGTGGCCGGGATTCTTGCAGCTGTTGCTAAGCAACAGGGAAGCCTGGATTTGTTGCTGTATACGGAGCTCTTGTACCTTTTAACTATAACTCTCTGTAATTCGGACTTTTTGATAAACCGGCACCACGTCGGTCCCGTCAGTGCTGGATAAAAAAGAGTTTCCTGTACGTATTGCAGGCTGTTTTTCGCCTAGCCACTGCCTCCGGTAAGACTTAGACAATGCCTTGGGTAAGTACCTTGGAGATCCAAACCAGTTAACCCTCCTTGTGCCCACCTCATGCCACAGCATGTCCATTTCTGCAGCCATCAAACTGGGAGTCAGTGGCAGCACTGCTGCCACCAATTCTTCACCAACTCAGTTTCGTGTCTGCACGTTAGGTTTTCGGTCCTTTTTTCTTAGCCGTCACTTCTTCTCCTGTGCAGCCATGGCGGAGACTGCAAGTTGAGTGAAGCATTTTTGAGCCTTTCAAAGAAAGCGACAACAGTTTTTAATCCCGTTTTGAGCAACGGTGCTTGTGATGGTCTGTACGGCATGCTTCCTCTCGCTCCCTTCGCCGGGCTCAAGCTGCATTTTTCGATGATATTCATGAGCTTACCACGGAACGTACATCAATGCCTGGTCATCGCTCTGACGGTGCAGAATCTGGGCCTCACTCAGCAATCCCAGCAGCTTTTGAGCTGGGTCGTCAGATTGATACTGTAGTGCAGCGACTGTAAATTAGCACAGCTCAGTGTGAACATCAGCAGACTAATACAGGGTACTAGTTGTAAATTGTGATTTTATTACTGAGGCCATAACAATGTCATATTAACCGTCTTCCTTTGGTCTGGCAATCCGAAAGCTGGTTTCCATTTAAACCTTTCTTATTATTAAGACTGCCCTGGCAATTTTCTTTTCCTCTTTGTATCTCTTCATGGGATGCAGATGCTGCAGAATATCCCGCCAGGCCTCTTCCTTCACTGTCTCACTCAGTTGAAACCATCCTCTAGGAGCACTACTCCCTGAAGGCCAGGCTGTATGTTGTGGAATCAGAATAAAGACTCCTCCTTATGGTAACATCTGACCGTACTGGAGTTGTTTTCATCCAGATGGTCCGCTAAAGATCGGACTAATCCAATTCTCGACAAAAGCAGTCGAGCTCAAGTGGCAGAAATTCAATCTGCATCCATTTGGCCAGTGAGTGGTTACTTAACAGGCTTTTCTATTGGTCCACACAGAGTTCTAGTTTTTGGAAAGCAATTAAAGGGGAAGGGTGATTATCTGTGTGTTGCACATTCGGCTTTCAACTAATTTTCTTGCATGCCACTCAATCGTCGCCCAAGTGTGTTTTGGATTTGTTCAGCACTATTGTAGCCCACCCAGTGAGATGCAGAAGAAGAACAACTTGCATTTATATCGCGTCATTCACCACCTCAGGACGTCCCAAAGCGCTTTACAACCAATGAAGTACTTCTGAAGTGTAGTCAAGTGTCATGCCGGAAACGCAGCAATCAGTTTGTGCATGTAAGCCATGCAAACCTCTGGATGTCTTCAAGACAGTAAATGGGTGGAAATCCGGACATGCTGATGGGAAAACTACACTCTTCATAACACAAGAAGAGAATTTTACTGAGTTAAAAGTAGCTTTGCCTTTGAGAGGGGTGCTGTCAAGGAGAGCAATGACCCACACGGGAACGCCCAACATTGCTATCCTCTTGTGACACTTGCTTTCTTTGGTTTATGTCACCCAATTTCTTCTGCTCTAAATGTAATTTGCCCCTCCATGTGTATTAATAATTAGGAAAAAAAAATGCAGCATGACTACAATTAATTGGGCCATCCACCCAATGGCAATCTGCTATCGAGCTTCCAGCCAGAAACCATTTTAAATCGGTTCTGGAAAAATGGAGACCCCATTCCCCAACCACCCAACTGAGATATTGCATGTTTTCTGGATGTCAGCCGGCTCGCATCAAAATTACCAATGCCTGGAATATCACCTCAAGGTTGGTCATATCAGACATCAGCCTAGGTGAAAACTGACAAAGCTCATTAGAGATACAAATTGGTTAATCAGCATCTAGACTCGAACCTGCAATCAACGTGGCATGAAATGAGTGCACTAACCTCTATGCTACAAGTTAATTTATGTTGAAGGGGCATGGGTGCTCAAATGTGCTGTATGTATTTCTTTTTTGTTTTAAAAAGGAACTACATCTGCTAAATGGAATGCAATCTATTTTACAACTTGTGTAAGCCTTTCTATTACAATTAATAATAATAAAAAAATTCAATGATTAACTCCTGTATTCTTCTCTATGATTTCAACCTCAAATCTGTATGCTGGAACAATCAAGATGAAATATGTTGCTTTAGGTCTGCTGTGACACTTGTTTCTGAAATATTCACATTGTTGCTTTCATTTATTTTAACTGACAGGGTTTTATTTACTCAAAGCAACTATGGGTGGTGTACTATAATTGGATATTGATATCTCATATTGATATAGGCCACCAATAAATTGCACGGCAACCCCTTCAAACATCAGTTGCCATCTAAGATGCTATAAAATGAATTAGTATGGGTATTTGGTGTCAGAAGCACATAGTGTGACCATGAAACAGTTACCCTAATTTTTATAACAGGCACCACAGTTCAAACAAACACAGAATTACTTATCTGGTGTTCTAAGCTAACATGTAAAATCATCTTGTAGGCGTTTTATCTACCTCAGATTTATGACTTAATGAATTTGCAAAAAAATAAGGTTCTTGAAACAAGCCCTTAATGCTGTCATAATTGGGTGCAAATTCTAAATTTCAGGGACTCTTAACATTTCTACAGTAACGTTATTTGTTAAACCTTTCAGCAATGTCAGATGTTCCACAGAGGCATTTTCACTAGGTTCTTAAACAGCACTTTAATAATATTATTTTAATACTATATCCCTTTGAATACTGGCAGTCTTTTGTAGCTCCCCAAATCTTCATTGATCAATATACAGAAATGATTGTTCATGACTTTCAACTTCTATCTTTTATTATAAAATAGACGAGAGAATGTACACAATGCGGAGCTAAAAACATTTCGCAGATTCACTGTGGTCTCTGAATGCACTAAAATGTAATATACAGAGGACATCTCACTGAAAACGTATGAATACTGAAGTTCTTTCACAAGCATGATAGAACCATAAATCACGAGCCCTTCACCAGCAACTGAGTTATGCAGGTTTTTTTTTTAAACATTATGGACTTGAATATTTTTGCCTGCCCTCCCCCACTTCTGCAGCCCGACGCACCTCTCCGAGATCTCTGCGCTCCTCCAATTCTGGCCTCTTGCGCATCCCCGATTTTAATTGTTCCACCATTGCCGTGCGTACCTTCAGTTGCCTAGATTCCAAGCTCTAGAATTCCCTCCCTAAACCTCTCCGCCTCTCCCTCCTCTTTTAAGACGCCCCTTAAAACCTACCTCTGACCAAACTTTTGATCACTTTATGTGGCTCGGTGTCAAATTTTGTTTGTTAGTGCTCCTGCGAAACTCCTTGGGATGTCTTACTACGTTAAAGGCGCTATATAAATGCAAGTTGTGGAGGAGCTATGTTAGGGAGGTGGGGGCGGTAAGGTGGAAAAGATCCTGCTAAGATTATCAAATTTCCTCCAACATAGCCATTTGTTCAGCGCCATATTTGTTCACCCTGCAACTTCTCATCAACAAGAGCCAGCTACTCTTCAGGGGCAGAAGGGGGTCAGTAGGCTCCCAATGCCTCAACGTGATTACAATCACAAAACGTGTCAAAGAACGAAGCAAACAGTATCGGTTATACAAGATTAAGTTTAGCGGTGGGGGAAGGAGCTTAAAGGTACCTAGAAAAATCAGCACTAGAATGAGCAGAATATCTTGATCCAAGGACTGACGTCTATTTAATTAAAACTTTTTTTTTTGAACAAGATAAGACAAAAAAATAGTGACTGCCTCCATACAACATTACTTTAGCTTAAGAACTTTTACAATTAAAATGAATAGGGACTGTCCGACAGTTACTCGAGGAACCTTTCTGTTTTGAACACATGGCATGGCTTGTGTCGATAGATATTTTTACTCTGGTAGAGGGCCCTTGTCCTATTGGCATTATCCACCTTTAAACTGTACATTTACCAAAAAAAAACCAGGAACTTTTTAGTTAAATATTAAATAGCACTACTTCATCTTAAACTAATCTTGCTAGCGTGAAGAAAGATTTTTTTTAATTCACTTGGTTGCAGAGGAGGGAGGGGACAAATAAAGACAGAAAAAGAGGTGGCAAGCTAGATGTACAATAAGTGCAACACCAAATTTCTTAAATCATTAAAAAATATGAGGGCTTTAGCTTTTATCCAATTAACTAGTGTCTTCCTTCGAATTAGAAAAGAAATACTGTATAATTTAGCCCATGGTTGTTTAGTAATTTGGCTCTGTGGTATGTAAGCTAATGCAGGGTAGCGGCTTCAGCCTCTTGTTCTTCATTTCTTATTACTGAATTATAATTCAATGATTACCTTAGATCACAAGCTATTCATAAATCAGGGTCTGACATATGATGAAAAATTGTATTAATATATGAAACTTATTATATAGTCTGAAATGCTCTCTTGATAAATTACATTGTTCAGGCTTGACAATGATTGCATTTAAGACGTTATTTCTGTTTGTGGTTTTATAGACTCAAATATTCTTCATAAAAACAGAATTGAAGTACTGCGCTGTTTCCGTGAGTCAGAGGGCACGGGTTGCAAATGGCAAACGCACAGCCTTGCCCGATTCACTGGTGGCAATATGGGACCGAAATAAAAAAGGACTGATGCACTGAAAAACTTCTGCTGCAATTTTTTGTGTGGGTTTGATGAACAATATAGTTTCGCTTTCAATAACAACAACAACTTGTATTTGTACAGCACCTTTAACATAGTAAAACATCCCAAGGTGCTGCACGGGTGTATTATAAGACAAAAAATTTGACACTGAGCCACATAAGGAGAAATTAGGGCAGGTGACCAAAAGCTTGGTCAAAGAGGTAGGTTTTAAGGAACATCTTAAAGGAGGAAAGAGAGGTGGAGAGGTGGAGAGGTTTAGGCAGGGAATTCCAGAGCTTAGGGCCTAGGCAACAGAAGGCACAGCCACCAGAGATTGAGCGATTATAATCAGGGATGCTCAAGAGGGCAGAATTAGAGGAGCGCAGCTATCTCGGGGGGGTTGTGGGGGCTGAAGGAGATTACAGAGAGAGGAGGGGCGAGGCCATGGAGTGATTTGAAAACAAGGATGAGAATTTTGAAATTGAGGCGTTGCTTAACTGGGAGCCAATGTAGGTCAGCGAGCACAGGGGGTGATGGGTGAACGGGACTTGGTGCGAGTTAGGACACGGGCAGCTGAGTTTTGGATCACCTCAAGTTTACGTAGGGTGGAATGTGGGAGGCCAACCAGGAGTGCGTTGGAATAGTCAAGTCTAGAGGTAACAAAGGTAACAAAAGCATGGATGAGGGTTTCAGCAGCGGATGAGCTAAGGCAAGGGCGGAGACGGGCAATGTTACGGAGGTGGAAATAGGCGGTCTTACTTGTGCTGTGGATATGATCCAAACTGGCTATTTTCCTCAACCACACATATCCACAACTCAAACTAATATGCATGTTGTAACAGCTAAAAGCTAAGTTGCAAATCCAATGTATGAAGTTTAATTTAAACTGAGAGGCGATTAAATTGTTTTAGCTGATGTAGATGCCTTTTTAACGAAGGCGGATGGAGTTACTTGTGCAGTAGATGATATTATTTACATTATGTGCTTTGTTAAAAGCTTATTCTGATGAGGGACACATTTTGATAGGTTAACGTTCTTCAGAAACAAAAATCACACTCTTAATATTTAAAATAAAATTATGCTAAATATCTATGCATTTTTCCTTCACTTATTCCATCACTGTTAGTTTGCGTTGTGTAGTTTGTATAGACTAAACGGCACTTCAATATCAACATATCTGTTAATCGAATTTTGCTGTGAAATTTAAAAAAATAAGTCAACCTTTGGCCTGCAACTTAATCATATTCATCAAAGTAAAAAAGCTGGCAGCTAAGTTTGTTTCTGGGATTCCCTGTGGAATGCAGACACTTCCACAGGGAAAGCGGGGGGAAAAAAGGCAAATAAACAGTCATGAGGCAAGTTACCATAGGATGTTCTTGATCACTTCCTAGTGAGGAGTCACAGAAATAGTACAGCACTGGCAGAAAATGATTAGACATCGAGTATCTCCTCTCTTGTTTCGGAAAAGCATGGCACAGGAGAATTTTTTTTTTTTAAAACAGGAAAAGGGAGAAAAAAAATATTAAATACTTTCATTCCTTCCCGTTCCCAGGAAAACACGTCAGCACGTTTAACCCGCATCAAGTGAACAATTTATAGATTATTACTGAAAATTAGGTTCACATCTGGAAACAGTTTGACTACGTTGTGCTGTTTTTTTTTTCTTTTTCTTCATGACTTAAGTTGGAAAAATAACATGTGTGCACTCCGCCCGCACTGTGTGCCATTCGAAGTGATTCTCTTTCACACTACCAAGCAGTAATATGATTAATAGATATGTTGATATTCAAGTGCCTTTTAGGACCAACCTATACAAACTACACTGTGCAAACTGGTGCAGCTACTCCTAACAGCTATGCAATAAATGAAGGAAAAATGTTTGCTTTGATATTTAGCGTAATTTTATTTTAAATATTGAGAGTGGGATTTTTGCTTTTAAAAGATCATTAACCTATCAAAATGTGTCCCTTGCTATTAACAGTGTATTAATGTAAATAATACCATCTATGGCACAAGTAACTCCATCCAGCCTTAGTTAAAAAAGCGTATACATCATCTAAAACAACATTAAACAACTCTCAGTTTAAATTAAACTTCATGGTGCGAGTGCAGTGCTCGAAGCTGCACTGAAACACAAGCTCTAATTCTGCTCGTGTACTCTTTCCACATTATGACAGGGTTTCACTAGTATGTAGAAATGGAGACAAGATTACTCTACACCAAAAGTAATGGAAAGCTAAAAACGATTAAAAACGGCCTCTGAATAAAAATGCCCTTAAATTAACAATAATTATACCTTATTTAAGAAACAGTTCTTTATCGCACTTCTTCAGATAAACTCATTTACATGCAGAACATTGCAGACAAAGTGATTCCTCACTAGTCAGGGATCAAGGAGTCAGAAATGTGGGCATCCCCATCATTTTTGTATATTTTATCTGCGTTTTGTTTTTACTTTTGAAGGAATTGTGTGTATTTTTTTTAAACGGATGATCAGTCCTCATTATGACAAAATATTTTTTTCTGTACCAGCTATTTTGTAAGCAGAGGCTATTTGATATCTGTTGTTGTGTCTGAGTTTAAAAAGTACCGTTCCTCCCAATTCTCTGTCCTTTTCTGAAAGCAATACTAGGGAATGGTCCCACGCGAGTGGCCACCCTCCAGTACTTCACCAAAGTGGCTGTTCTTCAAATGAGGCCCAGTGACCCTGGAGCATTGGCAGGTTGCCAGGCACTGGGAAATCACAACGGAGCCTGGTCCTATCCACACAAATGCATTTTCCAGCAAGGGTAACGATTAGAACCAAGAACCCTGGCAGATTTTTTTTTTTAATCCTCTCTAATTTAAGAATGCCCAGTCCAACTGTCCTGCCCCCTAAGGTAGTTTCTTAATAAAGAATAACTCTTTATAGATGATATGAAGTAACACATCACACACAAGGTCTGTTATTTCAGTTGTTTCCATTTAGTTTCATTTCTCACCGCTACTCATTTCTTTTTGTTTTAAAACTTTCCAAACCATAGCTTTATTTATTGTGTAGGTACACCGACAGTTTATGCAATGCTGGAGGAAGTCACTGCAGCGTGTCTGGGCTTCGAGGTGGTCCCTTCGCGGAATCCATTGCTGAATCTGCGATACACCACCTCCAGGTGTGTCATGCGACCTGTACCAGTTATGTTTCTCCTTTTGGCCTCAGCACTCCAGTTATACTTCCTCTTTCTCTTGGCAGGGTAGGCACATTTACCGCAGATCGATTTCTGCAGGTGAAACGCTTTAGCCCCCACACCGCCGGCAAACAGTGCGGGTCTTGTTCTGCCTCTGACCAAATGACGCTGTTCCCGTCGTCATTTTCACCTCCCCTTTTTCCTGTGGAATGTCACTTTATCTATTATTACCGACAACAGCTTGCATTTATATAGCGCCTTTAACATAGCAAAAACGTCACAAGGTGCTTCACAGGCGCGTCGTCAAACAAAATTTGACACCGAGCCACGTAAAAAGATACGAGGACAGATGACCAAAAGCTTGTTTTCACCTTCAGCGTTTGGGCGGTGATCTGGCCGAGCAGATCATCCGCCTGGTGTAGAACCCACCCGATACTCACCCCATTGACGTGAATGGAATGAAGTCAGCATGGGTTCCACAGTGAGTGGCCAATCTGCTCCACCAGATTGCCCACCTGTCGGTGAAGGTGAAAACTGCCCCCAGTAACTTGAGATACATTCAGGTTAATGGGATCACGGACTTTCTTCACAAGATGGAATCTTGTGGTATCAGTAGAAATTTGAAACACTCGATTAGCAATTGGCTCCAATCCCGCAGCCCAAAAGATTGGTTTTAAGAAGCGTCTTAAAGGAGGAGAGAGGTGTAGAGGGGTTTAGGGAGGGAATTCCAGAGCTTAGGGCCTAGACAGCTGAAGGCGTACTAAGTTTTCAGGCATACTTTTATCGCGTTCTCCTCACACCATTCAGATGCAAGCTTTTCACTTCTTTATAAGTGGGCAATATGAGCAAATCCTCCCTAAAACTGCACAGGCAGTCAGAGCAGATCAGTGACCAAATTACTTTTTAGAAATATACTACTAGAAAAATAGTCACCTTGAACTTTTCTTACTGGGAAACTAGATTGTACTGGACTGAACTCCATTATTAATATCACGTACATTCTTTGTCATTCTATTGGTTGCTAAAATAAAACAAACAGCAACAGGAATCCACGGCGTTACAGGTTCCTACTAAGGATTTATGACTTCTAAAGAAAACATTCTTCCGCTGGACAACTTGGTTTCAATTGTGTTAAAATAAAGTAACTTTTAGACAAATTCAGCAACACTTAAAAATACAACACCACCCCATGATAAAAATGGAGTTGATAATTTCTAAAACATGAGGATAATTTGTTACATTTTCTTTAGAAAGAATAAAGCAGATTTTTTAAAAACACAACCTCAATTATTTTATTTTTATGGATAATAAAATGCAAGCACTAGGAAATCTTCGGTAATTTTACCATTTCATAATCACTTCACCGAGCACTCTGTCTTTAAATAACCTAACTGCAAATGGAAAGACAGAAAGAAATCTCAATTTGAATAGAAACATAATTCTATATTATACATATATACTGTGGAGTCCAAACAAAGACAAATATTGCAAAAAGAACAGAGGCAGTGGAGACCCTTGAACAAGGCGTTAGGGTTGGAGTTCCAGTTTCAAGCTGCCTTTTTCCGTCACCTACCCTCATTAGGCAAGCTTTGGCAGCTCTTGGCTAGGCCAACGTAGATGAAGGACTGCACACGCACAGCATTCAATCTCAGGGAAGAGTAAACACAAGGGTGAACTAGTCCCATCTCGCAAAATTACAATTTCTGACAAAGATATATGAAGCCGCATACGAAGGGGCCAGGGACAAGACTGCAGCTCAGCCAGTCCTGTTGTCCTGGCTGAAGGACATGTGCAAATACGAAGCAAGTAGAGGGACATGAGGGTTAAAGAGGACAAAGAAACCAAAAACTTGTTCCTACACACTGGTTTCTCACGGAAGCAGTCATGCTCATTTTCATAACCCCAGTTTCTTTTTCCCCAGAAGCGGCCCCTACTGCTAATCAAATTAACGCTGGTCTGAACATTTTAAAATGTTGGCATTTGAGCCAAAATATAAAGGAATCTGTTGCACTGCAAGTGGAATTGGAAGAATGTAGAAAGTAGGCAGAGGAAGAAGCAACATGCTTTCGCAGACCAGCATGTGGGTGGACACCAATTTTTGAATTTTTAGATTTGGTTTTGTTTGTAGCAAAGTTTTAGACACAATGGGCTGGATTTTGCTACGGGGGCGGGTTGGAGGTGGGAAACCCACATTCGGGCTTGTTGTCCCGCCTCCATGGAGATGTGGCCAACCCACTGGATTTTCCTCTGATTGACCTTGTTGAGCCCGCCCTGTGGGCTCAGCAGGCCAATTAAGGGCCACCCGGCAACAGGTGACGTCAGAGATTGACATTTCATCTGTCAAAAGCTTTTGGCACATGAAATATCAGTGTTTAACAGCTGTTTGAAGCTGTCAAGCACTGAAAAACTGCTAATTCAGCCTCAGTCCTTTCTCAGGATAACTTTAAAATCATTTTGCTGTAGAAACAAAGAAGCTGATTTTTTTTTTTTTAAATCGGAGCTTCTGTGGTTCTTGCAGCCGACTCCCGACACCGGAATGCAGGACTCCTGTAAAGGTAAGTAAAAGTAAGTTAAACTTATTTAAACACTTGCAAAACACTTACCTTTGCACTCCTGCACCCCTCACTCACCTGAACACTGGGCATCTCAACCACTCCAAGACCTCAGACCCACGTCCCGCCTCGAAAACTTTTCGTGGTTTGGAGCTGTCAGGAAGCCCACAAACCAGCAATAAAAATCGCGAATAGGCAAAAAACTACCTGTTAACAGGCAGTTTAATTGCCTTTAATCCCTTCCCGTCTCTGGGAGTCGGGTTCCAGCACTTGTCGGGAACCCGACTCCTATGAAATTGACATGGAGGCGGGTTGGAGGCGGGATGGGGTCGGGACCCCCGGATCTCCGATTTTTATCGCCCGCACGCCTCCAACCCGACTCCAGGGGCTTAGGAAAATCCAGCCCAATAAATCTGTACAATTTGTTTGATAGGGTAGGCATAGAGAAAATGTTTCTACTTGTGGGGGAATCCAAAACTTGGGTGAGAGAGTCACTGATAAATCCAATAAGGAATTCAGGAGAAACTTCATTACCCAGAGTGGTGAGAACGTGGAACTCACTGCCACTTGGAGTAGTGGAGATGAATAATAGCACAGATGCATTTAAGGGGAAGCTAGATAAGTACATGATGCTGGTAGGGTGAGATGAAGTAGGGTGGGAGGGGACGCTTCTGGAGCATAAACACCAGCAAAGTCCAGTTGGGCCGATTGGCTTGTTACTGTGCTGTAATTTCCATGTAATATGTAATTCTGTTGTGAGGCTGCCTGATAAGTGATTCAATTTATAAATATTCCTTTTGTAGTGGTAGTCAATAGATTTTACAATTAAAATTAAACAAAAGTCAAATTTTAACTTATGAAATGTACTTTTTCCTGTAAAGTTGCAGTGCTGATTTCTGTTATTTAAAGCTGTAATTTAATTTTTTTTAATTAAGATTTTAGACACAGCGAACAATAAGTAGAAACATAGAAGATAGGAGCAGGAGCAGGCCATTCGGCCCCTCGAGCCCGCTACGCCATTTAATGAGATCATGGCTGATCATCCAAATTCAGTACCCTGTCCCTGCTTTCTCCCCATATCCCTTGATCCCTTTAGCCTCAAGAAATATATCCAACTCCTTCTTGAATATATTTAATGAATTGGCCTCAACTGTCCTGTGTGGCAGAGAATTCCACAGGTTCACCACTCCCTGGGTGAAGAAATTCCTCCTCATCTCAGTCCTAAATGGCTTACCCCTTATCCTTAGACTATGACCCCTGGTTCTGGACTCCCCGGCCATCGGAAACATCCTTCCTGCATCTAGTCTGTCCAGGCCTGACAGAATTTTATAGGTTTCGATGAGATCCCCTCTCAATCTTCTAAACTCCAGTGAGTATAAGCCCAATCGACACAATCTCTCCTCATACGTCATTCCTGCCATCCCAGGTATCAGCCTGGTGAATCTTCGCTGCACTCCTTCCATGGCAAGAACGTCCTTCCTCAGATAAGGCGACCAAAACTGCACACAATACTCAAGATGTGGTCTCACCAAGGCCCTGTACAACTGCAGCAAGACATCCTTGCTACAAACCCTCTTGCTACGAAGGCCAACATACCATTTTCCTTCTTAACCGCCTGCTGCACCTGCATGCTTACCTTCAGCGACTGGTGCACAAGAACACCCAGGTCTCTTTGCACTTCCCCTTCTCCGAATCTATTGCCATTCAAATAATAACCTGCCTTCCTGTTTTTGCCACCAAAGTGGATAACCTCACATTTATCCACATTATAGTGCATTTGCCATGTTTCTGCCCAATCACCCAACCTGTCCAAATCGTACTGGAGTTTCACGACATCCTCCTCACAGCATACCCTCCCACCCAGCTTTGTGTCGTCTGCAAATTTGGAGATATTACATCCAATTCCCTCGTCCAGATCATTAATGTATATTGTGAACAGCTAGGGTCCTAGGACCGATCCTTGTGGTGAGGCAGGTACGGGGATCCAGGAGGTAGTGTTGGAGGAGCCGCAGCCCTTGCTCTTGTCCAACAAGTTTGAGGCTCTTACTCCCTGTGAGGATGGGAACGGGGACTGCGGGGAGGATGAGCAACCCGGCCACAGCACCGTGGAGCGGGGGGCCATTCAACTGGGGGGAGATAAAAGAAATGTTGTAGTGGTAGGGGATAGTATCGTTAGGGGGATAGATAGAATTATTTGCAGCCGAGATAAATATATTCCACTGAGGAAAAAGGGGAGTAAAAGAAAAGACAGCCGTCCGTGGCTTAGTAAAGTAATAAAGGATAGTATCCGACTGAAAACAAGGGCATATAAAGTAGCCAAATCTAGTGGGAGGATAGAAAATTGGGAAGCATTTAAAAGCCAGCAAACAATAACTAAAAGATTAAATAAGAAAGGGAAGATAGATTATGAAAGTAAACTAGCAAAAAATATAAAAACAGATAGCAAGAGTTTCTACAGCTATATAAAAAGAAAAAGGGTGGCTAAAGTGAACGTTGGTCCCTTAGAGGATGGGACCGGGAAACTAGTGGTGGGGAACATGGAGATGGCAAAGACGTTGAACAAATATTTTGTATCAGTCTTTACAGTAGAAGACACTAAAAATATCCCAACACTGGACAAACAGGGGGCAATGGGGGGAGAGGAGCTAAAGACGATTAAAATCACTAAGGAGATGTTACTCAGTAAAATAATGGGACTTAAGGCGGATAAATCCCCCGGACCTGATGGCCTACATCCTAGGGTCTTGAGAGAAGTGGCGGTAGGGATTGTGGATGCATTGGTGATTATTTTCCAGAACTCCCTGGACTCAGGAAAGGTCCCGACAGATTGGAAAACTGCTAATGTAACACCCTTATTTAAGAAGGGAAGTAGACAAAAAGCTGGAAACTATAGACCAGTTAGCCTAACATCTGTGGTTGGCAAAATGTTGGAGTCCATTATTAAGGAAACAGTAACAGGACATTTGGATAAGCATAATTTAATCGGACAGAGTCAGCATGGTTTTATGAAGGGGAAGTCATGTTTGACAAATTTGCTCGAATTCTTTGAGGATGTAACATACAGGGTGGATAAAGGGAAACCAGTGGATGTAGTGTATTTGGACTTCCAAAAGGCATTTGACAAGGTTCCACACAAAAGATTACTGATCAAGATAAGAAATCACAGGATTGGGGGTAATATACTGGCATGGGTGGAAGATTGGCTATCTAACAGAAAACAAAGAGTTGGGATAAATGGTTCATTCTCGGGCTGGCAATCAGTAACTAGTGGTGTTCCGCAGGGGTCATTGCTGGGACTCCAACTCTTTACAATCTATATTAACGATTTGGAGGAAGGGACCGAGTGCAACATATCCAAGTTTGCTGACGATACAAAGATGGGAGGGAAAGCAATGAGTGAGGAGGACATAAAAAACCTGCAAAAGGACATAGACAGGCTAAGTGAGTGGGCAAAGATTTGGCAGATGCAATATAATGTTGGAAAGTGTGAGGTTATGCACTTTGGCAGAAAAAAACAAAGAGCAAGTTATTATCTAAATGGAGAGAAACTGCAAAGTGCTACAGTACAAAGGGATCTGGGGGTCCTGGTGCATGAAACACAAAAAGTTAGTATGCAGGTGCAGCAGGTGATCAGGAAGGCCAATGGAATCTTGGCTTTTATTGCAAGGGGGATGGAGTATAAAAACAGGGAAGTCTTGCTGCAGTTATACAGGGTATTGGTGAGGCCACACCTGGAATACTGCGTGCAGTTTTGGTTTCCATATTTAAGAAAAGATATACTTGCTCTCGAGGCGGTTCAGAGAAGGTTCACTCGGTTGATTCCGGAGATGAGGGGGTTGACGTATGAGGAAAGGTTGAGTAGGTTGGGCCTCTACTCATTGGAGTTCAGAAGAATGAGAGGCGATCTTATCGAAACATATAAGATTGTGAGGGGGCTTGATCGGGTGGATGCGGGGAGGATGTTTCCACTGATGGGTGAGACTAGAACTAGGGGGCATAATCTTAGAATAAGGGGCTGCCCTTTCAAAACTGAGATGAGGAAAAACTTCTTCACTCAGAGGTAGTAAATCTATGGAATTTGCTACCCCAGAGAGCTGTGGAAGCTGCAACATTAAATAAATTTAAAACGGAGATAGACAGTTTCCTAGCAGATAAGGGAATAAGGGGTTACGGGGAGAGGGCAGGGAAGTGGACGTGAGTCTAGATTCGGATCAGCCATGATCCTATTGAATGGCGGAGCAGGCCCAAGGGGCCGTATGGCCTACTCCTGCTCCTACTTCTTATGTTCTTATGTACCCCACTAGTCACTGCCTGCCACTCGGAAAATGACCCGTTTATTCCAACTCTCTGCTTTCTATCCGCCAACCAGTTCTCTACCCAAGTCAATACCTTGCCCCCAATCCCATGTGCCTTAATTTTGCACGCTAATCTCTTATGCGGGACCTTATCGAAAGCCTTCTGAAAGTCCAAATACACCACATCCACTGGTTCTCCCTTATCTATTTTATCAGTTACATCCTCAAAAAATCCCAGTAGATTAGTCAAGCACGATTTACCTTTTGTAAATCCATGTTGACTTTGTCCGATCCTGTCGCTGTTTTCCAAGTGCTCTGCTATTACATCTTTTATAATGGGCTCTAGCATTTTCTCCACTACTGATGTCAGGCTTCTTTGAATAGTGGCCGTGGGATCATTTATGTCAACCCGAGAGGGCAGATGGGACCTCGGGTTTAACGTCTCATCCAAAAGACAACACCTCCAACAGTGAAGCACTCCCTCAGTACTGCACTGGGAGTGTCAGCCTAGATTATGTGTCAGCCTAGATTATGTGCTCAAGTCTCTGGAGTACTGAGGTTGTTGCAATTGGGCTCAGCTTGCACGGGTCTGGGGAAAAACTGAGCTGCTAACAGGAGGCACTAAGGTACCCAATTTCTAGCCCCAAGTGTTTATGGTGCTAAATGGAAATCAGGAAGATTGGTTTGTTTGAATTCTTCTGCTGGTTCATCTGTGACCTTCCTATGCGTGAATAGCCTATTGATACTCGGGTTGGAGTTTTCCACATGCGCACTTGCCAGCCTGCGATTCGCTCCCCATCTATTT
The DNA here is from genome assembly GCF_052327205.1 of Somniosus microcephalus. NCBI lineage: Eukaryota > Metazoa > Chordata > Chondrichthyes > Squaliformes > Somniosidae > Somniosus > Somniosus microcephalus. The sequence goes on from NC_140993.1 coordinate 260,054,189, forward strand.
CAATGGGCACAAGAATTGCAGACTGGCAGGACGATACTACAATGCAATTTATTATCTGATGTCAGCTTTGACTCAGTGGGTAGCACTCTTGGTCAGAAAGTCATGGGTTCAAGTCCCACTCCAGAGACTTGGGCAAAAAATATAGGCTGCAGTACTGTGGGAGTGCTGCACTGTCGGAGGTGTCAACTTTCGCATGAGGCGTTAGAGGCTCCGTTTGCCCTCTTGGGTGGACGTAAAAGATCCCACGGCACTATTTCGAAGAGCAGGGGAGTTCACCCCAGTGTGCTGGCCAAACTTTATACCTCAACCAATATCACTAAAAACAGATTACCTGGTCAGTATCACATTGCTGTTTGTGGGACCTTGCTGTGCACAAATTGGCCGCCGCGGTTAATACACTACAACAGTGACTAACATTCAAAAGTATGGTTGTAAAGGGCTTTGGGATGCTCTGAGGTCGTGAAAGGCGTTTTTTCTTTATAGGAAACGAGTGAAAATGGGGTAGAAATTGGATTGTGCAGCGTCTGTTTAGAAAAACGGGTGCTGAAGGGTCCAATATGGTGTGCGTGCGCTCAGTCTGCGCCGTAAGGGCACTGCATGCCAAATTGGTTAGGGCGCCTGAAATTAGCGTTGAGCCCGTTGCCTGTGCAAATGGAGGGGCTAACGACCGGATGCAGTGGTCAGATTTCTCGGGCCAAAAGCAGCCAAACCAGTGGGTCTTAAAGTGACTGCTGGAGGCTGCCATAAAGAGATAGGTAATTAAAAAAATATATTTCTTCCCTGTATGTGGAACCACTCCTGCTCCGCCTGGTTCCATGTTGAAACTGCGGCCATTGCCAGCCACCACTGGCCCCTGCTCCTGATCTCCCTCTCTCCCCCCCGCCATCCCCCAAAATTACCATGAGCCCGGTGCCATCGTTCCTTTCCCCCCCCCCCCCACCAAGACTTTCCTCCTCTTCACGATAAGTGCATCGTCTCTTGGGGCACGACTAGTATCTCCAGCAGGTCGGTCCCGTCTTCTGAGATCGCTGCGCTTCTCCAATTCTGGCCTCTTACTCATCCAATCGCTCCACCATTTGCGGCCGTGGCTTCAGCTGCTTTGGCCCTAAGCTCTGGAATTCCCTCCCTAAACCTCTCCGCCTTTCTACCTCTCTCTCCTGCTTCTTTAAGATGCTTCTTAAAACCTACCTCTTTGACCAGCCTTTTGGTCACCTGTCCTAATATCTCATGTGGCTCGGTGTCAAAGTTTTGTTTGATAACGCTCCTGTGAAGTGCCTTGGGACGTTTTACGATGATAAAAACGCTGTATAAATGCAAGTTGTTGTTGTAGTAGGACCAATTTCACGTGGCCCTCTCGCAATCAGTTTCGGTACGATGTTTGTTGCCGTCAGTGGGTTCATGCCCAAATTCAGCCAATTTTTCAGCCAGTTAATCAAACGCTTCAGGACAAAGAGATAGATTAACACCTCCACTCATCATTGCAACAGCCTTTTCCGCACAACTTCACAACAATATAGTTATGCAGTGCTGGGGGAACGGTGTGTGCAATAGAAGAACATAGGAAACATAGAAAAATAGGAGCAGGAGTAGGCCATTCGGCCCTTCGAGCCTGCTCTGCTATTCAATGAGATCATGGCTGATCCTCCATCTCAATACAGGAAACTTTGTGCTATCCGGCACCGACGGGACCGAGCTGTTGCCGTCCCATCAAAACTGCCGGACAAACCAGCGCTAATGTTGAAACATACGGAGATTTTGAGCTCCGTATCTGGCAACAAACCCTGAACAGCTTCTAAACAGTCGGCCGTACCTTGCAAGCGTCTCTGTAGCTTAGCAACAGCTTCAGCGAGACCTTGCAGAACCTGACTAGTGAAAAAAAAGCAACAAAAAGAAAAAAAAACTAACGAAACGGCTCCTGATTTTTGCCGGTGGCTTGAGCATTCCGAACAGTTAACCTCCGGATAAACCAAAGTTTCCTGTACCATATTCCCGCTCTCTCCCCATACCCCTTGATGCCTTTTGTGTCTAGAAATCTATCTATCTCCTTCTTAAATATATTCAGTGACTTGGCCTCCATAGCCTTCTGTGGTAGAGAATTCCACAGGTTCACCACCCTCTGAGTGAAGAAATTTCTCCTCATCTCAATCCTAAATGTCCTACCACTTATCCTGAGACTGTGACCCCTCGTTCTCGACCCCCAGCCAGGGGAAACATCCTTCCTGCATCCAGTCTGTCTAGCCCTGTCAGAACTTTATACGTTTCAATGAGATCCCCTCTCATTCTTCTAAACTCCAGTGAATACAGGCCTAGTCGACTCAATCTCTCCTCATACGACAGTCCTGCCATCCCAAGGAGGAGAATAAAGGGAGAAGAAAAAGACAGCTGGAGGAAACATCCTGAAGTAATTCTGCTTCAATACTATTGACAAAAAGCCTTACAGATATAAAAAAAAAAAAGCAAATCAGAAACAAAATAGTTTTCTCTATCGATTGCGGAAAAAAAATTGACCTGATTTCTATTTAACACTTCATCAAATTAACTGCATGAAACTCATTTTATGGAGGTTTTCAAAAAAGCTGAAGGTGCAATGTTCACGCCGCGTTTCTGTCGCCATACTTGGCAATTCCAGACTTGAGGTGGCAAAATTCAAGACTACCACCAGCACATCTGTTTCCCTGTTTTATACCCTGCTATAGTTAAAGCATGTTTTCCAAGACCAGTCTGGGACATGGATCATTTTATATTAAACTTTTTTTTTTTAAACCTTCAGCATATTTTAACATGCGTAATCTTAGCAAATATAGGAAACTCTTTTTTATCCGGCACCGACGGGACCGACATGGTGCCAGTTCATCAAAAATTCCGGCTAACCGAGAGCTATAGTAAAAGATACGGAGAGCTGAGAGCTCCGTATAAAGCAACAAACCCTGTTGCTTAGCAACAGGTGCAGAACAATGGCCACAAGTTCCAAGCGTCTCTGTAGCTTAGCAACAGCTGCAGCCACACCCTTGCACAGCAACAGATCGAGGAAGGCAAGTACAATATGAAGTAAAACTTACCTGAACCTACTCCTGAATTCTGCCGGTTAACCGAGATTTCCAGTTATTTAGGTGCCGGTAAATCGAGAGTTTCCTGTACCTAGTTTAGATATTACATAGAATTTACAGCACAGAAACAGGCCATTCGGCCCAACTGGTCCATGCTGGTGTTCATGCTCCACACGAGCCTCCTCCCACCCTACTTCGTCTCACCCTATCAGCATACCCTTCTATTCCTTTCTCGCTCGTGTGCTTATCCAGCTTCGCCTCAAGTGCATCTATGCTAGTCGCCTCAACTCCATGTGGCATTGGGTTCCACATTCTCCAAAACCAATGACCTCCACCACCTAAAAGGACACGGGCAGGAGGCGCACGGGAACACCGCCACCTCCAAGTTACACACCATCCTGACTTGGAAATATATCAGCCGTTCCTCCATCGTCGCTGGGTCAAAATGCTGGAACTCCCTCCCTAACAGCACTGTGGGAGTACCTTCAGCACACGGACTGCAGCGGTTCAAGAAGGCGGCTCACCACCACCTTCTCAAGGGCAATTAGGGATGGGCAATAAATGTTGGCCTTGCCAGCGACACCATCATCCCGTGAATGAATAAAAAATATATATATTCTCACCGCTCTCTGTGCATCTATATTCCCCTATTTGTTTTTTAACTATATGTTTACATTAAGATAAAAGCAGACAACAGGTTGGTAACAGCCACACTTTTTACTGCCGCGACTCTTTTTTCTCCCTCATATCAATGAAACATAAACAGGGAGATTTCACTGAGCATTTACTGCCTCCATCTGCTCGTAAACTGTGGCATAAATAAGAATTACTTGAAGAGACCGAGTCTGAAGTTTCCATCAGTGACACTAACAAGCGGAAGAAACAATTATTGGTGTTAGAACAGAAGAAAACATGCCCACCTTGCTTAGGCCAAAAACTTTGAACATTTTCTACCATTTATATTGAAATTCAGCCAAATGTGTAACAAACAAAACAGCCCACTGGCCACTTCTGAAACCTTCATGGCAAATATATAATCACTACATGCATGAAATGCAGTCGGTATTTGCACTGTGTTATACATGCACATCTCCAGACTTGACCTCAGCTGTTACAACTGTTTCCAGTTTTCTTAGTATTATCTTACACGTTTCTGCTGTGGTTCAGTTGGTAGCATTCTCGCCTCTGAGTTAGAAGGTCGTGGCTGCACATAATCTAGGCCGATACTCCAGGCACAGTACTGAGGGAGTGCTACACTGTCAGAGGTGCCGTCTTTCGCACGAGACGTTAAACCGAGGCTCTGTCTGCTCTCTCAGGTGGACATAAACGCTCCCATGGCACTATTACGAAGAAGAGCAGGGGAGTTCTCCCCGGTGTCCTGGGGCCAATATTTATCCCTCAATCAACATCACTAAAACAGATTATTTGGTCATTATTACATTGCTGTTTGTGGGAGCTTGCTGTATGCAAATTGGCTGCCGCATTTCCTACAACAGTGACTACACTTCAAAAAGTACTTCATTGGCTGTAAAGTGCTTTGGGATGTCCTGAGGTTGTGAAAGGCGCTATAGAAATGCAAGTCTTTCTTTATTCCAACAAGCGGCAAAAGTGCAATCTACAGCCAACGATTGGGATTAAACAGGTTAATGATTTCAGGAAAATACATTTTTCATGTACAGTAGTTTGTTCGGTATGTTGTTATCACAAGAATAAACATTCCAACAAAGCTGCTGGCATTTGTGATTTTAGGCATAGCTTCATTAGTACTAATGTAAGACGTCACACAACACCAGGTTATAGTCCAACAGTTTTATTTGAAATCACAAGCTTTCGGAGTGCTGCTCCTTCGTCAGGTGACTTCACCTGACGAAGGAGCAGCACTCTGAAATCTTGTGATTTCAAATAAAACTGTTGGACTATAACCTGGTGTTGTGTGACTTCTTACATTTGTCCACCCCAGTCCAACTCCGGCATCTCCAGTTCATTAGTACTAGCAGTAGCAGGGGTCTGGAGGAAGGCAGCAGGATCATGAGGAAGGAACTGGACGTGCAATCGCATCCAACGTGTGTTTTTACAGTTTTGGCCAAGGTTAAATATATAAAAGAAAAAAGAAAGACGTGCATTTATACAGCACCTTTCACGGCCTCAGGTCATGCCAAAGTGCTTTCCAGCCGATGAAGTACAATGCAGCCTATTTCTAGCAATGCCAATTATCAAACTGTTGGGCAGAAACCTACAGAGTCTCGGGTTTTTTTTTTAAATTGAGGCTTCAGAGGACTTACACTTGCTGCTACGATCTGGTATCATTGTGTTTATCATGAAGAGTGGTGACACCCACAATCTCACCTCTATCTTTATAGATGAAATTTGGTGGATCAGTATAAGTAAAAAGGCAGATTGATTGTTTATCTTCTGCTTAGCAACTATCAACATCATTCTTTAAATACACTTAGCCGTCACATGCCACAAGGTAAGGTAAGTAAACGGGAACAACTTTAATTTAAATAGTGTCTTTAAAGACCTTGTAGTATTTTGCCTGTTTCGTGCCTGCTACCAATTTAGTCCAACCTGGAATTTTTTTCTTTTCAAGTATTTATCCAATTCCCTTTTGAAAGTTACTGTTGAATCTGCTTCCACCACCCTTTCAGGCAGTGCATAACAACTCGCTGCAGGGAAAAATTCTCCTCATCTCCCCTCTGGTTCTTTTGCCAATTATCTTAAATCTGTGTCCTCTGGTTACCAACCCTCCTGCCAGTGGAATCAGTTTTTCCTTATTTACTCTGTCAAAACCCCTCATAATTTAGATCAGTGGTTTTCACACTGGGGTCCACAACCAGAGGCAATTTTAAGCCTGCTCCTCTTTATAAAACCGACACCGATTCAGTTCTTGCGAATTATTCTCAACAGCTGGGCCCGGCTCCTCACCGAGGCCCACAGCTCTCGGTCACTTTGCAACGAGCGCTCCCTGCCGGTCGAGCCGATTCCTCTCCCTGGCGCCGCGACCCGACACGTGATCAGAGCGCCTGCGGGGCCCTTCAAACGTGCCTGAACGTGTTCACGCAAACACGTCCAATCCCACAGTGCAGCTGTTACAGAACATGCCAGTGGGACAGTGTGTGGCGGTGAGTCACGCTTCCAGCAGCATCCCAGCATGTGAATGGGCGCTCGTGCCCTCACTCACCTTGGCCAACCTGCTGACGGCTTTAAAAATTGTCCAGCACTAAGTGGCTAATGGTGGCCATCTGTTCCTGCGGAGTACCCAGAATTGGTGCGAGAAGCAGGAACACCCATGGCACTGATATCTGTAAGTAAATACCTGTTTTCTTAAAAGCATTATTAAAACACTCTTTACATGCAGCACTTCCATATTACTAATCCATTTGAAAAGGGGTCCTTCAACCAAAAAGGTTTGAGAACCACTGATTTAGAACACCTCTATTAAATCTCCCCTTAACCTTCTCTGCTCTTAGGGGAACAATCCAGCTTCTCTAATCTCGCGACACAACTGAAGCCCCTCATCCCTGGTGCCGTTCTAGTAAATCTCCTCTGCACCCTCTCCAGGACCTTGACAGCCTCCTTAAAGTGTGGTGCCCAGAATGGGACACAATACTCCAGCTGAGGCCTAACCTGTGTTTTATAAAGGTTTAGCATAACTTCCTTGCTTTTATACTCTCTGCTTCTATTTATCAAGCCAAGGATCCCATATGCTTTTCAGATCGCTTTATCAACTTGTCCTGCAACATTTAAAGGTATGTGCTTGTGAACCCCCAAGTTTCTCTGTTCCTACACCCGCTTTAAAATTGTGCCATTTAGTTATATTGCATACTTTATTAGAGAGAGATAAGAAATTAGAAAACTTACATAATATAGACTGTTGTACGGTATTCTTGTAAGTGCCCGCGTGCTTCAATTATTTTACCCTACTGTATATGGAGGCTAACAAATGAAAGTTCACTTAGAATTTCAGACATGGTTAACATTCAGTGAAATTCTGTTTCTTTTAATCTATAAAAAAGGACTTTTCAATGAGCGTTCTGCTCACCAAGTTAAAATGACAGTTCCAGTAAAGTCTCTTCCCAACCTGCACCTTCCAACAGCTGGGAAGGATGAAAAGGATAATATGGGAAATTAGAATGTCAACTTCCTCAAAATTGACGTGAATATCATTCTCTGATCAGCTGGCAGGAGCTGTCATTTCCCCCGCCTCTGATAATGGAACACCTCATTATCATTAGCTCCTTGTCCATGTCCTGGCCCTGAATTAGAGAAAGTCGCACAACAAGGCAGTCAAGTAAAACATCGAACCGAGTTGGGATTCCAACTTGTAATCTTCTGGTTATGAACTCCAACACTCTAACAAGAGATGTCCTTGTCAACTTAGGATTAATTTTTTTTCATCTTAATGATGCACTCCCTTTAATTTCCAAGTTATAGTTTTACTTGTTAATTTTTTTTCCATGACAGTATATTTTAATTGAAGATGGGTTAGTATGCAGGATCATTCTTCTATTTGGATGAACATTTTTGAAAAGTGATTTAAAAATATCTACCACTGAATACTGCAGCATCAACAAAATATTATGACCATTGTTTAGCAGAGAGTGACTGTTGACTCATTATTAACTTCACAATGCAATTTCAAAATATGTCAAACAACATAAAACATTACAAATTCGCTCCAAAACTCAATCCACAGAGGACGGTAATCTGTTAACATGAACATTCTGGTTTCTTTTATCATTCTTCTTGTACGCAGTTGTTAAGCTGCCACTTAATATATCTCTTGTTATCTTTTGTTTTCAGTCCCTTAAGCAGTGTTGTTTGAGCTTGGGCTCTAACTGTGAAGAATTGAACAATTTTTTTTTGGGAGGGGGGGGCGGGGTGGAGGGGGAAGTGGGGGTGGGGGGGGGGGAGATTCAATCATTTTCTTATTTGTTTTATTGGGAAGCTATGACATTTTTAGCTGATCCAGGGTATTGAATTCCCAGGATATCTACATGCCTCCACAAAGCTTCTCGTGTATCATCATGAATCTTTCATAATCACAACAAGAGTTGTCAAATCTTGCCGCTTTCACACAGCAACTTGTTCACCACTCTGTTTACTGAAAAATGCACTTAAAGTATAATATGAAAAGATCACATTATGTGTCAGAATAAATGTAGTTGATATATGCTGGAAGTGCATACACAGTGGCATTCTGTTATGGATCATCTGCTGGACAATAATTCTTGTACATTCTTCGCCTGACAGACTGCTTTGTGTTGTATACTAGACACCCTAATGTTTTTGACGACTCGTACAAGGCCACACATTTCAGCGACATTTTAAAATTAATGCTGAGAACAAGTTTACTGCGCGGTGTTTGGGTAGCACTCACATTTGCTGATGGTGTCTTGCATTTACTAAATAATAAATCGCTGCCTGAGGCGCTCTTTTAGAATGTTTATGATTAGAACTCATTCATCTAAATCTACCGGCCAACAGAAAAAAATAAATCAAGGATTTCCCAAATATAACAATATTTGTATTCTGTAGATAATTTATGACCACAGCTGCACTAATTAAAACCCATCTGAGTTTCATTAATCTTGGTCAATGGGTCCGATCATTCCGCTAGTGCTTAGCCACGCCTCAGTCATATTCGGTTGTCCTTGTGTTTCTAGTATAATTTGCAGGTAATGTTATGCCTTCATTACATTCTGCAATGCAGAGAATAGAACGAGTGCTCTCCCCACTGTTACATCCAGAACGGCAGGACACACAAGATCAATAATCAGAAAATCTGCAGTTAAGGTTCTCCTCACTGTAACACAGCGCTACGTTATCGAACCACTTACTGTTAAGCGTGTGGGTATGATTAGAATAGTTTTGAAAAGGAACATGTAAAACACATATCCTAGTATATTAACAGACAACATATGTTTGGGTAATAAATCATGGGGCAGGCTGCTGTAAATAGTTTATGAGAAGCTATGTGTGCACCTATATTTATGTTCACCTGTAGGAGGAGATTCATCTCCATTGGCTACACTTGGATAAAGATTTGGATAAAACGACAGTGACAATATTATTCAGCTGCCCAGCACTCTCTTGAATTCTATTTCTTCCCAAGAAGCGTGATGCTTTGTGACTACAGATGTTATTGCACAGTGCCACTATAAAATCACATGAATCAACCATTTCCTAACAAGAGTATTGCAGGGCCCATGGGAACAGAGGGGGTCAATGTATCACAACTTTTGGTGTCGTTAAAGCAAAGCCATTTTGGGACATTGCTTTTTTTTAATGTAGTAAATCTATTGATCTGGAATTATGCAAGGACAGTATCTACTGCTTACTGGAACTTTAGTCTGAAGCAGTACAGCCTGGGTAGTACAAGCTTTTAATATCTTGGCAGGATCACTCGTGTGAAACAAGACCAAGTCCTCCTTGCAAATTAAAGTGTGTAGGAAATCCTGTTACTGAAAAGTGTTATGTTTAGGTTAGATTTTTGCTCGTGTTTGATCCCTTGTTCGGTTTCTCTTTTTTTTTTTTTTTTAAAAGGGCACACGGCTCTTATTAGTTTGGGCAGAGGGGCTTGCTTCATCCTCCCTAGATCTGAAATTGTGTCATTCATAATTCTAGGACTACATTTCCTACGGTGCTGCTTCGGAATGTGAGGTTTCTGAGGTTTATTCACTCGTACTGCAGCGTAAACACTGTGCATTTCATTCATCACTTGATACTGCAAACTTATTGAAGCGAGATATTACATGGCTGAAATGAGGTAAACATATTACACACCGTACCGATACTGAATGATACAGGACCTCAGATAAAACTTCCGCGCTAAAGCCCAAGATGAAAGTTACTTTCTTGGGTATATTTTCATCTCCTCTGCCTGGGAAGTAATCTGGCGTGAACGATTGCACGCCCTTTACAGAACCAACCCCCACCCCCTCGCCGACTTTCATTCCATTAAGTGTCAGCTGTGGCTCAGTGGGTAGCACTCTCGCCTCTGAGTCAGACGGTTGTAAGTTCAAGACCCACTCCAGAGACTTGAGCACGAAATCTAGGGACTGCTGCACTGTCGGAGGTGCCGTCTTTTGGATTAGATGTTAAACTGTCTGCCCTCTCAGGTGGACGTAAAAGATCCCGCAACAGTTCTCCCCGGTGTCCTGGTCAATATTCATCCCTCAACAAACATCACTAAAAGCAGATTACAGGAAACTCTTTGGTATCCGGCACCGACGGGACCAGGATGGTGCCGGTTGATTAAAAATTCCGGATGACGGAGAGGGTTATCTACCGAGGCTATTTTTAACAAACAAAAATAAAAAAATCAAGAAATGCGCAGTATACAGTAATTGGGTACTCCCGGCAGCGCGGGAGAGTCAGACTCCTGTTATTGAGGTGTTCGGACTTCCGACAGTGCCAAGAAGCCGAGTAGTGGCAGTTTGGAGAACTACCCCCACTGACTAACTCGGCCACTGCGGGAGACTCGGACTCGGCAACATTTCCAGTTATTGAGGTGTTGTTTTCGGAGTATGAATTTTGCCGGTTAATAGAGAATTCCGGATATTTAGGTGCCGTTTCACAGAATCACAGAAACCCCACAATGCAGATAGAGGCCATTTCGGCCCATCGAGCCTGCACCGACACATATCCCACCCGATCCCCGGAACCCCTACACCAACACATATCCCACCCTATCCTTGTAACCCCACGTATTTAATCCCCTAACACTAAGGGTCAATTTATCATAGCCAATCAACCTAACCTGCACATCTTTGGACTGTGGGAGGAAACCGGAGCACCCGGAGGAAACCCACGCAAACACGGGGAGAATGTGCGAAACCCACGCAAACACGGGGAGAATGTGCAAACTCCACACAGACAGTCTAAACGAGAGTTTCCTGTATCTGGTCAATCATCACATGTCTGCTTGTGGGAGCTTGCTGTGTACATATTGGCTCCCATGTTTCCTACATTACAACAGTGACTACATTTCAAAAAGTACTTCATTGGCTGTAACGCACTTAGGGATGTCCTGAGGTTGTGAAAGGTGCTGTATAAATGCATGTTCTTCTTTCTTTCTATAGCGGGCATGTGATCCACTCCAAACAGATTAATTCCCAGGACCTGAAGACGAAAATCTACCCCTATATTTTATTTGCTTTATCTTCAACCAAATAACAAAAACAGATTATCTGGTCATTTTCACACTGCTGTTTGTGGGAGCTTGCTGTGCGCAAATTGGCTGCCGCGTTTCCCATATTACAACAGTGACTACACTTCAAAAAGTATTTCATTGGCTGTAATTGGGTCGATTAGGCTTATATTCACTAGAAGAATGAGAGGGGATCTCATTGAAACTTATAAAATTCTAACAGGACTAGGCAGACTAGATGCAGGAAGGGTGTTCCTGATGGCGGGGGAGTCCAGAACCAGGGGTCACAGTCTAAGGATAAGGGGTAAGCCATTTAGGACTGAGATGAGGAGGAATTCTCTGCCACACAGGGCAGTTGAGGCCAATTCATTAAATATATTCAAGAAGGAGTTAGATATATTTCTTGAGGCTAAAGGGATCAAGGGATATGGGGAGAAAGCAGGGACAGGGTACTGTATTTGGATGATCAGCCATGATCGCATTGAATGGCGGAGTGGGCTCGAGGGGCCAAATGGCCTACTCCTGCTCCTATCTTCTATGTTTAAAGCACTTTGAGACATCTGGTGGTCGTGAAAGGCACTATAGAAATGGAAGTCTTTCTTTCTTTCATGCTGACTTTGTAGTACATGGTAAGAGAAGATCATTTCCTCTCCTTTACTTTCCATAGTGGCAGTGCTGCATCATGGAGGTTTCTCTCACCACTGGCAGCACCTTGAACATTGGCCACAATGTCAAAACTCAGCATCAAAGTGCCTCACACGTATCATCCTCTGACGCCCAGCACAAGTGTAAAAAGCCTCTGTGACACAAAAAAACCCTCAATCCAAACAACACCATTAAGCTCTGAATTTTAATTTTGTGCCTTATATTGCATTTGAAAAGCCAAGAGCATGATTTTGCCCCATTTTTCCTGCTGCTCACACCTCAACTATTTGTAAGTGTTCCGCCTCCTTGTTCTATCACGTGGGTTGCAATGGTGCAACCTGAGAGTTCTACAGAATTACTTGCACACGCAGAATTTATCCATAGAGGCTGGAAACCGCAAGCATCTAATGTCCAGGTAAAATTTCCAAACCTGGCACTGCAGCCGAGTTCGAGTCCCAGACCAGAGAGAGGGGGACAGGCCTCAAAACCTACCTCATTGACCAAGCTTTTTGTTAGATCCGTGTGTTAATGGAGACACGGAATGCAGGAGTTGATTTAACAAGTGTTTACTGAACAAAGTCTGGAGGTGAACTAACAACACAAGACACTACACAGGCTTATATACCCGAGTGGTCACTACTGGTACTACAGTATACAGGGGCTTCAAAAACATAGTTCCTCTTAAAGGTACATACACTACAATTTTGGTCACCTGTCCTGATACCTCCTTAGGTGGCTTGATGTCAAATTTTGTCTGATAAACACTCCTGTGAAGCGCCTTGAGACGTTTTACTACGTTAAAGGCGCTATATAAATGCAAGTCATTGTATGAGGTAAACATTTTGAGGGCTTTCTAACATTATGCGATTAATTCTCTTCAAGAATGGTATTTTTTTTGTATGTGTTTGTTATGTTATAAATTATATTTCTAGCTGTACATTCTGGCCTGAACGAAGAAGGAAAGAGGTGGGTGAAAGCAGTTTTTAAAAACTGTTCAAAGAAATTTAGCTGGTTTGTTTTACAGTATTTACTGGTTTCTCGTTGTTGGGTTTGGAAAAAATGCCTAATTTTTTTTTGGAGTGTTTTTGCAATGGAAGATTATGGCTTTTTTCTATCCAAATGGAAGCGGTTTTTGATTATTTCATAGGTAGGCAATGGGATATTTGAGCCCATCACATTTTTGACCAAAAGTGTGAAAGCCTATGGACCTGCATTGTATGAAAGGTATTAAAAGATGGAAAGTCTGAGATATGCAAATACTTGATGTTACTATTTAGATACACAGATTCACTGTGTTTGAATCTTTCATTGTAGTACCGTATTTGTATTTGAGAGTTGTGATGAGTGCAGAGTTTCATCCAGTTATGAATAGGGAAATTTGTGTCTCTCTTTCACACAGCTTTCATACCATGTCAGCCGTGGCTCAGTCGGCAGCACTCTCGCCTCTGAAGAAGGTTGTGGGTTCAAGTCCCACTCCAGAGACTTGAGCACAAAAATATAGGCTGACACTCCAATGCAGCACTGAGGGAGTGCTGCACTGTCGGAGGTGCCGTCTTTCGGATAAGACGTTAAACCGAGGCCCTGTCTGCTCTCTCGGGTGGATGCAAGAGACCCCGCGGCACTATTTCAAAGAAGAGCAGGGGAGTTATCCCCGGTGTCCGCTGTCCAATGTTTATCCCTCAATAAACATCACTACAAAACAGATTATCTGGTCAATATCACATTGCTGTTTGTGGGAGCTTGCTGTGTACAAATTGGCGACCATGTTTCATACATTACAGCAGTGACTACACTTCAAAAAGTACTTCATTGGCTGTAAAGTGCTTTGTGATGACCTGTGGTCGTGAAAGGTGCTATATAAATGTAAGTATTTCTTTCTTTCAAAGTAGGTAGAGTTAAAATGGAAGCAAACATCCTTCCCTCACCAAAATACAACATGGAAGGCTACACACAGGGATCCTGGACCGAGGCACCAGCAGACTTTCAATCCAAGCTAATTAAACTATTGGTTCTTTGAAGGATAATGGATAGCTTGTAAGTTAGCTCCTGCCAATCAGGTGAAGTTGTGGTTTCAATTACTGTCGGATATCAGAAAGAAACTACTTGAAATGTTAACATATGCAGATCGGCAGACTGTGGAATGGAGAAATTTAATTTCTTTGATTACTGAAAGGAAATATTTGCAGGAACGCAGTAATGTCAAAATATTAAAACCCTGCCTCACAAGCTATGAGAGCTAGTGTCAAAGGACAGGCTGCAACATGAAAGAATTTTCATGACATAAATCATAGTGCAGTTTTCACATCTTCAGTTCTGATGGAGATCTGAAGTCGATGGGCATTTTGAAAAATCACAACATCCACTTACAACATTACATTGTGAAGGTCTACGGAATAATGTTTCATCCCAAGGTCCTGTCATTTATTCAAGTTGTCTAAGAAATAAGTTTAAAAAAAGATAATTTAACTCCTGTGAACTGAATCCATCTTTATTCCTTTTAAGTATTTTGCTCTCAGGATCTCAATGGGTCGCACTGCTTCCATGTATTATTCAACCAGAAAATAAATCTAACAGTTTTAGCTTCTACACATTGATCTGATAGAATTGATATTTTCTACCCAATTGAAAGAGCCAGAAGAGCCAGCATCTCACGAGATCGCCAGCCCTTGATACAGTAATTAGCAGGTAATTTTAATCCTGATCATGCTACTCCATACACAACAGGAATAAGAGCACAGGTTTTGGATCATAGGATCCAAGGCATAGAATCTTGAGTGTACCTGGTGCACAACTGACTTAGCCATCTACCTTTACATCTGCCGTCACCACATCAAGCATTACCGTGCCTTGCTCTTCTCCGCCAAAACCTCCTAGTACTCCAGTATCATCCTCAAGACCAAGAACCACCACAGGCTCCTTTCTTCTGCAACCAACCACCTTCTTAAAACCCTCTCCCCTGCTCCCTTTCCACCTTACCACAGACACTAAGGGAGGAATTTTAAGCCCAAAAAACAGGTGGGTTGGTGTTGGGTGGGAGGTTAAAGTGTTAAAAAAACTGAGTCCGGACCCCAACCTGCCCGCTTCCGGTTTTAATGGAGGAGGGACGGAGGGCGAGCAGCCAACCCGCTCCCATGAGGCGGGTCGCCCATTTGATTATAATAATGAGGCTGCCGTGCCTCAGATTTAACCAGCATTACAAATTTAACTGTGGCTGGTCGGGTTTCGCAGGCCTTGGGGAACCTGCCAGCTAAAGTAAGATGAGGACTGCTGGATCCAGGAGGTATGTGCTTTTACACGTACCTCCTGGATCCAGCGTCCCTGCCTTAACCCCTCCCACCGCAATCGGAGACCACCCACGAGATCTCAGATTTCCCCACCGCCCCCCCCCACCCCGAGGACTCTGATCACCTTCCCGGTCTAGCCCCAATGCTCCTCCAGCCCCGATCCTCTCCCACCACCCCCCTCGATGCTGCTGCTGCCCCGATCCTTGCCCCCCCCGCCCTCCTCCCCTCCCGATGCTGCTGTGGCCCCCGTCCACCCACCAACCCCCACCTGGCTGGCTGTGGGTGGGGAACAGAGGTATGAAATGCAAATCAGGCCCTGCCGTTAAATTCGTCATGGCCTGCAGGAAACCCAGTCTCTCAGGTTTCCCAACTGCTTTCTAGCACCCGCCCCCAACCCACCTCCCTATTAAAATTCCAGCCTAAGTGCGAGAAGTCCATGGATTTCTTCATCATCAAAATTGGGGCTATTCATGCTGCGGCCTCTGCTGTATCCTCTTCTTCCCCTTGCCCCTATCCCTGGAATGAAGAGGCCTGTTTTCACCTGATAGCCACACAAACATACTCTAAAACAGACACGATGGGCCGAATGGCCTCCTTCTGTGTCGTAAGCTTCTATGATTCAATCAAGATGCAAACCCTAGCCCAGTCGCATTGTGCAGTGCCAACTGTTACCCTGCTGAGATCAGTTAACTCCGCACAGACCAGAAATCAAATTTGGGTTCTTCTAGCCTATATGGCTGTAATAATATCACACTGCAGTGCATTTATTCATCAAGCCATCAAGGAGGCTGCCACCCCATTGTGAATCCAGTCACACGATGGGGCAAAATTTCCTCTGCACACTGCACATAATAAAACCACAAACCCATTCTTTATAAACAGGTTTACAATTTTGTTACACATGGTGCATAAAAGAAATCTTCCCCTTATGCAACAACGCTAAGAACTTGTCCAATGTTGTATTTAAAATCAATATTTTGTAATACAAAACAAAATGCACGCATTAGAAAGAAAGGCAGCTGGCTTGGGCTTCTATTGCAAGACTAACATAATGGCCCGTAATTTCCGATAGGAGGCTTCCTGTGTGCGGATGTCTCCGATCAGAAAAAAAAATCTACGCCCTTACCTGAGGGCTCCCGAGGTCCGGACACTTCCGATCCTGGGCCTCGCCACAGTCGAAATGCGCAGGGCCCACGTATCCCAGAGGCGCAGGCGGTTCGCAAGCGTCCCTGGGATCACGTGGGCCAGGCCAGCCAATGGGAGAAGGGAATCTCCCTTCATACTTTTAACAGACAGACCTGTCAAATATATGAATGGAGATCATCCCAAAAAGACACTAAAACATTAAATACATTTTTAAAAAACCATCACTTTTTAAAATGAGTTAAAATTACAATAAATTAAATATTTCAAACAAAAATTACATTTTTTGAAAAAAATAATTAACGTTTTTTACAGGGCTAAAAATAAACTTATCTTTTTTAAAAGCAGGCCTTACACTTGCTTTTACCAGGCGTAAGATTTTTAAGTGTTTTCAGTGGGCGGAGGTTCTGCAGAAAGCCGAACTCTCCCCCCCGCAGAGGCCCTTCTCCAGGGCAGGCGTCCGGTCAGATCAGAAATGCCGGTTTTCAGCGCTTGCGCTTCGCATGAAACCGGCATTTCCGATGTCCCTACAGGTGTGTACACAGCCCGTAGGCATCGGAAAATACTGGCCATTGTTGGATTCAGAGCAGTCGAGAAACTGCTCAAGCTTCAGGTTTGTCTTATCCGAAGATCATTCGAATCCCTTATTGTATTACATATGCCTTACAAATAGTGCTGGAGTGTGCTCGAAGCAGTAACACACCAAGGGGTTCAATCATCATCATAAACCGCAACAGTAAAGATCGAGACGTTTAGCAAAATTATCTGAAAATTATCTGTGGCACTTACACAGGTGGAGGTTGTTTTATTCCACGTATAGCCATTTTCATTTTTGTAAGTGATGAGCAACATGCAGACAAAGGTGGACAGAAGCTTCTTAATTGTATAGTGTGTGATTTTTAACTAAAGCAGTGAAGATTGAATTGCAGCGAAATTAGCTTTTATTTCGCTGACTGTTGCAGGAAAATAGCAAGCCCTGTATACAAAGGCAAAATACTGTGAATGCTGGAAAGCTGAACTATAAACAGAAAATGCTGGAGGTACTCAGCAGGTCAGGCAGCATCTATGGGGACGCCACAGATGCTGCCTGACCCGCTGAGTATGTCCAGCTTTGTTTATATACTGTATATATTATAGCCTCGTAACAGTCTCCAAAGTTAAATATTACTCTAATTCCTCAAGTTAAACGATAACGGTATAATTTCTGAGGGGTGTAAGCAAACCGCGTGCATTTATGTTGCTAACTTGATCAGCAAAAGTAAATCACCACTGACGCATGGAGCTGACATCACCAGCCCACAACGGGAGAGTGAGCTCTCTCCTATCAAGGGAAACGCCAAGGGGATTCAATAGACCCCTGCTTTACTGTTAAACTTTAAGCTTTACGCAAGTTGCAGGTACTGGTTTGCTACGGGTAGTCACATACCCAGCACAAATTACGCAATGGACATGAGGGGGGCAGGATTATCCTGCAATGATGCTACTCATTTCATAGCAATGAAATACAATTTTTTGTGCATTAGGAAAGGAATCTATCTGTGCAAATTATTTTGGAGGAAAAATTTATCCTTTAGGGTTATTACTTTGATTGTAATAATTTATTCAAGATCTGTGGAAAAGGCAAATTTTAACACTTTGGATTTATCTGGAATTTCTACTGTTCTCATTTTTCTCCTTGAACAAAACACATCCTTGTCTGATAGAAGCTGCAGCACATCAAATGTGCCAGAAGGTATTAAACCACTTTTTCCATACAAAGAGACCTTTATCCCTCTAATCTCTGTTGAGACATAAAAACACTAATGAAAGGGTTGGCTCAGACGCCCAAGACTTGCCCGTACTCGATGTACCACTTTAACCTGGCAGTACAATAGGTGCATTAAAATCTGGTCATCTGATTGAATAAATTAGGAGTTGACTATTGTACTGTAGCGTGGAACCAAAATTCAGCTATCTCACTGGACAGATCAACTCCAATTTCTCAATCCCCAAATGTTAGATTAAATTAATACAAATTATATTGGTTATGACTATTGTTAAAATAACAACAGTAAAAGTTGAGTTTCCTCATGATCATGTTTCACGGCGAATTTAAAATCCCTAACCTATTTCCAATTATTTTTTTTATGGATTAGCCCTCATTGTAATATAGTGTGCTTCCTCTCATAAGCCTTTCTAACTTTTGATTCCTTAGCAAGTCCCATTACACTCGCACCTAAATATTTTTCATATGTAGCCCAAACATTTATTTTTGATAAACTAATAGGGTCCAAGATTTTTGTCTTCATGGGCCATTTAAGTGCATAGGAGCACACACGAATTTTAAATCCTTGTTTCCATAAATTTGCATATGACAACAGATCTAGATATTGAGATATACTCTATCCATCAATGAGGCAATGGCACAAAGAAGAGCCCGTTCCAAGCCTCCAGGTCCAGGAAACTGAAACAGGGTAAACCAGCAGATAAGATAAGATATACAAGGATGGATAGAACTGAATGGTTCCCTTTGGGTGCTGGATGGTCAGTGCTTGAGCATCAGAAGTGACCCAGAGGAAGTAGTATGGACACTCCAAAACCTGCAAATCTCCTGTGGTGGTTCTCATGAAAAGGAAAAACCATATTTCAGAAAAATACACCATCCTATGAACAGAATTCTGACCTTATTAAAACATGATATACTAGGTTTAAAAATCTAAAAAGCCTCAACGACACAAGCTGTGAATACAGGCTTCTGAGAGAAGATGAAGTGTTAACACAAAAGTTGTAAACACCACACAAGCTTTTGAAATGGGAATTGATTGTTAATACTGTTGAGAGAGTCAAGCCGATTTTACTTATTACTGGTAGGTGCCCGGACCAGTATCGGCACTGCTGGGGCTCCCTGTAGACGGAGAAGCGGATGAGGAAAGCGTGTTTCTGTCCAGCGTGTTCTGAAGGAGGTATAGCTGAAGATTAAAAATACGCAGAAGAAATTGGCCACTCTTTTCTCTAGAAAAGAGAAGTCTGAGGTGTGACCTGATAGAGGTCTTTAAGATTATGAAAGGGTTCGATTGGGTAGCTGTAGAGAAGATGTTTCCGCTTGTGGGGGAGACGAAAACTAGGAGCCATAAATATAAGATAGTCACCAATAAATCCAATAGGGAATTCAGAAGAAATTTCTTTACCCAGAGAGTGGTGCAACTCACTACCACAGGGAGTAGTTGAGGTGAATAGAATAGATGCATTTAAGGGGAAGCTAGATAAATACATGAGGGAGAAAGGATATGTTGATGGGATGAGATGAAGTAAGGTGGGAGGAGGCTCGAGTGGCGCATAAACACCGGCATGGACCAGTTGGGCCGAATGGCCTGATTCTGTACTGTAATTCTATGTACCTGGTGTACAAACTCTTTTCCCGAGCGTTTCAGACCACGACACCATTCTCAAACATTCTTGTGGTCCCCAATTCCACCAATGGAGGCACTGGGCTGGATTTTGTGAATGGAGGTGAGTTGGAGGCGGGACTGCTGCTTGGCATGTCAATGTCCCGCCTCCATCCTCACCTGACCATTCAGAGGGATTTCCCCCTGATTGAGCTTGTTAAGCCCGCCCTGGAAGTTGCCTTGTCTTATTTGGTAGTCTCTGGTCAAAAGCACCGACCTTCAGCCAATGCACACAACTTTACATTTCTCGTACATCAACATTCGGTAGTTTACATTCAATGTACCGTCCTTCAACCGACTTGTACTTCAACATCCTCTTGCAAAGATTACAATGATAAGTGATGGGTTGTTTACAGTAAGGCCCTACTTCAATCTTGAACACTGGCTGTTGCTAAATGAAATCTGTATCTCACTCTTTCTCTAATGATGCCAACTACTTTTTTTTCCATATTGAATGAACTCTATCAAAACCCTTCATGATTTTGCACACCTCTATTAAGCCCCTTCTCTGTTCAAAGGAGAACAATCCCAGCTTCTCTAGTCAACTTAGCCAAATTGGGATCCAGTTTCATTCAGATCATCTTGGATTTCTGACCTGAAACAATATTGACATCCTGAAAAGGACTAATCACATGTTTAAAAGCAGTGTGTATTTCTACATCAAGGCTCTTGCACTATTTTTAAATTCAGCTTTAAGTGAAGCATGTTTATCCAATAGTGATGACTAACCCTATTAGAAATGGAAGGTCACTAGAAAACAAGAAATGTGTAAGATATATAAAAAGCATAAAGAAAAACAGTGAATGTTTGAAATCTGAAATAAAAGCAGAGAATTTTTGAAATATATAGATCAGGCAGCGTCTGACAGAGAATGATAGGTTAACATTTTGTTCATCTGTTTCTCTCTTTCAGATGCTGGCAGAATTGAGCAAAACCTGCTTGAGTAGTTGTTTGTTTATTAAAACTATCCATTTGATCAGCTTGGATTGAACATACCAAATACCCATTGTGCCTGTGCCAGATCTTTGAAACAGCTATCCCATTAGTCCCACTCCACTCAAAGTTTTCCTTTCCAAGTATTTATCTAATTCTCTTTTGAAAGTTACTCTTGAATCTGCTTCCACCACCCTTTCAGGCAGTGAATTCCAGATCAGAACAACTCGCTGCGTAAAAATAAATTCTCCTCATCTCCCCTCTACGGGTAATATTAAATTCTTACAACCAAAGCAACCCATTTAACTCATAATTATATTTAATTTAAAATAGAAAAATCTACGGCAAGTGCTTTCTGTATAATATACTTATCCATCTCTCTCATTAAACATATTTTAGGCTGCTGTTATATATTAAACTGACAATCTGAGGCTGGCAGCTGCAGAGCATGGAACATCACCGGCAAGACCCGCCTTATGCTGTGGGTGTCAAACCAGAGCAGCGTGTGTTTGCCTACTTGCCTGGCTTTAGAGCTTTCCAGAGTCTAATCAAGACTTGAAAGTTATGCTTCCATTTTTACATTGATACGTAGCTGAAACCCGTTTGAATCGATAATCATATATGCGCGCTCTCACAGTAACTCATCATTTCAGGTATTAGATTTCAAAGCAGAAAGGCAACAATTGCTTCAAACCAGTCTACTGGTCAATTTGAAGTGCCCAATTTAACACACCAGCACAACACCATGGCCTAAAATATGGCTGCATGTATTTTCACCACAGAAATAAGGCCGCGTAAAGTGGCTTCATTAGCTAGGGCTGCATAGTAGTCTTGGTCTCCAAAATAACAACAGAAAATGCTGGAAAAACTCAGCAGGCCAGGCAACATCCGTGGAGAGAAAATAGAGTCAACGTTTCAGGTGAAAACCCTTTGTCAAGACTAAAGAAGCACAGGGAATGAAATAGATTAAGAGGCCAGGCTGGGAGAGAACAAAAGAGAAGAGACATTAAGAGGTATTCAAAACGAGATGAGATGGTGATAGGACTAGTGGAGACAAAAGACGGCTCTAGATTAGGTGTGAAATGCGCTGGCAGAATGGGAGACAGCTGCCATGTGGGAGAGAGAACCAGTTTGGCTTCTCCTTCAATTAAGTCAGATGGGCGTTAATGATCCAATGGCACGGTTTAAAGAAGAGTAGGAGCATTCTCTTGGTCTCCTGACCAACATTCATCTATCAACCAGCAACACCAAAACAGATTAATGGCCATTTATCTCATTTGTTACTTCTGGAACCTTGCTGTGTGCAATTTGGCTGCCATATTTAACAACAGTTAGAAAACTTCAAAAGTCATTCATGGATTAAGGGCTTTGGAATATACTGAGAACATAAAAGTTGCTATATAATTGCAAGATCGATCTTTCTATACACCCATGGTCACAATTTTGGGTGTAGCAAGCAAAATATATCACGTAGAAAACTGGAGCAATTAGTACATAGGGAAAACTCAGGAATCTTAACACTCAAGTTGATGGAAGATGCCAAGTCCACTGGTGAATCTTTAATGAAAATATCCAAAAAGGTAAAAATCCATATATAGTTAGAAAAATTAAACAATGTTTAGGAACACGCTCATGGCTAATGTAGATTCTTGGGGTTCCGATGAGAATATAAACTACTTTAGCCTCTTTTTGTAGTTTGTGATATAATTCATATCCTTCTGTGTCACTAGCTTGAAATGTACACTCATTATATATGTATATATGTAAATAGGCTGATAATTACCAACATTTTTCAGATTTCTTTCCTCAAGAATTCATTGACTTTAATAAAGATTCAGTAAGGATAACTCCCCCAAGCTGTACACTGGATACGACTTAGTAATGTGGTTTATTCACAGCTACTGAGATAAATCTTTTCTACCTGGATGTTTATAAGTGATATCATCATGATATAACTTGAGCCATAGCAGCAACACACATACATCTCTCAGGAAAGACTGAACAGGCTAGGGTTCTTTTCTCTAGGGTGACCTGATAGAGCTTTGACAGAGTAGACATAGAGATGTTTTCACTTGTGGGGGAGTCCAAAACTAGGGACCATAAATACAAGATAATCACTAATAAATCCAAAAATGAATTCCGGAGAAACTTCTTTTCCCAGAGAGTGGTGACCACGTGGAGTGGTAGAGGCGAATAGCATGGATGCAATTAAGGGGAATTTAGAGAAGTACACGAGGGAGAAAGTAATAGAAAGATATGCTGATAGGGTGAGATGAAGTAGGGTGGGTGGAGGCTCGTGTTGAGCATAAACACAGGCATGGACCCATTGGGCCGAATGGCCTGTTTCTGTGCTGTAAATTCAATGTGCCAACATACACGCGCGCATACACAAAAATGTGACTTCTTCAGCACATAGAACTCCCAAAGGTTTTGCCCATTTGCAACATTTGACATTGCGCACACGTGATGTGACGTTCTAAACCCAAAGCTACTTCGGTGCTTCACGGACGATATACTTTTGACCTTTCCTCCAATGATGTGTTAAGTAAAAGTGCAACAAAAGTTCTAGTTGAAAACCACTTGGGTCTGACGACGCAGGTACTGCATTGATGTGTTCCCATTACCATCTTTACGCTTTTAATAAGAGCAACAGGATTTCAGCTGTGTGAGCAGTTGTTTTTCAGGCTATGCAAAGAAAGTGGAAACTTTGTTTGGTTAATTTAAATCTTTTGGTACCAAAAGTAACACGACTGTAGGAAAGTGGCATCTTTAAATAAACATCTAAGACACAACTAAAAAAAACCAACCTTTAGGTCTGACTTCAGGTGGTCTCTATAGAGAGGCGGATCTTAACATGCTCAACCCCCGGCTATTGTTCTTTTGGGACAATGTAGATAGGTGGTCTTTTAAGAATAGTATCACTGTACCTACAATAGGACAGTGAACCTATAATTGGTATATTCTTTGACTAAGAACGTCATCAACTTGATGTACTACTCAGAACTGATGGTACAAATTATAGCCCAGTATGATTTATAGATTTCACCACATCAAGCCTTTATTTAGGCTGCACGTAACAATTATGAACAGCATGTCCCTTATACAAAGATGTGACTTTTCTTTTGTCATATACTGTAACTGTTCACTTTGGAATCTGCTGTGAATGTCTGATAAATTTCAGGGTTCTTGGCAGTTCAGAGAATTTACCTCATGTAACAGCCATTGCAAACATCCTGTCAAATGGCTAACCTCCATATTTAACCGTGCTCTAAGTTAACAAGACACAGGTGCACCGCTTGCTTAGAAGTGGACTAAAATCTTAAACAGAAGAACAACTTGAATTTATATCGTGCCTTTAACATAGTAAAATGTCCCACGGCGCTTCAGAGGAATGTTATCGAACAAAATTTGGCACTGCGCCACACAAGGACAGCTTGGTCAAAGAGGTAGGTTTTAAGGAGCGTCTTAAAGGAGGAGAGAGGTGTAGAGGGGCGGTGAGGTTTAGAGAATAAATGCAGCTTTAATAAGTTTACGGTGGCGCATTCTTGTATTGAGATCTTTCTTTCTGATTTCAATGAGGCACCAACATCCGATATATTCCAATGTCTTATCAGTAAAAAAAAAGTGACCATAGAGCTATCAGATTGTCGTAAAAACCCAACTGGTTCATGAATGTCCATTAAGGAAACCTGCTGTGCTTCCCCGGTCTGGCCTACATGGAATTCCAGTCCCACACCAACGTGGTTGACTTAACTGCCTTCTAAAGTGGCCTAACCGCTTAACAGCATTGAGGGAACACGTTCACCCACGCGGACTGCAGCGGTTCAGGAAGGCGGCCCCACCACCAGCACTTTCCAGGGCAACTAGGGATGGGCAAAGAATGCTGGTCTTGCCCACGTCCCGAGAATGCATTAAAAATAGCAGCTATGGAGATGACATTTGGTAGAGTGTTGGTATGACACACAAAATGATTTGCCATTATGTTTGATGCTTCTTGGATGTAGGTACTAGCAAAAAAAAGTAGAAAAACATTCAACTACTGTAAAACAATACCTATCACACCAGTAACTTAGTTAAAGCATATAAGCTCAGAAATTACTGCTTATAATGTTGATGGACGGACACACAACATATTTGTCTGACAGTCTGTTGTCAGTTATTGTAATGGAGGTGTTGACCCATTAACATCTCCACTAAAATAGCTAACAGCATAATGCCAGCAAAATATGTTCAACCTTCATATACCAGTATCACCATCAGTGATTTCTGAGCTCACATGCTTCTGTTAAAATAGCATACAGAGCAATGTACAACAACTTGTATTTATATAGCGCCTTTAAGGTAGTAAAACGTCCCAAAGGCACTTCGCAGGAGCGTTATCAAACAAAATTTGACACCGAGCCACAAAAAGAGATATTAGGACAGGTGACTAAAAGCTTGGTCAGAGAGGTAGGTTTATAGGAGCATCTTAAAGGAGAGAGAAGTAGGTAGGTGGAGGGGTTTAGGGAGGGAATTCCAGAGCTTAGGGCCTAGGCAGCTGAAGGCACGGCCGCCAATGGTGGAGCGATTCAAATGGTTAACATGTAATGTGAATGTGTTAAGTGTTTATATTAATAGTGCAGACAGAAATTTCCAGGATACAGAGTACACAGGATTACATAGGATATCCGGCACAGAAACAGGCCATTTAGCCCAACCAGTCCATGCCGGCGTTTATGCTCCACTCGAGCCTCCTCCCGTCTTTCCTTATCTAACTCTATCAGCATAACCCTCTATTCCCTTCTCCTTCATATGCTTGTCTAGCCTCCCCTTAAATGCATCTATACATGTAGCTAATGTACCTACAATCTGCAAGATCAAGTCATAACTGTAGGATTTCGCAATAATTTCGACATTTCCTACAGTTCCGAAGATTGATTTTTGATTAAAAAAATACCTGGGTAGAATATAGCTTTAAAAATCCAGGGATCAAAATGGCCGTCAGACCGCATGGCAAAAGACAAAAGGACAGCCTCTCTTCAAAGCACGGGCTGACAAAGAGGACTGAAAAGGCAGCCTGTGTGTGTGTCTGTGAAAAAGGATAATCAAAGATGGCTGTCCAACCTCGTGGCAGGAGACACCACACAGACTGTGCGCATATGAAAAGGGAAAATCAAAGATGGCTGACAAAGGATTTAGAAAAAGCCCCAGCCCTTGAAGCAATGGAGTAGTTAAACTGTCAATCAAAGGCAGTTCAGGGAGTTTCACTCCCTGCAGGGCAATCGATGTTTACGCTAAACTGCTACAATGTTGAACCACTTGAGACTGCCAAACAATTGCGGTTGGGCGTGACCACAGAACAATCAGTTTGTTTACACTAACATTCAAGGGCTGTTTACTCAGCCATTAAGGAAATAGACATGGTTTTTCAAACTGGGACAGTTTCATTCAACCCATCACAAGAATGGGGATGCATTCAAAAACCCATCACAATGAATGGGTGATTCATCCAAAACCCATCACAGTCAATGGGGACAGTTTGGATCCCTTTTGTTTAGCCCAGATGCATCCAGATTTGGGCGGGAAGATTTCGGCCCCAAATGGGGTATAAGATAGCTTCTCAAGAAGCCATCTCTCTCTCTCTGCAGCCTCGCCTCCGTGCCCTCTACAACTTGGGAGCCCGCCCAAGGGAGTGGGATACCAGCAGTTACTTTTAAACACTGAGGTATCTCTATCTTCAGGGTGGTGAAGAATCTAAGACCGCAAGGGCACGGGGCAGGCGTTCATTGGTGAGCATACATTTTCTGGCCCATTACAAGGCAACTTAGAATAGGTATAAGGGTGGGAATTAAGGGGAATCTTGTTAAACTGTAATTTTAGTCAATTTTCCCTCGTTGTGTCTGTTTTCTCCTCCCCTATCTAAGTAACAGTGTTGCACTAAGCAGAAAAGTGCTGCAGTGAACACTAAGTGGCTGTATTAAAAGTGCTGTATCTAAGTAACAGTGTTCTATTAAGCAAACGAGTGTGCTGTAGTAGACACTAAAGTATACTGTGAGAAGTAAAGTGCTGTATTTCAGCATAGGTGAACTGTATTGTTTATTTTCAATTTTGTTTCTTTTTGTTTCAATAAATACTGGTCTGTTTTACACCCAACCACGAGTCATGTTTTCTGTCTACATCGCTACCGAATAAGTCCGGCGGTCAGAACCAGGAATAGGGGAGCGCTTCGACACCGCATGGGGGTCCCTGGAGCAGCTCAGAGGCTTCTGACTGGCCAGAGACAATAACCCCAACCCCGCTTAGTAATTCCTACATAACCTTAGAGGCCACAGTGGCTTTATAGAAGTTTATGGTGTACCACAACTAAATCCATTTTGCAATGGGCATGATGGTGTATTCGAGGGTACGCCATCATGCCGCCTTTGAAATTGACTGCAAATTCGGGATTTCTGCATGCGCTAAATCGTGAACTTGACAGATAATCTGCACCGACAGGGAAATACTCATAGCTGGCGTAGAGTTGGGCTAATTGCCCACCAACTGCCCAGCAATTATGGACGAAAATGTTACGGTTAGTGAAAGCCGGCGCAGGAGCCTGTTTCACTGCGAAAGGAACCACCTTTCCGTTCTTTTGCATGATAAGCCGCGTTAATGGTGAAAATAAATAAGAGTTTACATCCAGCCAGGGTGGTTCAGCCGTAGATAAAAATGCCTTAAGGAGTGTATTTTTTTAATTTATCAAAGTTGATAACTTGAATAAATACGGTACAATTTACTGTAATACAGTTTAAGTACTGAAAAGTAAAAATCTAATATCAATTTGCACACCCCACTCCCCTTATATGTAAATGCACCCTCCTTTCTCCTCTGTCACCTTAGCAGAAAAAACAGCAGCCTGACGCCTGGCAGAGGCAGGGGCTTCAGCTCCCTTGCGTAAGGGACCGTGTTCGACCAGTTTAAGCCCCGAAAGGAGTTTCAAAGTCGGCCGGTAGTCCCGAGTTCAGGCCGGGGGCGTCCCGATTTGGCAGGAGAGACTAAATCCCAGCGTGGGTAAATCATTAACCAAAAAAAGACTTGGTTGCTGGAAGGTCATACTGATGATTTATGACAAGAGAATCACGTCTAGCATCAACCTGAGCAAACACACTTGTCTCTGAATGTAACCGCAGCGAATGAAGTGACAGACATTTATCAACAGGATTTTACCACTAAACTGTAACTTTATTCCCCTAGGTACCAGTATCCCATTGAACAATTAACTGTATGATGCTGGTTCCCACATAGCGGTCAAGAGGAAACTCGGCGCTTCCACTGACTGGAGCACCAGGCCCACATGATCCCGGGTACGCTTCCGCACACACTGCGCCCCTGGGATCCATGGGCCATTACGCTGCCCTCCAGTACAGAGCGTCAGAGAGCAAGTTCACAAAGCAGGGTCCCCATCAGGTAAGAGCGGCCCAAGAGCGGACCTGCATTAAAGCAGTGGCAACGGGCTAGAGGAAAAAGAGCGGCCCGAGAGCGGGCCTGAATTAAAGCAGCGGCAAGAGGATAAAGAGTGGCCCAAGAGCGGACATGCATTAAAGCAGCGGCAGCAGCGAGGCTCCGATTCAAAAACAACAAAAAAATCAGAGTGACGTCCCAGAGTGCAGGTAGGTGATTGGTTGGTGAGTATTACAGCTTTCCTTTGCTCTCTAAGTTAGGGAAGGGGGCTAAATTAAGAGCTGAGAAACTGTAACTTGCTAGTACTTATTAATTTAATAACTTAAACTACTTAAAATAATCAAACAATAAAACTAAAATATTGATTGAATACAAGATTTAACTAATTAATTAATTAATAAAACAAGGTTAGAGATGGCAGGGCAGGTGGTGTGTCGTAAGCGCAGCATGTGGAAGTTTGTGCAGAGCATCGCGATCCCGAGCAACCACATCTGCAGTAGGTGTTTGCAACTCGAGGAACTTCAGCTCAGACTTGTTGAGCTGGAGTACGAGCTGCAGACATTGCGATGCATCAGAGAGGGGGAGAGTTCCCTGGTCCAGGAGGCAGTCACACCCTTTAGGCTAAGTAGTACTTTTAGAGTTCATCAGTGGTCAGGGACAGGAGGGTGTGACCGCGAGTCACAAAGGTATGGGGGCCCACGATGTAGTGATGGAGGAACCTCAGCCCTGGACCTTGTCCAACAGCCATGAGGTACTTGCTACCTGTATGGATGAGGAAAAGGACTGCAGGGTGGATGGGCAAACTGACCATGGCACCATGGTACAGGGCGCCATCCAAGTGGGGGGGGGAGAAGGAAGGAATGTGGTAGTAGTAGGGGACAGTATAGTTAGGGAGATAGATACTGTTCTCTGCAGCCACAAAAGAAAGTCCCGAAGGCTGTGTTGCCTGCCACGGTTAAGGATATCTCCTCGCGGCTGGAGAAGAACTTGGAGTGGGAGGGGGAGGATACAGTTGTCGTGGTCCATGTAGAAACCAACGACATAGGTAGAATTAAGAATGAGGTTCTGCTGAGGGAGTTTGAGGAGCTAGGGTCTAAATTAATAAGCAGAACCTCAAGGGTAATAATCTCTGGATTACTACCTGAGCCACGTGCAAATTGGCATAGGGTCAAGCAGATCAGAGAGTTAAATGTTTGGCTCAAAGAGTGGTGTGGGAGGAAGGGGTTTCAATTCATGGGGCACTGGCACCAGTACTGGGGAAAGAGGGAGCTGTTCTGTCGGGCTGGGCACCACTTAAACCAGGCTGGGACCAGCGTCCTGGCAAATCAAATAACTGGGGCTGTAGATAGGGCTTTAAACTAAAAAAAGGAGGGGGGGGGGGTGAGGGGACATTTAGAAATCTAAAGAGAAAGGTCAAGGCAATAGAGCAGTGTAGCGATTTGGGTAAAAATAAGCAGAGTGTGACAGGAAGGGACAGAGAGTTTAACGATAGCAGTGTAGCAGAGAATAAATTCAAAGCAGGGAATAATGGTAAAAAATTTAAATTAAAGGCTCTTTATCTGAATGCATGAAGTATTCATAACAAGATAGATGAACTCGTGGCACAAATAGAGATAAATGGGATTGATCTAATAGCCATTATAGAGATGTGGTTGCAAGGTGACCAAGGTTGGGAACTAAATGTTCTAGGGTACTGGACGTTTCGAAAAGACAGGCAGAATGGAAAAGGAAGGGGAGTAGCCCTGATAATAAAGGATGACATAAAGATAATGGAGAGAAATGATCTTGGCTCGGAAGATCAGTAAGTAGAATCAATATGGGTGGAGATAAGGAATAACAAGGGGCAGAAAACACTGGTGGGAGTAGTATATAGACCCCCTAACAGTAGCTATACCGTTCGACAGAATATTAATCAGGAAATAGTAGGAGCTTGTAACAAAGGTAATGCAATAATCGTGGGGTCTTTAATCTTTATAGACTGGACAAATCAAATTGGCAAAGTAGTCTGGAGGACGAGTTCAAGGAATGAATTCAGGACAGTTTCCTAGAACAATATGTCATGGAACCAACCAGGGAACAGGCTATTTTAGATCTTGTATTGTGTAATGAGACAGGGTTAATTAGCAATCTCATAGTAAAGGATCCTCTGGGGCAGAGTGATCATAATGATAAAATTTCACATGAAGTTTGAGAGTGACTTGCCCAAGTCCGAAACTAGAATCTTAAACTGAAATAAAGCCAATTACATAGGTATGAGGGGCGAGTTGGCTAAGGTAGTTTGGAAAAATAGATTAAAAGGTATGGCGGTAGATAAGCAGTGGCTAGCATTTAAAGAAATATTTCATAATTCTCAACAAAAATACATTCCATTGAGAAACAAAAACACCACAGGAAAAGTGATCCAACCATGGCTAACTAAAGAAGTTAAGGATAGCATTAGATTGAAAGAAGCTTATAATGTTGCAAAGAATAATGGTAAGCCTGAGGATTGGAAGAGTTTCAGAAACCAGCAAAGGATGACCAAAAAATTGATAAAAAGGAAAAAAATAGAATGAGAGAAAACTCGCAAGAAATATAAAAGCAGATTGTAAGAGCTTCTACAAGTATGTAAAAAGGAAGAGAAAAGCAAAAGTAAACGTTGGTCCCTTAGAGGCTGAGACAGGAGAAATTATTATGGGGAATAAGGAAATGGCAGAAACATTAAACAAATATTTTGTATCTGTCTTCACAGTAGAAGACACAAAAAACATATCAAAAATGGTGGGGAACCAAGGGTCTAATGAGGGTGAGGAGCTTAACGTAATTAATATAAGTAGAGAAAAAGTACTAGAGAAACTAATGGGACTAAAAGCCGACAAATCCCCTGGACCTGATGGCCTACATCCTAGGGTTCTAAAAGAGGTGGCTGAAGAGATAGTGGATGCAATGGTTTTGATCTTCCAAAATTCCCTAGATTCTGGAATGGTCCCAGCGGATTGGAAGGTCGCAAATGTAACACAGCTATTCAAGAAAGGAGGGAGAGAGAAAACAGGGACCTACAGGCCAGTTAGCCTGACATCAGTCATCGGGAAAGTGCTGGAATCCATTGTTAAGGAAGTGGTATCAGGGCACTTAGAAAATCATAACATGATTAGGCAGAGTCAACGTGGTTTTATGAAAGGGAAATAGTGTTTGACAAATTTAATAGAGCTTTTTGAGGATGTAACTAGCAGAGTAGATAAAGGGGAACCAATGAATGTAATATATTTGGATTTCAAAAAGGCATTCGATAAGGTGCCACATAAAAGGTTATTACACAAGATTAGGGCTCATGGGGTTGGGGGTAATATAGTAGCATGGATAGAGGATTGGTTAATGGACAGAAAACAGAGAGTAGGGATAAACAGATCTTTTTCAGGTTGACAGGCTGTAACTAGTTGGGTGCCACAAGGATCAGTGTTGGGGCCTCAGCTATTTCCAATCTATATTAATGACTTAGATGAAGGGACTGAGTGTAATGTATCCAAGTTTGCTGATGATACAAAGCTAGGTGGGACAGCAAGCTGTGAGGAGAATACAAAGGGCAGGATTTTCATTGGGCTGTGGAGTCGGGATTGGAGGCATGTGGGGGGTTAAAATCCCAAAATCAGGGGTCCCAGCCCCATCCCGCACCCAATCCGCCTCCATGCCAGTTTCAAAGGAGGTGGGTAGCCGCCCCGCACTGGGACCCGCCTCCCCAAGGCAGGTAGTTAACAGGCAGTTTTTAGCCTAATCCCTATTTTTAAGGTTGAAGTGTGGGATTCCCGATGGCTCCAAACCATGCCAAGTTAGAGGAGGCGGACCGTCGGGATGAAGGGCTTGGAGGGGTCGAGATGTCGGTGTTCAGGTGAGTAATGTGTGCATGAGTGCAAAGGTAAGTGTGTTTGGTGTGTCTAAAATGTTTAAAGAAGTTTAAATTACCTTTTCTTACCTTTTCAGCCTTCTTTCCTTTAGGTCTCGGGAGTCCCTCTCTCACTGGCACAGAAAGCAGAATGGCTGCGAACTGTCAAAAGTGACAGCCTTCAGCTTTCTGTGCAGGAGAGATTTCTAACTGAGTCTGTGGAGAAGGACTCAGGTTAGAAGTAAGACTGTCAGTGTTTGACAGCTTCAAACAGCTGTGAAACGCTGCTATTTCATCTGTCAAAACCTCCTGACAGATGAAATTTCAGTCTGTGATGTCACCTGTTGCCAGGTGGCCCTTAATTGGCCTGCTGAGCCCGCTGGGCGGGCTCAACAAGGTCAATCAAGTTAAAATCGCGTGGATTGGCCACATCTCGATGGAGGCAGGACTACAACCCCGAAAGTTGTAGTCCCACCTTCTACCCGACTCCTGAATGAAAATCCAGCCCAAAGAGTCTGCAAAGGGATATAGATAGACTGAGTGAGTGAGCAGTAAGGTGGCAGATGGAGTGTAATGTAGGGAAATGTGAGGTTATTCACTTTGGTAGGAAGAATAGAAAAACAGAATATTTTTTAAATGGTGAGAAATTTTCAAATGTTGGTGTTCAGAGGATTTGGGTGTCCTTGTGCAAGAAACGCAGTTACAGCAAGCAATAGGGAAGGCAAATGACATGTTGGCCTTTATTGCAAGGGGGTTGGAGTATAAGAGTATGGAAGTCTTGCTACAATTGTACAGGGCCTTGGTGAGACCACACCTGGAGTACTGTGCACAGTTTTAGTCTCCTTATCCAAGGAAGGATATACTTGCCTTGGAGGCGATGCAACGAAGGTTCACTAGATTGATTCCTCGAATGAGAGGGCTGTCCTATGATGAGAGATGGTGTAGAATGGGCCTATACTCTCTGGAGTAGAAGAATGAGAGGTGAACTCATTGAAACATACAAGATTCTGAAGGGAATTGACAGGGTAGATGCTGAGAGGTTGTTTCCCCTGGCTGGAGTGTCTAGAACTAGGGGCATAGTCTCAGGATAAGGGATAGGCCATTTAAGACCGAGATGAGGAGGAATTTCTTCACTCAGAGGGTTGTGAATCTTTGGAATTCTCTGCCCCAGAGGGCTGTGAATGCTGAGTCTTTGAGTATATTCAAGGCTGAGATAGATAGATTTTTGGACTCTAGGGGAATCAAGGGATATGGAGATCGGGCGGGAAAGTGGAGTTGAGATCGATGATTAGCCATGATCTTACTGAATTGAGAGGGGTCGTATGGCCGACTCCTACTCCTATTTCTTATTTTCTTATGCAAGTTCATATTCTAAAAAGAAAAGACTTACATTTATGTAGCGCCTTTCATGACCACCGGACGTCTCAAAGCGTTTTACAGCCAATGAAGTACTTTTTTTTGGAATGTAGTCACTGTTGTAATGTGGGAAACGCGGCAGCCAATTTCTGCACAGCAAGCTCCCACACACAGCAATGTGATAATGACCAGATGATCTGTTTTTGTTATGTTGATTGAGGGTCAAATATTGGCCAGGACACCGGGAAGAACTCCCCTGCTCTATTTGAATGTCCCGCCACCGACCGCAAAATCTGCCCCAAGATTGTGCAGGACTGTAAATGACCTTGACACTACATCAGACCATCCTGAAAATCGAGAAAATATTATACATCCCTTTATCTTTCATGTCCTTCAATTACTTCCCTTGGCAAATATCTATCCAGCACCCTCTTGAATTTACCAACACAATCCACGTCCACACATTCGCTACGCTTTGTGTAAAGTAGTTAAAGTTAAACTGTTTTGAGTATAAGAGTAAATACGTCTTACTGCAATTATATAGGGCCCTGGTGAGACCACACCTGGAGTATTGTGTACAGTTTTGGTCTCCTTACCGAAGGAAGGATATACTTGCCATAGACGGAGTGCAACGAAGGTTCACCAGACTGGTTCCTGGGATGGGGGCATTGCCCTATGAGGAGAGATTGAGTAGACTAGGTCTATATTCTCTAGAGTTTAGAAGAATGAGAGGTGATCTCATTGAAACATACAAAATTCTTAGTGCTTGACAGGGTAGATGCAGGAAGGATGTTCCCGATGGCTGGGGAGTCTAGAACCAGGAGTCACAGTCTTAGAGTAAGGGGTCGGCCATTTAGGACTGAGATGAGGAGAAATTTCTTCACTCAGAGGGTGGTGAACCTGTGGAATTCTCTACCCCAGAGGGCTGTGGAGGCTCAGTCATTGAGTATATTCAAGACAGAGATCGATAGATTTTTGAATATTAAGGGAAGCAAGGGATATGGGGATAGTGCAGGAAAGTAGAGATGAGGTTCAAGATCAGCCATGATCTTATTGAATGGCGGAGCAGGCTCGAAGGGCCAAATGGCCTACTCCTGCTCCTATTTCTTATGTTTACTTTATCTCTTCTGAGATTAGGTCCATATTCTCTTGTAGAGTTTGCAATATCAACTTGCGTTACTAGGATTCAGTCTGTTTATACCCCTCTTAGGATCTGGAAAACTTCAATTGGATCTCCCTAAACCCCCTCCTCTGAAATATAAATTTCCCCACTTTCCATAGCCTTCTTCACGGTTTGATTGCCGAATCCCAGTTATCAAGTTGGGGTGTATTTACACTGCAGCTACCGACTGGTCAGTCTCAGATTGGTAGCTACACTTCAGGTTTTAGCGAGGTACTTTCACTGCCTGATTGGATCTGGATATTCTGCTACCCAGGAGAGGGCTCTGCACATGCATTCATGTGCAAAGATCCTCTCCCAGCAGTTAAATTGTAAACATTTAGACAGTGCGAGTGGCAGCGTCGACATTCTATAAACATTTAAATTAATTACAGTTCCGTATAAAAGTTGTCCACAGGGTCCAAGAGATCCCTTGCACTCGCTTTAAACTCCACGCAGCGTCGAGCTGAAGCAATGTAAAACTATCTGCACCGTGAAATCTCAATCTGCTTCAGCCCCGAATTAGGCCAGGCCTCGGCTCTAGAATAACGTTACAAGTTGAGCATTAGTCGTTTCTGTTCCATACCCACTAGAATTGTAGTGTAACTGCCCCCATTCTGGCCTTTCACTGCAACCTCCCCAAATCCAAGATGTCCCTACTACTGTATAGACAACCAGAATTGTATGCATTGAAACATAGAAAAATAGGAGCAGGAGTAGGCCATTCTGCCCCTCGAGCCTGCGCCGCCATTTAATATGATCATGGCTGATCCTCTATCTCAATACCATATTCCCACTCTCTCCCCATACCCCCTACCTTTTGTGTCTTGAAATCTATCTATCTATCTCCTTCTTAAATATATTCAGTGACTTGGCCTCCACAGCCTTCTGTGGTAGAGAATTCCACAGGTTCACCACCCTCTGAGTGAAGACATTTCTCCTCATCTCAGTCCTAAATGTCCTACCCCATATCCTGAGACTGTGACCCCTCGTTCTAGACCCCCCCAGCCAGGGGAAACATCCTCCCTGCATCCAGTCCGTCTAGCCCTGTCAAAATTTTATACAACTCAATGAGATCCCCTCTCAATCTTCTAAACTCTAGTGAATACAGGCCTAGTCGACCCAATCTCTCCTCATACGACAGTCCTGCCGTCCCAGGAATCAGTCTGGTGAACCTTTGCTGCACTCCCTCTATGGCAAGTATATCCTTTCTTAGGTAAGGAGACCAAAACTGCACACAATACTCCAGGTGTGGTCTCACCAAGGCCCTGTATAACTGCAGTGCTCCAGGTGGAGCTGGACCAGTGCTCTGTACTTTCTTGGACCTTTAACGCTGCATCCTTGGAAAAATAGAAAGTCACAAGGCTGTAAAAGTTGTTAAGTCTATCGAACCCACCTTACTGCTGTGTGAGCAGTTATAACAGATGATGAGTTTCTCTTCAAAGTGAAACTGGACAAGTACCTTGAAGAAATCTAACCTACTTGCCCCTACAACCTTCCTTGGTAAGCTATTCCAAAAATTAACTACCCTCTCAGTGAAGTAAAGCTTTCTCACATCCCACCTGAAATGACCACTCTTCAACTTACACTTGTGACCCTTGTTCTGCTATCTTGCAGCAAATTAAATATTTTCTCTACATTCCTGAGTCTTATTAATTTGCATACCTCCAGCATATCTCACCTCAGTCTTCTGTCCAAAGATTGCCAGTTCTGCAAGACTATACCCATATGTTTTATTCTGTAGTCCACTCATCATTCAAAGTAGCTCTTCTCTGCACCTTTTCCAGCTCAGCTACATCCTCCCTAAATTGAGGGTTCCAGAAGTGCATGCAAGACTTCAGGTGCAGACTGAGAAACAATGGGCTGAATTTTGCAGTGGTAAGGACAGCAAAACGGTCAGCGTTTGCAGTCATTACCCCTCTGAAATGGACAGCAACTTCAGGATTTAGCACATGCGCAGATAAACGCGGGAATCCTGAAGTTGGAGTTCCCCCGCCAACAGATCCCTGTTTATAAAGACCCTGGGCTAGATTTCCGGGGAGCCGTCAGGCGGGGGTTCAGGCGTGTTGGGGGGGAAATCCCGAATTTGGGGGTCCCGCCACCATCCCGCCCCACGTAAGTTTCAGGGGCGGCGGGTACTCGCCCCGCACTGGGACCCGCCGAAACCAGGCGGGAAGGGATTAGTGCCAATTAACTGCAGGCAGTTTTTAGCCTAATCCCTATTTTGAGGGGTTTCGTGTGGGTTTCCCGACGGCTCCAAACCACGCCAGGTAGAGCAGGCGGGCCATCGGGTTGAAGGAGTTGGAGGGGTCGCGATGTCGACGCTCAGGTGAGTGATGGGTGCATGAGTGCAAAGGTAAATGTGTTTGGTGTGTCTAAAGTGTGTAAAGAACTTTTACTTACCTGTACTTACCTTAGCAGCCTTTCTTCCTGTAGCCGTCAAGAGCGCATCACTCAGCCGGAACTGAAAGCTGAACGGCTGAGATCTGTCAAAAGTGACAGCCTTCAGCTTTGAGTGCCGGTGAGAGTTCTAACTGAGTCTGTGCAGAATGACTCAGCTTAGAACTCAGAGTGTCAGTGTTTCACAGCTTCAAACAGCTGTGAGACACTGATATTTCAACTGTCAAGAACTCTTGACAGATGAAATTTCAGTCTGTGACGTCACCTGTTGCTGGGTGGCCCTTAATTGGCCTGCTGAGCCCGCTGGGCGGACTCAACAAGGTCAATCAAGGGAAAATCGCGCGGATTGGCCAGACGTCGAAGTAGGCGGGTCAAAAACCCAAAAAGGGGAAGTCCCGCCTTCTTCCCAACAGGTTCGGCAAAATCTACCCCACTATGTTTGACATTCTCTGGTACCACTCTGTTATTTAAGAAATTCCTCAATGTTAGTGCCAGAACTCAGTACATCCCAACCTTCCCAGATGGTTCATTCACTTAGATCTTATTCAAGTAGCTAGCCACCATCTCTGTAGTACTGTTAATTGTATCACACTCCTTGTTCTCACTCCCTTGCAGCATCAACTTTCCTACAGTCCCTGTACTATCCTGATCCCTTGTAAATACAGAACTAAAGAACTCATGCAATTTTTCAGCCAGGTCCACATTTTCACGAATCTCAACCCCATTCTGAGAAGCCAGTGGAACTGTATTCTTGTGCTTCCTCTCTTAAATGCCGTTGTACACTGTGCTGATTGTTTCACCACTTGATCACGAGATCCCCAGAACCCTTGCTGGGTTGGGGTCCTATAGACTCGTACTAATTAGCCAATATGCTCACTCCTTATTCCCTTTCCTCAATTTCATCACTCTGCAGTTATCAGCATTGAATGGCATTTGCCACTTAACAGCCAAACTTCCCAATCTATCCAAACTCTCTCCATTTTGTCAGCGTATTCCCCGTTATTTGCAAGGCCCGCCTAGTTTGGTGCCAGGCCAACTTAGAGAGCTTTCTGTCTCCATTTCCAAATAATTTATGTAAATCATAAACTACTGCCGCAGCACTGATTTTTGAGGCACGTCACTGGTCATCTTGCTCCATATCTGTGGCTCCATGGACAAATACCTGCTGCTTCTTCTAATTCAACTAATTTCCAATCTACTTCAGAAGCTGCTCCCTTATTCCATGCCTTCCAACCTTGTGGATCACTCTCCTAAATGACATTGTGTCAAAAGCTTTGCTTAAGTCTAAATATGGTATGCCCACTGTGTTCCCATGTCCACCCAATCAGTTATTTCTTTGAAAATCTCCAATATAACTGTTGAGCATGATTTCCCTTTCCATAAAGCCATACTAACTCCCTCTTATTATTCAATATGTCTCCATTTGCTTTATTATTCCCTCCTTCAGGATGCCTTCCAGTATTTCAGCTACCACAGGTGCTGAGCATATTGGCATTAAATTCCCAGGATTATGTTTCTGCCCATTTTTTATAAATTGACTTGATCCTCCGGTAATATTCCGGTTTCCAGTGGTTTCACGAAAGATACCTGCCAGATTCTGACTGATTTCATTGGCTATTTCCGGGTGGCTTGTTCTCCTTTCAGCCCGTCACCTCTTTATTTGCAATTTCTATCATCATTCTAAATATTTCCTCATCTCATTGGACAAGGGCCCCTTGCTTCATTTGATGAAAGATATAAAGAAGTCATTTAGGATATCCTACCTGCTGAAATAGATACATTTAAGGGGATGCTAGATAAGTAGATGAGGGAGAAAGGAATAGAAGGATGCGCTGATAGGATTCGATGAAGTAGGGGTGAGAGGAGGCTCGTGTGGAGCATAAACATGGACTAGTTGGGCCGAATGGCCTGTTTCTGTGCTGTAAGTGCCATGTAACTTTAGGTAAATAATAAAGCACTATTAAAAATATAACTTTTAATTACAATTCAGTTTAATGTGCATCACTATTGCAAAATGCATGTTAGGTCATTGAAACAACAGTAGCTGAAAGCCAGATGTGACCTAGCAACCCAGGTGTTCAGGAAAAATGCTGTTAACAGTAAGGATTGATGGTCTAATCAAAATGTCACACTCAGATCCTCAGCAGGGTGGTTTTGAGTGGGGTGAGGAGGATAATATTCAGCGGCTTAACTCATGCTTAGTATTATGGTAAATCAATGCTGACATTTTCAATTGTGAAAAGATTTTCTTTTCCCTAAATAACATCGGAAACAACTCTCTCAGCCTTCCGGAGAAAGTCATTCAATCAGCGAAACAGTGCGCAAGCCAAACTCTTCAAAGACCAGATTTAAGGGGAAAAATTAAGATTATGAATGTTAAAACTAACAAAAAAAAAGTTAAAACAAGGCATGCGTCTATTCACCTTATGACTGGACCGCAAATGTTTTTAAAGGGGTTTTTGCTTTTATATTTTAACATCGTACAAAAAAGCTTCTGGTGCAGATGTTGGAGATTTATATACATCATATATACACACATATACATGCATTCATAAATATATGTACACATATACATACACATATATGCGTACAACAAATAAGAGTATTTTAGTTTCCAATTGATGAATTATCAGTTAATATTCTTATAAAATACTAAGTATTGTAATGTACAAGCTAATATTATATATTTAAATAAATCTAGAGAGCCATTTTTTCAGATCAGTCAAGTGGCACTGAGCATACTTACTTATATTTATTTTTGAGTTGCGAATTCTTGAA
>NC_140993.1:260098788-260178788 GCF_052327205.1 Somniosus microcephalus
AGGGTGTGCCTGCCCCCGCTTGGGGCGCTGAAACTGAATTTCAGCGCTCTAGGTGCCGCTGCACCACCCGATGCGGTGCGGCAGGCTGCGGTACTGCAGGCCTCCTCCTTCTCTTAAGGTGGAGGTGCCTGCAACGGGGAGATCGCCGCTGGATTGTGCCGGCAAATGAGCCCGGCACCACGGAGAAGTGCCGGGCTCACGGAAAGCAGCCGGCAATGCCGCGGGGGGGGGTGGTGGAGGAGGCTGGGGAAGGAGGTGCGGGCAGGCGGCCGCCGAAAAAGCGGCCGGCCGCACCTCCACCTTTATGCGCCCCACTAAGGCTGCAGTAAGGCCCTGGTCTCCGGATGTTAGTAGCGGCCGCCACGGAGGAGGCGGCGGCAACTGAATATGGGGGTCGGGCCGGCATCGGGGCGGAAACGGGGCACTGCGCACACCAACGACGTCATCGGTGCCGGCGCAGCGCTACCGGCTACCGGCGCCATTACCGCCGAGCTCAATATCAGCACAACCTCCTCTACTGGCGCAGAAGCCCTCTTTAGGCGGTAACTGGGCACAAAGCTTGCAGTGCCTTACTGAATTTCTAGGCCATTGTTTTTAAAAAAAGAAAGAACTTGCATTTATATAGTGCCTTTCATGACATCAGGACATCCCAAAGTACTTTACAGCCAATAAGTACTTTTGAAGTGTAGTCACTGTTGTAATGTAGGAAACATGGCAGACAATTTGTGCACAGCAAGCTCCCACAAACAGTATTGTGATAATGACCAGATATTATTAAGGAGACAGTAACGTGATATTTGGATAAACATAATTTAATAGTTTTATGAAGGGGAAGTCATGTTTGACAAATTTGCTTGAGTTCTTTGAGGAAGTAACATACAGGGTGGATAAAGGGGAACCAGTGGACATAGTGTATTTAGACTTCCAAAAGGCATTTGACAAGGTGCCACACAAAAGATTATTGCTCAAGATAAAAAATCACGGGATTGGGGGTAATATTCTGGCATGGGTGGACGATTGGCTATCTAACAGAAAGCAGAGAGTTGGGATAAATGGTTCATTCTCAGACTGGCAATCAGTAACTAGTGGTGTTCCGCAGGGGTCAGTGCTGGGCCCCCAACCCTTTACAATCTATATTAACGATTTGAAGGAGGGGACCGAGTATAACATATCAAAGTTTGCAGATGATACAAAGATGGGAGGGAAAGTAGTGAGTGAGGAGGACATAAAAAACCTGCAAAGAGACATAGACAGGCTAAGTAAGTGGGCAGAGATTTGGCAGATGGAATACAATACTGGGAAGTGCGAGGTTATGCACTTTGGCAGGAAAAATCATAGAGCAAGTTATTATCTAATGGCAAGAAACTGGAAAGTACAGTAGTACAAAGGGATCTGGGGGGTCCTGGTACACGAAACTCAAAAAGTTAGTATGCAGGTGCAGCAAGTGATCAAGAAGGTCAATGGAATGTTGGCTTTTATTGCTAGGGGGATAGAATATAAAAACAGGGAGGTATTACTGCAGTTGTACAAGGTATTGGTGAGACCGCACCTGGAATACTGCATACAGTTTTGGTGTCCATACTTAAGAAAAGACGTTTGCTCTCGAGTCAGTACAAAGAAGGTTCACTCGGTTAATCCCGGGGATGAGGGGGTGGACATATGAGGAGAGGTTGAGTAGATTGGGACTCTACTCATTGGAGTTCAGAAGAATGAGAGGCGATCTTATTGAAACATATAAGATTGTGAAGGGGCTTGATCGGGTGGATGCGGTGAGGATGTTCCCAATGATGGGTGAAACTAGAACTAGGGGGCACAATCTTAGAATAAGGGGCTGCTCTTTCAAAACTGAGATGAGGAGAAACTTCTTCACTCAGAGGGTAGTAGGTCTGTGGAATTTGCTGCTCCAGAAAGCTGTGGAAGCTACATCATTAAATAAATTTAAAACAGAAATAGACAGTTTCCTAGAAGTAAAGGGAGTTAGGGGTTACGGGGAGCGGGCAGGAAATTGGACATGAGTCTAGGTTCGGATCGGTCATGGCCCTGTGGGTAGCGGAGCGGGCCCAGGGGCCGTGTAGCCTGGTCCTGCTCCTACTTCTTGTGTTCTAATTCTGTGTTAGATTTCAGGAGATGGTTCTATTCACAGGGATTAGTGGAGACCTCGGGAACAGGCTGCCAGCTAGGAGTCCTTCAAGAGTAAATTGGGCCTGTTCCTGGCTGGGGTGGAGATCACCTCTTACAGAAAGTAAGCACTGTAGGAAATACAGAGACAGAGTGATCTCCTGGACGAGTTTCGATCGCCTGGATGGGTCGGAGAGGAATTTCCCAGATTTTTTCTCCCAAATTGGCCATTGGGTTTTTTATCTGGTTTTTCGCCTCTCCCGGGAGATCACATGGGTTCGGGTGGGATGGAGAGTGATAGTAGATTTGAGGTTAGGATCAGATCAGCCATGATCTTATTGAATGGTGGAGCAGGCTCGAGGGGCCGATTGGCCTACTCCTGCTCCTATTTCTTATGTTCTTATGTTCTTATAATCTGTTTCTGTAGTGATGTTGGTTGAGGGATAAATATTGGCCAGGACATTGGGGAGAAACCCCCAGCTCTTCTTCGAAATAGTGCCGTGCGATCTTTTACGTCCACCTGAGAGGGCAGACGGGATCTCGGTTTAACGTCTCGTCCGAAAGACGGCACCTCCGACACTGCAGCACTTCCTCAGTACTGCACTGGAGTGTCAGCCTAGACTTTGTGCTCCAGTCCCTGGAGTGGGACTTGAAACCACAACGTTCTGACTCAGAGGCGAGAGTGCTACCCACTGTGGTAAATGTAGAGATATCTCTATTTATAACAATCAAAATTATGATGCATTTCAGTCAACTGTACTTTGCTTCTATTAAAGAAATATGGTATAACAAGTACTGTAGTAGGGATAGAAGTTGAAATAAATTCACTAGTTGAAAACTGTTCTAAGTTATCTTTGGGAGAGTCAAAAAAAATGGCATAAATAATTGAAAGCTCAAGTGTACACTCTACAAATACACAACAATATTTTCTATGTCCTACTAAAGCTTTCCCTCCATTATGTTACCTGCTGCCTGATCCTAACAAAGATCTGGGTTCACCTATTATTAATTTTATATATTAAAATTAATACGTGGGGTTGGCATTTCATTGAACACCTTTTTAAGTACCTGCACAGTACCTTCTCAGAGTTAAAAGACGCATGCTATCTGACCCACAATTCTATAATGTAGTGAGAATGTGTCATCCTATTATTGCACAATCTGATCGTTGGGTTCACACAAATTACTCAAAATGCTTCTTGAATTTTTTAATTGCTTTTCTTTCCCCCTGAGAAATGGACATTCCTAATGTCCAAAATAAAACGTTTGAGCTATTTTTATTTTTTTTAATTGCATACTGGACAATAACATGATTACATTTATTCACTGAATTGTCTTTTGATATCTTCACTAGTTTTTATTTGAACACCTCAGCCTCCCCCAAAAGCCAAGGCTTGGGCTTGATATTTTAGTCGGAGCTGTGACTCGGAGTTGAATTTGGATTGCACAGTCTGATTATTTGCAGTGAGCCTGATTTCCCGGGATACATCAGTACCATGCGGTCAGCTCTACTAATGGAATATTTTTCTAGCAATTTTTACTCAATAGCTTTTTTTTCCAATTAATTTTGAAAAAGAGGACAAATTTCAATGGCTTTGATGCGGTAAAATTTATATTGATTGTGTTTTTAAAAATGCAGAGAGGTTGTGCATGTGAGAGGGAGAATGAGAACATGTATTAATTATGCACATGTTGTAGCTTTTGTTTTGCATTTTATAAACTTCAGAAAATTCATTAAGTTGAGGAGGGAAGAGAAAAAGAGAGAGAGAGACTTCAGAAGTCATTTTTTTTTGTATTTGTTTATGGGATCAGGGCGTCGCTGGCAAGGCCAGCATTTATTGCCCATCCCTAGTTGCCCTCGAGAAGGTGGTGGTGAGCCGCCTTCTTGAACCGCTGCAGTCCGTGTGGTGAAGGTACTCCCACAGTGCTGTTAGGGAGGGAGTTCCAGGATTTTGACTCAGCGACGATGAAGGATCGGCCGATATACTTCTAAGTCAGGATGGTGTGTGACTTGGAGGGGAACTTGGAAGTGGTGGTGTTCCCATGCGCCTGCTGCCCTTGTCCTTCTAGGTGAAACAGGTCGCGAGTTTGGGAGGTGCTGCCAAAGAAGCCTTGGCGAGTTGCTGCAGTGCATCTTGTAGATGGTACACACTGCAGCCACTGTACGCCGGTGGTGGAGGGAGTGAATGTTTAAGGTGGTGGATGGGGTGCCAATCAAGCGGGCTGCTATGTCCTGGATGGTGTCGAGCTTCTTGAGTGTTGTTGGAGCTGCACTCATCCAGGCAAGTGGAGAATATTCCATCACACTCCTGACTTGTGCCTTGTAGATGGTG
Organism: Somniosus microcephalus; assembly: GCF_052327205.1. NCBI lineage: Eukaryota > Metazoa > Chordata > Chondrichthyes > Squaliformes > Somniosidae > Somniosus > Somniosus microcephalus. Next base: position 260,103,240 of record NC_140993.1, read on the forward strand.
GAAAGGCTTTGGGGAGTCAGGAGGTGAGACACTCGCTGCAGAATACCTATTTTAAACTAACCCGCCCGGTGGTAAACTGACATGCCACCTGATTTTACTTTCCATTGACTTCAAATTGACATTGAATCAGGGCGTGACAAAGGTACGCCCAGCCCTGTCAACCCAGCAAAGTCCTCTCCATTAAGATCTGCGACTGGTGCCAAAGTTGGTAGAGCTGTCCCACAGACTAGTCAAGCAACAGCCTGACATAGTCAGTGACGTTAGAAAACTACTAGGCACTTGGTCTAAGCGTTAAACAAAGCTTTAATCAACTGTTTTACAACATGGAGGAGGTCTAGTTGTGTCCTTCACTAGTTCCTGTTAAGAATGTCCTGCGCAAGCTGGGCCCGTGCCCGAGTATTTATACTCTCCCTGGACAGCACCACCCGTAGGCCGCTCAGTATTATTTCATAAGTCTTTCTTTCATGAATGACTGATTCATGTCAGTCATATTCACAGAATCATACCCATCAGCCAACGTCCCAGACTCCTCCATCCCTGGGTATGTTCAGTTCCTCCTGCTGATTACCACCTACCGCCCTCCCTCAGCTGATGAATCAGTTCTTCTTAATGTTGAACGCCACTTGGAGGAAGCACTAAGGGTAGCAAGCAATGTTCACTCTAATTTTTTTTTAAAGTGTGGTCCCTTTAAATTTGCGGTATCTTCCAGTGGCAACAGTTTGTGAGCAGCTTGCGCGGGACCTCCCGAGTGATGCGCAGCCACACTCCTTAAGGGGGAGCATTGCTAGCAATGGCACAGAATGTACTCTAGGTGGGGGGTTTCAATGTCCATCACCAAGAGTGGCTTGGTAGCACTACCACTGACTGAGCTGGTCGAGTCCTGAAAGTCATAGCTGTCAGACTGGACTTGTGGCAGGTGGTGAGCGAACCAACACAAGGGAATAACTTACTTGACATCATCCTAACCAATCTACTTGTTGCAGATGCATTTCTCCATGCTAGTATTGGTAGGACTGACCACCACACAGTCCTCGTGGAGACCAAGTCCCATCTTCACAATGAAGACACGCTCCATTGTGTCATGTGGCATGACCACTGTGCTAAGTGGATTAGATTCAGAACAGATCTGCAGCTGAAAACTGGTACTGGTACATTAGGTACTGTGGGCCATCAGCAGCAGCAGAATTGTTAACCACCACACTATGTAACCTCATGGCCTGGCATGTTCCTCATTCCTCCATCACTTTCAAGCCAGATGACCAACCCAGGTTCAATGAAGAACGTAGAAGAGCATGCCAGGAGCAACACCAGGCATGCTTGAAAACAAGGTCCCAACTTGGTGAAGCTTCAACACAGGATTACATACATGCTAAACAGTGAAAGCAGCTTGCTATAGATAGAGCCAAGTAATTCTGCAACCAATGGATCAGGTCAAAGGTCTGCAACCCTGTCATGAACGGTGGTGGACAATTAAGCAACAAATGGGGAGAGGAAGCTCTATGAACATCCCCATCCTTAACGACAGTGGAGCCCAAAATGTGAAAGTAAAAGACAAAGCTGAAGTGTTTGCAATCATCAAGAGCCAGAAGTGCAGAGTAGATGATTCTTCTTGGCCTCCTCCTGGGGTTTCCATCATCACAGGTGCCAGTCTTCAACCAACCTGATTACCTCCATGAGACATCAAGAAACAGATGAGTGTACTAGACACAGCATGGGCTACAGGCCCTGACAATATCCTAGCTGTAGTGCTAAAGATTTGTACTCCAGAACTAGCTGTGCCCTTAGCCAAGCAGTTCCAGTACAACTATAATACTGGTATCTGCTGAACAATGTGGAAAATTGCCTAGTTACGTTCTGCCCACAAAGATCAGACAAATCCAACCCGGCCAATTGGCGACCTATCAGCCTACTCTCAATCATCAACAAAGTGATGGAAGAAGTTGTCAACAGTGCTTACTCAACTGTTTGCCGATGCTCAGTTTGGGTTCTGTCAGGACCGCTCAGTTCCAGACCTCATTACAGCCTTGGTTCAAACACGGGCTGAACTCCAGAAGTGAAGTGAGAGTGACTGCCCTTGGCATAAAGGCGGCATTCGACCAAGTGTGGCAACAAGGAGCCTTAGTAAAACTGAAGTTAATGGAGATCAGGGGCGAATCTCTCCAATGGCTGGAGTCATACCTGACACAAAGGAAGATGGCTGTGGTTGTTGGAGGCCCTATGACATTGCCGCATGAATTCCTCAGGGCAACATCTTCGGCCCAAATATTTTCAGCTGCTTCATCAATGACCTTCCCTCCATCATAAAGTCAGAAGTGGGGCTGTTCGCTGATGGTTGCACCATGTTCAGCTCCATTCACAATTCCTCAGATAATGAAGCAGTCCGTGCCCGCATGCAGCAAAACCTGGACAACATCCAGACATAGGCTGATAAGTGGCAGGTAATATTGTGCCAGGCAACGACCATCTCCAACGAGAGAGAGTCTAACCACCTCCCCTTGACATTCAATGGCAATACCATCACTGAGTCCCCTACCATCAACATCTTAGGGGTCCCCATTGACCAGAAACTCAATTGGGCCAACTGCCTAAATACCATTGCTACTCGAGCAGGCCAAAGGCTAGGTATTCAGCGGCAAGTGGCTCACCTCCTGATGCCCCAAAGCCTTCTCATCTCCTACAAGGTACAAGTCAGGAGTATGTTGGAATACTTTCCACTTGCCTGGATGAGTGCAGCTGCAACAACACTCATGAAGCTCGACACCATGGAGGACAAGGCAGTCTGCTTGATTAGCTCTCCAGCACCAGCGCATTGTGGCTGCAGTGTGACCTATCTACAGGATGCACTGCGGCAACTTGCCACCGTTTTATCGATAGCACCTCCCAAACCAACGACTGCCACCACCTCGAAGAACAAGGGCAGCATTGCATGCGACACCATCACCTCCAAGATCCCCTCCAAGTCACACACCATGATGTACCTTTGTGTGAAAGAGTAGTGGAAATCTGGAACTCGCTTTCCCTCAAAAAGTTGTTGAAACTAGGTCAATTGAAAATCTCAAAACAGAGATGCATAGATTTTTGTTAGGCGAGGGTATTAAGGGTTACGGAACCAAGGCAGGTAGATGCAGTTAAGATACAGGTCAGGCACGATCTAACTGAATGGCCTGATCCTGTTCCTATATACCTGTCTACATTCCTATGTATTGTGGTCTATTATAGCATTGGTAGGAGTGACCATTGCACAGTCCTTGTGGAGAAAAGGTCTCATCTTCACAGTGAGGACACCCTACACAATTATTGCTGCACTATCACCTTCCTAAGTGGGACAAGGTTAGGACAAATCTAGCAGTCCAAATCTAGAATATTCATGAGGCACTATGGGCAATTGGCAGCAGGTGACTTGCACACCACCAAGATCTGTAAACACATGGCCCAGCACATCCCTCCATCTATCAATCCATCACACCAACCCTGGTTCAATGGGGAGTGCAGAAGGAACAGCATCTGGCATACATTAGATTGGGGCGCCAATTTAATGAAGCTATAACACAGGGCTACCTGCATGCAAAACAGCAAACCAAGCAGGCTATAGACAGAGCTAAGCCGCCCCACAACCCAACAAATCAGAACAATTCTCTTTAGTCCTGCCACCTCCAGTCGAGAACAGTAGTGGACAATTAGGCAACAAGAAGCCTCCATGACCATTCCCAGTGCAAGAGACAAGGTTGAAATGTTTACAAGTATCTTCAGCCAAAAGTGCCAAGTGGTCATTCCTACTTGACCTTCTCCCGAGGTCCTCACCATCATAGATGCCAATGTCCAGCCAATTTGGTTCACTCCATGTGACATTAAGCAGCAGCTGAGTACATTGGACACAAAAGACTGTGGGCCCTGACAACGTCCTGGCTGTAGTGCTCAAGACCTGAACACGAGAACTAGTCGGCCCGCCCGGCCATGCTAATCCAGGCCTTTACCCAACAATGAGGAAAATTGCCCCTGTATGCAGTATCCACAAAATGCAAGACAAACCTAACCTAGCCAACTACTGCCTTATCAGCCTCCTTATTATCATCAGCAAAGTCATGGAAGAAGTAATTAATAGTGCTATCAAGCAACATCTACTCACCAATGACACTCAGTTTGGGTTTCTCCAAAATCAGTCAACTCCTGACCTTGTTACTGCCTTGATTTGATCATCAAAACAGAGGTCAACTAGGATCAATGGGAAAACCCGCCAATGACTGGAATCATACCTGACGCAAAGGAAGATGGTTGTGGTTGTCAGAGACCAATCATCGTAGCCTTAGGTACATCGCTGCTGGAATTCCCCAAGGCAGCTCAATTACCTTCAGTTGCTTTATCACTGACCTTCCCTCATCATGTCAGGATTGAGGCTGTTCGCTGATACTACAGCGTTCAGCTCCCCATTCATAACTTCTCCAATAATGGAGCAGCCCATGTCACGATAACGCAGGACCTGGACAACACCTAAACTTGGGCTGACAAGTGGCAGATTGCTTGTGTGCCACATAAGTGCCAGACAGTGACCATCTCCTACAAGAAAATACCCAACTCCCTACCCTTGATTTTCAACTGCGCTACCAAAAGACAGACTTTGGGGGAAAAATTGGGTTGCTTTGTGCGCAAAGCACCTAGCGTCCGGGCGCTGCGCCGCTAATGCCTCCCGCGAAATTCAGCGGGATGTTAGCGGCGGCGGTAGCCAGTAGCACACCGCAGCGCTGCACCTCCAGCAATGATGTCATCATCGTGCGTAGTGCCCCGCTCGCTCCCTGGCCACAAACTTCGGTCGCACCCCCTGACCTACCGCCGGATGATATGTCCAACAGGGTCAGGGTGATGTTTTTGCAGCCACGGCGGCGCTAACTAAATGTGCCAGGCGGCCATTTTTTTTGGGCCGCCTGCCAACACCTGCCCCCTTTCTGTTCCCTCATGCGGGTTGCCGGCCGCGATTGGTCAACCCGGCACTCCTCTTGCGTGCCGGGCTGTTTTTCTGGCACCCCGCTCCCCAGTGGTCCAGCAGGGCCCGGGTGCGCGCTGTGCTAGGCCCCTCTCTTTAATCAGGGGAGGGAGGCCTGTAATACCGCGATGCTACATGCCGACGCTCGTGGTGCTGTTGCACGTAGCATCGCGATATTGAATGGTAACACCCCAGGAAGAAGGGGGAGCGCTTCCAGTCACGCCCCGCCTCCTGCTTGGTGCGCCACCACTCAATTTACGGCGCAGGGCAGATAACTTTTTCGGGGTGCTAAAAGTAGCGCCCCTTGGGAGTGTAGTCACTGTTGTAATGTGAGAAATGATGTCCCCAGCCATCAACATCCTGGTGGGGTGTGGGTGAGGTCACCACTGACCAGAAGCTTAAGTGGGCCAACCATATCAGCAACGTGGCTGCAAAAGTAGAGCATAGGCTGGGTACTCTGCAACGATTGACTCACCTCCCAACTCCTAAAGGCCTCTCCACCATCTACAAGGTCAAGAGTGTGGTGGAATGCTAGCCACTCACCTGGATTAGTTCAGCTACACCAACACTTGTGAAGTTCGTCCTTCCAGGCCAAAGTAGTCTGCTTGATCGGCTCCCCTGCCACTAAACTATGCTATCTGCAGGGTCCAACGCTGCAACTCGCCAAACTTGCTTCACCACGCCGTCTAGACCTGCTACCTCTACCACTGAGAAGACAAGAGTAGTAGCACCATGGGATCAACACTATTTCCTGCAATTCTCCACCCCCAAGTCACACACTATCCTGACTTGCATATGTACCACTGTTACTTCATTGTTGCTGGGTCAAAATCCTGAAATTCTTTCCCTAATACCATTGTGGGAAAACCATCATCACAAGGTCTGCAGCAGTTCAAGGCGGCCCACGGCCACCTTCTGAAGGTAACTAGGGATGGGCAATAAACGCAGCCTTGACTTCAGTCAAATTCCGAAAATGCATTTAAAAAAAAAATGAGAACCTATCACACCTGACGTTAATGGTTCATGAAAGGCCATGATGGCAGCTTTATCTAGTAAGAACAGAACTGAGCACTAGACACAGGTCAAACAATCACTGCAGATAGCCTACAGAATCTCACTTCTGGCATGGAGAATGAACTTAGCCATGCACCATACTAGAAACGCCTAGTGTTTGACTTAATAAATCCAGATAGTGGAAGTTTTCTTGGAACTAAGCAGGTTCTCAACCACTGATGAGGGAAGACCTTGATTAAGAAGTTGATCCAGAAAAATAACATTCCAGTTCTAGATACAAAACCTGATCTGCCACTGCAAAAGCGCGTTCTGTCTATGGAGAATACTGATTCTGCCCACTGACTCCAAAGATGTGCAGGTTAGGTTGATTTGGCTATGATAAATTGACCCTTAGTGTTAGGGGATTAAATACATGGGGTTACAGGGATAGGGTGGGATATGTGTCGGTGCAGGCTCGATGGGCCGAAATGGCCTCTATCTGCACTGTAGATTCTGTGATTCTGTGATCACCACCAAGATGGTAGTTTTACACAGTCAGTGCGTGCCTTCTACAGTATGTATGGGGTGATCAGGAAAAGAGAAGCTTAGAGGACCTTCTCACAACTGGAAAGGAAAACAAGTGTAGGTCCTGGGGCTCTATATAGAATGGAGCATGGATCAGATGGGGTGAGCAGTCCTTATACGGCAGGGCAAAAAGAAATATTACCCAGTGCCAATCAAGACTGAATACGTTCCTACGGTGTGTTAAAGGATGCTTGAATGGCACAAGTGTTCCATTTCTCAGCACTGGCATGGTTCACTTTGATTGAAAAGAACTACAGGAAACTTTGTGTTATCCGGAGGCTAAGTGCCCGGCAAGCTCGAGCCACCGGCAAAAATCAGGAGCTGTTTTCTTAGGTTTTTTTTCTTCTCGTGGCGTTTTTTTTTTTCTCGTGGCTTTTTTTTTTCCAACAGTCAGGCTCTGGAAAGTCTCTCTGAAGCTGTTGCTCAGCTACAGAGACGCTTCCAAGGTACGGGCCGACTGTTTAGAAGCTGTTGCTAAGCAACAGTGTTTGTTATCAGATACGGAGATGAAAAGCTCCGTATGCTTCAACATTAACGCTGGTGTGTCCGGCAGTTTTGAGGGAACGGCAACAGCTCGGTCCCGTCGGTGCCGGATAGCACAAAGTTTCCTGTATATGCCATTTACATTCCTGCTCGGACTCATATTTGCTGAAACATATGAAAACCACAAACTTACGAACATACGAATTAGGAGCAGGAGTAGGCCACTCGATCCCTCGAGCCTGCTCCGCCATTCAATAAGATCACGGCTGATCTGATTACTCCACATTCCCACCTACCCCCGATAACCTTTCACCCCTTTGCTTATCAAGAATCTATCTCCCTCTGCCTTAAAAATATTCAAAGACTCTGCTTCCACCGCCCTCTGAGGAAGAGAGTTCCAAAGACTCACGACCCCCTGTGAGAAAACATTTCTCCTCATCTCTGTCTTAAATGGGCGACCCCTTATTTTTAAACAGTGACCCCTAGTTCTAGATCCTCCCACAAGAGGAAACATCCTCTCCACATCCACCCTGTCCAGACCCCTCAGGATCTTATATGTTTCAATCAAGTCACCTCTTACACTTCTAAACTTCAGCGGATACAAGCCTAGCCTGTCCAACCTTTCCTCATAAGACAACCCGCCCATTCCAGGTAATAGTCTAGTAAACCTTCTCTGAACTGCTTCCAACGCATTTACATCCTTCCTTAAATAAGGAGACCAATACTGTACACAGTACTCCAGATGTGGTCTCACCAATGCCCTGCATAACTGAAGCATAATCTCCTTACTTTTGTATTCAATTCCCCTCGCAATAAACAATAACATTCTGTTAGCTTTCCTAATTACTTGATGTACCTGCATACTAACCTTTTGCAATTCATGCACGAGGACACCCAGATCCCTCTGCATCTCAGAGCTCTGCAATCTTCTAGTTCATATGAGACACCATAATGTTATAGTTAAACATGTTCATCTGTTTCTTTATAAGTTTGTTCACTGCACATGTGTTTTAGATACTGCATAATAGGTTGCACAAACATGTCAAATTTCTTTATCTTTCACTGTTCCAGAAGAGTATGTTATTCGCTGCAGCACCAAAACTATTATATTCAAAACACGTGTGTGAAAACTGTGGTGTATGTAACCGTTCCACCTTTAAGAGAACTATTTTAAGAGATGCACTACTTTATCTTGGCTACTGTATACTGTAATACCGGTGGTGACCACACCGGTATATAAGTGCTGTGTAATGATTTATTGGGCAGTTCAGCCCTGACCTTCGACTAGTAAAGACCTGTTAAAGTTATTCTTGTGGTCTGTGTGCAGTGATTCATATTAACCATAACTGGAACACACAGACTTAACAGTGGCGACGAGTACGATCTTACCCTGCGGCAGAGATATATCCAAGGCAGTTTAACGGGCGTCGAGAAGAGGCATCCGCCCTCATCATCCTGCTGAGAAAAGACTCGGGTCTGAAGAGCAAGGAAGAATCCTGACAGGAAGCCTTCCATCAGCAACAGGCAGTGATCATCCCTTCTATCACGGTGGTGGGTAAGCCGATCAGCGACGAGCAGCAAGTCGGCCAAGTTGGCGGTGAAGTAGGGGAGGGAAAACAGAGGATATAAGGGCGGAGAACTCGACCACGGCCGGGGAAAAGAGCCGGACAGAAGTCGGGGCCAGAGGCGCGGAGACTGGGGCAGCGTAAGGCACGGGAGCCGCGGTGAATGCAAACGCAGCCGGTGTAAAAGACCGGGCTGCAAGCGGGCTGGGAGACGCAACAGCGTCGAGAGAGAGCTCGACCGCGACCGGTGAAAAAGGCCGGGCAGCTACCGAGGCCACGAGGCACAGCGACCGGGACAGCGTAAGGCGCGGGAGAAAATTTTAAAAAACCGCGGAGAACTCAGCCACAGCCGGGGGAAAGGACCGGACTGCGAGAGGGGCTGGGAGGCACGATTTGAGAACCGCTGGGGAGGGCGATCGCAGCAATACGGCAATCGCCATTACAGCCAGCGGGGGAGAAAGGCAAACGCGGGAAGCCGCCATTTTCGTAGGCGGGGGAAGAAGACAAGCGCGGGAAACCGCCATTTTGAAAAAAATAAAATTAAAAAATTTCTTTTTGTTTCTCAAGAAGATTGCGAGGATGCCTAAGCGTGGTAACATCAACGATTTCGATCCCGATGTTGACAATTGGGCCACGTATGTAGAACGCATAGAGATTTATTGTAAGGCAAATAAAATATCAGATGAAGATAAAGCACTAACCTTACTAAACTCAATGGGTGCGAAGACATACGGGCTATTGAAGCATCTTCTATCACCAGCTAAACCGGCGGATCAGGCTTTCGCTAATATTGTTGCTGTCCTGAGAAATCATTTGAACCCCACACCGCTGATGTTAGTGGAACGATTTAAATTTTATGCAAGAACGCAACTGAAAGAGGAAAGCAACGCGGAGTATTTAATTGAACTGCGTAAGCTAGCAAAATACTGTCAGTTTGGGGAAAGACTGACGGAGGCACCGAGAGACAAATTCGTGTGTGGATTGTCGAAAGAAGGAACACAAAAGCGGCTGCTTGAAGAGAATGATCTTACACTTGATAAGGCTGTCACTATTGCAGCATCGCACGAAGCCGCAGCGAGAGGCACTGCGGAAATGCAGCTGAAGGCAGCGGTACTCAGCGTAGATCAAATGGCTTTGGGTACAGCGAAATGTTATCGTTGTGGAAAGACAACACACGATCAGAACCAATGCTGGTTTAAAAATCAGGAATGTAGAAAATGTGGCAAGCTTGGTCACATAGCTAAAGTATGCCGGTCAGGAAAGAAGACCAGCAACAAAAAGTCACCGCAGGAAAAGTGCAGAAAGGTACATAAGGTGGCTGAGAAGAGTTCGGATGAACAGAATTCGGATTCAGGCTCCAACAGCAAGGAACTGGGTAGTCTGAGAATTCACAATGTGAGTAAGGAAGCTGACCTACAAACTATCTGGGTCACACTTCAGATAGCAGGAGTCCAAGTGAAGATGGAATTGGACACCGGATCGGCGTTGACGGTCATGAATAAGCAAGATTACAAAAGGTTATTCACACATATTCCCCTACGGGATACGGAGATAGTATTGCAGACATACACGGGGCAAAGAGTATACCCCATCGGAAAGATAAAAGTCAAGGTGGTACACAAGGGCAAAGAACACCAAGGAATGGACTTATATGTACTACCTGAGGGAGGTCCACCACTTCTGGGACGGGAGTGGATCAGGAAAATAAATATGGACTGGCACTCCCTAAAAGCAATAACGGTAGATTCCGGAAAAAAAGATGTCAAACCTGAACGATTGTCCAGAATATTGGATGAGGGCATATGCAGCAGTGACAGTGACAAAGCAGAGAGTGAGAACTCGGTGAAGACAATCAGCTCAGACTCTGGAACTGATGATGGTAAGACCAGCCCATGTGCAAAAGACAAGTCTAAAATGGACTTGCAGACTAATGATGGAAAAACGAAGGAAATGCGATTCCTAAGGCGGCAGGAGCTGCGAGAGTTGCGGTTGCTTCAGAAGGAGGAACACTGGGCTCGAACTCAACTCAATCTCAAACTACAACAGCAATTAGAACAAATGATTCGCCGTTTTGAGCAAGAGATGAATGCAAAGAAAAAGTTCTTTGACACAGAGTTGGAGAATCTGGAAAGACAGCAGAAGCAGCTGATTGAGGAAATGGAACAGGAACACACAAACCGTCTGCGCGATGAGGCCAAACGAATCAAAGCTGAGCAAGAAAGGGAATATGTCAAATTCATCGATCAGTTGAAAGCTAAGAAGAGCACCCTTTTGTGAGCAGTGTCAGCAGTAATAAGCCACTCAGGGAATTGGTGGCAGAGGCAAAAGCTGAAGTGATGGAGGAAATAGAAGACAATAGAGAGGAAGCAGAAGATGATGACTCATCTGAACCATTATCACCCCTACCAGGTCACGCACGTGGTCCCTCCGAACTGAGCCAAATCAGTCTGGAAGCAGAAAAACTTCCCAAGGTACTCGAGCCTTTAGAAGTCAACAATGCTGGTTCTGAAGTTACGAAAGTTCAAGCTGTTAAGTCCAGTGAAGGACTATTAGATGAGTCACCCCAGCAACGAGAACCAGAGACCCCTGAAAGGCGTTATCCATCTCGGATCAGGAGGCCTCCTCAGAGACTGAATCTGTGAACTGTTTTTACATGAAGTTGTGTATATATGTTATTATGTTACGTTAAATGGGGAATATATACTGTTAAGCTAAAAAGGGAGGATTGTGGTGTATGTAACCGTTCCACCTTTAAGAGAACTATTTTAAGAGATGCACTACTTTATCTTGGCTGCTGTATACTGTAATACCGGTGGTGACCACACCGGTATATAAGTGCTGTGTAATGATTTATTGGGCAGTTCAGCCCTGACCTTCGACTAGTAAAGACCTGTTAGTTATTCTTGTGGTCTGTGTGCAGTGATTCATATTAACCATAACTGGAACACACAGACTTAACAAAAACCATGCAGTTAAGGGAAACGAAAAGTTGTTACTTGACAACTCTCAGAAGTTAGGCGATTCAACTGTAAATAAAATACTACTTACACTTTCTCTTTTATTGAATCTCATTGGAAAAAAAAGCAGTGCAAATTCATTCAGAAACATTTCTATAAGAAGAGTTTTTCAAATAGGACAGCAATTACTTTTTTACCTTTAAAAGTCGGTAGAAAGTCACAGTTTACTTGGTAAATCATGAGTGATTGTTGTTTAATCTGATAAATTCATATGAATAGGTTGCTTCTTAATGACAAGCATGTTCTCATGAGAAATTGTTTGAATCCTAACCCAATATAAAAGAAAATACAGGTGGGCTACACCTTTAGTTCAAAAAAAAAGTTACAAGTGCAAAGAACCATTAACCACCTGATTGCATTTAAACCTACTCTAACCAAACAACCATGGGGCAGCCCACACCTATTGGATAGTTAAATCGAGCATATATACTGTATTAGCACAGTTGGTAGGATTATAAATGGACTTCTATGTAAATTACCAGTTATCACTAGAGTTTAGAAGAATGAGAGGGGATCTCATTGAAACGTATAAAATGCTGACAGGGCGAGACAGACTGGATACAGGGAGGATGTTTCCCCTGGCTGGGGGGTCTAGAACGATGGGTCACAGGCTCAGGATACTTGGTAGGACATTTAGGACTGAGATGAGGAGATATTTCTTCACTCGGAAGGTGGTGAACCTGTGGAATTCGCTACCACAGAAGGCTGTGGAGGCCAAGTCACTGAATATATTTAAGAAGGAGATCGATAGATTTCTAGACACAAAAGGCATCAAGGGGTATGGGGAGAGAGCGGGAATATGGTATTGAGACAGAGGATCAGCCATGATCATATTGAATGACGGAGCAGGCTCGAAGGGCTGAATGGCCTACTCCTGCTCCTATTTTTTTTTCTATCGTAGCCACAAAGGCTAGCTTGCTGCTAAACGGGAGTTCTAAAGCTGTATATAATGTCCTTATGGAAGACTACTTGGGGGGCAATTGTAACCTGTCACCCGTTGGGAAACTGACAGAATTGTGTGCAACACAGGTTTTACACCCCGCCCAATTTTACTCTCCATTGAAGTCAAGTTGCGAGTCGACAAAACATTTAACATGTCGACAAGCCTCAGATTTTGAAACAAATCGTGAATTATCATCGAAGTCAACGGAGGCAGGGTGAAAACCAACGTTCCACCAGATTCCGCGGGTTTCCCACCCGACAAATTAGGTTAAAATCACCAGCTCGTGGTCGGAAAAAAAAAAGTTGAAGAAGTATAGATTGCTAAACTATCAAGCAGTTAAATCTACCGACAATGGATTCAATCACCTGACTTACTTTGTTCCTGCAGTTTTGCTAATTACACAAACAGAAACTAAATGAAGACGCATTTGACTTTGTAAACTGCATTTGCATACAGCTCGGAGGTGACGCAATACAAAGAAAATTAAATGAGTAAGTACTATTGGCCGGTTCTCCTACCGTTCCTTCGGAGTCCCAATGCCGTGTTTGCCCAATAAATGGGTGCTAAGATGTTTCTTCATAACAAAGGCCCATCTGAAAAAATATCAGAAACAGATATTTTGTTAATTTCTACTTTAGCTCATGTCATGTGCCTTGTACTATAGCAAAGGAGATGAAAGGAAATAGTGCCGTAGGGGAAAGTACATTGCTAATTGTAATAATAGGAACAGGGCTTAGAAACTCACGCCTTAAGGAAGACTAGGTTTAATCTCGTTACTCTTTGTTTTAGTTCAATCCACCAAGCCAACAGATTACAACTGGCTCACTCTGAGTGTTTCTGTACATGCATGAACACAGATGTGCCTCCTCAGTCTATGACCTCACTCTCACCAGTTGCTTGCTTAATGTTCCTCCATGTGGTTCTGTATATAATGACGCTCACTCCGAAACAATTACACTCACTCCGAAACAATTACAAGTGGAAAATCTTGAGCTGCCCATCACTCAAACGCCTCACTGTTAGACAGCCAGGTTTTATCAGTACTCATGATGGGCCACTATGTAATGTGCCAAGAAGAAGCAATGTATTTCATAACAGCACCACTTTGGAGACTGGGAAAGGTAGAGAGGGCATGGAGCCCAAAGCTCTGGAATTCCCTCCCTAAATCTCCCCACCTTTCTACCGCACTCTCCTTTAAGGTGCTCATTAAAACCTACCTCTTTGACCAAGCTTTTGGTTACCTGTCCTAATATCTCATGTGGCTCGGTGTTATATTTTGTTTGATAATGCTCCTGTGAAGCACCTTGGGAGGTTTTACTACGCTAAAGGCGCTATATAATACACGTGGTTGTTGTTGTAGTAGTAGTAGTAGAGAGACCTTGGCCTAGAAATTCATCTTGGGCGGTGGCACAAAACGGGCAATATCGGATCGGGCGTCCGTGATACGCAGCACCTGATATTCAGTTCCATTACAATCAATCACAAAGGGGTATTGATAGATAGTGAAGGGGCAAAACTGTGGCAAATGGATTTCAATGTAGGCAAATGCAAGGTCATCCACTTTCATAGTCATAACGGCACAAAAAGAGGCCATTCGGCCCATTGAGTCCGTGCCGGCTCTCTGTAGAGCAATCCAGTCAGTCCCATTCCCCCGCTCTATCCCCGTAGCCCTGCAAGTTTATTTCCCTCAAGTGCCTATCCAGTCTCCCCTTGAAAACATTGAGTGTCAACGCTTCCACCACTTGCGTCGGCAGCGAGTTCCAGGTCATCACCACTCGCTGCATAAAAAAAGTTTTTCCTCACATCCCCCCTGTATCTCTTGCCCAACACCTTAAATCTGTGTCCCCTAGTCCTTGTACCATCAACTAGTGGGAACAGCCTTTCCCCTTTGGACCTATAAAGGATAGAACAGGCTAGTTTCTAAATGGTGAAAAGCTAAAAACAGTGGCAGCCCATAGAGACTTGGGGATCCAGGTACATAGGTCATTAAAATGTCATGAACAGGTCAAGAAAATAATCAAAAAGGCTAATGGAATGCTGGCCTTTATATCTAGAGGACTAGAATACAAGGGGGTAGAAGTTATGCTGCAGCTGTACAAAGCTCTGGTTAGACCACACCTGGAGCACTGGGAGCAGTTCTGGGCACCACACCTTAGGAAGGATATATTGGCCTTGGAGGGAGTGCAGTGTAGGTTTATCAGAATGAAACCCGGACTCCCAAGGGTTAAATTACAAGGAGAGATTACACAAACTAGGGTTGTATTCCCTGGAATTTAGATGGTTAAGGGTGATTTGATCAAAGTTTTCAAGATATTAAGGGGAACAGATAGGGTAGATAGAGAGAAACTATTTCCGCTGGTTGGGGAGTCTAAGACTAGGGGGGCATAGTCTAAAAATTAGAGCCAGACCTTTCAGGAGTGAAATTAGGAAACACTTCTACACACACACAAAGGGTGGTAGAAGTTTGGAGCTCTCTTCCGCAAACGGCAATTTATACGAGATCAATTGTTAATTTTAAATCTTGAGATTGATAGGTTTTTGTTAACCAAAGGTATTAAGGGATATGGGGCAAAGGTGAGTAAATGGAGTTAGATCACAGATCAGCCATGATCTCACTGAATGACAGAACAGGCTCGAGGGGCTAAATGGCCTACTCCTGTCCTATGTTCAATGGAACTGAATACCAGGCGCTGCGTATAACGGGCGGCCGGTCCGATATCACCTGTTTTTGCACCACCGCCCGAGACAAATTTCTAGGCCCTTACTGCTGTCAGTACAACTAGGAGTAGCCATTAGGTTGACGTGAATGCAACACCAAAAAAAAAACAATATAACATGTGGTATTAGTGCCATTCAAAGAGAGGGAACAAAAATGGCAGAAGTTGTCAAAACCTGCAAACTAACGTGCTTATTTTAAATCAATACCTTGCAGTCAAGTTGCAAGTTGACACAACATTTAACATGTCTACAAGTCTCAGATTTTGACAGAAATCATGAAGTATGCAGAGAAATGATTGCCACAAACAAAAATTGTAGATCTGTTTACTGACTAGCAAATCAAAGTAGCTGTATTTGGGCTGACAAATTTTAACAATCAGTTTGTTGATTAGCTCAAATAAGTTATCAATGTGCAAAAACGATTGTTTGGCAAATAATGCACAGTCTACCATTGAACTGTTTCATATTAAGAGCACGGAAGTCAAGGTGATTCACAACTTTGCACAAAAATAGTCAATTCACAACGTTATGTAAATATCTGTACATGAGCATCTTAGTAAAAAAAAACAGCGTATTAGGATAATAGTGAGGCAATATGGTGTTGTACTGTTTATAAATATTTTTATTGGTAGTTTTATTTCCAAGTCATTCCCATTACTCAGTCTGCATAGGTTCATGCCTCTGCTGCTAAGAAGGCAGGCTGGCTGCTCTCACCAATGTCTGTGTTGAGTATTTTCAAAGCTGAGATCGACAGATTTTTGGACTCATGGGGAAGCTGGAGTCGAGGCCAAAGATCAGCCATGATCTTATTGAATGGCGGAGCAGGCTCGAGGGGCCGGATGGACTACCCCTGCTCCTAATTCTTATCCATGTGCTGGGGGGGTGCGAGTTACCATTGAGAGCAGACTATCCTGTCTGATTTTTATTTCCCCTTCCCAGAAAACACACAACTGCCAATTAGCATCCCACAGCTTGAAGTTGCGCATACAGTGAACTGGACAGAGTGCGAGTCCTCCCGCTTAACAACATTGAGCAATAGTCCTCCAATACACTGTTCCACCGTGCTATATTTCTAACCTTAAGTATTTCAACGGCAATAGCAATTTGATTAACCACATAGCTAGCAACAAACCGGCAACGTTGTTAAAAAGATGCATTACACGTTAACATTAATATATTTAACTTAATACAGCAATAGGAATACAAAACAAACTTTATTGTTGCTTTTGATGCTATTAAAACATTTAATTTAAAATGCCTCGATTTTAAAATTCTTATCCTTGTTTTCAAATCCCTCCATGGCCTCGCCCCTCCCTATCTCTGTAATCTCCTCCAGTTCTATAATCCCCTTATACCTCCACGCTCCACCTATTCTGGCCTTTTGAACATCCCCGATTTTAAATGCTCCACCACTGGCAGTCATACCTTCAGCTGCCTAGCTCCTAAGCTCTGGAATTCCCTCCCTAAATCTCTCCGCCTCTCTCTCCTCCAAGTCGCTCCTTAAAACCTACCTCTTCGACTAAGCTTTTGGTCATTTGGCCTAACATCTCCTTATATGGCTCGGTGTCAAATTATTTTTTGATAACGCTCCTGTAAAGCGCCTTGGGGGGTCTTATTACGTTAAATGCGCTATATAAATATAAGTTGTAGTTGTTGTATTACAATTAACATTATAATTACATCACACAATGAGACTGCAATAATGAGTCCAATGAGAATTTGAAAAGATCTCATTTTTACATCAAAAAGAACAGAACAAGTTCAGATGGAAAAAAGTCAAATTCCTCAAATCACAAAAGCATATTTGTAAAAGTTATTCAAGGCAACATGAACTGTAAAAGTTATTGTGATTGTTTTAAATGTAGCTGTCCTTCATGTATGTAGTTATCATGTGCTAAGAAGCAATATTCATTGTATTATACATCCATTCCAAAATGCAGACAGTGTGCAGGAAAAAGCTTTTAGGTAGCATTCAGTTTCTTAATTTAGTTCTAGTACAGAACTAAACCGGGTATGCATGTTTGGCAAGATTCAATGTAATGTTAACAGCAGCATTATGAAGCTATCTTCGTGGCACCTGCTGCAAAGAGTATAGAGTTCCATATTCAAAATGGGCATGGATAACCCACTCTTAGCCTGAGCACCCAAACAAACGTCTCATTTTAACTTGCTTGTGAAAAACAAGTCTCTTTTAAAAGGTCCTGTAACTTAGTGTAACTCATTTGTTCAAAACGATACAACATAAAATGGAATATATATACAGCTGCACATGCACAAAGCTTCAAAACAATAAACTCTTGCTCCTCCCCATCACCTCACCACTCGCATTCTCTTCTTCAGTTAGCAAGGTAGCTCAGGCTGGACTGTATCGGCCTAGAGTGCCGTTTGGTATCACCTGCCCAAGAGATGCACTCTCCTGGAAGGGTTGGTTTTCCCCAGCAGTTTTATCTTCATCCATCCTTAGATGGGTCAACTCTTGCTACTGTGAGGCACTCAATCTAATAGCTTGGCCAAGCACCAGCAAATGGATCCCACTAGGGATACTGGCGCCGGTGTCAGTAAAGGCTGATATTCAAACACGGTTATTGAGCACGTAACTCACAAATAGTAACGGTTCACATAGGCATCCACCTCTGACTAAAATGGGCATTCAAGCCCTCAGACTCTTCCAAACCTTCAAATACATTGCTTTCAACATCGACTTACAATAAACGCGTATGGCTCAAGCAGATAGAGGCTGATAGACGGAACACCAAAGTTACTGCTTATAAATAGGCCAAGCTTTCCCACTACTCTCCAATTTTTTCCAACCGTCTTTATCACTGACGAAGGGTCATCGACCTGAAACGTTAACTCGGTTTCTCTCTCCACAGATGCTGCCTGACCTGCTGAGTATCTCCAGCATTTTCTGTTTATATTTCAGATTTCCAGCATCCGCAGTATTTTGCTTTTGTATCTTTATCACTTGTTTGCTGCGGTGCAGGTTTAGACATAATTACCAAAGCAAGGTGCCAAATGTTGCAACTGCAGAGAGTTTAACTATCCTTACAAAGTAGAGCTGGTTGACCAGTAATCTAACCAACTTTCTTGACAAGAGTTTTCGATTTGTTCTACTCAGCACTTAAGATAACGCATCATTTCTCTGTTCACTGTCCAAATCTGTCCTATGCAGTGACTTGATTACTGGGTTTGTCTTTTTGATGGGAAGTTAACAACGATGTTTGGTTTCTTCAGCAGAGAGAAGATTGCTTTAGCCGCCAATGAAGACAATAAAACAGGTTGGGGCAAGCACACCTCCCTGAAGGAAACACTGCAGAGATGTTGTGATAAGACACTGAATGTGTATTTACCATTATCCAATGTTTGCAGCCATCCACAGCTCACAAGGCACACCATCTTTTCAATGAGGCTCATATATAATTGAGGACTCTTGAGGTGTTAGTTTGACTGTGAGGCTTCTTTTTTATATTCAAGCAGCAAAACTACTTTTTATTCAAAAGGTCAAAAATAAAGACCCATCTTAACAACCTGCCCCTTAGGATTCAGACAGCCCAAACAACAACAACAACTTATATATTTATATAGCGCCTTTAACATAATAAAACCTCCCAAGGCGCTTCACAGGAGCGTTATCAAAAAAAAATTTGACACCAAGCCATATAAGGAGATGTTAGGCCGTATGACCAAAAGCTTGGTCTAAGAGGTAGGTTTTAAGGAACGTCTTAAAGGGGGAAAGAGAAGTGGAGAGGCGGAGAGATTTTGGGAGGGAATTCCAGAGCTTAGGACCAAGGCAGCTGAAGGCTGGAGCAATTAAAATGGTGAAATGCTTAAAAGGCCAGAATAGGCGGAGCGCAGAGATCGAGGGGAATTATAGGGCTGGAGGAGATTGCAGAGATAAGGAGGGGCGAGGTCATGGAGGGATTTGAAAACAAGGATGAGAATTTTAAAATCGAGGCGTTGCTTAACTGGGATTAAAACGGCTCAGGAATCAGTAACATCAGGTTTTTAATG
This sequence comes from Somniosus microcephalus, assembly GCF_052327205.1. NCBI lineage: Eukaryota > Metazoa > Chordata > Chondrichthyes > Squaliformes > Somniosidae > Somniosus > Somniosus microcephalus. The sequence goes on from NC_140993.1 coordinate 260,122,533, forward strand.
GGAGCAATTGAACTACACCTGGCACTGTTGGAGGAAATGTGAGTACAAAGCCGTCTGACAGTTATTTACATTACTCCAGCCTCTTCAGGTGCAGACATCTGAAAAGCTAAAGAGGAAGTCTCTGCAGGAATACCACCCATTTTTCCTCTGCCTTGTACCCAACTTTTGGGCACTATTTGGGAGCAGGGCCGAGAAAAATCAGCCCTATGGTGTTCAACAGCTTTAGCATATAAAGACAGGTGCAGTCGAGACTCTGTCTTTCATGAGGATGGATAGCAGGATTTGGCATGGTTTTGGAAAGAGATTTGGCTATCATTCCGCAAAGTTTGGAACCTGTCGAGGAATCAAAGTGGTGAGCTGATGATCTTGTCACATTGGGACTTGCTTCAGAATAAATTCCTTTGTCTTTTGGGTTAGCTGATTTTTCCCATCTCCTGAAACCATCACTTTTTGGCAATGTCTGCACTTTCTCTTTCATTAAACCAAGGCTGTGTGCTGATGCTAATTTTTAGCAATGTTTAACTGGGCTTGGCGCCCTGATACAGCCCGCTTATCCCGTTGAAGTCTGGATCTTCTGACGAGTAGGTTGATTGCCAATCTGAGGTGGCAGCTTCCTGCTCGAGCCCCAACTTAGTCATCTCTCTCAGGAGATGAAGTAACAGCAGAGAATATAAAAAATTCCAAGATAAAGCTTGGAAATGTGTCCCCGATTATTCCAAGGGGTAATTTGGAAGACATTTGCATAGCAATCTGACATCACATCTTGTATTATTCAACTCTGGCAAGTTGAGTTTCACAGATGTCATTCTAGTCGCCCAAGCAGCATCACAACCATAATATTTAATCTCGTGTCTTATACTTGTCCTTCCAACCTGATACAATTTGGGAGGTGGTGAAATATCTAGGAAATCGACATCAGAAAATGGAAGACAACAGAAAATGGAGAACAGAAAAAGAGCAAAAAGCACTAGGAAGAAAAATGCACCAGTGAAAATGATGGTTTAATATTTAAAAAAAGATAAATAAAGAGGTGAAATAAACAGCATGGTGCTGGCCAACTGAAAGAGGCAAAGTTGGCAAGGTATAGCTGAAGAGTAAAAAAAATAAGCAGAAGAAATTGGCCACTCTACTCTCTTGAAAAGAGAAGTCTTAAGGGTGACTTAATAGAGATCTTTAAGATTATGAAAGGGTTTGATAGGGTAGAGAAGATGTTTCAACTTGTGGGGGAGTGCAAAACTAGGGGTAATAAATAATAATATAGTCACTAATAAATCCAGTAGGGAATTCAGGAGAGATTTCTTTACTCAGAGAGTGGTTAGAATGTGGAACTCGCTTCCACATGGAGTGGTTGAGGTGAATAGCATAGATGCATTTAAGGGGAAGCTAGATAAGTACATGAGGGAGAAAGGAATAGAAGGGTAGGATGATGGGTTGTGAGGAGGCTCATGTGGAGCATAAACACCTGTACAGAACAGTTGGAGCAAATGGGCTGTTTCTGTGCTGTAAATTCTATGCAAAATAAAGATAAATATAATTAAACTAAACTGATCAAAGTAGTGCATATAAAACTACTTTCCAAGTCACCTACAGATTTAGTTTCCCTAAACCCCAGATACAAAGCTGTACGCTACATTTTCTGGTGGTAGAATAAATTATGCAAAGTGAGATACACCCGGTTCAGGCACTGATAATACACTAGGGAGTAAGCAGGGAAATCTTTCTTCATATTCCTATCACGTTCCTGTTCCAGTAAGGGAAAAGGACAACACACAGTTAGCAATGTGTTACGAGGCAGTGATACCTGAAGGGGTTCAAGTGGCATCACATGCCTAGAGAGTGGACCCAGGGTAGTTTACTAACCTTGCGTGTACTTTATGATGTGTTAATACCTTTACAAAGATTGGAAACTTTTGGATGGCAATCACCTGTGACTGTATTCCATGGCTCAATCTGCTGTGATATTGGCGACATGTATTGAAATGATATACTTTTTGTTTTGCTGGGAATAGCAAATTACTATGAAATAACATAGTATTTCATTAATGAGTACCCTAATACACAGCCTTTTTAAAAAAAAATGTGAAGCTCATTCTTTTCTTCCTTTCCATTTATTTTCTCTCTTTTTCCTCTGATATCCTCCCAAGCCGTGTATCATTCCTGTCGGAAAGGATTTGCTCCCTCGGCTCTCCCAACATTGCTCCATAATCAGCTGCAAAAGGGTTTAGAAGACTGGCTAGTGATGACACCGCTTCAATGTTCCTTCAAGTCCTGTGGTGAGAATGTGGAACTCGCTACCGCATGGAATGGTTGAGGCGAATAGCATTTAAGGGAAAGCTACGTTAAGTACATGAGGGAGAAAGGAATAGAAGGTTATGTTGATAGGGGGAGATGAAGTAAACAGAGTGGGAGGAGGCTCATGTGGATCATAAGCACCAGCATATTGGGCCAAATGGCCTGTTTCTGTGCTGTAAATTCTATGGCAATACAGAGTGCTTCTCCACAATGACATGGCTACATTCAGAAACTTGTAACATTTGATTTGAAAACAGATAATGCTCTTTTAAAGGTATAGTTATGCTACCCAACTTGTTCTCAGACCAGTATCTCTGGTCTCTCCTACCTCCCCAACTCTGTAACCTCCTCCAGCTCGACAACCCTCCGCGATCTCTGCGCTCCTCCAATTCTGGCCTCTTGCGCATCCCCGATTTTAATCGCTCCATCATTGGCGGCCGTGCCTTCAGCTGCCAAGGCCCTAAGCTCTGGAATTCCCTCCCTAAATCTCTCCGCTCTGCCTCTCTTTCCTCCTTTAAGACGCTCCTTAAAACCTACCTCTTTGACCAATCTGTCCTAATATCTCCTTATGTGGCTCAGTGTCAAATTTTGTTTGAGAACGCTCCTGTGAAGCACCTTGGGATGTTTTACTATGGTAAAGGCGCTGTATAAATATAAGTTGTTGATGTTGAATGCGATTGGCAGATCTGAGTTCTATCATTGACTATGTCTCGTTCTGAGCTCGGGGGCAGAAAAGTTTTGATCATGCAAAGAGCAGTACAAAGAGCTCAACGCCGCAGGGGCTCATTTTCAATGTTAGGTGAGCACAGGCAGGAACAGGACTTTAAAAAAATTAGAGAAATAAGTTTGTAAAGTTCCAAGGAAGTGCAATGGCCCACACTGCCATTTTAAAATGCGGCTTTGTCACACGCTGTACCCAGTGCAAAGTCCAGTGAGCACATAATCCAGGCCAACACTCCCAGTGCCAATACTGAGGGAGTGCTGCACTGTCGGAGGTGCCGTCCTTCGGTTGGACGTAAAAAAGATCCCATGGCACTATTTCGAAGAAGAGCAGGCGAGTTCTGGCCCAAAATGATCCCTCAACCAGCATCACTAAAAGCACAGATGATCTGGTCATTATCTCACTGCTGTTTGCGGGACCTTGCTGTGCGTAAATTGGCTGTCGCGTTTCCTACATTACAACAGTGACTAGGTTACAAAAGTAAAGCACTTTGAGACGTTCCTGAGATGGTGACAGGCAAGAAAAAATTGAGATTAAACTAGTAAATGAAGGGTTTTAAAATGAAATGGAAGCAGCGCCTGCGTTGCACTATAAAAATATACTGCCATCTTGATTATCAGTTTGAAACAGCACTTTGAGCAGCCTTTCACCTGAAATTTTCAAGCCACTACTAGGACTTGAGAAAACTTGTGCAATTTAGAAGTGACGAAAGCTCTGATGAAAAGGTCATCGGCCTGAAACGTTAACTCTGTTTCTCCCTACACAGATGCTGCCTGATTTGCCGAGTATTTTTCCAGCATTTCGGTTTTTATTTCAGATTTCCAGCATCCGCAATATTTCGGCTTTTGTCTTAATCTAGAAGTGACTTGTTTTTCCCAATCGGGGACACAAAAAAAATACAAGCTGTATCGGTGAACAAAAAAAAAAGCAGACGTTTTATGCACGCTGTAAACTACAGAAGAGGAGAATGGTGTAGAAAGCTGTTCATATTTTTGGAAAAATGAAATTGTCAGATTCACTGTTGACAATATAGCAAACCTCATCAATTTTCTGATGGCTCTGAGAAATTTACTGTGAAATCTGTTGTCCCTGGAAGCATTTTATGATCCTTAACAGCTGCCGGAAGTCACTCAAAGCAACCTATATGCAAATGATCATCTCACACCACAAAAAAAAATGAACCACATGAAACAACTTATTTTTTATGTAAATAATGTGTTGCAATTAGATACCTGATTTTTCCTTCGGGGGAGTGGAAGCTTTGCATTCATTACAGGATTCCTTCCAAAGATCCAAAACGTAAGCCGTAAATTTAACCGTAGACTTTGTTGGTTGCAATGTAAAAAGTACCCAACATGGCTTTCAAATCTACTGAGCTAACAATATTAATGTAAAAAGGAACATGCATCATAATTGTTGATGAGTGTTAAGTATTAACGTGAAATTGTGAAAGATGTTGGCAAAATTGTTACAAAAGTCTCCCTTAGTGTCTCTTTCAGTTAACAGATTCTGAACATCTATTAATTAATTATCAGTGACTGCTTGATAACATCTGTATAAAGTCACCTCTAGCAGGTGCCTCACAGCTCTACAGCTGTATGTGTCAGTCAAAGAAAGAACGTGTTTGAAGTAAGTTTGCTTACTGCAAAAATGACACAAATCAGCATCATCAACCATTTTCTATCTGTTACGAAGGAAGATGTATAAGAGAGCATTTCATTAGAGTAGCAGGACAAATAACTGAAACCTTTTCATAACAGAGTGCAACTACATTGGCATTACTACAAGGGTCATAGAATGGTTACAGCACAGAAGGAGGCCATTCAGCCCGTGCCGGCTCTCTGCAAGAACACTTCAGCAAGTCCCACTCCCCCGTCCTTTCCCCAGGGCCCTGCAAATTTATTTCCTTCAGATACTTATCCAACGCCCTTTTGAAAGCCATGATTGAATCTGCCTCCACCACCCTCTCAGGCAGTGCATTCCAGATCCTAACCACTCGCTGCATAAAAAAGTTTTTCCTCATATCGCCTTTGGTTCTTCTGCCAATCACCTTAAATCTGTGTCCTCTGGTTCTTGACCCTTCCGCCAATGGGAACAGTTTCTCTCTATCTACTCTGTCCAGACCCCTCATGATTTTGAACACCTCTCTCAAATCTCCTCTCAACCTTCTTTGCTCTAAGGAGAATAACCTCAGCTTCTCCAGTCTATCCACGTAACTGAAGTCCCTCATCCCTGGAACCATTCTTGTAAATCTTTTCTGCACCCTCTCTAAGGCCTTCACATCCTTCCTAAAAATGCAGTGCCCAGAATTGGACACAATACTCCAGTTGAGGCCGAACCAGTGTTTTATAAAGTTTCATCATAACTTCCTTGCTATGCCTCTATTTATGAAGTCCAGGATCCCGTATGCTTTTTTAACCACTTTCTCCACCTGCCCTGAAACCTTCAACGATTTGTGCACATAAAGCAACTTGCATTTATATTGTGCCTTTAACGTAGTAAAACATCCCAAGGCGCTTCACAGGAGCGTTATCAGACAATATCGGACACTGAGCCACATAAGGAGATACAAGAACAGGTGACCAAAAGTTTGGTCACAGAGGTAGGTTTTAAGGAGCATCTTAAAGATGGACAGAGAGGTAAGAGGGGCGGAGCAGTTAAGGGAGGGAATTCCACAGCTTAGGGCCCAGGCAGCTGAAGGCAATGGTGCAGCAATGAAGATCGAGCATGTGCAAGAGGCCAGGATAAGCAGGAGCGTCGAGACCTTGGAGGGTTATAGGGCTGGAGGAGGATACAGAGATAGGGAGATAGAGGACTGGGAGCCAATGTAGGTCAACAAAGATAGTGAAGGGAACATGATGCGGGATTAGACACAGGCAGCAGAGCTTTGGATGAGCTGGGGTTTATGGAGGATGGGGAGCCGGTCAGGAGAGCACTGGTGTAGATGAGTCTGCAGGTGACAAAGGTTTCAACCATAGATGGGTTGAGGAAGCGATAGAGGCAGGTGAAGTTCCACATTTACCAATGAACCAGTTTAGAGCACAGAAGGCAGCTATTTGTCTAATAATTCCTGTGCCTACTTTTTGCTAGAACAATCCAAAACTAATCCCACTGCCCCAATTTCGCCCCATAATTTTACTCTGCTTCAAATATTTATGCAATTTTCCCTCAACAGGTGCAATGGTCTTTGCTTTAAAACGTGAAAGAAAGGCAGTCCTCATGATGGAAAGATTATGGGATCAGAACTCAACTCCGGTTCGAATAGGACACCAAGGTTGCAAACCGTCTAGTGCAGCCTGAGACAGTGGCCAGGTTGGAGTCAGTGGGTTACATATTATTAAAGGCATAGAATAATTATATGATGAACGCAAAAAGAAAAATGATAATGGCCCAGATTTTGAGTTGGAATAACGGTGAGGCTATCAGCACTCACCGTTATTATGGAGCAAATCGGACAGCAACTTACGGAGTCCGCACATGCGCAGTTAAACGTGGAAATCGCTGTCTGAGTAACCTTGCTCCTCCACAGGCTGCGCTATACCTTGCTGATAGACTTGGCATTGAAATCCATGTAAGGGCGTGAAGTTACTGTACTTACCCACTAGTTGCCCACTAAACACAGCAGAAAAAGTTAGGGCTTGTGCATTCGGGCGTAAGTGAATTTTTAATGGCGTGATAAGTCATAATTACTGCCAAACAACCTCTCTGGCCCCGAAAGTTTACCATTACAAGTGTGGAGTCTCATTCCTTCAGAATTTAATTACAGTAGTGTTGGAAATTTGAAAAAAAATTTAAAAAAAATGTTTTTACTTTTTCGTTTTGTCTCTTAATTCTCTCTCTTAATCCCATCTTTAATTCCCTCTCATTTATTTCACTTTCTGTACATGATTTTACAATGAATTAACTCTAATTTATACTAACTGGTTTAGACTCTGCGTGTCTCAGTGAGGATTCTTCAATCAGGCTACTTCCACCTACGTAACATCGCCCAACTCCACCCCTGTTCAGCTCATCTGCGGCTGAAACACTCTTCCTTGCCTTTGTTAGCTCCAGACTTGACTATTCCAACACTCACCTGGCCGGCCTCCCATCATCCACCCTCCATAAACGTGAGCTTATCCAAAACTCTGCTGCCCGTATCCTAACTCGCACCAAGTCCCGTTCACCCATCGCCCCCTGTGCTCGCTGACCTAAACTGGCTCCTGGTCTGCCATCATCTCAATCTTAATATTCTCATCCTTGTTTTCAAATCCCTCCATGGCCTTGCCCCTCCCTATCTCTGTAACCTCCTCCAGCCCTACAACCCTCTGAGAACACTGCGCTCCTCCAATTTTTGCCTCTTGTGGCATCCCCCATTTTATATGCTCTATCATGGTGGCTGTGCTTTCAGCTGCCTGGGCCCTAAACTCTGGAATTCTCTCCCTAAACCTCTCCTCCTTTAATATGCTCCTTAAAACCTACCTCTACGATCAAACTCATCTGCCCTAATATCCCCTGATGTGGCTCGGTGTCAAATTTAGTTTGAGAACGCTCCTGTGGAGCACCTTGGGACGTGTTACTATGTTAAAAGGCGCTATATAAATGCAAGTTGTTGCTGATGATTGGTTGAACAGCCCCTGTAGAGGGCGCCACACTGGATCAGACACGTGATGCCAGCAAGTTGCCGCTCAAAAGCCCAAGAAAAACGGCAAGCGCCGTTCCTTCACCGCTGACCACAAAATCCGGGCCAATATAGCAACACGCCTAACCCTAGATTATCTGATTGGCGAGATTTAACTTTGGCAGTTACCCATTTAAAACATACAACTGGGGCTAAAATAATGTTAATTGGAAAATCTAAGCTATCATCTCGAGGGCAAGTCTCAAATTGTGAACCTTAACAGATCATCACTACCCTTGTGGGATCCAAAGATGTACTGAGAGCTAACTTACACTACTATTTACATGATCATTGATTTCATTTTGAGACCAAAAGCCTAGAAATTACTGTTAGCAAAACCAAAGCCATCGGCGACCAGAAGTATTTTTGTCTGTGTTACTTTATTTTTGTCAACAGGGTTTAACTCCAGCCTCTTTTTGACTGTTTATGTAAGGTATGGGAATATAGACTGTGATCTAGCAGACCAAAAACCAGGCTTCTATCAAACAAAGGAAAGTTTAAATGCTAATAGTGAGTGACTGCAGACTGATTGGTGTCAGTGTGTCTGTCAAATAGTGCCTTTGATAGCTGGCTGGACAATGAATAAATGGCCAATCATCACAAGCAGTTCAGGTTATTTGGCACAGATCAAGGGGATTGTACCAGCTTGTGAATGACAGCTGTGTCTGAGGCCTGTGAGAAGGGGCAGGATCAGTGATTGGCTGTCGTGGTTGGCTGTTTGTAGTGTGGGTTTATCTGGGACAATAGGTAACCAGATCACCAGTCAGTCTGAAGTCAGCAGAGAGACTGTGCAAAGTCACTGACAACGTACTGTAGTAAGATTTTCAACAGAAGTGAACACCGTGACTGTATCTTTTGGGACAGCTCGGGAGAAACAACCATATTAAGAAGGGCAGTAAGGTGAATCATTACTGTAAAAATACTTCAATGTATTGTTCATGTACCTATTTTATGTTAAATAACTTGTTTGCTCGCTTACAGCTTAAGCCTTGGTTTGCTAGAATGAAGAGAAAAAGGATCACACGGTGATGTGGGTCTAATTTCAGTAACCTACTGTACACCGTTTAATCCTTGAGTGTCTATTGATCCCTGGGTCACACTATTGTTTATTAAATATTAGGCATAACAACAAACTCTGGATCATAAGAGATGCAAAGTCTAATTATGTGAATGGTTATTGATGCTGAACATGGCTAGAATATCTTGCATAAAACCCCAAAACGTATAATTTACTATGTGCTTTTGGTCTTGACTCCATCGATCTCCTTGCTGCCTTCTCAGGTTAAATCGAGAGGTATCTACTGTACAACACTGAGCTCAGCTTCCTCCTACCGCCCCCGCCCACCCACCCACCCCCCTCCACCACCTCGCAATTGTAGTTTTCTTTATTTGGCTCTTGGGATATGGGCGACCCTGGCTAAAGCAACACGTCTTCCCCATCCTGAGAGTCCATTAAGGGGATTAGAATAGACCAGAATGGGGAGGGGTGGCGGGTTCTCTTCCCTGAAGGTGGACCATGTGGTCCAGGTGTGTGTGAACCAGCTGGGTTTTTACAACAATTCAGCAGCTTTCGTGGTTATTGTTTTCTGGTGCTGAGCCACAAATTACCAGAGTTACTGAATGCAAATAGCAACGGTGAGATTGGAACCTCTGGCTTGCCACTGTGGTGCCATAACCCCTACACAGCTGTGCCCATGTGTCATAATCAAAATCTGAGTCCATGCCTTTATCACCCCAACATTTCCAAGTTGGCCCCAATCCTGCTAACTCCACAAGTTACAACTCATTCAAAACACTGCAGCCCATAATTCTCACCCATCTTCGCATCATCCTCCATCTTCTCCAAACTCCACTGGCTCCCAATGCCCCAGCAGGGTGACTTTAAAATCTTCATTCTCACTTTCAAACCCCTCCACAGCTAGAATTTCGCCTCCGTGATCTCCTCCAGCCTTGTATTGCCACACTCTCCGCTCCTCTAACACACCGCGCTGATCCTTGTCGCCCACTCCCTCCACTCCACTATTGGTGACCGTTCACTCAACCACTATTCCTGCCTGGTTCCCTCCAACTCCCTGCTTTTGAAAATGACCTCCAAAACTCTTCTCTTTGGCCTGCCTTCAGTCCCTTTCTCTAACCCTCGTGCTTTTCCCCTTGTCCAATACAATTTGATGTTTACGGTTTTGTTTCCCTTCATGTAAAGCAGTTTCTTGCACGTGGGGATCATGATTGAAATGAATGTTACGGCTGTACATTTAATGGATTAGTATGACATTCCTATCTCTAGTATTGTAGCAGAGGTGTTAGCACATTTAAAATAAATAGGTTAATACCTGTATTAAAACAGCAGACAAATTAATATCATTCAAATATGATAAGCATTCATCTGCTAATATCACCAAAAGTAATTTCTAGACTTGAAAAAGTATAGCGGTATAGCAACAGACCACCTCAAAAGAGAGTCAAGGAAGAAGTAGTTTATTTTGTTAACACATTACCACAATGTACATGATTCAACATTAATTTTCTGTCCAATTTAGTGGGGCATATACCCCAATGAAAAATAGTGTGCACATCATAAAATAATTCGATATTTATAAATAGTCTACTCTAAAATGCTGGAACATGCACAACATTTCTGGGAATGCTTGGCCCCAGACCCTCCCCTGGACAATAAATCCCATACATCATGTGCTAGATACCCATTTCTAGAATTGCCCCCATAACTGGGTCTCGAAACCTGCCCTGTGTATTTACAGCCATATCAACTACTCGGGAGAAAAAGATAGATTTACTGTTATTGGCAGCGGGACAAACAACGATCTTCAGATGACAAGAGATGATGGCAATACAGGAAACTTTCTGGTATCCGGCACGGACGGGACCAAGCTGGTGCCGGTCTATCAACAATGCCGGAGAATCGAGCGCTATAGTTAAAACATACGGAGCTTCTGAGCTCCGTATCTAGCAACAAACCCTGTTGCTTAGCAACAGCTTCAAAACAATCAACACAGCTTGCAAGCGTCTCTGTAGCTTAGCAACAGCTTCAGTTAGACGCTTGCACAGCCAGAAATTAGTAAAAAAAAGTAACTAAAAGTAAAAAAAAGTTATCTGAACCGACTCCTGAATTTTGCCGGTTAACCGACATTTCCGGTTAATCGAAAGTTTCCTGTACCGAGAAATCCATGTTTAACGGGCAAGGAGAACTCAAGTCCATTGTAAGGCAACTTCAATATCAAACTAAATAGCAGACTGAGTAATGTATTGAAGAAAATAAGCATCAGCACATGTGCATCTACACATTACGTATGCCTGGAATGAACGGCAAAACCAAATGTTTAGAGGAGTGGGTGCGGGTACATGCACCATCATCCTCAGTCCCTCAAGGAACAAATGGTCATAGTCTGGAGGCTTCAGTTTCACTTTTAACAAATATAAATTCTGACGAAGGGTTCGACCCGAAACTTTGACTCTGTTTCTCCTCTCTTCGATGCTGCCTGACCTGCTGAGTGTTTCCCAACACTTCCTGTTGTTATTTCAGATTTCCAGTATCCGCAGTATTTTGCTATTGTGAAAGTTTGACACCGAACCACTTGAGATATTAGGACAGGTGACCAAAAGCTTGGTCAAAAAGATAGGTTTTAAGGAATGTCTTAAAGGAGAGAGAGCTAGCGAGACGGGGAGGTTTAGGGAGGGAATTCCAGAGTTTAGGGCGTGGCATTCCAGTGTAGGAAGCACACTGTGAGCATTTTGTGAGCTAAACCTGGATGTCAGATATATAGATTATTATTTTTGGCAAGGCCAACTTGCAGAACGACTGCGATCACCTTTCAATGGATGGTCTTTTCATAAAATGCAATTGTTGATTTCTAAGTATACATTACCCGATCTCCTGCAGTGTTAATCACAAGTAGTCTGGGTCTGGAGCACCATTGTCATGTTTAGCCACAAACCCAGCCTGGCCCTTATAGGGGCTCTGGGAATTCAGGTAATTGTAGCTGCTTGAAAATTCCTGGGGTCAGTTCAGTTAGAGGTCCGCAAATTGTTCCAGGTCAGAAGAGGCTAGGATAATGTGCCTTGCTCTTTAAAAAGAATGTTTTACATCTGCAACAAAGTACAGGTGTCTGGAACGTGACGTACATGCAGTGGACAAAAGACTTGGAACAGCGAATCCTCCATGGCACACCGCGGTCACAGCAGGTTGCAGGATATGCTGTTATTTTATAAGAATAGAAGCTTTATACCATTTAATGAACAATGTATTATTCTGTCATTGAAGTGTAACGCCATCTCCTGATGACAACATGGTGTAATTGCTGTGCCCAGCACAGGTTACTTAGACAATAGCAAAATACTGCAGATGCTGGAAATCCGAAATGGGAGACCAAACGCAGATTGGGTGACCGCTTTGAGGAACTCCTACGTTTAGTCCGTAAGGGGGACCCCGAGCTTCCAGTCGCCTGTCATTTTAATTCACCGCCCCATTCCCACTCAGACCTCACTCGGGCTCTTGCATTGTTCTACGGAAGCTCAGCGTAAACTCGAGGAACAGCACCTCATCTTCCGATTAGGCACTTTACAGCCTTCCGGACTCAGTATCGAGTTCAACAATTTCAGATCATAACCTCGGCCCCCATTACATTTTTACTTATTTTTTTTATCCACACCTTTGTTTTGGCCCTTTCCCCCACCCCCCCTTTTTTCTCTCTCCCACATGGCAGCTGTCTCCCATTCTGCCAGTGCATTTCACACCTAATCTGAGCTGTCTTTTGTCTCCACTAGTCCTATCACCATCTCGTCTGGTTTTGAATACCTCTTAATGTCTCTTCACTTCTCTTTTGTTCTCTCCCAGCCCGGCCTTTTAATCTATTTCATTTCCTGTGCTTTTCCAGTCTTGACAAAGGGTTTGACCCGAAACGTTGACTCTATTTCTCTCTCCACGGATGTTGCCTGGCCTGCTGAGTTTTTCCAGCATTTTCTGTTGTTACACAGGTTACTTAGACTCTGATTAACCTGAGAATCTGCCAAGCCCAATTAGAGGCCAGGTAACACTCTCCTGCCCGCTCCGCCCCCACCCCACCCCGAAATCAATTACAGGAAACTTTCTGGTATCCGGCACGGATGGGACCGACGTGTTGCCGGTTCATCAACAATTCCGGATAACCGAACGCTATAGTAAAAGATACGGAGCTCAGAGCTCCATATAAAGCAACAAACCCTGTTGCTCACAGCTTCAAAACAATCGGCACAAGTTGCAAGCGTCTCTGTAGCTTAGCAACAGCTTCAGCTACACCCTTGCACAGCAACAAATGGAGTAAAAAAAGTAACTAAAAGTAAAAAAAGTTACCTGAACCGACTCCTGAATTTTGCCAGTGGATAGAGCGTTCCGGTTATTTAGGGGCCGGTTAATCGAAAGTTTCCTGTAGAAGGTATTTTCTGTACATCTTCAGTCAATTGCATAGAATTCACAGCACGGAGATAGGCCATTGGGCCCAAGAGGTCTATGCTGGTGTTTATGCTCCACACAAGCCTCCTACAACCTTACTTCATCTCACTCTATCAACAATTAGAGACTGATTAATCTTAAAAGACGCATACGTCAATTAAGAATGAAAACAAAAGTAACAGAAATTTGCACGTGATCCCTGAAGTGTGGCAGGCAGGCATACACATGCATGCATGGTGCACACGCATCTACCATGGCACTGCTTATGGAGAGTCACACTGCTGGGGTGAAGGGTGATGGGGTTTGCTGGGGTATGGGCGTGAATTCCTTCAAGCGAGAGCTGGACCTGTTTCTGGCTGGGGCGGAGATCACCTCTTACAGAAGGTAGGTACAGCAAGGAATTCAGGGCCAGAGTGGTCTCCTGGACTAGATTCGATCACCTAGGTGGGTCGCAGAGGAATTTCCCAAATTTTTCCCCCAAATTGGCCGGGGTATTTTTATCTGTTTTTTTTGTCTCTCTCAGATCATCACATGGTTTCGGGTGGGGTGGAGTGAATATGTTGTGATACATAAGGCATCGCAATTGTGTGGGTCAGGCTCGATGGACCAGAGGGTCTTTACCTGTCCATCACTGATTGTATGTTCAGAATATCGGGCTGCACATTTCCACTGAAGCAATTTAGAAAGACGTTTGTTCAAGACATTGAAGTGCTTTTTTGATTGGTACTGGATGGAAAGTAAATGTGTTGTCTTTTCCTTATCCACTGCAGACAGATAAAATACACTTGCTCCCTCACATACCATCTCTACGTAAATAAATTTCTTCCCGCAATATGGGAGAGTGGCCCTTTACTGCTCACCTGTTTAGGGTTTTCATTTTTATAATGAACACCAAACAATACGTAAATCCTATGTCTTTCTTTTATCTCTTAAGGGAACGGTAGTGTAGTGGTAATGTCACTGGGCTAGTAATCCAGAGGCCTGGACTAATGATCCAGAGACCTGAGCTGGGGAATTTAAATTCAGTAAATTAAATAAACCTGGAATAATTACTAGTATCAGTAATGGTAACCATGAAACTATCAGATTGTCATAAAAACCCATCTGGTTCACTAATGTCCTTTAGGGAAGGAAATCTGCCGTCCTTACCCGGTCTGGCCTATATGTGACTCCAGACCCACAGCAATGTGGTTGACTCTTAACTGCCCTGTGAAATGGCCTAGCAAGCCACTCAGTTGTAACAAACCGCTACAAAAAACAATAAAAAGAATGAAACTGGACGGACCACCCGGCATCGACCTTGGCTACGGACACGGCAACGGCACACCCAGCCCAGTCGACCCTGCAAAGTCCTCCTCACCAACATCTGGGGACTTGTGCCAAAATTGGGAGAGCTGTCCCACAGACTAGTCAAGCAACAGCCTGACATAGTCATACTCACAGAATCATACCTTTCAGTCAATGTCCCAGACTCCTCCATCACCATCCCTGGGTATGTCCTGTCAGACCAGCAGAACAGGCCCACCAGGGGTGGCGGCACAGTGGTATACAGTCAAGAAGGAGTGCCATAGAAATACCAGGCAATGACTATCTCCAACAAACGAGAGTCTAACCACCACTCCTTGACATTCAATGGCATTACCATCGCTGAATCCCCCACCTAAATATCCTGGGGGTCACCATTGACTAGAACCTTAACTGGACCAGCCACATAAATACAGTGGCAACAAGAGCAGGTCAGAGGTTGGGTATTCTGCGGCAAGTGTCTCACTTCCTGACTCCCCAAAGCCTTTCTACCATCTACAAGGCACAAGTAAGGAGTGTGATGGAATACTCTCCACCTGCCTGGATGAGTGCAGCTGCAACAACACTCAAGAAGCTCGACACCATCCAGGACAAAGCAGCCTGCTTGATTGGCACCCCATCTACCACCTTAAATATTCACTCCCTCCACCACCGGCGTGCCGTGGCTGCAGTGTGCACCATCTACAAGATGCACTGCAGCAACTCGCCAAGGCTTCTTCGGCAGCACCTCCCAAACCCGCGACCTCTTCCACCTAGAAGGACAAGGGCAGCAAGCGCGTGGGAACACCACCAGCTCCAAGTTCCCCTCCAAGTCACACACCATCCTGACTTAGAAGTATATCGCCAATCCTTCATCGTCACTGGGTCAAAATCCTGGAACTCCCTCCCTAACAGCACTGTGGGAGCACCTGCACCACACGGACTGCAGCGGTTCAAGAAGGCAGCTCACCACCACCTTCTCAAGGGCAATTAGGGATAGGCAATAAATGCTGGCCTTGCCAGCGACACCCACATCCCATAAATGGATTAAAAAAAAATAGATCTAAGTAAATGTAAATGTTTAAATTCAGGACTTCTGGTGAGAACCTCCCTCCAAACTTGAATAATGGTGCAATCCTTGGACTTGTAACTGTTCATATGAACAGCAGTACTTTTGAGTTCGGAATATATACAGTATTTAAAAAAAAATTTTTTTTAAAGGAATGGGTGTAACCATTTAGAATACGTAATAAAATTATAAGGACCCATTCTAAGTTGTTCCACCAGAGTATTTCTCCATTTGTCAAATTTCTCAGTGACTGTCTCCCGGTTAAGCAATGCCTCAATTTTAAAATTCTCATCCTTGTTTTCAAATTCCTCCATGACCTTGTCCCTCCCTATCTCTGTAACTATCCTCCAGCCCTACAACCCTCCCAGGGCTCTGCGCTCCTCTTGAGCGTCCCTGATTTTCATCGCTCCACCATTGGCGGCCGTGCCTTCAGCTACCAAGGCCCTAAGTTCTGGAAATCCCTCCCTAAACCTCTCTGCCTCTCTCTCCTCCTTTAAGACGCTCCTTAAAATCTACCTCTACGGCCAAACTCATCTGCACTAATATCTCATGTGGCTCGGTGAAACGCACCTGCGAAGTGCCTTGGGACATTTTACTACATTAAAGGCGCTATATAAATAGAAGTTGTTGTATCGGTGTTTGGCTCTTATTGTGCATGTGAATTATATTTCCAGAGATCAGCTGGTATACAGTACACACATCTGCTTTCAAAGATACCTCAGAAAAAGATGATCGGCTTTACCTTGGTCTGGCGTTTTCAAGAAAAATATATTCTGGTTACTTTCAATGGTGTGTCTTGTGGCGGGGGCGGGGGGGGGGGGGTTCATTGCCAGTAACTTTCTATTGGAGAGGTGGAGCTTACACAGGGCAAGACCCAGCATGCTCTGTGGCAGGCTGCTCTTACTGGCAATCATTAAAATCTCCAGAAGTTGCAAGCACTGGTGTTAAGACGCAAGCTGTAGCTGGCTACCCCTGTTGAGTTTCTTCAGCTAACTAGAATACATCTAGGAAACTGCATGAGTCTAAACCTCAGGCTTCGTGGGTTGACATAGAAAACAGAGAGAATGCAATTGTCTAGCATAATCATTTTCTTGAAAATGTCTATGTTCATTTTGCTGCAAACTTTATTCGTAGTTCAGATTTGTAGAGAAACCAAGGTGGCGGCTGATTGGATTTTCATAAAATATTTGGACGATTTGATTAGTTCCCCTTTTTCTTTTCTTGTTAAATTTTGCTGACTGTCCATGCTTGATTTGCTTTTTCCATACATCCCTAATAGCTCATCATTGGAATCTTATCTACCCACTTCCCTTGCATTTGATTGCATTCCCTTGCAACCTATTCAGTTGCAATTTCTTGCTGTTTTATGAATTCAAAAACTAAGCCAATCAGCTACAAGCCATTTACATTGATCACGTGTGACGCCACAAGACAAAATGTCTCAGACGCAACATAAAAGATACATGCAGCAGAATGTGATGCCGTGCAAAATGTCACGTAAATCACAAAGGAAAACAAAGAAATGGACTACAGGAATGATCAGTGAAAAATAAAAATATCCCCCTTCCCCCAAGAAGGGAAAGAATAGAAAAAATATTGATAAAACATGGGTAAACACTCACCTTGACAAATCTAAAGCTTCAGGCTGTAGCATCACTATTTAAATATTATGTTTTTCACTCCAGTCATTTAAAAAAATAATCTTCCACCACAGTTTTATCCAATAGATGAAATACTTCTTTTAACAGGCAGTATACTATTTTGCACAAAAAACCCTCAGATTTCATATAAAATATTACATAGAATTTACAGCATAGAAACAGGCCATTCGGCCCCTCTGGTCTGTGCCGGTGTTTACACTCCACATAAGCCTCCTCCCACTCTATTTACTTTATTTAACCCTATCGGCATATCCTTCTATTCCTTCCTCCCTCGTGTGCTTATCTAGCATCCCCTTAAATTTAACTATGTTACTTGCCTCAACCACTCCATGTGGTAGCAAGTTTCCTAGTATATAAGAAAAGAGAGAGTAGGCCATTCAGCCCTTCGAGCCTGCTATATATGTAGCATTGTAACATAACTCCACCTTAAAGGGTTATGAGAGCTAACAACAACAACTTGTATTTATATAGCGCCTTTAGCGTAGTAAAGCATCCCAAGGCGCTTCACAGGCATGTTATGAGACAAAAAATTGACACTGAGCCACATAAGAAATTAGGGCAGATAAAGAGGTAGGTTGTAAGGAGCGTCTTAAAGGAGGAAAGAGAGGCGGAGAGGTTTAGGGAGGTAATTCCAGAGCTTAGGGCCGAGGCAACAGAAGGCACGGCCACCAATGGTGGAGCGATTATAGTCAGGGATGCTCAAGAGGGCAGAATTTGAGGAGCGCAGATATCTCCCGGGGGGGGGGTTGTGGGGCTGAAAGAGATTACAGAGATGGGGAGGGGCGAGGCCATGGAGGGATTAGAAAACAAGGATGAGAATTTTGAAATCAAGCTGAGAAAGATTACTGCAGCACCTATCAAAACTTAGCCAGCACTCAGTCCCAAAACACTATACAGCGTCTGAATCGATCGATAATTGTTTTTTAACTGTTGGTAGCTGCTCCAGTTATACCACAATGGGTGTAAATTCCTGTGATTCACCACAGTGAGTTCTTGATCCTAGCTGTACAGCCAGGATAGGTATGGTAGGCTCAATGTAAGTAAGGGAAATAGCTGCACGAAAGGATGAGCAGCTACCAGAAGGACAAAAGCAATAAGGAACCGTGGTGCTCAAGTGTTTTAGGCACATGGCTTTTGGGACTGGTGCCCACACTTATTCATTGCTGTTACATCTGATTTGGTGCGTGAATGTGAACTCTCAATTGACCCGTACACCCCCCTGAATGTGGTCCATGACGTTAGCGTTCCAAGCAGACATCAGAAAATAAAACATTAGCATTTCAATTAGAACATTAGTGTCAACCGTGACTCAGTCAGTAGCCCTCTCGCCTCGGAGTCAAAAGGTCGCGGGTTCCACTCCAGAGACTTGAGAACAAAATCTAGGCTGGCACTCCCAGTGCCGTACTGAGGGAGTGCTGCACTGTTGGAGGTGCCGCCTTTTGGACGAGCCGTTAAACCGAGGCCCCGTCTGCCCTCCCGGGTGGACGTAAAAAAATCCCGTGGCACCAGTACTGTTAGCTGTTGCTGCAAGCTGAAGAGAATAGAATATACATGACAGTCTGTTAGATCACAGGCCATTTCATGGGCATTAATATGCATTAGTGGGCTGTTCTTGTGGAGCAAAAGGTGATTTAATATGCCAGTATTTGTTACTGTAGAGCCTTAGCATGATTCGGTCCGGCGGCGTTCCTGGCAGCTGTCTGGATAAGTGTTAGAAACATAAAAACATAGAAGATAGGAGCAGGAGTAGGCCATTCGGCCCCTTGAGCCTGCTCCGCCATTCAATGAGATCATGGCTGATCATCCGAATTCAGTACCCTGTGCCTGCTTTCTCCCCATATCCCTTGATCCCTTTAGCCTCAAGAAATATATCTAACTCTTTCTTGAATATATTTAATGAATTGGCCTCAACTGCCTTCTGTGGCAGAGAATTCCACAGGTTCACCACTCTCTGGGTGAAGAAATTCCTCCTCATCTCAGTCCTAAATGGCTTACCCCTTATCCTTAGACTGTGACTCCTGGTTCTGGACTCCCCTGCCATCGGGAACATCCTTCTTGCATCTAGTCTGTCTAGTCCTGTTAGAATTTTATAAGTTTCAATGAGATCCCCTCTCATTCTTCTAAACTCTAGTGAATATAAGCCTAATCGACCCAATCTCTCTTCATACGTCATTCCTGCCATCCCAGGTATCAGTCTGGTGAATCTTCGCTGCACTCTCTCCATGACAAGAACATCCTTCCTCAGATAATGCGACCAAAACTGCACACAATACTCAAGGTGTGGTCTCACCAAGGCCCTGTACAACTGCAGCAAGACGTCCTTGTTCTTGTACTCGAACCCTCTCGCTATGAAGGCCAACATACCATTTGCCTTCTTAACCGCCTGCTGCACCTGCATGCTTACCTTCAGCGACTGGTGCACAAGGACACCCAGGTCTCGTTGCACTTCCCCTTTTCCCAATCTACTGCCGTTCAGATAATAACCTGTCTTCCTGTTTTTGCCACCGAAGTGGATAACCTCGCATTTATCCACATTATACTGCATTTGCCATGCATCTGCCCAATCACCCAACCTGTCCAAATCGTACTGGAGTTTCTCTGCATCCTCCTCACAGCACACACGCCCACCCAGCTTTGTGTCGTTAGTTCCGAAGTGCTCTGTTTATTTCGGGCAGAAGCAGCTGCCTTTACTAACTAGTTCGCAGACTTCCCTTCCTTTAGGTTTCCATTTCTTCTACAACTTAAAATGCAGGTTTACTAGCACAGAAAAATCCACATCCACATCCACAGCACAGGAGATAGTAGGATGGAGGAAGTGAATGACAAGACAGCAACTGCAATGCGTGGCGTTCTTAAAAACCATGGTGGTAGTACCTGAACACTCCGATTAGGTCACTGCCGCTAACTCGCTGCTGCCCAACCAGTGCCGCGTGTTATATGATTGTTTTGAATTGCGGCTGGATTGTACTAGCGCCACCGCGTTATACCGGCCATCGCGTGTAGCAGGCAAATTGCATTCGCAGGAACATGCCCGCTTTAAGCGGTGGGGACGGTGATGCAGTTTTTAATTCCCTTTTGTTCTAGGACATCTTCAATGAAACCTGGAGCACTATCTTGGCTACATTCCAACGAGATCTGTCAGTCAGTCTGAAACCAATAGGTAATCGAGTCAGGTCAGCAACTATGCGGTAGCGTACAGCTGCATAAGTAATAAAGGAACCAAGATCCCAAAGGTGAATGTTATGTCCCGAGTTAGCACACAAGAGAGGCACCATTGGTGTTTTGAGCTTCTGAGATTAGAAACAATTTGTAATTACTACAACTGTTGGTGTTGGTATTGCTTATTTACCTGTTTAATGTTCAATAAATCTGTCTAGTTATTTCCATCCTGAATTTTGAACTGATACAGCATATATTCTTCTGCCAACCAAAGATGAGGTGATCATGGGGCTGCACATGATATATTCCAGTAAGCCAGAATTAAAAGAAAGAACTTGCATTTATATAGCGCCTTTCATGACCTCAGGACGTCGCAAAGTGCTTTAAAGCCAATTAAGTACTTTTGAAGTGTAGTCACGGCTGTAATGTAGGAAACGCAGCAACCAATTTGCTCACAGCAAGCTCCTGCAAACAGCAATGTGATATTGACCAGTTAACCTGCTTTTTAAGTGATGTTGATTGAGGGATAAGTATTGGACAGGACACGGGAGAATTCCCCTGTTCTTCTTCAAAATAGTGGCCACGGGATCTTTTACGTCCACCTGAGAGGGCAGACGGGGCCTCGGTTTAACGTCTCTTCCGAAAGACGGCACCTCCGACAGTGCAGCACCCCCTCAGCACTGCGCTGGGAGTGCCAGCCTGGATTTTGTGCTCTAGTCTCTGGAGTGGAACCCACAAAGCGAGAGAGTGCTACCCACTGAGCTACAGCTGACACAATATAGTGACAAGAGATCTCTGTTGGACCTTTGGGTCTTGCTATGTTTAATTATTAATTAAAGTAGATTTAGAGAGGTAAAGGCATATTCTGGCTTGTAGGGGACACAGACAGGACATAGACAGGCTGGTGGAATGGGAGGACACGTGGCAGATGAAATTTAACGCAGAAAAGTGCGAAGTGATGCATTTTGGTAGAAAGAATAAGGAGAAGCAATATAAATTAAAGGGTACAATTCTAAAGGGGGTGCATGAACAGAGAGACCTGGCGGTATATGTGCACAAATCGTTGAAGGTGGCAGGGCAGGTTGAGAAAGTGGTTAAAAAAGCATATGAGTTCCTGGGCTTAATAAACAGAGGCAGAGTACAAAAGCAAGGAAGTTATGATGAACCTGTATAAAACACTAGAAAGAAACTGTTCCCGTTGGCGGAAGGGTTGAGAACCGGAGGACACAGATTTAAGGTGATTGGCAGAAGAAGCAAAGGCGACATGAGGAAAAACTTTTTTAGGCAGCGAGTGGTTAGGATCTGGAATGCACTGCCTGAAAGGATGGTGGAGGCAGATTCAATTGTGGCTTTCAAAAGGGAACTGGATAAGTACCTGAAGGTAAAAAAAAAATTAAGGGCGGGGGAGTGGGACTAGCTGAAGTGCTCTTGCAGAGGTGCGACACGCACTCAACGGGCCGAATGGCCTCCTTCTGTGCTGTAACCATTCTATGATTGTATTCTACGAGGACTACTACAGCAGTAGCAAATGACATTGAACCTTGGTTCTTGGCTGTGGCAGAGGTCGCATCACGTAGAAGGTGAGTGGATTAATAGTTAAAGTACGCACGGTCAATGTAATCTCCTGGGCTGGTTTCGATCACCTGTGGGGGTTCGGAGAGGAATTTTCGTCCGTCATTTTCGTATTACCAAAGAAATACATAACGTAAAAAATCCAAAAATATAACCGAACGCAACATTATTGTAATAGATGTATACTTCCACAAATGTGCACACATTTACAAAGTTGGCATTCTTATTTGCTTTGCTTCTTTCAAATACTAATTAGAATTTTCCTGGTGAAATGGGGAAGATAAACTTTTCGTGTGTGTTTGTGCGAAAGAGAGAGAGAGAGAGAGAGAGGAGAGCGGGAAGAGATGGCAAGAAAAAAGTCTGTGCGAGAATTTTTAAAAGGGATGGAGTAAACATCTTCCACAATAACATTAAAAATCAAG
Organism: Somniosus microcephalus; assembly: GCF_052327205.1. NCBI lineage: Eukaryota > Metazoa > Chordata > Chondrichthyes > Squaliformes > Somniosidae > Somniosus > Somniosus microcephalus. The sequence continues at coordinate 260,144,816 of NC_140993.1, forward strand.
AGAGAAAGGAGGCATAAATGAATCACATTCAGTAAGCATCCAATAACCAGAAAGCTTTGGAACCTCACACCCCAGAATTTATCGCTCTCTTTCACTATGCATTACTTTGCAGAACGAAAATTGACTGAGATGGAAGCTATTTTGCATGGAACAATGACTATGGCTAACAAATGAGAGTTCTGGAGGCTGGATGTTAGTCCCCTGCCTCATCTGCCACCCCTCATGACGGCAGCCACCTGCTGTTTTATTGTCACAGCTGGAGCAAGTTCACACTTCTCAGTGCCGAGTTCTGCCCATGAGCTGCAATCTCTCTCCTCGGCTCATTACTTTGATGAACTTTTTATGGTCAGCACCCATGAAGACCTCATCTAGGACTGTGCAACCTCTACTAGCTTCAGGGGAGTTCTTAGAGCTGTGGTGAGGTGATGATACAAACTGACACTTAGGCAGTTGCTATGTGGCAATTACGGAGGAAAGCCATCAGTACGACAGCAACCTCTGACTACAGAAACCTCCCTCAACAGGTACAATTTCAGACAATCTGTTGTAGTCCTGTTGTTAATTTATTAATGAATGTAACAATCGTTAAAATCAAACAACTAATATAGGAAGGCAGTAGTTTTACAAAAAATGTTGGTGGGCATATTTTTTCAACCTCTACAAAAAAATGATGATTTTGCCTCTTTCTTTACTATTGTACGTCATAGTATTTTTCTGTCAAATATCACAGTATATAGACAGACAAATCCATTGTTACAAGCGTTCAATTTTAATATGTCTCGACTGAAATATATTATTCATTGATATTTGCAAGAGTTAAAAATGGCTGGTGCATCAAGGTGGTAGTGAGCCTGTTTCCCAACTCGATAGTCACAGGTCTGAGTCTCAGCAACACTTGGGAGTATTGCTGGCTTGCCACTGTTAGAAACAAGTTTCATTCGTTCTTGCCCAGCTTGTTTCATGGAATGCCGTGCTATAGTGAAGCACTCCATCCCAGAAGGAGGGGAGAACTGTCCACCTGCGCCCGCTACAAGCACACAGGGTCAGCCGCGGCACAGTGGGTAGCACTCTCACCTCTGAGTCGGAAGGCTGTGGGCTCAAGTCCCACTCCCGAAACTCCCAGTGCAGTACTGAGGGAGTGCTGCACTGTCAGAGGTGCCGTCTTTCGGATGAGACGTCTGCCCTCTCAGGTGGACGTAAAAGCTCCTATGGCACTCTCCCCGGTGTCCAAGGCCAATATTTACCCCTCAATCAACATCTAAAACAAATGATCTGGTCATTATATCATCGCTGTTTGTGGGATCTTGCTGTGTGCAAATTGGTTGCTGCGTTTCCTACATTACAGCAGTGACTACGCTTCAAAAGTACTTCATTGGCTATAAGGCGCTTTGGGATGGCCTGAGGTTGTGAAAGATGCTATAGAAATGCAGGCTCTTTCTCTCCATTGGTCAATAATTGAGCGGCATCGATAACATTCACGAGAAAACTTGTAGCCCAGCATTTCTGGTCTTCGAAGCTGAAAGGAACGACTTCAGGGAGAGGTGGTAACTCCAGGATAATAAGAGTAAAACATCAGGCATTCAAGGAATAGTGGCCCAGAAGTTCCCGAAACAGTGTAATCAGCAAGTTACTCCAAAACTGATGCCACACTTCCCGTTAGCGATTTACGCCGAAATTTCCTGAAAATCTTATTAGCATATTGAGGCGTAAATTTACAGCCCGTTCAGAACTGATGCAAGTTCAGGAAATCTGCATGACCAGCATTTTTTGCACGTGGGTGGAGCCATGTTCGTGAGCGGCAGAGGGTTTCGGCAAAGGTTTCGCAGAATCAGCATAAAAGGCCGAGGAAATTCGAGCGAAAAATAGGTGCAAGCCACTTAATGCCCGAATTTCCTCAATCTACTGCACCGAAAATTGGCATTACTCATAGACACATAGAAGATAGGAGCAGGAGTAGGCCATTCGGCCCTTCGAGCCTGCTCCGCCATTCAATGAGATCATGGCTGATCAGCCAAATTCAGTACCCTGTCCCTGCCTCTCCCCATAGCCCTTGATCCCTTTAGCCTCAAGAAATATATCCAACTCTTTTGAATATATATAATGAATTGGCCTCCACCGCCCTCTGTGGCAGAGAATTCCACAGGTTCACCACTCTCTGGGTGAAGAAATTCCTCCTCATTTCAGTCCTAAATGGCTTACCCCTTATCCTTAGACTGTGACCCCTGGTTCTGGACTCCCCGGCCATCATAAACATCCTTCCTGCATCTAGTCTGTCCAGGCCTGACAGAATTTTATAGGTTTCAATGAGATCCCCTCTCAATCTTCTAAACTCCAGTGAGTATAAGCCCAATCGACCCAATCTCTCCTCATACATCATTCCTGCCATCCCAGGTATCAGCCTGGTGAATCTTTGCTGCACTCCCTCCATGGCAAGAACATCCTTCCTCAGATAAGGCGACCAAAACTGCACACAATACTCAAGGTGTGGTCTCACCAAGGCCCTGTACAATTGCAGCAAGACATCCTTGTTCCTGTACTCGAACCCTCTTGCTACGAAGGCCAACATACCATTTGCCTTCTTAACCGCCTGCTGCACCTGCATGCTTACCTTCAGCGACTGGTGCACAAGGACACCCAGGTCTCTTTGCACTTCCCCTTCTCCCAATCTATTGCCATTCAAATAATAATCTGCCTTCCTGTTTTTGCCACCAAAGTGGATAACCTCACATTTATCCACATTATAGTGCATTTGCCATGTTTCTGCCCAATCACCCAACCTGTCCAAATAGTACTGGAGTTTCACGACATCCTCCTCACAGCTTACCCTCCCGCCCAGCTTTGTGTCGTCTGCAAATTTGGAGATATTACATCCAATTCCCTCGTCCAGATCATTAATATATATTGTGAACAGCTGGGGTCCCAGGACCGATCCTTGCAGTACCCCACTAGTCACTGCCTGCCACTCGGAAAACGACCCATTTATTCCAACTCTTTGCTTTCTGTCCGCCAACCAGTTCTCTATCCAAGTCAATACCTTGCCCCCAATCCCATGTGCCTTAATTTTGCATGCTAATCTCTTATGTGGGACCTTATCGAAAGCCTTCTGAAAGTCCAAATACACCACATCCACTGGTTCTCCCTTATCTATTGTTGTTCAATCTTCAGGAAATTCCAGCACCATTGTCTCAATAGTTCCCATGTCCATCCTTCGCTCAAGTCGGCAATAACCTTTGGCTTCTCAGCAACTTGATATTGAAAGAGGAGTTTTCCTTTTGTTACCAAGTATAGAACATAAAAACATAAGACGTAGGAGCAGGAGTAGGTCATTCGGCCCCTCGAGCCTGCTCCGCCATTCAATAAGATCGTGGCTGATCTGATCTTGGCCTCAACTCCACTTCCCTGCCCGCTCCCCATAACCCTTGACTCCCTTATCGTTCAAAAATCTGTCTGTCTCCACCTTAAATATATTCAATGACCCAGCCTCCACAGCTCGCTGGGGAAGAGAATTCCAAAGATCCACGACTCTCAGAGAAGAAATTCCTCATTTCCGATTTTAAATGGTTGCCCCCTTATTCTGAAATTATGCCCCCTAGTTCTCGATTCCCCCACAAGGGGAAACATCCTCTCTGCAGCTACCCTGTCAAGCCCCTTCAAAATCTTATATGTTTCAATAAGATCCCCTCTCATTCTTCTAAACTCCAATGAGTATTGGCCTAACCTGCTCAACCTTTCTTCATAAGACAACCCCTTCATCTCCGGAATCAACCTCGTGAACCTTCTCTGAACTGCCTCCAATGCAAGTATATCCCTCCTTAAATAAGGAGACCAAAACTGTACGCAGTACTCCAAGTATGGTCTCACCAACACCCTGTACAGTCCGAGGTAAATGTATGACCACATAGACACATAGTCAGCCTTTCATTTAAACAAAAGCATCCAATAATGACAAAACAGCTCCTAGGTATTGTCAAAAAAACTCCCATTTTGGAGTAATTTTATATATTAAATTACAGCATTTCATTAGTAAGGCTATGCACACTGTTCTAACAGCCGATTGTTGTCATAGCAATATTAAAGTCCATAGCAGAGTCTTTCGCTTTGGATCGGGGTGATTTGATAGAGGTGTACACGATTATGACGGGTTTGGATAGGCTAGACGGGGAAAACTGTTCCCACTAGTTGATGGTACAAGGACTAGGGGACACAGATTTAATTTTTTGGGCAAGAGATACAGGGCGGGATGTGAGGAAAAACTTTTTTACGCAACGAGTGGTGAGGACCTGGAACTTGCTGCCGACGGAAGTGGTGGAAGCGGAGACACTCAATGTTTTCAAGGGGAGACTGGATAGGCACTTGAGGGAAATAAACTTGCAGGGCTACGGGGATAGAGCGGGGGAATGGGGCTGACTGGATTGCTCGAGAGAGAGAGAGAGAGAGAGAGAGAGAGAGAGAGAGAGAGCTGGCACGTACTCGATGGGCCGAATGGCCTCCTTCTGTGCCGTTATGACTCTATGACAAGAGATATAACCAGATTATCAGCCTCTAATCAAACTAGAATTCCCCACATGTACAGCAGACTAGGGGACTCAGTGAAAACTATAAAATGGCATGAAAATTCAACGGCATATTTTATAAATATGCTCAGTTTATATTGTTTCTGTTGGAACTCAAATGAAATGGCTGATAAATTATTGCGTATTAATTTTAAATATTTTAGATGAGGTGCTAATTGGCCAGTAACAGGATTTGCACTTTGTTTACTATGCTAGTGACATGAGAGAACAGGTGATTGCTTATCATTTAAAGAAAACGTATTTGGTGTAAATCAGTGTTACTCATTTTTTTGTCAAAGTCATTTGAAGTCAATGGAAATTAAAACTGCGAGAGACGTATGGCAAGCGGCTGAATCAATATCACCCGTTTTACACGATCACCCAAAGTCACAATTACCCCCAGCATTTCCAAACTTAGAAATAACTAATAAACCAGTATGATGACTCCTAACCAATGTTCCCTTTAAGTTGAAATAACAACAGAAAATGCTAGAAAAGCTCAGCAGGCCAGGCAACATCCGTGGAGAGAAAATAGAGTCAACGTTTTGGGTCAAACCCTTTGTCAAGACTAAAGAAGCACAGGAAATGAAATAGATTAAGAGGCCAGGCTGGGAGAGAACAAAAGAGAAGTGAAGAGACATTAAGAGGTATTCAAAACCAGACGAGATGGTGCTAGGACTAGTGGAGACAAAAGACGGCTCTAGATTAGGTGTGAAATGCGCTGGCAGAATGGGAGACAGCTGCCATGTGGGAGAGAGAAATGGGGGGGGGGGAAGGGCCAAAACAAAGGTGTGGATAAAAAATAAGTAAAAATGTAATGGGGGCCGAGGTTATGATCCGAAATTGTTGAACTCAATATTGAGTCCGGAAGGCTGTAAAGTGCCTAATTGGAAGATGAGGTGCTGTTCCTCGAGCTTTAAGTTGCACAGCCGCGCAGCCGGCACACTGGCTTTTAAATGGGAAAAACTGCACATGCGCTGTATTTTGAATGGGCCGCGCAGCCCCTTAAAGGGGCCACGCACCCAAAAAAAAACATTGCTTTCAACCTCCTCAAGCTTGGGAGACACCTTGAAAGAAGACATGTCAATATGCCTTTCCACTGGCCAAGGAAAGAATACCATCCAAACAGCAGCTTTGACTCCGATAATCCCTTTATTTTATTGTACCAGTTTATTGCAACTCTCGTCGCTAATTCAACAAATGCGATCTTTGGGGAATCACAGTATCTGCCACTCATATTGCTTTTCTTTTTGGGCCGGGCGGGGGAGGGTAACCAGAAAAAAATATCTGTGAATGCTCCAACAGGTGCACAAACGTATGTAAAGAGCAGCCCCATGATATAACGGGTCGCAAAGCCCGGCATGTACTGCACTTCATGACAGTGACCTATCCATTCTGACAGACGCCAAACATGCTTAGAAAGATAGCTTATATACATTTTTAAAACTTCAATTACGAGCACCATTAAACGACTACCAGCTTCTCCTGCTACGGCCCCCCGCCCCACCCTACAAAAAAAGCCAGCCACATGCACGTTACGAGCTCATAGCTAGTGACAAAGGTTCTGTCGCCACATATTCTGTTCATATTCTGCATAAAAATAATCACATAGTTTAACTGTATTTTAATCGGCTGTATTTTTGACGGTTCCTGTGCAGAATGGCTCCAATGAAATCATCTGAATATTTTTCCACACTGTTTAGCTCTAAACATTATATTTTTGGAATCATCAATTAGTATAATGCTGTAGAAGCTGATTCTCAAAGGGAGAAGATAATTCCAGTAATAAAAATGTACCAATCTCATCCCCATTGCAATAAGGAAACAGCATCGGCACACAAGGTGTACTAAATCTGAAATACTTAATGGCCAAATTTTCTTGTATAATTTTACAATTAATTTAAAAAATTGAATATAACGAGAAGTGTATACTATTTCAGCGTCGCTGGGTCAAAATCCTGGAACTCCCCACCTAACAGCACTGTGGGAGCACCTTCACCACACGGACTGCAGCGGTTCAAGGCGGCGGCTCACCACCACCTTCTCGAGGGGCAACTAGGGATGGGCAATAAATCCTGGCCTTGCCAGCGACGCCCACATCGCATAAACGAATTTTAAAAAAATTTGCCACGTTAATAATTTGCTTGTTGTGAGGAAACTGGTGCCAAAACTATGAACAAAATGATGATTTACCTCCCATCTGCCACTGCACACATGCTGAATTAAAAAGAAACGCATCTTTCTGGTGACCGCTTTATGTTGAAGTCTCAGAATCTGAAATGCCTTAGTTTTTCCACTTTAATTAAATGCTGGCAGACGTTATAGAATCTTAGAGCACAGGAGGAGGCCATTCGGCCCATCCAGCCTGTGCCTGCACTTTCAAAGGGCTGTCCAATTAGTCCCATAGTTCATAACAGCTTTATATTTGGGAATTATGGTAATCACCAGCCCATCTCCTTTGTCTATCAAACTATTTTAGTAGTATCCATCTGCAATGTGGTTCCTCTCACTTAAAAAGGACAAATTTATATTGTGAAAATAGCTGCACATTAAGCATCACGCTACATCTGTGCAGGTACTGTACATTCATACCACGGTGGGACATGCACTTTTTAAAAAACTGAACAGATACACTTGGTCCCACAGAAGGACGAATGAAGTCACAACCAGATCAAAATTGGCTGATTAGCCATATTGGTTTGCAGTCGATCCTGATTATTTGGAAGTCTAGAGATAAGCTACTAATTGGCCAAAATCTCTACAGCAGCCAAGACAGGGTGTTAAGGCAATTAAACAGTAAGCCATATTGTTCCTTCACCCCTGTTGGTGAACCACCTCGCAGTATCAATGGCACACTTTCACCAGCTGGACGGACGCAATCCAAATGCTCACGAATATAGTACAGCTTATTGTTCTAGCCTTTCCTGCTACACCATTTTCTAGCTGAGAGGTGTTCATAAATTGTGGCAGAACCAAACGATCATTTCCATGGAAACTCAGCACTCTCTGATTTCACCGCGCACATTTCAGGCACCTTCCCGCTCATTCAGAGATTTAAGATGGCGAATGAAGCAGCACTGTTGATTGGCTGGCAGCGGCGTTGTGTTGGTTTTATGAAGTATCAGCACAGAGCGCTCACCAGGAGGGACCTTTCTGGTCAGGTGAACTCTGGGCAGCACACGATGCAGTTTCGGAGTTGAACAACATTTTGTGAGACTTTAACAGAATTTATTCACTTCCTAAGTGTACATTAACTGCTTGTAACACTTCCTTTTCTATGTAATTTGTTTACATAAGAACATAAGAAATAGGAGCAAGAGTCGGCCATTTGGCCCCTCGAGCCTGCTCCGCCATTCAATAAGATCATAGCTGATCTGATCTTGGGCTCAGCTCCATTTCCCCAGCCTCAGCTATTCACAATATATATTAATGATCTAGACAAGGGAACTAGATGTAATATCTCCAAATTTGCAGACGATACAAAGCTGGGTGGGCGTGTGTGCTGTGAGGAGGATGCAGAGAAACTCCAGGATGATTTGGACAGGTTGGGTGATTGGGCAAAAGCATGGCAGATGCAATATAACGTGGATAAATGTGAGGTTATCCACTTTGGTGGCAAAAACAGGAAGGCAGATTATTATCTGAATGGCAATAGATTGGGAGAAGGAGAAGTGCAACAAGACCTGGGTGTCCTTGTGCACCAGTTGCTGAAGGTAAGCATGCAGGTGCAGCAGGCGGTTAAGAAGGCAAATGGTATGTTGGCCTTCGTAGCGAGAGGGTTTGAGTACAGGAGCAAGGATGTCTTGCTGCAGTTGTACAGGGCCTTGGTGAGACCACATCTTGAGTATTGTGTGCAGTTTTGGTCGCCTTATCTGAGGAAGGATGTTCTTGCCAAGGAAGGAGTTCAGCGAAGATTCACCAGGCTGATTCCTGGGATGGCAGGAATGACGTATGAGGAGAGATTGGGACGATTGGGCTTGTACTCGCTGGAGTTTGGAAGAATGAGAGGGGATCTTATTGAAACCTATAAAATTCTGACAGGACTGGGCAGACTAGATGCAGGAAGGATGTTCCCGATGGTCGGGGAGTCCAGAACCAGGGGTCACAGTCTAAGGATAAGGGGTAGGCCATTTAGAACAGAAATGAGGAGGAATTTCTTCACCCAGAGAAGGCAGTAGAAGCCAATTCATTAAATATATTCAAGAAGGAGTTGGATATATTTCTTAAGGCTAAAGGGATCCAGGGGTATGGGGAGAAAGCAGGGACCGGGTACTGAAATTGGATGATCAGCCATGATCGCATTGAATGGCGGAGCAGGCTTGAGGGGCCGAATGGCCTACACCTGCTCCTATCTTCTATGTTTCTATGTTTCCCTGCCCGCTCCCCATAACCCATAACTCTCTGTGTTACAAACAGTAGTATAGTTATCTAGGATAAATAGCAGCATGTTTAATGGATCTCTCCAGAACCTACCATCTTGAAATTTAAATCTGTCTAATCTTCAAAAAGGAAAGAAACTTTTTCGAAGTTCCCATTAAAAGTTGAAATGGATCTGTGAAGCCTTCCTCAAATTATTTTGCTTCCATTACTTGGTATCAATAGACAGAGGGGACGACCAATATCTTGCCCTCCCCTATGAAAGGGACACAGTAGATGTGATGTATAAATGCTGCACTCTGATGGTGTTGTTTTAAAACACTAATGCTAATCAATCATAGTATCTTCAATAATTATTTCTCAACAATTATACAAATACATGGTACAGGGAAAACTAAAATCTATTCTAGCAAGCATATATTAGGGTGACCATACATCCCCGTTTTCCGGGGGCAGTCCCCGGATGAAGGACCGTGTCCCCGGGCAAACAATGTTCCCGGAAAAGTCCTCGGTTCAGGAAACTCATCCCCAAATACGCACGGGATCAAATCAGGAACCACGTGACCCCCGAGCTGCCCTGCGGTCAGTTAATAAAGTGGGCGGGGGCTGTGCGGCAGGGCGGGTTCTGATTGCTAGGAGGGACGTCAATCGCCTGTTTTCAACCAGTAAAAGAGGTGGACTTATTGAGGGACTTCAATTTATGCAGAGATCGCTCTCTGTGGCCGCAGTACGCAAGCTCCACCACCACCCCCCCCCACACTCCACACCCCCCCCCCGCCCCAATAGTCCTGTCAAATTCGGTTGAAGAGAAATCAGCCCCGGAGCAAAAGGTCCGGGTAACGGGGGGCCGCTGGCAACCAGACTAATGCGGTGTGGCTGGAGCTGCGCTCTGCGGCCTTGGATGGTGTGGCTGAGTGTCGGGCTGTGAGGAGGGGGAGGAGCCGGTGATTGTTGCCGGAGGAGCCGTGAACAGTGGCCGCATTAATCTGGCGGAAAGCTCTGGCGCTGCTTTTTGCAGATTCAGTTTGCATCAAAACAACAAAAAATTTTGCTTCACTATGCTGCACAACCTGCATTTTTCGCCCTGACTACTTTGCTGTGCTCCCACCCCCACGTGTCCCCAGATTCAGTTTAGAAAATGTGGTCACCCTCGCATATATCTCCATATATATTGAAATATGCAAAAATACTAAAGCCCCGATTTTAACCTTTTAACACAATCTTGTCAGCCGTGGCTCAGTCGGCAGCACTCTTGCCTCGAGTCAGAAGGTCATGGGTTCAAACTCCATCCCAGAGACTTGAGCATAAAAATCTAGGCTGACACTCCCAGTGCAGTACTGAGGGAGTGCTGCACTGTCGGAGGTGCCGGCTTTCAGATGAGACTTTAAACGAGGCCTCGTCTGCCATCTCAGGTCGATGTGAAAAAAATCACAGGGCATAATTAGGAAGAAGAGCAGGGGCGTCCTCCCCAGTGGCCTGGACAATATTTATCCCTTAACCAATACTTAAAAACAGATGATCTGGTCATTAACACATTGTTTTTTGTGGGCTCTTGCTGTGCGCAAACTGGCTGCCGCGCTTCCTGCAGTGACTACACTTCAAAAGTATTTGATTCGCTGTAAAGTGCTTCAAGGTCGTGAAAGCTGCTATATAAATGCAAGTTCTTCCTTTTTTGAACCAAACCCGCTCGGTGGGAACGGGTCTTAGTTGGGTTCGCGGTGGAAGCCCGTGTTGTACCCCGCCCGATTTTACGCTCCATTGAGTTTTCTGTGGAAAAAGAGGTAATTGTTACAACTCAGCACGACCTTTGACATGTACTTTCGACCTTTTGACAAACTCTTCTGTAGATCAGTTAACATAAATCTTCCAACCGACAGATCCACATGATCACTTATCTGGTCTGAAGGTCTAGCTGTTCAGATCATTTAGTAATACAGTATGTTCAAAAGAGCATGAGAGAGGAGACTGGACAGAGACAGAAGACTGGACTGAAAGGCATATTCAATGACCCCATGCTCCGAGCAAGATGACAGCCCCGATTCTCCAACCCAGAATCTGTTCATTCACAGCTCCCACTGGGAACAAAGGATTACTACATTTACCTGAAAGAGAAGACTGGGGATGCAGGATGGGTAAGAAGGAAGGAAAGGAAAGATGAAATATAGAAAGGAAGAAAGATTGCACACAGAGAAAGAATGAGAGACAGATAGAGAAACATAAAAAGCTGTAGAGAGAGGCACGTACACACACAAACAACTAGACAGGGACAGACAGAAACACACACACAACAGTGTGGAAGAACAAGACTGGACAGAGCGAGAGAGAGGAAGAGTGAGAGCAGAAGAGAAAGGAAGAGGGAGAGGGGGAGAGGAAGAGGGGAGGACAATGAAGAAGACGGCGACTGGAAAGAGGAAGCGCGTCAGACAGAGAAACATGGCTTCACAGAGAGAGGTGCACACGCATATGACTAGACAGAGACAGACAGAAAAACACACAGGTGAGAGGCACATAGAGAGAGAGATGTAGAGAGATAGCATGCGAGAGAAAGATACATACACAGAGGGAAAGACAGACACAAACGGGCACAGAGAGAGAGACCAAAGTGGGAAGAATGAAAAAGTAAGAGAGTGTGTGCGTGCGTGCGCGCATGGATCTGATTGAAGCATGGATAACACTCTCCTGTAATGTGAACTAAACATGCGCGAATGTAAAAGCACCAAAAGAGGAAATCAAATGGTGCATTGAAATAGACCAACAGGGGCAACTGACAAGAAAGTCCCTTCTGTTTAAAATCATGAGGCCACAATGTAGCTGAAACAAAACTTACTGACAAGCAAAATATCTAGTAACGCACACTTAAATGCTCCTAAATAACAACAGAAAATGCTGGAAAAACTCAGCAGGCCAGGCAACATCCGTGGAGAGAGAAACAGAGTCAACGTTTCAGGTCAAAACCCTTCGTCAAGACTGAAAAAGCACAGGAAATGAAACAGATTAAAAGACCAGGTTGGGGGCTGGGAGAGAACAAAAGAGAAGTGAAGAGACATTAAGAGGTATTCAAAACCAGACGAGATGGTGGTAGGACTAGTGGAGACAAAAGACGGCTCTAGATTAGGTGTGAAATGCGCTGGCAGAATGGGAGACAGCTGCCATGTGGGAGAGAGAAAAAGGGGGGGGGGGCGGGGGGGAAAGGCCAAAACAAAGGTGTGGATAAAAAATATGTAAAAATGTAATGGGGGCCGAGGTTATGATCTGAAATTGTTGAACTCGATATCGAGTCCAGAAGGCTGTAAAGTGCCTAATCGGAAGATGAGGTGCTGTTCCTCGAGTTTACGCTGAGCTTCCGTGGAACAATGCAAGAGCCCGAGTACGGTGAGGTCTGAGTGGGAATGGGGCGGTGAATTAATATGACAGACGACCAGAAGCTCGGGGTCACCCCTACGGACTGAACGGAGGTGTTCCGTAAAGCGGTCACCCAATCTGCGTTTGGTCTCCCAATGTAGAGGAGACCACATCGTGAGCAGCGAATACAGTATACTAAATTGCAAGAAGTACAAGTAAATCGCTGTTTCACCTGGAAGGAGTGTTTGGGGCCCTGGACAGTGGGAAGGGGGGAGGTATATGGGCAGGTGTTGCATCTCCTGCGCTTGCACGGGAAGGTGCCGGGCGAAGGGGAAGGGGTGCTGGGGGCGATAGAGGAGTGGACCAGGGTGTCTCGGAGGGAGCGGTCCCTACGGAATGCTGAAAGGGGAGGGGAGGGGAAGATGCGTTTGGTGGTGGGATCACGTTGGAGGTGGCAGAAAATGATCCGTTGAATGTGGAGGCTGGTGGAGTGAAAGGTGAGGACAAGGGGAACCCTATCGTGGTTCCGGGAGGGAGGGGCAGGGGTGAGGACAGAAGTGCGGGAGATAGAACAGACACGGTCTAGGGCCGTGTCAACCACGGTAGAGGGGAATCCTCGGTTGAGGAAAAAGGAAGACTTGTCGGAAGCACTGGTATGGAAGGTGGCATCGTCGGAGCAGATGTGGCGGAGATGGAGAAACTGGGAGAATGGAATAGAGTCCTTACAGGAGGCGGGGTGGGAGGAAGCGTAGTCCAGGTAGCTGTGGGAGTCAGTAGGCTTGTAATGAATGTTGGTCAATAACCTATCCCCAGAGATGGAGACGGAGGAGTCGAGGAAAGGAAGGGAAGAGTCGGAGATGGACCATGTGAAGGTGAGGGAAGGGTGGAAATTGGAGGCAAAGTGATTGAAATTGTCTAGTTCAGGGCGAGAGCAGGAAACGGCACCGATACAGTCATCAATGTACCAGAAAAAGAGGTGAGGGAGGGGACCCGAGTAGGACTGAAGCAAAGAGTGTTCCACATATCCCACGAAAAGGCAGGCATAGCTAGGACCCATGCGGGTACCCATAGCAACACCTTTGATTTGGACGAAATGAGTGGAGTCAAAGGAGAAGTTGTTCAATGTGAGAACAAGTTCAGCCAGGCGGGGGAGGGTGGTGGTGGATGGGGACTGGTCGGGCCTCTGTTCAAGGAAGAAGCGGAGCGCCCTCAGGTCATCCTGGTGGGGGATGGAGGTGTAGAGGGATTGTACGTCCATGGTGAAAAGGAGGCGGTTGGGGCCAGGAAACTGGAAACTGTTAAAGTGGCGGAGGGCGTCAGATGAGTCGCGGATGTAGGTGGGATGAGACTGGACAAGGGGAGAAAAGATAGAGTCGAGATAAGTTCCGTGGGGCAAGAACAGGCTGAAACGATGGGTCTACCAGGGCAGTCCTGTTTGTGGATCTTGGGAAGAAGGTAGAAGCGGGCTGTGCGGGATTGGGGAACTATGAGGTTGGTGGCCGCGGGGGGGGAAGATCTCCAGAGGAGATGAGGTCAGTGACAGTCTTGGAAACGGTGGTTTGATGTTCGGTAGTGAGGTCATGGTCCAGGTGGAAGTAGGAGGAGGTGTCGGAGAGTTGGCGTTCAGCTTCCGCTAGGTAGAGGTCAGTTCGCCAAACAACAATAGCACCACCCTTGTCAGCAGGTTTAATGACAATGTCGGGGTTGGATCTGAGAGAATGGAGTGCTGCAAGTTCAGAGGGAGGTAGGTTGGAGTGAGTGAGGGGAGCAGAGAAATGAAGACGGCCGATGTCACGGCGGCAGTTAGCGATGAAAAGATCTAGAGAGGGTAAAATGCTCCTATGTTTAAGTGTCTGTGAGTTATTCAGCCAAGACTATACCACTGGGCAAAACATTGACAATTCTTCAGGTTTGATATGCAAAAATATAACTTGAATACTCCTCACAATTTCAGAACTTTTAAAACTAGACATATAATTTCATCTAATTTTTTTCCCACTCAGTATAAGATACGGTTTGAAAGTACAGATTCCGTGCACACAGTTTTTCCTGAAATTTAGGTTAAGTAGCCTTTGCAAATGACTATTCTCCCAATTAGAGTAAGTGAAAAGATTGGGATTTTATCCAATGGATTGAAGAAGTACCTCAGTCATACAGTTGTGCCGATTTCCCGACTGCACACTGGACAATGAAATCATTTTCTTTTCCATAATTTTCCCTGCAAACTTTTTTTTGATGCTTGATACAAACGGAGTTGGAATAAATGAATGTCATTAATAATAATTTCATTACCATTTGAGAATCTATAAATAACATTTTGATTTGCTGGTGCCTGTAGGCAATCGTAAGCATACAACATGGTGGATGTTTTCAATATTCATTGTGGTGGTCCGACTGCCCATGCTTGACAAAATATAGCCCATGTTCAGGTCATTATAAAAGGCTGCTTCACTTAAAAGTAAAAGCTACAAATTTGCATTTATTGCATACTTATAGATGTAAAATCAGATGGTTAAATATCGTTTTGTTAAAATAGTGATTTTTTTAAACACTTTCACTTGATATTACCAATTGCTCCCAAGTACTAAACTAACCACTAAAAAATATACGTTTTCAAAATGTAAGTCAATGCAGCATGGGACAAAATTTACTACAAATCAACATTGACGACTGAATCTGGTTAATAGAAAGGACTAATCCTAGATAAATAATGACAGACTGCAAGTACATGTCTTATATTCATTTGTATTATGTTTTGTGAAAATTAATTAAAAACAGTGGACTGATGATCTTTAACTACAGTTTTACTCTACAGATCACGATGCCACAAATTCATGGAATGTACGAGGAAATGCATAATTATTAGTCTAACAAAGGGAGAGGTTGAAATCTATTTTCTTTTACTGCCGTAAATGCTGGATATCATTGGTGCCATTTGTATAACCTGGGAGGTGGAAGAAGAAGCTGGATTGAGATTTCACAAAGGCTCTGTAATCATAGAATGATACAGCACAGGATGCCATTCGGCCCATCGTGCCTGTGCCGGCTTTTGGAATAATATCAATCGAGTTGTTGGAAACATGCTGTGAGGTGATTTGTGGCCATTTAGAGGATAGTGGTAAATGTACGAGGGGACAAGAAAGAGATTCTACGGCTCGATAGAGATAACATATGATCAGGTAGTTACTCAAGAGTGGTGAGAATGTGGAACTCACTACCACCAGGCGTGGTTGAGATGACTAGCATAGATGCAGTTAAGGGGAAGCTAGATAAACACGAGGGAGAAGGGGACAGAAGGATAGGTTGATGGAGTTCGATGAAGTAGGATGGAAGGGGACTCATGTGCAGCACGAACATGGACCAGTTGGGCCAAATTTCCTGTTTCTGTGCTGCAAGTACTGTACCATATAATGTACAGGAAACTTTGGTTTATCCGGAGGTTAACTGTCCGGAATGCTCGAACCACTGGCAAAATTCAGGAGTCGGTTCAGTAAGTTTTTTTTCTTTTTGTTGCTTTTTTTTCACCAGTCAGGCTCTGCAAGGTCTAGCTAAAGCTGTTGCTTAGCTACAGAGACGTTTGCAAGCTACGGCCGACTGTTTAGAAGCTGTTGCTAAGCGGGGTTTGTTGCTAGATACGGAGCTCAAAAGCTTCCGTATGTTTTAACATTAGCGCTGGTTTGTCCGGCAGTTTTGATGGGACGGCAACAGCTTGGTCCCGTCGGTGCCGGGTATCACAAAGTTTCCTGTAATTCTATGTAAATCCCTTTAACCTGAACTAACTGCAAGTGCAAGGAATCTCGTCGCGGTGCAGGAATACAGTCTAGAGATGATATGAATATGGAGCATAACCATTAGGGGAGCTTCTAGACCAAAACAGGTTTGCAGGTACTGTTATAGGGAGGGAGATTAATAGTTGAGCAAGCATAAAGAGGAAATCTTTTATCCATTCTGATTCAGATTAGCTATTATTATATTATTCTTGGACTATAAAATTAGACAGGTGATTATTTAAAAATATATTAAAATCACAGGCCTAGAAATTCGTCTTGGGCAGTGACGCAAAACGGATCGGCAGCCCGTTATACGCAGCACCCGACAGTTAGTTGCATTGACTGCAATAGAACTGAATATTAGGCGCTGCGTATAATTGGCGGCCAATCCGATAACGCCTGTACTGCACTAAGTCGTTGTCTTTGTGTGCTAAGAAACTTAAGAGATAGTACCAGATGCTGCATTCTTGAATGTTTTTAAAACATCCCCATACACCCACCCCCCCAACCACCACCCCCCCCGAAATCTAGGATAGCACATGGCAGACATTAATTTAGTTCCAAACTACAGGTCTTTTGCACTTGTGAAGCAACAGTCACAATGTGCCATTGCTGGTATAACACCTTTTAAAGGTTTCCGTGACTCACTGCTAGCAAGGAACTGTCAGCAGCCAAAGGTTTTACAAAAAAAAATATGTAAATAATTAAAGGCAAATATGCTTGTGGCTTGCAGTATGATCCATGCTTTGCTGGCCACCTCAGTAGTAGGAGCGGTGTTTCAAACAAATTGAAATTTAAAAAAAATTAGGAAGCACATCAAGAATTGTACGCACAGTGGCCTAGAAATTAGTCGGTGCACGCCCATTTTACAGGCGTAAAACGGACGCCTCAGCATCCATTATGGTTGGCAGCGTGCATGTGCCTGTCCCGTGCAGGAAGTGAGTCGCCCACCATTTTGGATCGGGCTCCTCCATAGGTGGTCAGGGGATGCGTCAGAGTGATTCAGGAAGCTCATTATATAGTGTTTAAATAAGGGATTCTACACTGGTTGTAGGCCCTTTTGTGAAATTGGGCTGACCCAGCCCCTGCCTCGGCACGTGATAAACTTGCGCAACAACGCGTGGTGCTAACAGGCAGGAAGGACCCTTCAGCAGCGCTATTTAAAGGGCTCATCACTTCATGCAAGTTAGTTGCTGGCTTGTCCCTTTCGGTGGCTAGTTAACTTCTGGGCCTTTTTTTTGGGTCTATTTTCCGACTTCTACAACTTAGTTCTGACTTCTGATTTGTAGTTTTTGCTGATGCGGGACTGATTTTCACTGTCTTCAGTTATATTGCAGTAATGGATGGTCTGGTCGGACTGCCTTTGGGGCTGAAGAATGAGGGGGAGCAGCCAAGAAAAAAGGAGAGAGCAGGAGAAGCTGGGAAAAGAGGGAGGAGGAGGGCACTGGGCAGGAGGCCATACCCACAGAGTGTCTTCAGGGAGCACCTCTCCTACCTTAACTTCACTGAGGACCAATGTCTCAGGCGCCTTCGCTTCACCAAGGAGGCTGTCGCTGAGCTAGGGTAACCTGCCGCAGTCACAACTCAAGCCTCGAACCAGGGCATGGACAGCACTGTCAAGGTCACCATGTCCTTTAACGTTTATGCAACAGAAACCTTTTAGGCTGCAGCAGCTGGCATTAGCCACATCTCCCAGTGTGCAGTCCGCCGCTTTATCAGGTAGGTCACCGAGACTCTCTATGCCAGGAGGAACAGCTACATCGCTTGCCACGTGGGCAGAGCGAAGCAGGACCTGAGAGCACTAGGCTTTACCCATATTGCAAGTTACCCCAGGGTGCAAGGTGCCATAGGCTGCCCCCCCCCCCCCCGAATCACCATCCTGGCACCTTTCTGAATAGAAATTGATTCCATTCCCTCAATGTCCAGGGCTTGTTTACGACCATGGGCAAGCACATCATGTAGGTCTGTGCCCAGTAGCCTGGCATCAGTCACGATTCATTCATTCTGCGCCAGTCCCCACTGCGGCCTTTATTCCAACCCTGTAAGCTTACATCCATCACCAGGGTGACCAAAAACAAAGAGCCGCTCAGCTTCAATTTTTTTCTAAGTCTGTCTCTCAACTTGGCAGGTTAATCTAAGGCTTATACCAAGCAATGATGGTGTTAAGGAGGAAATGCAGTGATTAAGCTTCTGGAAATGTCTGGTTCACATGGTGGCTTAACAAGTGCAACTGAAAATAATTGCAAAATGGCCAAATACATTAAAAAAAAAACATTATTATATTTATATAGCGTCTTTCACCTCGCTAAATGTCCCAAGGAGCTTCACAGCTTCGTACGGCAAAATGGACTCTGAGCCGAATGAGGAGAGTGATGACTAAAAGCTCGTTCAAAGAGGTTTTAAGGAGGTTCTTAGGAAAAGCAGATGGAGAGGTTTAGGGAGGGAATTGAATGGCAGAACAGGCTCGAGGGGCTGAATGGGCTGCTCCTGTCCCTATGCTCCTAATTGCAGTCAGATCTAGGTGGCTTATGTCTCAAAAGCTTGGCCATGATGATTGCTTAGAATAAAACAGTACCATAGAACTTGTGCTGGGCACCATGGGTAAGTTTTCACATAGTCAAGTACATGTTCCAACAACATTGGTTTAGCAGGTGGTGGTTAACATTGTATTCGACCTTTTGCAAATAAAGATAAAAGTTACAAGCAATAAAACTCTGAGTTCCACAGATGGGAGAAGTGATGCACAACGTTTTGCCACTGGCATTCCATGGAGAGATTGTTGGTGTTGATAAGGCGTTGCAACTGCAGCGACACTTTAGTGCTTAGCAAAAACATACTCTTGTGGTCCAGTTCTAGTCAGGACTGAAATTTTGAAGAGAATGGACACTGGACTGGAGTAGTCTAAAGTCATCTCGGGCAATGCCTTTAATGGCTTTGGATTATGTGGAATCAAAGAATAAAAGAAAGGAAGATTTGTATTTGCATAGCGCCTTTCACGACCTCAGGACGTCCCAAAAGTGCTTTGCAGCCAATGAAATAGTTTTGAGGTGTGGTCATGAGCAAGGTATAGGAGTTTTCTTTTCAAGCTACTAAACAGAGCTACAATATTCTATCATTGGAATGGATACAAGTAGTGTGGAACCCTGATGCCACAAACTGTGGAAAGTCTGCACTTTGACAACTTAACAGTCTGCTATCAGCTTTACTGGCCGCCTTCATTACCCATGTGTCCGCCAATCCAACAAGGTGTATGTTTGCAAATGGAGAGCGCTTTTACCTTTACAGAAGTGGGTAAGCGATCTCGTGCTCAAGCATTCCTTGAAAGAGTTATTGATATTGGACTCTTCAGTATTTAAGGTAGCATATTTTTGGTTTAGGCATTTTGAGATCCTATCCAAGCGAATGCTAAAAATACCCTGGTAAGATACCCTGGCCAATAATGCGCCAGGAAAACGCTCATAACAGCTGTGCTTCCACAAAGGCCTAACGTAAAGCAATATGCAACCGGAGTGGACTATCCACGTCAAACATCTCCAATATACTTTGTTTACACAAATTTCTCCTCAATTTATACACTGCGCCCATCGGCAATCTGGTAATGGTAAAGAACAAAACCGCCTCGGTTCTTGCAAGAAAACCCTTGCCTGGCCTTTTACCTCCTGGATGGAATGTAGGCTAACCACCAAATGGCCCGGAGGGTTTTTTGTGGCAGGGATCCTGTACTAAAATCAACCTGGAAGTGATGCCCTTTGAAATTAGCAAGAAGGAACCAGCTTGGACTGCCCTCGACTCACTCGGAGCCCAAATATGAGTACAATCTGCTGAGCTGGAGGATACCATTATTATGAGCCAGTTGTCCAAAGTAACATGAACATCTGGTGCTGTTTCTACTACAGTTCTGCTGCTTACGTTGACGGGCACTTTGTGGATAGTTTTGGCGCTGAAACTAAACCCTCTCCAGTGGTAAACATGCTCCTACAGTTCTGAACCTCAGAATTTCCTGTGACTTTCTGTAGTCAAAATCTGAAAACAGGAATCATTGTAGATATACATAACATAACATGTTATCAGCCTTTTCCAACACATTGCTTGCATTATACTACTCCCCTAAGTAAGAGGAAATAGTCCAAGACCTGCCTGTCCAAGTGTATAGCAACAGAAATAAAATTCTTCAAGAATGGCTTTATATACTTTCGCCACATTTTACAGTTCCACTGAAAACTGCATCTGGATGGTTTTAAAAAAATAAATGCTAAATACTTTTCATTAACATGGCCCTGGCCACTGTTTAGGAATGAGAAGTGTCCATTGAACCACCTGTAAATTTTTAAAGCTTAAATTTGGAGTTTACTATCCCAGTAGTAGATTAGCCCAGTTGATGGTGGCTTTTTATTACCTCGAAACATTAAACAAATGGTCAATAATGACACTCAAATCCGTTTCTACCTTTCCTAATAAACACTCACTCACCCATGTTTCAAGTTCCAATGTACACTACCGTACATCTATAGTTACATAAAAATCCATCTGCCACTCCTTCATTCTACCAATGAATTTGCCTAAATTCACTGACGAACATTCTCCATGTATGGCTTGGTGTCAAATTTTGTTTGTTTTTTGATAACACTCCTGTGAAGCGTCTTGGGACGTTTTACTACCTTAAAGGCGCTATATAAATACAAGTTGTTGTTGTTGAATGCTATTGATCTCCCTTAGAACAGTAACCTCCTTGGTGTTATTAGCAATTCTTTATATGACTAATTATACCCTCTTCCTAAACACCCAAAACAGACCTCTACAGGACCTTTAACCCTCACACCCCCTACCCCTCCACTGATCCCAAGACAAAACCTTTTTTTTTTTTACATTCAACGCCACTTTCTGTGGCCAAGTCATTTTATAATCCAGCACCATGCATGACTCAATCTTCCAATAATACTATTTACACTTTTCCAAAACTGTCATTATTTTCAAAAGGGGTTTAAGCTATTATCCTTTAAAGTATTGTGCCTTTAGTGCAGTTTTTAAAATGTACAAAGTTAGCTTGATTTCTGCAGGAAGAACATTTTTTTCCCCCCAAGATGAACTGATTAAATATTTTACCTGACATATTCTACCTTCATTAATTTGGCTAACAAAACTTATTCAAATTAAAAGGTCTCTAGGAGCTAAAATAAATAAATTATAGTGTTGTGCACTGTCAGCAATGATATTTTGTGGAAGTGGATTGCATATTTTTGTTCTCAAGCTGTGCTTTATAGACATTAATGTAATATACTGTATGTATATCATAGTAAACAAGCAATGTGAGCAATGCTCACAAATACCTCCTTGGGGAAATGTGATCGAGAAGGCTGTGGACATCATTCAAAAGCAGTCAAAATATCATGAGAAGAAAGTGCGCATAGACATGAAAATGTCAGAGGAAACTAAAACAGACTGATGTTGAAGGCAATTGCACAAACACAAATCTGTTTTAGTGCAAGACATTTCTACTGTTTTCAGGCTTGGGCACTTTGTAAAATGTGCACTTTTTAGTAGACGTAACTGTTTGGCAATTTGCGGCATGTCACAAATTTCGTGCAATACCTGAAGTTAAATGAGTGATCAAACATGCAGAAATAGAAAGCTTCCACACACTTCTGACACCTGAGCTGGGTTAGGGCGAGAGGAAATGACTTCAGCATTGTTGTTAAAATCTAAAAGTCTTCAGAGATGCAGGGAACTGCGGGGAAAGAGGTCAATTTAAAGTGCACCTCCTATAAACATAATAAATACTGCTTTCAATTTTTCCTGCCCCCGGGGAGTTTTTGGGTTAATCGGGTTATCTGACACACACGAAAACTCATCCTCATGTATCCAAAACAAGCTACTGAGAAATACACACAGGTAGAATTTCTACTTGCCCAATATGTGGTGCACACAGTAGGAATTCACTCTACTAACCAAAGTCCAGAGAGCTCAGGTTTAGAGACCGCCAAGTATGTGCAGGGGTACTGTTGGAGTTCAACCAGCTGAAACCATTCAGCTCACCAGCACCGAGCGCTGCTAATCTATCGCGGACTACCTTACCCGTAGGAGCATTGGCTTGCAGGGTTACCTAGAGCTGAGTGGAAAGTATCCCAGTCCCTCGTGACAGGTCTACCCCCCTCTAGGTTCCATTCAGCGAGCCAAGCTGGCTGGTCAAACCTCAACAATGCCCTGGAGCACCACAGGCCGGCCCAGCTTGGGTATTGGATTACCCAGTCTGCCGCTTCCATCACCGGGAGATGTCATCTTTGAGCCATCTCAAACCCAAAAGAGGCTCCAATATTCAGATTCACAGCTAATCTGCCAGCGTGGTACAAACATCTCCCAGCCAAATAAAAGTCACTGCAACACTGATGGTGTGGCTCTCATCATTTTGCGAATCACTAGCATTCTAGGTGATGGACTGCATTTATGCCACTCCAAAGCTAATTAGAAGTTCACTATCGCCTCCTCCAATGGTTCAGGCATGTCCCTGATTGCAGTCCCAGTCTGCGCTGAGTCAGCGGAGCTCAACTGGGCAGCGATTGGAGGGCCACAGACCCTCGAGTTAGGGAGAAGAAAATCAACCAGGGTTCTCAATCCTAATTGCTGTGCAGTGATTCTCGCTGGAGAGTGTGGTTGTGGCAGCCAGTGAGGAGATGATTGGACTCGACTTTAGTGCTCCTTTGGTCAAGCTGCACTAAAGATGAAGCCTCGCACATGAATAGTAGGAACATAGGAAATGGAGGAGGCCATTCAGCCCCTCGATCCAGTTCCGTCCTTCAGTTAGATCATTGGCTGATCTGTACCTCAACTCCATTTACCCGCCGTTGCTGCATAATGGCCCCTTGGAGGATTCCCATGAAAACAAACCATCAAGGAGTTGACAATGTTTTGTAAAAGAGGGGAGTGAAGAAAAAATGGCAGAGAAAATTAGCAAAGCTAAATAGAGTTCAGTACTGGCCTTTGAAACAGCATCAATGTTGGGTCAGGAAGGATGGCAATCCCTGCTCAACATAATGAGAAGTGCCCATTGATGGATATGTTGCACAAGTTGTTGGACCGGCAGTAAGCTGCCCATATCTGTATTTAGATTTTCTCCTCCAAGGCAAGAGAAATCAAAAGCACATGTTTCCTTTTTTGAATAAAGCTAATTTAGGGTCTAGGACTGAAATTCCTACCCCAGCCTTGCTCCACCACAGTACTGAGCCATTTAACTTATTTTCTGTGAGGTCACGTAAGCACTTGTGTGTGATTAAATGTGTATGTATTTTCAGCTTCCCAGATGTTGAAATTAGCCAAGTGCTTGCTGACCAATAGCTTGTTGAAACATCCAATGAAGCTTCATAATGATGGAGTTTCGCCACCATGGTTAGTTCTTTAAAAAAAATGGAACCATCACAAAACATTATCAACTTGAAAATCTGTGTTCCCTTCCCTCCATGTTGTCTCCGCTCCTCTCCTGCAGATGTTGGGGGAAGGCTCCATAGTGCCCCAGCTGCTATCAAGCACCTTGCGCAAGTATCCATTCTTCACGTGTGAGCCTAGACAGTGTCAATGGAATCTCTGAAAGTGGATGGGCATCATCCAGTCTAATCCGATTGTCACTTGATATGCACTTTCCCTCGGGGGGTCGATGGATACCAATGGATGCGCTGGCCGACACATCCCTTCCCTGACATCAAGGCCAGATGTAGCCTGCCCACTTCCACGCTGGCTGAGATCACTTAGTGCAGCACAGACTAGTATCTTGCATGCCTCCATGGCTTGCGTCAGCCGTGGCTCAGTGGGTAGCACTCTCACCTCTGAGTCAGAAGGTTGTGGGTTCAAGTCCCACTACAGAGACCTGAGCACAAAAATCTAGGCTGACACTCCAGTGCAGTACTGAGGGAGCGCTGCACTGTCGGAGGTGCCATCATTCGGATGAGACGTTAAAACAAGGCTCTTTCTGCTCTCTCAGGGGGACGTAAAAGATCCCATGGCACTATTTCGAAGAAGAGCAGGGGAGTTTTCCCCGGAGTCCTGGCCATCATTTATCCCTCACTCAACATCACCAAAACAGATTATCTGGTCATTATCGTGTTACTGTTTGTGGGAGCTTGCTGTGCACAAATTGGCATTTCCTACATCACAACAGTGACTGCACTTCAAAAGTACTTCATTGGCTGTAAAGCACTTTGGGACGCCAAGGTCGTGAAAGGCGCTACATAAATGCAAGTCTTTTTTTTTGGTATTACACCATGTGGTGAGTTTAATCGCTGAGCCGTCATGGGAGCCAGTTATTATTATTTTGAATTTTTTTTTTTTAGTTCTGATGGCATTCTCTGAAGTACCGGCTTTAAAGATTTGTTGATTCTGACAAGTGAAAGCGAGCTGCATTACCATCAGTTGATAACAGTTGTGCGCACGTTATACTTGGAGTAATCCCTCCAAGTCATCTCCTGAAGATATCATCAAATTCACTGTTTAAATTTTTTAAAAAAACTGAAATGGACAGGGCCAAACAAATCCATATTCAGGCTGAACAGAATTCGTTGTCATGGCTTGATGTTTAAAACAATGGTCCTGATGATTTGACCCCCTCTTTAAAGTGACATTTTCATAATCATAATCAACTTTATTGTCATTGTTAGTGCACAAGTGCAGTACAACGAAATTCAACTGAGATTCAACTACAAATTACAGCGTGCAATTTGGCTTCACTGATGATCCTGAACATACCTATTTCTGAAGGAAATCCAGAAACTGATAGCGAATGCTTCAGTAAAAATCTCTTTTTAAAAAAAATGTATTTTAAAGTGTTTCAATTGATGCATCTCTACTTACAGATGCACAAGTGAACGGTGCCATCAGTATACATTTATTTATGTAAAGGAACTGTTGAAAAGCTGGCAATTATTATGCTTGGCTGAAATCCATTGAGGAATTTTAGTTACTAAAGTGATATACAGCCTCTTATAGTTCTGTTAATAGACCACACAGAGGTTTCAAGGGTGTACATTTTGAACATATCCATTGTCCCATGGGAGGCGGATGTATATAATTTTATTAAAATCAATCGAGACAGTTTTGAACTTAATGAGGTGACGCTCGTGCTTATGCAAACACAGTAGCATCACAAATTGATTTAACCCTAAATAAATTAATGATGATATTCTTAAGGAGGACTGAGCATGTTTAATTGTTATTACGCACTGAAAATTCCCATCATTTTAGAATTTTAATTTGTCTGGTGAAGTTTTCAACTTGGCCATTTTTAATGGCTCGCATACACCAAAAAAAGAAACAAGAGGTTGGTGCGCAAAAGCCACCTTAAACCAAACTTTTAAGTAAAAAATAAAGAGAGAGATCAAAGAACCAAATGTTGTGTGAATTGTTTTGCAGCCTGCGAGGCTGACTGGAACTTGCAAGTCCAGAAATATAAACCTGAAAGCATCGTGCTGTTAAAACAGATCATGTCAGCTGGACATCACTGCCCTTTACAACAAAAAAAAAAGCAAATGTTAAACTAGAAATGTGAGCAATGCTTGATCGAGAAGATTTTGAAAGTCAATGAAAAGCCATGACTTTTCTGGCGTGAACAGAACAAAAGAGAGACATGTAAATGTTACTGCAAACGCAAAATAGTTATTTCCTGATCCCGATTTATTCAGTGGATTTGTCCACACTACTGTCCAAGACAAAGAAATTTAATGTCCAAGCTTCAGAATCATTAGCAGCTTGTAAAAATAACACATTCTCAATGTTAAAAAGGCAGCAATTTGCCGCAATGGTTTAATTTCTCGCTGCAATACTTTGACACTATTTCCTTGCAGGCATTCAGTGGTATATTTTTCACAACAAATTACAATGATGGTTACAATGCTCTTTTTCCCTTTATTCTATTTGACACTCACAGCTATCGAGTTTCACAACAAGCCATCGGATTTAGCATGTCAAAAAGTTAGGAAAGAGAAAAGGCCCCTTAAGCCCCCCCAAGGTTGCTCTACGTGTTTTAATCGATTCATAGAGCTTGCTCAGGCCATTTCATTGGCCTCTGTCTTTGGTGCTTGTCTCATACCCCTCGACTACGCCCTGAATTTGGCCAATTTCTTTCTGTTGAATGCTTCAAGTGCACATTTATTAGCCTAGGTAGCAGCTTATTCTGTAAATAAATTCAAAGCGGTAACTAGTTATTCCTTGTGCAATGCTTAATTTGGTGTTTCTTTAACTTATAATTTCTCCTCACAATGACTCACGCTCATGGACTTAATGGTTTAAAAGCTTTTCTGCATCATTATTTCTCATAAGCCTTCTCCACATACTATTGACGTTCTAGTTTCTAGTCTCCTACATTACAACAGTGACTACACTTCAAAAACAATTCATTGGCGGTAAAGTACTTTGAGACCTCCCGAGATCATGAAAGGTGCTATATAAATGCAAGATCTTTCTTTTTCTTCTTAAAGTAATTTGTTGCTATTTGTTTTTTTTACATGATATGATTATGTTGCGACACTCTTTTTCATCATCACGCTCATTCTTGGTGGGGTCAAGGCCAAATTTTTGTCAGTCAAACATCAGTTTGCTCGCACACTCTAGTTTCTTGCAAGAGTTTGCAATCTTCCTGTGGTTTTGCTCTCTTAGTGCAGTTAATCATTAGGGCCTTCTCGTTTCTCCCAATGACATGCAATGCTAATAGTATTCATTTCCCATATCAATTCAAAGCAATCCTTGTGATGTTAACCTGTTGGATCTTGCAAAGAACTGAGAGGTTATACCTATCAGGAAAGACTGAACGGGTTGGGGCTCTTTTCTCTAGAAAAGAGAAGGGTGAGAGGTGACCTGATAGAGGTCTTTAAGATTATGTAAGGGTAGCCGGAGAGAAGATGTTTCCACTTGTGGGGGAGACCAAAACTGGGGGCCATAAATATAAGATAGTCACCAATAAATCTAATAGGGAATTCAGATGAAACTTGTTTACCCAGAGAGTGGTGAGAATGTGGAACTCGCTACCACAGGGAGTGGTTGAGGCGAATAGCATTTAAGGGGAAGCTAGATAAACACATGAGGGAGAACGGAATAGAAGGTTGTGCTAATTGGGTTAGATGAAGAGGGGTGGAGCATAAACACCAGCATGGACCAGTTAGGCCAAATGGCCTGTTTCTGTGCTGTTCATTCTATGTAATTCTTGCTTGGATGAGTGCAGCTGCAACAACACTCAAGAAGCTCGACACCATCCAGGACAAAGCAACCCGTTTGATTGGCACCCCACCCACCACCTTAAACAGTCACTCCCTCCACCACCGGCGTACTGTGGCTGCAGTGTGTACCATCTACAAGATGCACTGCAGCAACTCGCCAATGCTTCTTCGGCAGCACCTCCCAAACCCTCGACCTCTTCCACCTAGAAGGACAAGGGCAGCAAACACATGGGAACGCCACCACCTCCAAGTTCCCCTCCAAGTCACACATCATCCTGACTTAGAAGTATATCGTTGCTGGGTCAAAATCCTGGAACTCCCTCCCTAACAGCACTGTGGGAGCACCTGCACCACACGAACGGCAGCGGTTCAAGAAGGCGGCTCACCACCACCTTCTCAAGGGCAACTAGGGATGGGCAATAAATGCTAGCCTTGCCAGCAACGCCCAGATCCCATAAGCGAATATTAAAAAAAGTAAAGGTTCTATATCTTCCTGCCCTATTGGCCCCCTCCTTCTCTCCTGAAAACACTAAAGCTCGCCAGGGGATCATTCTACATGGACAGCTCTTCAGTGCCATGCCAAATGGTCAATTCTTCACATGTGAACCTGGACAGTGAGTGCTGGCAAGCACTTCCACCATGGAAGCCTTCGCAACTGATGTCAACACCTAATGACCACACATGTTCCAGCTTTTCATATCAATTTACTGCAACTCCCATTTCTTGCAAGCATTTGTCACAAAACTGGTTTATCACAGGAGTACCCAAAATTAACAATGCACCACAGGATGTAATTTTTAACCATTTGATGCCAATAATATTAAGAAACTAGCTGAACTCACTATCATTCCCAAACACCATTATATACTACAATCACTTCTTATTTACAGTTAGTAGTCACAGATGAAGCAATCAACCAAATGTAAAATACTATTTTAATATCTACCAGAAATAAAAAAATCATTTCTGGCATAAATTGAATATTTCATTAAAAGAGTTAGCACTATAGATTTAGCTCTGTTTCAACCTATTCTTCAATAGTCTGTTGCTTTTTCTCAATAATCTTCATCACTCTTAAGAAAAGGTGAAATATTTACTTTGTCGACTAGCATTGTACCACTACAGCAACAACTTGCATTTATATAGCGCCTTTAACATAGTTAAAACATCCCAAGGCAGGACTGGTGACCAAAAGTTTGGTCAAAGAGGTAGGTTTCAAGGAGCATCTTAAAAGGAGGAAAGAGTAGAGAGGCAGAGAGGTTTAGGAAGGGAATTCCAGAGTTTAGGACCTAGACAGCTGAAGGCGCGGCCACCAATGGCGGGGCGATGAAAATCAATAAAACAAAATAATAAAAAACAAATACAATTTTTTAAAAAATCTGCTTTTCATTTACACAAATGGTGGAAAATAAGCTAAGTTTCTCCCTCTCTCCTCAGTGTCGACAGGAGGTACTTACACTATTTTAAAGGCATTCTGTCAATATTTTCCCCCACATACAAGAATGACCAGCTCTTAGTATTGGTGTTTCAAAAGCGTGTTTCTTGCCTAGCTATCACTTTCTGTCTAACCCATTTGGGGAGAAAGAACTTTGTAAGATCTAATAGGTTAAGCGTTTTCTATTACACGTGATAGATGTCTAGGAAAGAGTTACAAGGAAGTAATTCTATCGAAGCATTCAGATGATGGCATATGCTGGGATAATAGTACAAGAACAACATATTGTTATCGGAACAAGATGGAATTACTGCCTTGTATATGACTCTTAGATTTCTCTATTATTTCATATCAACTAATAATAAGGAAACTTGAAGTATTAGATATTCATTATAGTTTAGTTAGCCGTGGCTCAGTGGGTAGCACTCTCGTCTCTGAATCAGAAGGTTGTGGGTTCAAGTCCTACTCGAGAGACTTGAGCACAAAAATCTAGGCTGACACTCCGGTGCAGTGCTAAGGGAGTGCTACACTGTCAGAGGTGCCGTCTTTCAGATGAGACATTAAACTGAGGCCCCATTTCCTCTCTCAGGTGGATGTAAATGATCCCATGGCACTGTTTCAAAGAAGAGCAAGGGAGTTCTCCCCGGTGTCCTGGCCAATATTAAAAAAAAAAATGTATCCCTCAGTGTCCTGGCCAACATCACTAAAAACAGATTATCTGGTCATTATCACATTACTGTTTGTGGGAGCTTGCTGTGCGCAAATTGGCTGTCGTGTTTCCTACATTACAACAGTGACTACACTTCAAAAAGTACTTCATTGGCTGTAAAGTGCTTTGGGACGTGAAAGGCGCTATATAAATGCAAGTCTTTCTTTTTCTTTTTCATTTGGAGATTTTTTCCAGTCGTGTCGGGAAGGTGAAGAATCATGCCAAATTGATATTGGTAAAATACAAAAGAGTATGGGAGAATATGTTTGACCTGAAGAAGGATCTGTTGCTTCAGAGGGAATATTAGTAAACCCCTACCCACTCACGATATCGAAGGTGAACCAATAAGGTCACCAGTTTCATTCAGAATCTCAAATGGTGCAGAGAGTTTCTGTGAATGTAACTTGCTTTAACAGTGAAACCGTTTGAATCGAACAAAACATTTGCAAACAGAACTGGAGAAAAAGTTGAGTGTAATTGAATCAGACTGTAGCATCCTCCAACACATCCGCTCACATCCAATCCCATCCTCGCACTGCCATTCCCTCAAGCCACTACAAAGCTGCTCGAAGCCGCGACCACCATCCACCTTGGAGATAGTGACTGCGACCCTTCCAGAGGCCAACACTACCCTCCTTTAAAACAGAACGGGCATTATAAAAACACCTTCAAATCACCAGCAATTACTGATGATTTTCTGAAAGTCTGCACACCTAATTATGGTGCATCATATTTGTCACGTCTATACAATTTTTTTTAAACTGAAAGAGGAATAAAGTCGCTCCCCTATCTAAATATTAATCTTTGTTTGCTTGCACACTGTGACAAATTGAAAACTACTACTGCGCATTACAACTTATTAATGATTCTATTATAAATTGGTCATTTTTTAAAGAGACACAAAAGTCTATACTTCGGAGGTCACTTCTGGTACTTGCTTATTGTGTCTGCTAACCAATATGGTGACACCACGAGTTCGACCAGTGTTTGTTGGTGGCTAGATTAAAAGTGGCTGGTGAACATAAACTAAGTGATATTCAGACATTTATTGACTGCCTTCAACACCAACCCACAAGCAGACATCTTATATTACCTTCCATTTACTGAGGTACACATATTGTGATGCTTACATGCCATTGTAAGCTCTCTATACACCGTGCGTTTCATCAGTCCATCACAAGAGTTGGCAATTAGCTATAACAAAATAAATACTTTTCATTTAAATATCACTGAACGGTGTCTGAATTTAACAAGTCAGTGGTGAACTGCCGTCCCCTTTTCACAGTCATGTGTTTGACTGCTCGGTCTTTGTTTTGGGAAGGTGATATCAAAGGTACAATGCTATGAATTTTGTTGCTGCAAAGTCTACTGCTTTCATTCCCAAAATGCAAAACAGGCTAAAATTACCCTGCAATGTCGTCTGTTGATCGCCTAACGGCCAACAAATTTTCCTTAGTATTAAAAAAAAAAGCATGCAAATTAAGGAGACTGAAACATGCTTTCAGTGATTGCTGTAATATGGTAGCTATTCATCACCTGGAGTCATAAACCACTAGGTCCTGTCCTTAGCATATTCTAATGAAGCCTATCATGCAAATTGGACTGACCTTTTCTGTGCATTCTGCAAGTTCAAATTTATGCAAGGAGTATATATAGTTTGCCAATACAAACTAGCCAAAGTCTGCGTAATTACAGTAATCAATTAGTAGTTAGTGTCTCTCTGCTCATTTGCAGCTAATGTCAGCCGAGCCATTTTGAAGAGAGCCAGTCCAGACAGCTTATCCCTCATCGCGCTGCAGACGACAAAAACCACAACTTAACGTCTGTCAATTCTTTCAAAATGGCAGCAGGTGGTGTCCATCTAACTGACGCAAATTTGAGATTAGTGTGTGTTTATCAAGATTCGAAGAAGACGGTGCATTTTCTTACCAAGACTTTGAACTGTTCTAACTGCAAAATTAAACATTAATATTTAAGTATTCAAGCGCATGAATTTCTCCCATGAGGAATCTGCGACTATCAGCAAGACGAGGCAAAACTTAGGTGCACTTTACAACGGATGAGTAAACAGGCCATACCCTCTGCTCGGTAACAGTCTATTTTGCAGACAGTAATGGATAGGAAACATTACTAGAGCTGGTAATTAAAGTAAAACTAATACTGTCTCTTGGATGGGGATTTTTCTTAGGGAGAAACCATTTATCACTAACTCACAGTCTTCATTCCCAACCTGGAATGAATTATACACTTAGTGCAAACCTTTGCTTCGTTTGCTTAATACCCGGTGGAACAGAAATTCATCTTTTTCCCTCTCATTTTGGTTTCATTAATTTTTTTTTCGCGATGCTGTGCCTTGACTGTATTTCTGCAGCAAAAATACCTCAAATGTTTACCCATATCCTTATTGCATGGCAGATCGGCCATAATCCAACTCATTTTTAAAAAGAGGGGGAAAAAAGGTTGAATATCCTTGATGTGCATTTGATAAAAAAAACAAAATGATCCAAAGATGACCTCTAGAAAATATCCTGAGAAAATTAAAACAATCACAGCTGAACTTGATCCTACCAATTCAAACTAGTGAAATAAGCAGTTTAAAAGGAATGAAGACTAAAATCAGTTACAAAATACTGGATAGGAGTACTTAAAGCATCTATTTAATAATTTAACAGAATTAATGTACAATTCTCAAATCCCCTGCTGTGCATGCTGGGCTTGAGATTTAGAGCAAAGCAGAGAGCTAATTGTTCTCAATTCAGCAGCAATAGTTCCCGAATTCCTTTTTGAGTACATTTTACTCACTCAAGTCAAGCCTTAAAATAATGTAGAAATCATTCTTTGCAATAAATGGCGGCACTGCCACTGCTCCGAGCTCCTGCCATTCTGGCTATGGAATGCCTGAAGTCAAGTTCGACACACAATCATAAAATCCTGCAGGATCTTTCATCAGATTTCCCGGACGGTCAATACAATGGAGAAACATACACAAATTCCCCGATTTGGTGTCTTTCCTAAATGAACCGACTACTTTTCAGAAAACGTGCTACATATTTTGTCTTGATTTGTAAATTCACTCTCGGTTTTGTAGCGCAGCAGTGAAGATGTTGGTCTCATGCTATCTGAATCGACTATCCAACACGGAAGGGTAATTTTGTCACTTCTTGCGCAGTTCGTTCATCTTAAATGAGACAACAGCAAGACAAAAAGGTAATGCTTTTCGTATGTGTAAATTTTGTTCACAAAGTGAGGGACCCTGATTGTTACTTCGAAGTACACCAATAAAGAAGGACCACGCGATAAAGATGGAGATTAATGAAGAGCAGATATCAGGGAAAATGTATTTATTCCAGACATTTAGCACTCCTTTAACAATGTACCAAGCAAGGTAACAGAGGAAAAGAATCATTGGGTTTATTCAAAATAATATTAGATGCCGTGATGCGAGAGTTAATGTACTAGAGGGATGAGCTTCGATGGGCTGAACAGTCTTTCCCTATCCCTGGTGTTGCTTATGTTCTTATGATAACTGCCTGAGGAAATGGAACATTTACCCACTTTGCATTAATGACATCAAGCACTCCCCCAGGTCACAGTAGATGTTTTAAGAGTTTCTACAAACTGGTAAAG
Organism: Somniosus microcephalus; assembly: GCF_052327205.1. Classification (NCBI taxonomy): domain Eukaryota; kingdom Metazoa; phylum Chordata; class Chondrichthyes; order Squaliformes; family Somniosidae; genus Somniosus; species Somniosus microcephalus. Next base: position 260,177,821 of record NC_140993.1, read on the forward strand.
ATTTCTCAACTCCCTGTCCCAAGGCGCTTAACATGAGCATTATCGATAAAAAGATTTTTGACACTGAGCCACAGAAGGAGATAGCTCGACAGATGACCAAAAGCTTAGTCACAGAGGCAGGTTTTAAGAGGTTAAAAGGAGGAGAGAGGGGTGGAGAGGCGGAGGGGTTTAGGGGAGGGAATTCCTAAGCTTAGGGCCAAAGCAGCTGAAAGCACGGTGACCAATGGTAGAGCGATTAAAATCGGGGATTTTAATTACCCACATCATGAACTAAATATTCCTACATTGCAACAGTGACCACACTTCAAAAGTATTCATTGGCTGTGAAGCACTTTGGGACGTCCTGAGGCTGTGAAAAGCACTATAGAAATGGAAGTTCCTTCTTTTCTTTTTTCTACATTGGAATTCATTAGCAGTGAATTGTAGGGTGTTTTCTGCTTTGGCTGTTCTATCACACTTGATTTTCAGTTCCCAGGTAGAACAATGCAAATGCGGCACCAAGATAAATCTAAGCGATGTGTGGACACAGGGCTTCAAACTGTGCCAGCAGGAGTGAAACCTGTCTAAGGAAGTGGCGGTCTTCATCAGGAACAAACACTACATAAAGAAAGGCCGACCTGAAACGTTAACTCTGTTTCTCTCGGCACAGATGCTGCCTGACCTGCTGAGTATTTCCAGCATTTACTGTTTTAATTTCAGATTTCCAGCATCTGCAATATTTTGCTTTTATTCTTTTGCATTTTAATCTTCTGTGTTCCTTTTCTCATGTGAGTTACTTACTCTTGAAATTCCTTTGCTTGCTGATGTAGTATTATTAATTTCCTAAAGCAAATGTTCTCACTATTCCCGCCAAGTCTGTGGGTTATTCAGAATAAGGGTTGAAACAATTCAGGAAGTCTGTGCACTTGTCAGCAGTGTGTACCATCTACAGGATGCACTGCAGCAACTCGCCATGGCTTCTTCGACAG